>NC_141150.1:9074500-9758000 GCF_053477565.2 Lygodium microphyllum | reverse complement strand
TGGCTATTCCTAATCTTTTTGCACATGCTGGTGAGATAAAGGAATGTGTACTGCCACAATCAATCAAGGTTTTGAAACCTTTACCTTGATAGTCCGACGGTGTCTAAATCATCGAGAACTCGCGATTCGGCCCTTTCTTGTGTAAAGCGGCATGGATTGTCGCTTTTTCGAATTCTGCTTCCATAGTCGGATCTTCCTCATTTTCTTATTCGCATCTTTGCCTATTGGCAATGCAGGCAGTTCTTCCTCTTCCACGGGTGGCGGCTCCTTGACCGCGGCCTGCACCTTGGAAAGGCATTTGACGATGTCCCCTGCTGAGCTTGGGACATTGCCTGTTGAAGTGACCGGGTTCGTTGCAGTGGAAACATCGGAGGTTTCGGCCATTACTTTGAGTAGGAACAAAGTTGTTGATGTTATTTGTCCTTGCTTTCTTCCTTTGTCCCTGATTGTGACCTTGAACTCTCTTCACTTGAGGTCTGAATGCTCCTCTGTTCGGGTCACTATAGGACCAAGTTTTGTTACCCCTTGGTCTAGCTTGCACCTCCTGAATTATAGGCGCCGCTCGAATGAGTGCATCCTGAAGATCTGATGGACGCATAGATTCGAGACAGGTATTTATGGGCGGATTTAAGCCTGCGCAAAATTTGGACACCTGCTGTGTCATGTCCATCTGTGGCCCATACTTTAAGAGTGAGACGAATTTAGAGTAGTATGCGTCAAGGGTGAGTCCTAGCTGTTTTAGCTCGTAGAACTCATTCATTTTCTGAGTACGATATGCAGGTGGTAAATATCTTCCCTGCACGGCTTTCTTCAACTTCTCCCAGGTAACAGACCCCTCTGAAGTCCCTTGATCCTTGCACCATTGCTTCCACCAAAGTCTGGCTTCCCCAGTGAGTTTTAACGTGGCGAGCATGGCCTGATTGGTAGGTCCAGTACCAGCTGCTTCAAAGTAATCATCCATGGATTCAATCCAAATTTCAGCATTAGCCTGGACGAATCTGCCTCTCTCGTCGAACTCGGGTGGCTTTATCTGCTTGAGGAGGAACTTCTTCTCCTGGGTCACAGCAGTACTTGATGTAGGAGGCGAATTTGGAACCTGTACCTGGGGTTGTGCCTGGATAAAAGTTTTCTTAACGTTATTATATGATAATCGATGATGGCTTATCTTTCATTTTTCGTTCAGCTATCTCTAAATAATGAAGCTACTTAACTTTTTAACAACTCTTATGCACAGCGAGATATTGATAAAAAGAAGTCTTTATTTATATTTACATGGGCATAGCCTTATACAATGTTCCGTGTGATGATAATCCAATTATTACATTCAGTTTGGGGAGAACAACGTTGTATTGCATTTTTCTACAGGAACTGTGTAATAGTAGGGTTTTGGGTCATGGATTTTTAGGAATCGGTAGTTCATTAGAAGTTCAGGATACCCTTTCCGTTGGAATTCATACTTCTCATGGCGGCCCAACACTTTAATCCTGTCGGCTGGGATTACACGGGTTACTTCCTCATATACATATGAGTTCATTTCAACCCTCCGACCTTGAATATGTAAAGTCGAATTTACGTGAGCTTCCACAAAGATGAACAACTTCACGACTTTCAAATCTTCCAACCACTTGATCCTCTTTAGGTTAGTCTGTAGATAAGAAAACTGATGGGCGGCTATATAGTAGATTCCTGAAGACCCCGTCCGTCTTCGTTCTATGTAGAAAGGTGATGGATTATAAATCTGCTCCAGGATATTCATCATCCCAATTCTTTGTCTATAAAGGGGAGAATGCATTGCAGTCATAAACATGACCCGAAATACCAAAAACTTGTTCCACGCTTCATAGTTCTGCAAGAAAGCATTTGAAGATGAGAAAATGTTTGGACAGCAACAATTTCTTTACTTCATTTTATTGAGATCTCATTAAAAAAATTCCATTGTTGGTCGGCTCTGATACCAACTTGTAACGTGTCCACTAGTATCATCCAAGACACGTCTTAGCAGTCCATTGGAAAGGATGTCTAGAAAGCTCCGCCCGATACTCCCATGAAATGTTACGGGTTTTGCGATCTAGGTCTTCCCGCGTCTGCCACGTAGCGGAAGTATCCTGGCTGTTCCCACTTATAATCGACCGAAATTAGGGTTTTCCTAATGGGTCATTAGCTAACAGTAACTAGCGTCAGATCCGAGCGAACTACTTTACCCAGAAACGCCAGGTCCGAAGCAGATTCATGCTGCACTTGGTTCAAGGAGAATGGGAAACGAGAGGGATGCAAAGCTCAACCTCTCTGCCATAAGGCATAGTCCCATTCCGTTCCCCTAAAACTGCGTAAATCGGGTAAGACGTAACTTTAGGTCGTCGTTCTCGTTATTCGTTTTGATTATGAGAATCATTCTGTTGTTCTTCGAGATTTTTGAGAAAAGTTCCCAGCTAACCGGGACCACCCATCCGTAGGACGGACCCATGACCCATCCTCCGCACTTTCCTCGGTTTGTTTTAGTTATGTAATTATCTAACACATTAATTTGACATATAACAATCAGCTTCTTTAATTTACCCTGTTAAGCACTGGTTCCTTCACGTAATCTTATCACGTGACATAGAAAAACAATATCAAGCAAGTTCTTTTAACATTTCATCATTTTTTTTTCTTTTAAATACAAGGAGTTTCGCCCGTAGGCTTGTCCATAATCTGCCCGAAGGCTATCCAGTAATCCCAGGGATTACTATTCCAAGCTTTCGCTCGTCAACTAGTATGCGGGCCTCAAGATCCAATCCCGAGTCACGTTAGCCTGTTGTGTAGGACCCGGAAGGCGAGGGATTTACGGCCAGAGCCCCCCTTGGCACCCAAGCGTCCTCCTGCTCCAAGTAGAACTCAATGGAGAGACCTCTCATGGCAGGTTCGGTCCACGTTCCCGGCGCGGTCAACAACCCCCTTGGTTAGGGTTAGGCAGGTAGTCGGGGGTAACTGAAACTGCCTCTTCCTTCAGGCCTTTAACTTGAAGTATAAGTACTCATTTAATTTGTAATTCATGATTCAAACAGAGCCCTAAAATCTCTAGCAAGCACAAACATTTCCATTAAACAACCCAGTTGTTTGGCAAACTGCTAAGGAAGTGTTCTTTCCTTTTTTAGTGTATCAGCACTCGTTCCCAAGGTGTCTTGTAAATTGGCAAGATCTTTTACATTCCGGTGTAGGGCATACCCAACTTGGTTAACCCTAAAGTTCCTTAGATATGCTAGTTTCCGGTTTATAACTTTCCTTATTTAGAAGGATATCCAAAAATACGTCTTTTGCAAGATAACTTGTGTAGGGATCTGCCATCCTTGATGAGGGTTTTTGCCCTTTCTCCTTGTGAATCAATCACAAGACTAAATGATTTCGTACTTGTTGTGCAAGTCCTGCGATGGAATAATCTGTTTAGATCCTTTAAGCTGACGTATGTCAGGCCTAGGTTTTTTTCTTTTAAGAACCTTAGGGACAAACCCTAGTTCCTTATCTTTATGAATTTATTGTCCCTACAGTAAGGAAAGTAGTCAAGTGTTTAGAGTATGAATGTTTCTATGTTTAGATTGGTTCAGTTATCTTTTGGAAGGTAATATTAGTCGTCTTGTCACGGTTTTGCTATCCTTGTGACAATTTACTTTCTAGTCAATATAGTTTAATTTAACTTCCATTTTCCTTAAAGATGAACTCATGCCAAATAACAACAATTGCCTTGCTAAGATGTGCAACTAGCAAAGATAACTCCCTAGTAATTTGAGCATCGAAAGAAACCTTTCCTGAATTTAACCATTTACAATGATTCGTTGCGAAAGGAATAAGACTAATGGTGCAAGATATAATTTCTACACCTTAGGATTTAACTAAAATATATTACTATAGTAAATGGATAATCTTGCTCGTAATTTATAATGCTTGATGCAATTTGAAGAAAACTAAGTTCTATACATTGTCATTCATAAGCTAAACTCCTTCGTTACAAATAACTCGAACAAATATATCCTATCCTTAACAATTTTTCTTTGCATGACCGACTTAAAACTGAATTAAAGCCAAGAAGAAAAACCTGGTTTTGGGGTGAGATATCCACATGGATACCGGGAGATGATGCTCCCGTAGCTACACCTTGGACTTTCTTCGGCGGCATCGTAGTTCGAATGTGAGATAGCCTTTTTCTCTTTCTTCTGGAATTCCACCGTCTCTTTGGATCAAAAAAGTCTATGGGTGAGTGTGGTTTTGTAACCACAGGAACCCTTGGAGGATGTTGACTTGGGGTAGAAGGAATAGAAAGCACTTATTCTCCTTCCTTCCCTTTCTTTTATCTTTTTCCCACTCTTCCTCCTTCACTCCTTCTTTTCACTCCCTCTATTTTCCCTCCCTATCTTTTATCTCACAGCTATTTCTCCCTTACAGGATTCCATCCGAGGCCATGATGATGATTTGGATTTTTAGGTTCAGGTGGGGAAAAATAATAAGGGTTATACGGGGGATTAAGAGGAAAGCTTAGGGAGTTGTGGGAAAAAAAATGCTTTAGAGGGATTAAACCCGAGGGGGGAAACAAGGGGGCTTAGGGGGGAATTAAACCCGGGGGGGGGAACAAGGGGGCTTAGGGGGGGATTAAACCCGTGGGGGGGGGGGGGGGGGGGGAAACAAGGGGCTTAAAGATCCCCCCTTAGAAGCTTCCAAGAAGATTCTTGGAAGCTTCTGAACTATTGTACGTGGCGTGGGGAGGACGACGAATGTGGACTGGACGGCGATGGTAGCGGCGGCCTCAGGATGTAGACGGTGGCTCCTCCCGTATGGCGACAGCTGGCGCACAGCACTTCGTCCTCCCTCTCTCAGACTAACAATGGCATCTCCTGGCGGCAGAGTAGGCGGCAGTAGCCTTCCGTCCCTATCTTCCTCATCTCTGGCCCGTCATTAAATAGTGGAGGGGAGGGGGATCTTCCCTCCCCTGTGTGTCAACACGCATGTCCTCCCCCCCTCAATCAAAGCTCCACCAAGGAGCTTAGTTGCTCCTTCTATTTCCCTCCCCCTCCAGCTCGCTAGTCGGGTGGAGGGATAGGGGGAAATAATTTAAAAAAAATCCATTTATCCAATTCGCTTTTTACGCGGAATATTACACATGCAAAATAAAGGAAGCATAAATGCATTTCTATCAAATAGCTTTATGCATTGAAATGAATTAAAAATTAGATTATTGTCCATTAAAATAGTGTACTTCGTTTAAGCCTAGAAGTATAAACTGCATATCGCACTATTAACCCATATCCTCTTTGCAATGAATCATCATGGAAAGAGCAAAGCATGAAATGATTCTTACGATGCATGACTCTAGGAAATTATCCTTTGTCAAATTATCAAGTAAAAGGTTTCTTGTTTAGCATGAATTTTTTTTGCAAAGTTATAGGAAGATTAGTTGGAATTAACTTAACCTATGCCTGACCTCAAATCAATAAGTTAGGGTTGAAAAATCAATTTACGCATAGACAACAAGTTATGTGGAAATGATCACATAATTATTCTCTGGAGTTAAGCAATTTGGCATAAATCTAAAATTCCTAAACTGCGGAGTACTCGTTTAGAACGAGTTCACTAAGAAATTAATACATTACCTAATCATACGTATTGCTAAAACTAAAACTCATATACCTTAAATACTTGCCCACTTACGTCGAAATGTAGGGATAGTGCAACATATTTGGAAGGTGAGCTAGGGTTTGTCCCTAAGAATCTTACAAGATAAAACTTGGAAACCCTAGGTCTAATGACATTAGCCTAATGTAATCAGGAACAGATTGTTTCGTGACTCCATTCAATGCGACACTTGTGCAACAAGTGTGGAGTCATATGATCTTGTGATTGGATCACAAGGGAATGGCCAAATTCTCGCAACAAGGATGGCAAGTCCTTACGCAAGTTATCTTGCAAGAGGATGAATAATCATCCCAAATTAGTATCTTTCTTGAGTAAAGAAGATTGATTCGAAGCTAAAGACCAGCCGATAAACTGAAATAACCTATGAACTTAAGGTTTGGCCAAATTGGGTTAATAGGGTACTCCCTAACCTAGGATATAGGGGATCTTGCCAAGTTGTATTGCCAAGTTGCAAGTCATCCCGAATCGAGTGCTGGATGCATTCGAAAGGAAGGATTCATTCCTTAGCAGTTTTCCAACAAGAACGATATATGGAAATGTTTGTGCTTGCTACAGATTCTAGAGCAGTGTTTGGCTTTGTATGATCAATGAATCAAAAGATAAATGGATATCTATACTTTAGGTTGAAGGCCTGAAGGGAGAGGCAGCTTTAGTCACCCCTGACTACCTGCTTAACCCTAACCAAAGGGGTTGTTGACCGCGCCAGAAAAGTGGACCGAACCCGCCGCAAGAGGTCTCTCCGTTGAGCACTACTTGGAGCAGAAGGACGCTTGGGTGCCAGGGGGATCTGGCCGTAAATCCCTTTCCTTCCGGGCCCTACACCAGAGGCTAACGTGACTCGGGATTGGATCTCGAGGCCTGCATATTAGTCTACGGGTGGAAACTTGGATTAGTGATCCCTGTGGATTGTTGGATAGCCTTCGGGCAGATTGTGGATAAGCCTACAGGCTGGACTCTTTGTATTTCAAAGATAAATATGATAACCTATTAATAAGGAACGTGTGTGATATTATTTTTCTATGTCAAGTGATAAGATTATATGAAAGAACCAGTGCCTAACATGTTAATTAAGGAAGCTGATTGTTACATGTCCAACTAATGTGTTAGGTAATTAAATAACTAAAACAACCCGAGGAAAGTGCGGAGGATGGGCCATAGGTCCGTCCTACGGATGGGTGGTCCCGGTTGGCCAGGAACTTTTTTGAAATCACGATGGACAACAGGAAGATCTCAAAGAACACGAACAATAAAAGCATTGACCTAAAGTTATGATTGAAGTCGATTTAAGCTGTTTTAGGGGAACGGAACGGGACTATGCCTTATGGCAGAGAGGTTGAGCTTTGCATCCCTCTCATTTCCCATTCTCCTTAAACCAAGTGGAGTGTGAATCCGCTTCAGACTCAGCGTTTCTGCGTAAAGTAGTTTTCTTGGGGTCCGACGCTAGTTGCATGAATCCTAAGTGGGAACGGCCGGAATACTTCCGCTACATGGCAGACGCGGAAAGCCCTAGATCGCAAACCCCATAACATTCCATGGGAGTGCTAGGCGGAGCTTTCTAGACATCCTTTCCGATGGACTACTAAGACGTGTCCTGAAGATACAAGTGGACATGTTACACAATTACATGCGCTTACAGACGCGCTACACAAATATTAAAAAATTTTAAAAAAAGTTGTGGCTTTCTATTCAAACCTGTGCTTTCCTGCGTTTTTTGCACGTTTTCTGTAGTTCGATCTCGACATCACTACTCATGTCTATCTATCACTTCATGAAGACAATGAGGCAAGGAAATAAGAGTAAAAAGAGGACATGAGGAAAGAAGAGCCAAAGAGTAAAGAACAAGAGCCAAACAGCAAGGAAGAGAAGAAGATTCAAGCAACTTACCAAGGGAAGGGAGAAGGAGGACAAGGAGCTTGCAACCTAGCCGCCAGCCAATCGGAACAAGCAAAGAAGGTGAGTTCTTCTTCTCTCTCTCAATCTTGTTTGCTTTCTCTATCTGTTTGTCTCTCTCTCTCTCTCTTTATATGCTATAGTCTGTCATCTATGGAGGTTTTTTGCATGTTTTTTAACCAAGTTTGAAAAGAAATGGTCCAACTGTGCGCGTTTGTCAGCGCGTCCAGATGACAGTGTAGAGGCAGGTATAGACGCGGAAATAGATGCGCTGACAGACGCACACAGAGACGCAGATATAGACGCAACATGTAATATGTTTTATCTGCACAGGGTAATATGATTTTTCTTGTGTAGATGTGGAATCCTGGATCCTCCAACACTGATCCTGAGTTGGAACGCATGAACAACACCTTAGCGGAGTTTTCAAGAGGTGTTAATAGCTTTCTTGGAGGTTTTCCAAACAAGGAGAAATTCATGGGGGAGATGACCAATTATCTTGATTGCCCTCCCACTAAAGAGGAGGTTTTCAATGTGATGTCTGGGACACCTATCACATCTTTGCCTAGCACTGCCGCACAAACACCAAACCTTGGCATACCTCTACTAACATGTACTCCACGCACTATGCATACACATAGATCAGCTAATGCACAGGGATCAGTTGAGGTACATGGATTGGCCAAAGCATGTGCATCTGCAGAAGCACGTACATCGAGTGAGGTAGAGGGTAGTCCTCGTCGAGGGAAGAGGGAGATTTGTGTGGGAGGACGAGGAGGTCGAGGGATTTGTGGGGGTTGCCTAGGAGGTGGCTCTTGATCACACTCACCGGGAAATGAGAGAGGTGAGCCTCCAAAAATGTACTACTCTTGATGTTGGTGGTATCTTGCATGACTTTGAGGGGAGGGAAGTGATAGCCTACTTTAGAAGTGTTGTGCATGCCACATACAAAGATTACATGATTCCCTTCAAGCACCAAAAAAATGGTTTGTGGCAAGAGGTGCTGTGGACACTACATAGAAGGTACCCTAATCCCGAGAATTCATGATTCTCAAATGATTGGGGACAGTCAAAGGTGAGAGACGCGCTTCATAACAAGAGGTCTCACCTTATGAAGCACGCCAAGGAATCAGTGCGGAGACAAGAGCAGGGGCGCCCTGGATATGGCCAACCATCCAATTGCCACCGCAGGGAGTGGAAAGAGGCCAAGAAGAGAGCAGCTAAGAAAATGACAAGTCACCAGCATGCAGAGGGGCAACATATCTAGATGGCAACCATGGCATCGTCACATTATGGATCGGGTGGCAGGGAGTCATGGGAGGCTCAGTTTGTAAGTATTATTTGATTTCTTTTTCTAAATTAAGAACTCATCATGTAAAAATGTTTCATCTATATATATGAAATTTCGTGCTCTACATACATTGTTTTGTTTTCAGTACAAAAATCTTCGAAATAATCTTTCTCTGTTTTCCCTAAGCATACAATTTGATGTTGATGGGGGAAAGCCACATGCTCTCTAGTTTTTTTTTCATACCTCTATTTTGCGCGTCTATCAACGCGTCTAAATTGCACGATAAATGCGCGTCTATTATCGTCAAAAACTTTCAGAGTAAACGCTTTTTTAGACACGTAGATACACGCGTGTATAGATGCACAATATGAATATATTCACTTTTTTATAAATATGATTATATATTTATGTAGCGCGTCAATACGGGCGTCTATATGTGCGTCTACATGGGCGTGTAACTCTGACCATAAGCGCGCTTTTAGATGCGAAATTGTAGATGCAGCAGTAGACACAGTAATAAAAGCGCCCCACATTTTTTATCACACTTCAAATATTGCGTCTACAAGCGCGTCTATGGAGCCTTTTTGTTGTAGTGGCTAGAAGTTACAATGCAAGAGATAACCTTGCACAGGTTTTTATGCGACGTGTTTGGTAATATTTTCAAGTGGGAATATTACATGGACCCTATGTACTCTAAGCTATAGAGCCTAGTCTAGCGATGATCTCATCAACTAACGTGACTCTACCACTCTCCTTAAATAGTGAAGACATATATGATGACTCATCTAAGCATGTTTGGTAGCCTACCCTACAAAGAAGCTATACACATTCTTCCATGAATGAATCCTCATATTAATCGCATTATTACTTGTTATTACTCAATGTGGAATATCTATGTTCTATCTCATCTCATTGCAAAAGTTGCAAATTTGTCCAAAATACTGATTAGTTGAAGTTGCAAGTAGTGTTACATCTATTTGTTTTCAATCTCCACAATATTCCATAGTGAATTTGTGAAGCTTCTCATATTTCATTTAAGTTGGGGAATCCATTCAAACAAAAATTACTTTTGTAGAATGGTGAGTATCTATTTGTAGCAAACCACTACACATAATATGCACAAACTTGAAGATCTCTAAGAGAGCTATTTTAATTAAAAGCCCATATATAGAAAACTATAATGTAGTGGACTATTCTTTCATAAACTAGTGATACAGAGATCTAATGATAATACTATGTAATTGAAAGAATGCATCCCTCTTTAAAGACCTATCTACTCATAGTAGGACACAATTTTCCAAATGTACACATACACTAAATACAATAGATCATATGCATGGCAAACCAAGTGGACACTTTCAAGGAGTAGTTTTGGCTTATGATAACTATGACAACTACATGAAAAGCAACCCCCCAACTGCAAATTGTCATTTCTATACCTTATAGGCAAGGAATAGTCTTACCCAAAAATACGATAATTTTCCCAAGCTCTACATAAGTCACACACAGGATAACAACATGTCAAACATACCATTAGTTACTAGGTCTATTCTTACTCAAGTATGACAAAGAATTTTAATATCTAAAAATAATTCTCACAATTGGACTAAGTATTCAGGATCCAAGAAATGTAACGTATCAAGGCCTAATGTTGCCAAATCAAGGACCAATATCTCAATCCATGTAATATTCAAGGTCACAACTATACTTTCCAAATATGTTGCTAGGTGGCACCTATACGAAGGGTGAGCACCTTCAATGTTTCTCCTTTGCGTGCATATTGATAGGATGAGTTCCTTGAATGGTTCTCTCTTACTGCTAGGCATGTTTCGAAGAGCTAATTACTTTTTGTCTTGGGTAAAAGCTTGATGAGGATGCCTATCCTTTTCGAGTGTGAGACTTGCATGTGTTAATGTGGGTGAAGCCGTACATGGGTGATACCACAATATTCATATGTCAAGCGCTAACATCTACATTATTTGATTATTTAATGAAATTTCAATGATTATTTGATTTATTATGGCTAGCTATATTTATTCAATTAACTATTTTTCTAACATGATTTTCTAAATCTTTGGCAGAGCTAATGTGTAGAGCAAGATGAATTGGATACACATAGCAACCACACTTTATTCTATAAACTTCTTCATTGTATTATACAAATAGTTGCATCGTTGTGTATAATAAGGAGTGCATATATCCTCTTTGTAAATATTTATTAATACAGGAGATTTTAGAGATAGAATGAAGGTATTCTGGAAATATTTTACGGCTCTCAATAGTTGTGAGTTGTGCAATTGATTGCAATCATTTATTTAGTAAAATCAAATTCTTTTATGAAAATAGTGGTTATAAAGGGCCTATCTTCTGGCAAAGCAAGATTCATTTTAATATTATAAATATGGCATGGAGGAGATACCCACTCCATATAGGGGGAGATTGCACCCAATAGTGTGTTGCTCAATTTTTCTTTACTATTCTTTAAGTCTGTTTTGAGTTTTAGGAATCATGCTTTCATTTTTATGAGTAAAAGAGTGTGAGGTAGAGCTTCTTTTGCTCGCTGTGTGCAATTCTTCCATCTGATGTGTGCAAGAGTGATATCAGAGCGCCTAGCCTACATCTAGGGCTTCCAATCGCCTATCCTCTTATGCAAAGGCAAGCTTGCTGGAACAATTGGCCTCTACGGTCTATCTCAACCCAAAACCGACTTCATGCTAGATTCCTAAGCCTCCAAAATCATCCCCAAACCCCCTATCTCTATCCAAAAATTTCTAAGTCTAGTCTAACATTAAAAAATCACATCTCCTTACCTTCCAAACTGAAGTCAACATATTGAATAAGGCCGTCTCCCTAGTGCATGACGTCGAAAAGAAACAAACTAAAGATCAGTGTGAGTGACAAGTTTTAGCTTTCTTGGAAAATAATATGGGTAACAAAAATAGTCATTTTAAGTCTTTTCATGCTTCCAACATTCAATTTGGAAAGAATCATGTTGCTCACCAACGTTGGATAATAAATTTCTAGAATAATGTAGGTCACCCTAGTTGAAATTATAATCCCAAGAGTTCTACTTTGCTCTCTAATTTTCTTAAGTCATCTGAACCTAAAAATGCTAATCCAAGTGTCTCACATACTAATTCCAAGAATGTAATTTGTTACAAATGTAGTCGTATATGCTATGTCAAGGACCCATATAGCCCAATAATAGGGGATAAATGGCCTAAGAAATATGACACTTCTATGTCCTTTCCTAAGGATAGTATACAAGGATGTATGAGTACTGGTATGTTTTCCAAAAGAGTCCCTAAAATTGACTCTCATTATTTTTATCAAATCATTGTTTTACTATATACTAGACACGTAAATTGTTTTGATGGTTCAAGCCAATGTTCTTCTAGTGCTTTGCCTTGAGGTTCAAACGACATAAGGCACACACACATACAAGCATTAATCATGAGAGAGAGAGAGAGAGAGTGTGTGTGTGTGTATATCTAATTGAGTGAGTGAAAAACACTACAAGATATAGACCTTATAGCGACGTTTAAAGCGACGAAAATACAAACAACAAAATTTGCCCCCGTCGTCGGAAAAAGCGTCGTTATTGACGACGCCATGGTATCGTCGCTATTTGCGTCGCTATATGCGTCGCTATATGCGTCGCTATTTGCGTCTCTATATGCGTCGCAAATTTGCGTCGCTATATGCGTCGCTATTTGCGTCGCTATATGCGTCGCAAATGCGACGCATATAGCGACGCAAATAGCGACGCATATAGCGACATTTGCGACGCATATAGCGACGCAAATAGCGACGCATATAGCGACGGTTGCAGAGAATTTGCGACGCTGATAGCGACGACAATAGCGACGCCTGCAGTAAATTTGCGACGCAAATAGCGACGGTAACAGAGGAAAAAATTTTTTTGTGGCAGGGCAGCAAGCTGCCCTGCCACATATAGCACTGTGTGCTGTATGAGAGCCATACAAAATAGTTTCTGCACTGCTGCATACAAAGCGTTTGCAAACAAAAAGAATCTATACTGAAATCATAAAACTGATAGATGAAATAAATACATGATATCGCATAAAATGCGATTGGTACAATCATAAAACAATATCACTAATACATAGAAAATGTCTACATAGATCGGGCGACTAAAAACTAAAGGTATGTGAGCGCTAAGGATCCGAGGGCGAGCTACAAATCGTCGTCCCCCGAAAGCTCGTCCCTCTGCAAAGGAGCATCAAACGGATTCTGCAGAAAAAGAAACAACATATCAATCCACCATACAATAATGCATTCAAATATCTCATGGTAACTACGGACATGAAAGATGAGAGACTTACTGGGCCGCCGCGTCTGTACAATCGGTCGATCAATGATCTGAGACCGTGCCTCTCTGCATATTGAGTCTCAAGGCCTTGCGGATCACGATTTGTAATGGAGTGCTGCAAAGAAAACAAAATGCTAACTGTTAGAAATATGATTGTCAGTACAAATAATATCTCAAAAAAACAAATAAGCAAAACAAAAGAGAAACTTACAAAGTCCTCCAAATATGTCCTGTGGCCGCCACTCCCAAGATGATGTACCGATCCGGCCTCGATTCGTGCCCTCGCCGCCTCCCGCTGCTGACTCCAACGTCCTGGCGAATTTGTAGCCTCCTCCCTCAGTCGGCGCCAGTCCTCTGCATCTAACCACTCGGGCTTTGGAGCCCCACTCTTGATTGCCTTGCGTGCGTCGGATCGTCTATGTGACATGTATGCACGCATGCAATCCATCATCCAGCCCGTAGAGAATCTATCCACTGCGGCTGGCACCGGGAACTCCTCATGCAAGGATGCTACTATGTACTCCTTGCTCCCCTCCGGTATGTTCCTCCAATGATCCAGGACGTTGTGCCGAAAAACTTGTTGGCACAACTCCCTCATGCGAGCTATCACCCTCCTCCCCTCATCATTCATGATGATAGCTCCTGACCTGCCATCCACTAGGTATCCATAATCCCTAGGAGTGTGCCTCGTATGGGCCCTCTCCCATCTCCGTCCACGCTCCTGGGCATATCCAGGAGACCCCTGAACATCCGGTGTACCGACGGGGGTACCCTCTCCCGGAGTGCCACTGAAAGGGGTGCCACCAGAGGGGGTGCCACCAAAAGGAGTGCCACCAGAGGGGGTGCCCCCAAAAGGAGTGCCACCAAAAGGCGTGACATCTGCCGACGGCTGCGCAAAAGCCGGAGTAACTGGAGTGGACGTCCCCACAGGTGTGACAAATCCTGGAGGTGACCGAGCTCTAGCTGAACGACGAGACGGAGACACCGCGTCCGTGTCTCCACAGCAGCACCCCCCTGATCCTCCTGCAGTCGCAGTCCCTCCCTCTGGCCCAAGTCGCGAGCGTCGAGATCGTCTGCTCGAAGCTGAAGCATCTGATCGCACTGAAGCTGATCTAGCAGAGCGCCCTGACGAAGAACGAGACAGCTCCTGATCTGCTATCTCTCTGAATCTCGCGAGCTGATCTGGAGACATACGTGCCATCATCTCCTGAAACTCCTCATCGCTCATCCCTCGACTCATCCTGAAAATAAAGATACCTGCAGAGATAAAAAATAATGTTAGAATAATCAATTGAAACTATACAAAGCGCATTAATATAAATCATTTTTGAAAAATCCATCTTAAAATGCATATCTTATCTACCTTTATGGAAGATCTAAACAACGAATTGAGTAATACAATTCTCCAAGAATGAAGTATTCTATGGTCCCATGTTAATCTCCTGACATAACTCTGCATACACTAGAAGGTCGATAGACATGTCACCACAAAAGAACGAGTCTGCCTCGTTCTCAAAAAATTCTACGACTTCTGTATTTCCATCATTGTTAGCCGATGCGGGCTCCAAGCTTGCGGTGGCCTCCACCCCTTGTAATTTCGATCCCTCTATTTGCATATATTCTTCATCTATGCCTGGAACATCGCTTTGATCGTATACTCTCGCACCTCTAGGAGTTGAAGGTATAACATACCACCATCGAGGTTGTCGGGGATTTGGATAGAAGATTACCTGTTCACAAACACTTACAAACCGTCTTCAAACCATTGTGACATAAAGCATGTCGTATTACAATTAGCAAGCAAATGACTAGAAGATTACCTGTTCACAATGTGCCGGCAACACAAAGGTGTCGCGCAAATCCATCAATTTTTTTTCGGAATCTATTTCGAGAAATCCAGATGGACCTCGTCGAACCGTTGCGCCAGCTCCTCCAAGTACCACTTTGAACCACTGCACATCGAATATTATCATGGAGAAGCTACGGTAATCCACCGTAATAATACTTTGCAAATTCCCAAAATACTCCATCTCATCCACAACCGTGTTCGGATCCGTTGCTCGTCGCCGGCTCTCTTGCTCAAACCTTGCCATGACACCACAGTCCATTGTGGAGCGCATTTTGTCAATACGCTCCACCCGAAAATGCCGTCCGCGCGACCACGCTGCACTATATATTTTGTACTGCACATTGAAACACTCAAATTAGATGTAGCAAACAAATTCAGATACGACACATTCTAAACCCCTCATTACCTTTGGACTACATCCCCTCGAGAACTCCCACTCCTCCATTGAGACCTCTGCCCCTTCGCTGGATGCTGCGATCAAGGCTCCATGCAACCATCGTGTTGACATAAACCGCGGCATCTCCTCCATGCCTTCGGGATATCGAATCGGTCGGTGACGCGTACTGCGTCGGAATTCAGCTCGCGCTTCCTCTCGATCTTGCCTTGCAATCTGGTACTTGGCGAGCCACGTCTCCATGGAGGCATGGTGCAACATACAAAAGCGATTCACTTTCTCTTCCATTGAGGCATCCATTCTTTTTTCTACCCCATTTCCAACCACCACATCTCCAGTCAGCCTGTCATCGTCCTTGAGCGTCCATAGCATTTCATTGTCTGGTTCCACCGTTGGTAGCCATTGTGAGATATGCACTAATGCCTCTGACACCAACCAACCCTCCGCCATGCTACCTTCCGGACGAGCTCGTTGTCGCACAAAGCCTTTCAGGGTTTTCATGAAGCGCTCCAGGAAGAACATCCATCGCGTATGGACAGGTCCGGCAATCTCCACTTCGTCCACAAGATGCACAAGAAGGTGAACTTGTATCGTGAGCATGCTAGTGGGCAGGTATTTCTCAAAGAGACAGACCGTCTCAACTGCTCTCCGCCTTGTGGATTCAATAGAGGACGTCTTAATCTCTTTCTGTGAGATCCATTGCACCAAAGTCGACAGCTTGTAAATGGCCCCACGAATTTCTGGAGTTAGGCATCCCGCGATCGCGATCGGTAGGACAAACTGCCACAAATGAGAAAGCATTAAGAATAATGGTCACTTTTCAAATTTCAAAATGTCCACACTTATTAAAATCCATTCTGTTCACAAACCTGACATATCTTATGCCAATCATGGGATTTTAGCCCAGACATTTGGTCATCTTTAGAAAATGCGGACCTGAGAGAACGCATCATACCCGTCGGAGTGCGGATAGACTTGATTACTTGCTTCACAATGCGCTCTTCTTTGGTAGACAAAACCCAGGGAGCGCGAGGAAGGTGCACTCCCCCTTCAGCACTCGACTGCGGCCAAAGCGCCTCCATCTTACCTACCTCCTTTAAATCCATTCGTGACCCTATAGTGTCTCTCTTTCCTGTGATGTGGTCCCATAGCAAGCTGCCCACATTTTTGAAAATATGCATGGGATCCAACAAGTGGTTGACCTGTAAGTGGGTCCAATATGGCAACTCGTAGAAAACTGAGAACCGTCGCATTCCATTTGGATGTGATTCCGGGTTTACCATTTTCAGCTCGTACCAGCTTGCAGCGTTCATACGTGCTGGAGGTCGTCCAAGAAAACCTTCCCTGAGTTCATGATCCTCCGGCAAGAAAGTGGCGTGTCCTTGATATACCATCTTCTTCATGGTTCGTGACCTTCGGGCGTCTAACTGTGGCCCACACAATGGACATGCATGATAACCTGAGGTAACGAGACCTGCAAGGCGATCCACGACCTAGTGAATACTTGATTGAATGAAATAAAATATAGATATTACCGGCGTGAACAAATGTCTGCTCACCTGAGCACTCTCCCAATCCCGGAAAGTCATGCATCGTCCACATGAGAATGGCTCGAATGTTGGCTGACCGCCGACCATCGCGCCTGCTCATATCTTGCACCGTGACCCCCTCCTCCCACAAAATCTTAAGCTCATCGACTAATGGACGAAGATACACGTCCATATTTTTTACTTTGTAGCGGCCCGGGACGAGCAAGCTAAGGATGAGATGTCCTTTCTTCGTAGAAAGCCATGGAGGAATGTTGTAGTTGACAAGCACTATAGGCCACACACTGTAAGAAGTCGAGCGCAGACCGAATGGGTTCACACCATCCATGGCGAGACCGAGCCGAAGATTCCTTGGCTCTCGCGCAAAGCCTGGGAAGGTAGAGTCAATGTGGCTCCATGCGCGCGAATCTGCTGATATTCGTTGCACTCCATCCGTAGACCTATTCTGCACATGCCACGTTGTCAAGCTTGCCATGGTAGACGTGCGAAACATGTGGTTTATGCGGGGGATGAGCGGAAAGTGTCTGAGGACTTTTTGAGGGATGGTCTGCCCTTGCAAGTCCTGTCGATACCTGTGAGCACCACACTTTGGACATGTCTCCATAGTCTCGTATTCATCTCGAAACAATATGCAGTCGTTGATACATGCATGGATGTTATTGTAGTCCATGCCAAGCTTCCGTAAAACATGTCGTGCATCATCACGAGACTCAGGCATGGTGTTTGCAGGTGGCAATATATGATATTTCAATAACCTGAAAACATCATAAAACACCTTGAAAAATCCATCCATATTTACAATAATACTGTTTAAAAAAAAAACAATGAAGTCTGTATGCAAGGTACCTGAATAACTCAGTCACACTCGTATCGCTCCAACCGTATTTCGCTTGCACACTTAAGAGTGCAAGCAATGTCTTCAACCGAGATACTCGGCACCCATCATATAATGGTATGGATGCTTCCTCTCTAAGCGGGTCAGATGTCTCAACATCCATGGGAATCAATGCATCGATCATTGCCTCCATCTCAGGCTCCAAGATTGTAGGCAAGTCGGGAAGGTTGTCTGTCTCCTCTGGCATTGACGATATAGATGGGCCTTGCGAGTGGTCTATTGGCTCCTGCCATCCATCCATCTCACGTCCACGAACTCTTCTAATTGGCCGCAAAGGGTGCTCTCCCCCTTGGGTCGAGACATCACCCCCCTGGACACAAAATTTGCCAACAAGACCCAATCTTATTGTGTATGGTTTTCAATTAGCTTGAGAGTACAATGCATGAAAAATGCTAACTTGAAAATACCGTTTGCTGAAAATCTGCAATCGCCTGATCAATAATCTCAGGTTGAAACTCGCCAAATCGTCGTACGTGTTCTATAGACAATCGACGTTTTCGTCTAATTGCCAACTTGCATTGAGAGCAAGGACATGGGACACGCTGATTAAGATACGACTCGCGGTCTTGAACAATAGGACCTTCTTCGTTTGCCATCTTATCTACATTACAGCAAACGAGGCTTAAATGGATAGCTTTTTGGAGATGTACGTCAACTTGCAAGTTGACCATAAACCTTGCATTGTATATAGTAGTCGAGAGATTTTCCGATGTTATATCTCGGCCTTGTATCATGCTCAACGATTTGTTTGTCCCGGTAGATAATTTTTTGTTATATCTCGGCTTTGAGTATAAGTAATCCATTTTAAAATTAATGCGCGCCATCTATGAAATTTTACAACTATAGTAATAAAATTTATTTCAATCAATTCTACTCATAGTCATAAGACCTGAGAGAAATTATCCTATACTCAATTTAAGGGATCTCCACTTCTATAACAATAATTTTGGGTTAATTTTGATGAAGTACGTGGCCGTATGCAAAGCACATTGCATACCATTATCGATACGTATATTATCTTAAATTTCATTCCCTTCCCTCTCCCTCTCCCTCTCCCTCACCCTCTCCCTCTCTTTCTCTCACCCTCTCCCTCACCCTCTCGTTCTCTTTCTCTCCCTCTCTCATTTCCTCCCTCCTCCTCCCTCTCCCTCTCCCTCCCTCTTTCTCCCTCTTTCTCCCTCTCCCTCTCCCTCGCTCCCTCGCTCCCTCTCCCTCCCCCTCCCTCTTTCTCTCCCTCTCTCATTTCCTTCCCCTCCCCCTCCCTCTCCCTCTCCCTCTCCCTCTCTTTTTCTCCCTCTCCCTCTCTATCTCTCTTTCTCTCTCATTTCCTAAACAAGCAAAAAATAAAGTGATTTAAACATCCTCCAAGCAAAAGGGAGAGGGAGAGATACAATGCACTCTCCCTCTCTTTCTCTTTCTATCCCTCTCTCATTTCCTTCCCCTTCCTATCCCTCTCACTCTCTTTCTCTCTCATTTCCTCTCCTAAACAAGAAAAAAATAAAGTGATTCAAACATTAAACAAGCAAAAGGGAGAGGGAGGGAGAGAGAGAATGCACTCTCCCTCCTTCTCCCTCTCTTTTTCTTTCTCTCCCTCTCCTATTTCCTCCCCCTCCCTCTCCCTCTCCCTCTATTTCTCTTTCTCTTTCTTTCCCTTTCCCTCTCCCTCTCCCTCTCTTTCTCTCTTACTCTCTCGTTTCCTCTCCTAAACAAGCAAAGAAGAATGTAATTTAAACATTAAACAAGCAAAAGGGAGAGAGAGAGAGAGAGAATGCACTCTCACTCTCTTTCTCTCCCTCTCCCTCTCTTTCTCTCCCTCTCTCTCCCTCTCCCTCTCCTTCTCTTTCTTTTCCTCTCCTAAATAAACAAAAGAGAACGATTTAAACCTTCAACAAGTAAAAGAAAGAGAGAGGGAGACTCACCAATGAGATATGGCGAGCGTGGGCGGCTTCTCTTTGCAACGAGGGCTCCTCCTCTCCTTCGCGAACAACGACGGTGGCGGTGGCGGCGGCGGCGGCAACAAGTCTCTTCCTCCTCTTCTTTCACAAAGCCTTGGCTCTCTCCCTCGCTCTCGCTCTCAAAAGGCGAAGAAAACAAAATGAAAACGGCGCTCTGGTTTCGGCCGCGCTTTTTTTTCCCTGCGGCGTCGCTATATGCGCCGCTATATGCGTCGCTATTTGCGTCGCTATTTGCGTCGCAAATGCGACGCAAATAGCGACGCGTATAGCGACGCATATAGCGACGCCAATAGCGACGCCAATAGCGACGCCGATAAACGCCGTCGCTAATCGGCGTCGCTATTGCCCCAGTCCCTTGTAGTGAAAGAGAGAGAGAGTAAACATAGAAGTGACAAAGTCACATAGTATTCTTGAATGGAATCTCTTCTATTTACTAGCCTTGCAACTAACACTTCCTCAATTACCTTGCATACTGGAGGTGACTGGAGGATAGTGCATGCCCAGGTTCATACCAATATGTTCTCTAACAAAATCCCATGTAGCTTTGCAAGAGATGATGGGCTAGCCGTCTTACCCCATCCTTGAATGTCATTATATCTTCCTCCAAAGTGGACCCACTTTGATGCAAAACTTTGTAGATTCCTTTTTTGGCTAAGGAGTTTCCTCTTTTACCAAGTGTCAATGCGATTCAAGGACTAAACACCCATGAACGAAATACCTTTTAATTTTCCCTAATGGTAGTATCTTAGATGGTTGCTAAAACTCCTTAAAGAACATTCACTATGAGTTCCTTATTAGTGTCTTGCTCTAGAGATCATTAGTACATTTGAAGATTCTGGAGCACTTTGCTATAATGGAAAATTGTCAAACTTGTAGCTGAATCACCTTTTAAAATGAAGTATATGTTCGCCTTACTTCATTTTTCCAAACTAAAGTCAACATGTTTAAACCCAACAAATTGGACAAGGCAATATCTTTGGTGTATGACGTCCCAATAAAAAAAACTAAAGATCAATGAGCAACAACTTTTAGCTTTCATGGAAAATAATATGGGTAACGACAACTGTCGTTTTAACTCTTTTCATGCTTCCAACTTTCAATTTGGAAAGAATCATCCTACTTGCAGACCTTGCATAAGAGATTTCTATAATAATGTAGACCGCCCTACATCAAATTCTAATCCCAAGAGTTCTACTTTGCTCTCTAATTTTCTTAACTCATCTGAACCTAAAAATGCTAATCCAAGTGTCTCAAATACCAATTCCAAGAATGCAATTTGTTATAAATGCAATCATGTATGCTATGTCAAGGATGTAAAATATTACACGGCGCAGCGAACAGAATCTGAGAAAGAGATAGAGAGTACACAACAGATAAGAGGAGAATCAGTAAAATTCTTTAACTCCAAACAACTGATACAAAGATGGCTCTGTCCACCCGTGCGCTTCCAATGAATGAAGCTTAGATGGCGATCTAGACAGAAGATAGGTGAAGAGCTTAAGGCTAGCTGGAACAACAACTCTGACTGGGTGAAAGATGAGTGTAAGATGGCTGCGAAGGGGTTTAGCTTTTATAGCCCGCGAAGGTCGTTAGGTCGGCCTGCTGACCGACCTACCATATGAGCCTCCACTAGTCGGCCAGGGACCCCCCAGCCAGGGGCCGCTTCCGCGGCCCCCGGACCCCACAATAGGGGCCCCTTTTAACTCCCTTACTACGCAACTCAATGCAATGTGCCTCGAGTTGCTACCAGCTTAACCACTCTGTCTAACCCAAAGATTAGACCCACAATGGTCACCTTTTTGCCATCCGGTCACATAGACCTCATCTGATATACAAGTCAGGACTCCACCAATGTCCGGGCTCACACTTGGCTTCTCCTCATAATGGGGGCCTTACAACTTTGAGCACCATGGATCATTGGTAGTACCTAATGAGGGTGGGGCATTGATCATATCTAACACCCCCCCTCAATGTCCACCCATAGGTGAACTATCTCCTCGGCCCAATGCCGAGTCTCTGAAGATGAACTTGAAGCAGATCCTTCGTAAGTGCTTTGGTGAAGATATCTGCTCCATTCTCCTCTGTTGGACAGTAGATCAATTCCACTATCCCATCCTCCATCAAATCACGCACATAGTGATACTGGATCTCTATATGTTTGGTGCGTGCATGAAACACTGGATTTTTGGCAATGGCGATGCAACTCTGATTGTCACATCTCAGCACAGTTGGTTCTTCATCCTGCACTCCCATATGCCATAGAATCCTTCTCAACCATACGGCCTCACATGCAGCAAAACAAGCTGCCTTGTACTCTGCTTCGGTAGAAGACAATGCCACTGTTGGTTGCTTCTTACTAATCCAAGAGAAAATTCCTGAACCCAAAGAGAAACAATAACCAGAAACTGACTTCCTGGAATCAATGTCTCCTGCCCAATCTGAGTCACAGTTCCCCACAAGAGAAGTTCCGAAACTGTATGTGATACCATAGTCAAGAGTTTTCTTCAAGTATCTGAGCACCCGCATCCCAGCCTTCCAATGACTCTCATGAGGTTTGTTTGAGAACCTGCTCAAAACACCAACAGCAAAACTGATATCTGGTCTGGTGTTACACAAGTAGATTAGACTGCCGACCAACCTCCTATACCTCCCAATGTCTGCTAGTGCTGATGTATCCTCAACGGATAACTTTACATTCACCTCCATAGGTGTAGCTATCTCCTTGCACTCGGTCATGCCAAATGCCTTCAAGATCTCCCATGCATACTTCTTCTGAGAGATGAAGATCTTTCCTGGCTCTTGCCAGACTTCAATCCCCAAACAATAGTGCAGCAAGCCCAAGTCTGTCATTTCAAACTCAAAACTCAAAGCCTTTCGAGTTTGGTTGATCATATCTTCATAGTCACCTGTAATAAGAAGGTCGTCCACATATAGGACAATCACTACAGACTTTTTACCATCCCTGTAAACATACAAGTTAGCATCTGAGGCACATCTTTTGAAGTTTAGGTTTAAAAAGAACCTATCTATCCGCTGGTACCATGCTCTGGGGGCTTGTTTCAGCCCATACAATGCCTTCTTTAGTTTACACACTTTGTTCTCAGAATGGGGGGCCTCAAACCCTGGTGGCTGAGCCACGTACACCTCCTCCTTGAGGTCACCATTTAAGAACGCTGACTTAACATCCATTTGGTACACTGGCCACTTCTTGTGGGCAGCCACTGCAAGTACCGTGCGAATAGTGGTCATTCTGGCAGTTGGGGCAAATGACTCTTGAAAATCAAACCCTTCAACTTGTGAAAATCCTTGGGCAACCAGTCTAGCTTTGTACTTTTCTAAGGTACCATCAGCCTTGTACTTTACCTTCCAGATCCACTTGGTGCCAATAATCTTCCGCTTTGTTGGCCGATCCACTAGCTCCCAAGTGTCATTCTTCATTATGCTGTCATACTCCGCCTGCATAGCAGCCTTCCATGATGGATCTGCAAGTGCTTCTTCTAAGTCAGTTGGCTCCTTTACTTCTCTCATAATCTCAACCATCAAGGCCATGTTGACTATGTGAGCAGAAGCCCTCCTTTGCTCCTCTATTCTCTGAGACCTCCTTGGTCCGTCTGCCTTCTCCTCAACAGATGCAGGCATAGGATTATTGTGGTCATAGAGCTGCTTCACCCAGCGCGGCAATGGCTTTTCCGGTGGGGTGATGTCAGGTTGGTGAACTTTTTCCTCATCATCTGAAGATGATGCTTCCTCCTCCTTAAGGATAGGGATAGCTCTCGGGACAGGTTCATAGTGGACTACTTCTTCGCTTGATGATAAAGTGGAAGACCTTGCCTTCTCCTCCTCCACTGTATGCGGCTCCTCCTTGAACACCACATCACGGCTCGCGATGATCTTCTTTGCCTCTTGGTCATATAACTTGTAAGCCTTCTGCTCATCACTATAACCTAAGAAGATACATTTTCTGCTTTTTGGTTGTAACTTGTTTCTCTTCTCATCTGGAACATGTGCATAACATTCACATCCAAAAATTCTGAAATGTGAAACAGATGGTTTCTTACCAGTGTAAGCCTCATGAGGTGTTTTTCCCTTGAGAGCCTTTGTGTAGCTCCGATTTAGAATGTAGACTGCAGTATTAACAGCTTCAGCCCAAAAATGGTTAGGCAATCCCTTGCCCTTTAGCATGCATCTTGCCATCTCCACAATGGTACGATTCCTGCGTTCCACAACACCATTCTGCTGAGGTGTGTGAGGCGTCGTCAATTGACGCTTGATCCCTTTGCTCTTGCAAAAGCCTTCAAACTCCTTTGAGTTGAACTCACCACCACCATCTGTTCTAAATTTCTTCACACTTTTCCCTGTTTCATTCTCAACAAGTATTAGCCATTCTTTAAACTTACCAAAAGCTTAAGCCTTATCACGAAGGAAGTACACCCACATCTTCCTACTGTAGTCGTCGACAATCAACATAAAATAAGAAGATCCCCCCAAGGCCTGTGTAGGCATCTTACCACACAAGTCAGCATGCACCAACTCTAGAGGAGCATGTGCTCTATTCTTGCTTTCTTGTGGAAATGCCTTTCTCTGTTGCTTGCCCATCATACAAGCTTCACATGGTTCCTTCAATTCAGTTATTGTAGGTAGGTGAGCAACCATACCTTGCTTTTGCATCTCCTTCAATACTGCAAATCCGATGTGTCCAAACCTTTCATGCCAAAGCTTACTTGTGCCCACTCCAGCGGTGGCTGTAAGAGCACTTAGCTCATACAGGTTGTTCCTCCTTTCTCCTTTGCCAACAATTGTGCCAGCACTATCAATAATTTCTGCACCTGTCTTCTTGAACCTCACTTCATGACCAAGATCAGTTATGGCAGCAACTGATAAGAGATTTCTTCTGATTTCGGGAACATACAACACATTTGAAAGCTTTTTGACTTCACCATTTGCAGCAACAAAAGAAATAGTACCTGTGCCCGCAGCAAGGCATTTAGCATCATTTCCAACCGTCACAGTGATGGATTCTTGTAGAGGCTGCATAGAACTGTATAGACCTTTCTTGTTGGTCATGTGACGGGAGGCCCCACTATCCAACACCCAAGAGTCAG
This sequence comes from Lygodium microphyllum, assembly GCF_053477565.2. NCBI lineage: Eukaryota > Viridiplantae > Streptophyta > Polypodiopsida > Schizaeales > Lygodiaceae > Lygodium > Lygodium microphyllum. Next base: position 9,733,083 of record NC_141150.1, on the reverse strand, counting down.
TGGTAGATTCTTCTTGCGCCGAGGAGCACACTTCCTCAATGGTCGCCATGAATAATTCCAACTCTGCTTCAGCCGTATTGGCTGTCTCTTTCCCTTTAGTTTTAAGGGTACCATTCTTTTCATCTGCCTTCTTGACACGACAATCTGCAATTGCATGTCCTTTCTTCTTACAGTAGAAGCACTCTCCTTGAAACCTCTTCTTGCCGCCCTTTTTCTTTTTGTCACCATCATTTTTGGTGGAGGAAACACCTTTGCCTTTTGCATTGGCAGAGAATGCAGCATCTCCATTGTTGCTTCCTTCTCGGGCTTTCAGCCTCAACTCCTCCTCCATTAATAATGCACAAAACTCCTCAAAAGTCAAAGCTTGAGGTCTCACCTGAGTATTAAGGGCAGTTACTAGTCCATCAAACTTTTGTGGACAAATCCGAAGACACCTCCGAGCTAGCTCTTCGCTAGTCTTTTGTATCCCAGCGCCAGCCATCTGGTCGCGCAGATTCTTAATCCGAGTGATGAATGCTTCAACCGTCTCTCCTTCAGTAAACTTCTCCGCTGCTAGTTGATTCTCCAAGTTTTGAATCCTTGTTTGGTTTCGTGTTTCATACTGACTCCTTAGTACATTCCAAGCCTCTGACGCTTTGGTTGTATGCTGAATCAGAGTCAAAACACTGTCAGAACAGCTTGTAACTAAGGCACACAATGCATCTGCATTCCTTCGTTTCCAAGCTCGTAGAAGATCTGCATTCGGAGGAATCATCACACTAGGATTTGATGGGTCGGGGATAGGCTGTGGTTCTGCGTCAGTCCCCAGCACAGTCTCCAGAAGCTCATAAGAATCAAGGATAGTTGTAATTTTGAACTTCCACAAGGTGTAGTTTGTACCATCTAACTTGCCTTCGCTGAAGGTTGGTGGACGAATCCTTAGTGTTTGAATAGCCGGTACAGCAGCACCACCTCCTGCACCGCTTCCTGATGCACCAGAACTGCTTCCCGGAGTCGACATCGTTTCTCTTTGCTGTTGAAGCCTTTGCCTCTTGCACTCTCTCCGATCTCTAGAGCCCCCTGGGCTCTGATACCATGTAAAATATTACACGGCGCAGCGAACAGAATCTGAGAAAGAGATAGAGAGTACACAACAGATAAGAGGAGAATCAGTAAAATTCTTTAACTCCAAACAACTGATACAAAGATGGCTCTGTCCACCCGTGCGCTTCCAATGAATGAAGCTTAGATGGCGATCTAGACAGAAGATAGGTGAAGAGCTTAAGGCTAGCTGGAACAACAACTCTGACTGGGTGAAAGATGAGTGTAAGATGGCTGCGAAGGGGTTTAGCTTTTATAGCCCGCGAAGGTCGTTAGGTCGGCCTGCTGACCGACCTACCATATGAGCCTCCACTAGTCGGCCAGGGAATATTCCAGGGAATATTCCCTTTACCATCGGGCCGGGGGCGCTGCCCCCGGACCCCCGCCAGGGGGGCCGCTGGCCCCCCTGGGACCCCCCAGCCAGGGGCCGCTTCCGCGGCCCCCGGACCCCACAATAGGGGCCCCTTTTAACTCCCTTACTACGCAACTCAATGCAATGTGCCTCGAGTTGCTACCAGCTTAACCACTCTGTCTAACCCAAAGATTAGACCCACAATGGTCACCTTTTTGCCATCCGGTCACATAGACCTCATCTGATATACAAGTCAGGACTCCACCAATGTCCGGGCTCACACTTGGCTTCTCCTCATAATGGGGGCCTTACAACTTTGAGCACCATGGATCATTGGTAGTACCTAATGAGGGTGGGGCATTGATCATATCTAACAAAGGACCCATATAGCCCAATAATAGGGGAAAATGGCCTAAGAAATCCTAAGGATAGTATACAAAGGTGCCATTATTCTACCTCCAAAGTGGGCCCACTTTGATGCGAAACTCTATAGATTCCTTTTTTGGCCAAGGAGTTTCCTCTTTTACCAAGTGTCAATGCAATTCAAGGACTAAACACCCATGACCGAATATCTTTTAATTTTCCTTAACGGTAGTATTCCAGATGGTTGCTAAACTCCTTAAAGGATCTTCACTCTGAGTCCTTTATTAGTGTCTTGTTTAACGCTAGTAATGGCACATTCTAAAGTTCAATGTAACCTTAGTACATACTCCTCTCTAGCTAAAAGGTCTTGGAACACCTGGTGAAGTATAAGGCTTTGTTCTATTTTTTTACAACCTTAACTTGACTTTGCACTAGCTCTTTAAAGATTGCATATGGTTCTGGTTTTGTATTCCTACCTTACCCGACCACAATAGTCTCATAGATTAAAAGTCATAAAAGAGTGGGAGTGTTGAGATTTTCAAAGTGAATATTTTCCCTCCCCCCAAGAGATTCATAGTAAACTCAATCTCAAAACTTCTAACATGGATAAATAGACAACATCAATATCTTCGAACTCCAATATATTATAATTATAAGTATACCTTTAATTATAATGTATAATTAAGAAAGCTAATAATTATAGTATATTATTCACATGAGTTATAATTTTTATAAATTATATTATTTTTTTAAATAATTTCATTAGTAACTTTGATAATTAATGTGTGACACAAATTAGCATAACATTCTCATGTAAATTTTCCTTTTGAGAATGCATTTAAATGAGTATCTCTTGGAAATTTTGTATACATTTGCAAATATAACATTCTCGTGTGAATTTTTGTTTTGAGAATACATTTAAATTAGTATCTATTTCTATAAAAAATCAAAAATTTATTGAAACTCAAAAATTATATTCTTAATTTCTTTGCAAATTTTGATCATCTTCTAAATAGTATACACAATTTATTTCTTATCATTAAGGTTTAATACAAAACCATACCCATAGTGCAAGGCTCTCTTCTCTTGCAATTTTTATGAGAAAAATAAGTTCTTATAGTGCAAGGGTCTTATCTCCCTTACTAACCCTCTTTTCTTCTTGCTCTTGAGACCAAGGCTAGGACGAGAAGAACAAACATACATCAAGGGCCTCTCAAGAGAAAACATCACAATGCTAATATTGGAACCCATGATGAAGATTAAGCTTGGTGCTAGAGATTGATATGCTTAATGTACCTCTATTACTAAAGTACTACAAACTATGGTTTTAATTGTAGCTCTATGGCTGAACTGGTATAGACTATGATATTAACTATGCAACTAAAATATGTTATTAACATAAAATATATTATGGGTTAGATTCTTTTTTCAATCTTGAAGTTTTGTTTGTGCAGAAGCTCATAATTTCATCAACCTTGGATTGAAGATTGAAGATACTCAAGTAAGGGAGGTCTTCTTCTACAAGCTCATTAATAAAATGTATATGTGACTATAAGTGTACACATGGTATTAAAGGTTGGCAATTAGTGAATCCTAGTACTTATTTTAGACACGTTAAAAATAACATGCTTGGGATTATGCATTATTCTCTAGAAATATCCCATGCTAGTGAACCAAGCAACTCAAACGTGCAAGGAGATCATATTGAGAACTGAAGGCATGAATAATCATCTCCAGTGCATGGTGGAAATAACATAGATGATTTAAATAGACGATGTACGTGGCGTGATTGCATTGCATATTGTAATGGTGGGAGGAGTATTGGTCCACAAACTTTTCTTAGGCACCAAGAGTTGAATGCCAAATATGATGCACTAAGTATGCAAATTGGTCTTACTACTTCTAATGAAAGGCAACATGAACAAGGTAATAATCAAACTATTAATACTTTTGTAAGTCCCCCCTTCGGTCGTGACAACAACTCAATTAACCATGCTAAGTCTCCTCAAATAGACCCTTCTATAGACAATGGCATATCTATTATTGGGTGGATCATTATATCAACAAACTATACAAATAATAATTGAGCTTCAAGCTCTTTAGGATGACAACCAAATATCAATTAGTCCACAAGAGAACATACTCTAATTATTTTTTGGAGGAATGGGCAATCCAAGGCCTAGGACTCAAAGAGTTGAAGAATGCAAGCCAATAAGTAAGCTATAAGTGCAACTACCTGATACATGGGATGCAAACCTTGATGGAGTGAGAGTCCCAACATCTTGGGAGCAACTTGACTTTGTGTATCATGGTATTGGCATGGTCCAACCTGAATGCTATAGGTTTTGAGTGGGAAGTAAAAACAATGATCATGAAATTGAACTTATTACACCTAGTAAAGAAAATATCCGTATCTTTTTCAATAGAAAATATAGCATCAATACTCTAAACCAAATTAGAGGGTGTATTTTGCACTCTTACCTTATAGGTGGTTCTATAAGCCCAAAGAGCCTCATACGAATGCTCATCCCAATCTTATTTATAAGAAGTGACTGTTTTAGTTAAAATCCCACAAATAATTTGATTAGTTACTTCTACTTGGCTATGAACTCTAGGGTAATAAAGCATTGATTTGCAATGCTTAATCTTATACAATTCTATTAATTTGCTAATTAGGCCATTCAAGACATGGGAACCTTGATCACCTACTAATTTGAGTGGGCAACCAAATGTGTTATAATGTTTTTATACATGAACTTAGCCATCTCAATGGCTTTATCTGTCTTACAAGCTTCTGTTTCCACCCACTTAGTAATATAATAAGTACAAACAAAGATATCTTGATTGGATTGATATCTTGTAGTCTGATCTATTGGACCCACAAAATCAATGCTTCATTTCTCAAAAGAGGATATATAATGCAAATATAGTTGTCAAAGGTATGGCGAAACTCTTAGAAGGTCAACAAATCCTATGATATACATCATATTTTTGGAAATAATAATATGCATCCTTAAATAAGCTAGGCCACCAATAACTAGATAATAGACCCTTCCTTGCTATTAATTTACCAACAAAATGGCCACCACAAGGTTCATCATGTAATAACTTTGAAACCACTTGAACTTCATCTTCCTATACACATCAATGATAAATGCCCTCTCTAGGGAAAATTTTATATAGCTAACCCCCTTATCATCCATAGGAGCATTCTTGCATCAATATCCCTAGCTTTCTTTATTTATCTGCACTAGGTGGATATCAAACAGTACGAAGAAAATTAGGAATGTCTGCATCACTTAGATTATGGCTTGCATAATAAATTAGATTATCCCCCTTATTATTATTTTCTTGACATAAAAGAGCTCTGACAACATACATAGATTTATCTGATTGGAGTGAAATTCCTTCATACAATTGGAGGGTGCCAATACTAGTTCTTCAATCAACTTTTACTTCAGAAATTCAAATGCTTCCTACCAGACACTATCCCAATTAAAAGGAGTGTCCATTCATAGCAAATTTCTTGATCCCGGATCGAATGCTGGATGCATTCGGAGAGAAGGATTCACTCCTTAGCAATTGGCCAAATAAACGACCACTAGATTGATTGTGCTTGTAACAGTTTAGGAGCACTATTTGCATTGTTTGCTCAATGAACTAAAAGATGAAAAGTTAATTAATGCTTCAGGTTGAAGGCCTAAAGGGAGAGGCAGCATCAATTACCCCCGACTGTCTACCTGACCCTAACTAAGGGGATTGTTAGCCGCATCGGAAATGTGGACCGAACCCGCTACGTGAGGTCTCTCTGTTGAGCGCTACTTGGAGCAGGAGGACGCTTGGGTGCCAGGGGGGGCTCTGACCGTAAATCCCTTGCCTTTCGGGCCCTGCACAAGAGGCCAACGTGACTCGGGATTGGATCTCGAGGCTTGCAACTAGTCTACGTGCAGAATCTTGGATTAGTAATCCCTGTGAATTGGTGGATAGCCTTCGGGCGGATTATGTATTGCCTTCGGGTGGATTATGGATTAGCCTACGGGCTGGACTTTATGGATGTATTCTAAAGATAAATAAGATAACCTGTAGAAAAGGAACTTGTTTAGCATTGTTTTTCTATGTCAAGTGCTAAGATTACGTGAAGGAACCAATGTCTAACTGGCTAATTAAGGAAGCTGCTTAATACATGTCCAACTAAATGTGGTAGGTAATTAGACAACTAAAGAAACCTTGAGGAAAGTGCGGTGGATGTGGCCATGGGTCCATCCTATGGATGGGTGGTCTCGGTTGGTCGAGAACTTTTCTCAATCGAAATGGACAGCAAGGAGCTCTTGTCAAACGAAATGAACAACAAGGACATTGACCTAGAGTTTAGGTTACTAGAATTTCGATTTATGCTGTTTTAGGGAAACTGAATGGGACTATGCCTTATGGGTAGAGAGGTCGATCTTTGCATCCCTCTCGTTTTCCATTCTCCTTGAACCAAGTGCAGCATGAATCCGCTTCAACCTTGATGTTCCTGCGTAAAGTAGTTCGACGCTAACTACCATTTTAGGAAATTGACCATTAGGGGAAACCCTAATTCAGGTTGGTCCTAAGTGGTAACGGTTGGAATACTTCCGCTACCTCGCAGACTCGGAAAGACCTAGATCGCAAACCCCGTAACATTCCATGGGAGTGCCAGGCGGAGCCTTCTAGACCCTCTTTCCAATGGGTTGCTAAGGCGTGTCCTGTAAGGGAACAGATGGACACGTTACCGTTGGTATCAAAGCGAACCAACGAAGGATCTCTCTTTATAAGAAAACTTAATAAGAAGAACTAAAGCAAATGTTGTTGTTAAGAATATTTTCTTACTTACCGATGCTGTCTTGCAAAATTATGAAGCATGGAATAGATTCTTAATGTTCCAAGTCATGTTTATGACCGCGATGCATGCCTCAAATTATCGACAAAGGATCAATATGATGAACATCCTAGACCACATTTACAATCCATTGCCTTTGTACGTGGAACAGAGATGGACGAGTGATTCAGGAATCTATTACATAGCTCCCCACCAGTTTTCTTACTTTCGAACCAACCTAAAGAGAATCAAGTGCTTGGAGGTCTTGAAGATCATGAATCAAGTGCTTGGAGACATGAAGAAAATGTCAAATAAATTGCGTCGATTCGTAGCCTAAAATGTGTCGATTTGCAGCCTAAAATGCGCCTATTTGCAGCCTTTGTGATGCTTGATAAGAAGCATATTTCCCCTGCTAATAAAATACCATATAATGAAGTATATAATTAGCAGTATCCATGCTTGAATATACATAAGCATCTTCATCATTACCTTCAGAATCAACACTGTAGAGTGGGCCTATTCAAACAACGTGAGAATTGCATATGGCGCCTGAGTGACAGGTTGAATGCCTAGTTGAAATCTGGGTGCTGGATGACTATTGTATGGTTTAATGCTTTGATAAAGCATCCTTGGAATGCTGTTGAAGACCTTGGAGCTCTAATGCTTGCATGGGAGCTTAGTTATGAACTGTGGGACAGTTGTACAGAACTGAAATAAGGTCATATCTACTGTTAATATTGACACACAACATATATTTGGACATCCTTGAAGCATTGAAGGTATATGACATGCATTCTTGGCTTCATTCAAGTATACCTAAATCCCAGAAGACATATGCGTAAATTTCATGCTTTTGAACTGAGATTTTGTAATCCAAATACTCAAATCTGGTCTTCAAATCTAGAAATGAATGCAATTGTAGATGTGCCCCAAACTTCTTTTCCTAATTTACAAAGCACATCTGCAACCATCTTCCTTCTAGTGTGTGTTACATATATACCAATGGAAATACAATTTGTAAGAGTGACACAACCAGAATCACAATCACAATCATCCAAACATTTCAAAGTAACTATCATTTCAAAGCATGCATTGGCGATAGAAAAAGGATTGTTGAGGAGAGTACCTGAAGCCTACCTACTTTACGGTGAAGCCTACCTACTTCACGGTCGAAAGATACATAGCATGCTAAGGCGAGTCTACTCTTTCGAGAGTGTTACTTTTTCTTCCCTTGTGTTACCATGTGATGGTTACAGCGCCTGCATCCCGACGACAGCAAACGACCACAGGCTAAATGGTAACGTGGCGCTGCTGCATGCGTAAGCCTAGAGCCACCGACCTTGAGTATGACGAAATAGCGATCATCCCTTTCGCTTAAGTCAAGAAGACCAGACCCCAGCCATAAAATGGAGGGCTAATCCTCTTTGAGCCGCAGCTGTCTGAATCCGCCGCATTGTCGTCATTTGCACCGCCCAGTTATTCTCAATGGGCGGCATTGATGCACGGTTTTAATCAATTTTCGCCAAGAGAGCTTGCCGCTGGGAGATATCTGTGACTGCACTGGCTGGCCCACAACAAGGAGCATAAATATATGGGGGATGGAGTAGCGTATTCGTGAAGAAAGCAGCGTATTACAGAGAAAGAGAGAGAGAGAGAGAGAGAGAGAGAGAGCGCAATGGACAAGAACCTGCCGCTGATGATCGCCGGTGCCGACGGAATTATGACTAATATTGGTCATGATGAGTTTCTGCAATACTGCCCCTTGGACCGTAGATGCCATCCCCTTCGGACGTCGCTGGAGGAGCAGAGCCGCGAGTGGACTACCGGCCTCTTTAAGGCCCATGGCCGCTCCCACGAGCAGCTGCAAAATCTTTTGGACATGAACTAAGCCAGCCTGTCGTGTTTGATGTACCCCAGCGGCACCTCAAAGGCCCGCTCCTTCACCCTGGTGAAGCTCCTGCACTGGATATTCCTGCTAGATGACCTCTTCGATGACGGCCAGCACGTTCTCGGCCTCAACCTCGAGTGTGCTCGCGCCTTCTGCTCCCGGCAGCTCATGACGATGTTTGGGCCCGCTGCCGTGGCCGCGGCCGGCCTTACTGACGTGTTCCACAGCTCCCTTACGAATGAGCCTAAAGGTATACCATTTCCATAACGAGGCTCAAGGAAGCTTCCACGGGGAGCTCGAATGAGGCTTCCATGGAATGACCCATCTTCTTCATTTACGCTAGGAAAGATGTTTTTACCCCCCCCTTACTTTCATTCCGAGTGTTACAATATCAAAACTTAGCACTAACTTTAAAGAAATACGGGGAGTTTCTTTGATACAGGCGTCTCCAAAGACCAATCATCCCAACAAGAGTTGGTGATCGAGATGGGAGTGCAGTGGGCTGCTGATATGCAAGCTCAAGGCATGTCGCCTAAGCACTACAAGCGTGTGCAGGAAGCAGTTGTGGACTATCTCACCGGTGTGATGCTTATTGTAGCATTGAGAGAGGAGAAAAAGCTCCCTAGCCTCCAGCAATACATCCCCCTTCATCTTAAGGATGGGGCTGCTAGGATTTCCCTCGTTGCTTGTGAGTTTGACCTTAACATGGAGCTTGACGATGAGGCTTTATCACAACTACTCTTGGAAAACCTATATCAAGCCATGGCTGATCAAGTGCTTTGGATCAATGATGTTCTTTCCATTAATGCTGAGTACTGTAAAGGGGACTACATCAACCTAATCACAATATTGCACTATCAGAATGACCGAATGGTTTCTTGCCCAACTCACAAGATCATGGGCTTCCAAGAAGCTCTCTCTCAAGCTTGTGCTATGATCAAGGACAGGGACAAGGATCATATACAATTATCTCACGACATCATTACATGGAATCCATCCTTGCAAAGCTATGTTGAGGCTACTAACGACACCCTCTTTGCAATCATTACTTGGACCCTATGTACTCTACGCTATAGAGCTTACTCTAGCGATGATCTCATCAACTAACGTGACTCTACAACTCTTCTTAAATAGTGAAGACATATATGACGACTCATCTAAGCATGGTTGGTAGCCTACCCTACAAAGGAGCTGTACAAATTCTTCCATGAATGAAGCCTCATATTAATCACATTATTACTTGTTATTACTCAATGTGGAATATCTATATTCTATCTCATCTCGTTGTAAAAGTTGCAAATTTATCCAAAATACTGATTAGTTGAAATCACAAGTAGTGTTACATCTATTTGTTGTCAATCTCCACAATATTCCATAGTGAATTTGTGAAGCTTCTCATATTTCATTTAAGTTGGGGAATCCATTCAAACAAAAATTACTTTTGTAGAATGGTGAGTATCTACTTGTAGCAAACCACTACACATAGTATGCACAAACTTGAAGATCTCTAAGAGAGCTATTTTAATTAAAATCCCATATATAGAAAACTATAATGTAGTGGACTATTCTTTCATAAACTAGGGATACAGAGATCGAATGATAATACTATGTAATTGAAAGAATGCATCCCTCTTTAAAGACCTATCTACTCACAGTAGGACACAATTTTCCAAATGTACACATACAGTAAATACAATAGATCATATGCATGAAAAACCAAGTGGACACTTTCAAGGAGTAGTTTTGGCTTATGATAACTATGACAACTACATGAAAATCAACCCCCCAACCGCAAATTTTCATTTCTATACCTTATAGGCAAGGAATCATCTTACCCAAAAATACGATAATTTTCCCAAGCTCTATATAAGTCACACACAGGATAACAACATATCAAACATATCATTAGTTATTAGGTCTATTCTTACTCAAAGTGTGACATGCTTTAACGGGATGCTTTGACTAGACATGGGAAGTATTAAAACCTTTCAACTTTTGCAAGTTACACACACAATTTCTCATGCTCATGGCTTTGCAATATTAACCCATTAAATACCCTGGCAAATTTCAAAGAATTTAACAATGATAGCACATATTAAAGGAAGTACAAATCCAAAATGCATGAATTTTTTTAAATAGAGACTACATATTTACCTTTTTTTGGCATAAAATTTAGGGCTATTAGGCAGGAGAGGGTGGAAACTGTAATTCACAGTTGTGCAAACTCTAAACCTAAAAGAACTACAATCTTTGAAATGCAAACAAGGTGCCACCATAAAGAAGTGTCCCACCCCTAACCCTAATTTTGGTCTAGATAAGGATGGGAGCTCTTAGTTGTATTTACCCTTCTGGTGCATCCATGCTGCCAAAGTTCTATAAGTGCAATGCTTGAGAACCATTATGTTATATTTTATCATCTTGTCTTCATTATTGACAGAGAGAGAGAGGGAGAGAGAGAGAGAGAGAGAGAGAGAGAGAGAGAGAGAGAGAGTGTGTGTGTGTGTGTGTGTGTGTCTATGTGTGTGTGATTCATGTATTGGCCGACCGAAGATGAAGCTCTATTTCATTTCCTTACTCTTCTTCTTCTTCTTTATTAGCTTTTTTGATTGGTGGTGTGCTTCTAGTAGATGCGAAGGAGCAACAACATTGGATCGTTTTGTTTTGGTGGTGAAATCATGTTCAAGCACTCAAACTTTCACAATATAACATGAGGAGGTAAGATGTTTGAGTTTACTACTCCTCCAAGCTAGTCTTGTATTCTTGCTATCTTAAAAGAGGGAGAAGGATGCAGGGTTAGTTAGACTTGAGTGTCCCAATTGATATCTCTTGAGAATGATAGTTGTCAAGGATGTCATAGTAGGATGAAGAGGCAATGAGGTAGACGGACAATCAAGACTAGAAGAAGGGAGAGGACATATCTCTTTTGGGCCACCACCACCTCCTCAGTAAATTATTGCATATTATGATCTGAATGATGAGGCTGTGAAGATTGTGGGAGAGAAGGAAGGAGTCTCACTTGTAGCTTTCTTGCTTGCACAATGGGGGAATACACACAAAGGTGGAGGCTGAAAACAGTTTTCCTCTTCTTAGTTGTGTAAGCCAAAAAGGAGTCAAGTACAAAGAAATAGAAGAACCCTATATATGGGTCTCAAAACCAAACTTAACTAACTAAGGTGGCATACTAAATGAGCCACGAACTAGAGTAGATAAGGATAGCTGTCATCTAGCTATTATTCATGGGCGGTGTACCAACTGCATCTGCAACTAACACGTCGGTGACATAAATGCACAACGGTCACCTTGGCATATCACGAGTGGAGCTCGATATCTCAACAGAGGCTAGCATTGAGCAAGACATATATGCAATGGAGGTGCTAATTAGTTAGCTTTGTTCTATCAGGCATGCAAATTATAAAATTTGATTACTCTTCTTTAAAACGAAAAATCCAGGTGTCTTGTAGAAACCAAGGTTATGCATAAGGTATTCAATATTGTTGTTGAGGAAAGATTTATACTAACACAAGGAACTTTTAATCGATCCCCATATAGGAAAAAAAGAGAATTCCCAATGGAATTCCCTAGTTGAAAATACATATAAGTGGAAAAAGTAAAAACTAGGGAAAATGGGACATTTCCTGGTGAGAATAAGTAGGGAATCACATAAGACCTTTCCTATGTAGGAAATATTTCCTACATAGAAAAATACAAAATTTTCTATGTAGGGAATAATTCCTATATAGGAAATATTTCATATATAGGAAAAATTTTCTAGAGGTGATTCCCTAGGTACTCTCACTAGGAAATCTCTCATTTTTCCTATTTTTTACATTCCCTACTTATATGTACTTTCAACTAGGGAATTCCATGGAAATTCTCTTTTTTCCTTATCACTTTATCTACTTTGCCCTTCCTCTTAGACATGCTAATATCAAACAAGAAATTGCACAATAAAATTTTAACTAGAAAATTATATAGAGAATGTCATCATTTCTAAGTAAGGATCAATAACATACATCTAATGATCAAAATAGATTAAACAAATTAAGACATCAACATCTACTTCTAGCAACCAAAAGAAAAATGAAAATAATTTTAAAGGAGCATAGAACTAAAAACTAATTAAGCAACATGTGTGCCTTGATTGTTTTATCCCTTAAATCTTCAATATGTTGCAAAGTGATAAATTTTTGTCTACCCTCTTCTCTAAATTTCAACATGGGTGGCCGATAGATATCATCATATGATGGTATGCGTATCACTCCTATTGATACTCAAGTGATCAAATATCATTAGTTAGTATAACCATTTCAAAAAATGACTCATTATGAACATAAGAAAGCTGGTAATACCCGATTCTTGGCTTGAAGAAGTGTTAAGGCAAGTAATCTCAATGTCTTCCTTTCTTGTATTGTCTCTTGTGTCATCTTTAGTAACTTGTTTACCTATATATACATAGAGTTAACCAAAGCTCATGATAATACAAGGTTATGAAAAATTTCAATAACACAAAAGAAAGTAATTAGATATTTTGTATCAATTTGGGTCACCAAATTTGTACAAGTTTTTGATCCTTAAAGTTGGTACTTGTATCTTGACTTGAAGAAACATTATTGCAAGTAACCTTCTGATCTCCCTTTCTTACATTACCTCTTTTCCCACCTTTTTTTGTTCTTTAATCTATATTTATATAAATACACACAATTACTCAATGTTTTAAAATATGAATAACTATGAACATTTTAAATTAGACAAAGAGACTAATTAAAGCTAGTTAATCTCAAAATGAATCACCTAATAAAGCAAGATGTAAAATATGTACAAATTTTAATTTTCAAAGTTTAGTAGAAATAAAGACATATACCTGTATCGTGATTTGAAGAGACATTAGGGCCAATGACCTCCTTAGCTTTCATTCTTCCATTATCTCTTGTACCATCATTTGTGAGTTTGTTACCTTTATGTACACATAATAAACCAAAGTTTAGAAACATAAGAGACATTTGTAAAACATCAAAACATGCATACCTTTTTTGCCATGTTCTTTACACCATCTGATAGTAAATTGAGCAGGTGAAAACAAGGAATTCATTGTTCATACTTTTATGGGCTCACCAACTTCTCCTTTTGGTTTGAAGCATCTTACAGACTTCCTGTTGAATAGTGCGCGAGGGAGACGAGGAACGGAGGAAGAGAGAAGAAAAGAGAGACACGGGACACCGGAAGTGGAACCCCAGAAGTGCATCAAGTGAGCACACATTAGCTGTAACATCAGCTCCTTAGCTAGAATAGATAAAACATCAAGTAGAATAAACATAAGCTTGAACAGACGAATCAACTGAAAATAGACAAACAACAACTGGAAACAATGAAACATCAGCTAGAACAACTCAGCAGCTGGAATAATAATGAAACATCAGCTGGAACATTTCAACAGCTGGAATAAGAATGAAATGAAATATCATCCCATCAGCTCGAAACATTTCTTATAAACAAAGCGTGGAATAATTTCAGCGCATTAGCTGTAATATAGATGAAATGATATGAAATGTAGCATGAAGAGCCAAAAATCAGCTGGAAGAAAGAAACATTTAGAATAATCAAATGATGAACAAAATACCGACAATCATCAGCAAGAGCTCATTAGTTTTCTTACTGCTGCTCAGAGCCCAAGCAAACATCTCAGCAATCTGCTTCTGGGACTCTAGGAACATCTTTGTACACCTGGCCTCCAGATCATCACGAAATCACTCAGACTCTCTCTCCATCTGCAGTTTCATCCCTTCTAATTTGAGAAAGCGCTCCCCCAAAGTGCGGATCACGGAGACCAATCTGAGAAAGCGCTTTCCCAAAGTACTGTCAACTGGGGCCTGTTGATGCCGCAAGCTGGACTTTGAAGAAGTCCTATGGTTGAGGAATCTGTCCATCTTGAAAGCCTTCATGGCCTCATAGTCTATACTACGGCTACGCTTCTTGTGGAGAGATGTGTAAGAAGTATCATGGTCATCCAGAGACCGGTTGCAATACCAGCATTATCACTTATGGGACCATATGCATCTATGGGTAACAGGTGGCAATGGTACAAAGCATTCCAAGAGCTACAGCTGTGATCCCGTACATGGCTGCTAGGGTATGGCTGACATAGATGGCAACATCAATAGCAAATATTGGAACAATTACATACTTGTAGCCAAGTGCCAAACCAAAGATGACATTGGTAGCAGCTCCTGTCCCGCAAGAATCAGCAACAACCTGGACCAGTCTGTATGTATTGCTGGTGAAATACTTTGTAACGTAGCCAATTACCAACCCTGCCCAAAGCCCTACTTCAACGCAAAAAAATAGTTTCCAGTTTTGAACCATCTTTGCACCACCGTTAGGATCATATATGTAAAACGTGGATGGTAGTGCCAACAAACAAACAAAAGCTGCACCGAATGTCATTAAGATGGTGGATATTAGTTCGGTGTAGATTCAATATCCCTTAGATTTGAGATCTCGAACACATCATTTGCGAACAAGGTTGTGATGAGGCACACCACAATGCCCATAGAGCTAATGAGTATAGGGAAGCACATAGCAGTGAAGTCATAATTTCTGCCAAATGATGACATGGAAGCCACAACAAGAGCTGTGCAAGAAGCTTCAGCAAAGGAGCCAAACAAATCTGAACCCATTCCAGCAATATCTCCCACCACTACAACAAAAACGAGGCATAGACGCGCAAAGTCGGCCGCATCTATCACAATGTCTATATACACGTGTAAATGTGCGTGTAAATAGATGCGCACTTTGCGTCTATATATCCGCACAAATAGATGCGCTTATACACGCAAAAATAGACGCTCACGTCAAAATTCAAATCATACTAAATCATTTCTTTTCAAACTACGCCTTTCCTTTCCTATGTTTTTTGCGGTTCTGAAGCTTAAGTTTAGCCGACATGCAGTCTCTTCATGCCTCACCTAGTCTTTTCATGCCTCACCTCCTCATGACTCAGCTCTTCTTTCATTTCAAACACACAAGAAGGGAAAAAGGAAATCCAAGGAGAGGAAGAAAGAGAGAACAAGAGAGAGGAGAACAAGAAGAAGCAGCAAGCAAGCAAGCAAGCATCAAGGAAGGGTAACTTACCAAGGAGAGGAAGAAGGAGAAGGAAGAAGCGCCACCACCCGCCACACCAAACACCCAAGGTGAGTCTCTCCCTCTCTCTCTCTCTCTCTCTCTCTCTTTCTTTCTATCTTCCTCTCTCTGCTCTGTTTGTGTATTTAGGATTTGTGATTTCATTATGTATTGCATTTTGTAAAACAATAATGGCAGTCGTCTGCTAAAATCAGCCGACCAAGCGCGTCTGATAGCGTGTCTACATCTCAGTGTAGACACAGATATAGACGCGAAAAACGTTTCTTTGGGATGCATCTTTGAGCGTGTGTGCGGGCGTGTGTGCTCTGCAGTGTACACGTGAGGATACACGCGCTGACAGACGCCCACATAGACGCGGGTATAGACGCGCACAGAGACGCAGGTATAGACGTTGTATGTAATATAGACGCTGTATATAATATGTTTTATCTACACAGGGTAATATGATTTTTCTTGTGTAGATGTGGAATCCTGGATCCTCCAGCACCCCATTCAACAAGGAGCAATTCATGGGGGAGATGACCAATTATCTTGGGCGCCCTCCCATTTGCAGATGAGGTTTTCAGTGTGATGTCTGGGACACCTATCACATCTTTGCCTACACAGGGATTAGCTGAGGTACATGGATCGGTCAAAGCATGTACATCTGCAGAGGCACGTGTATCGAGTGAGGTAGAGGGTAGTGCACGTCGAGGGAGGAGGGAGAGTGATGTGGGAGGATGAGGAGGTCGAGGGCTTTGTGGGGGTTGCCTAGGTGGTGGCTCTCGATCACCCTCACCCGAAAATGAGAGAGGTGAGCCTCCACAAATGTACTACTCTATCACTGATGTTGGTGGTATCTTGCATGACTTCGAGGGGAGGGAAGTGATAGCCCACTTGAGGAGTGTCGTGCATGCCACATACAAAGATTGCATGATTCCCTTCAAGCACCAAAAAAATGGTTTGTGGCAAGAGGTGCTACGGGCAGTACATAAAAGGTACCCTAATCCCGAGAATTCACGATTCTCAGATGATTAGGGACGGTCAAAGGTGAGAGATGCGCTTCATAACAAGAGGTCTCACCTTATGACGCGCGCCAAGGAGTCATTGCGGAGACAAGAGCAGGGACGCCCTGGATATGGCCAACCACCCAATTGCCACCGCAATGAGTGGAAAGAGGCCAAGAAGAGAGCAATGGAGAAAATGACAAGTCGCCAGCATGCAGAGGCGCGAGGTATCCAGATGCCAACCATGGGATCGTCGCATTATGGATCGGGTGGCAGGGAGTCATGGGAGGCTGAGTTTGTAAGTATTATTTGATTTCTTTTTTTAAATTAAATTTTGTAATTTGTTTCACTTCATTATGTAGTGTGTTTTAATACGTTGTATGTTCAAATTGTTTTGTAGTTCCATATCGTTGGTAGGATGCCTACTCCTAGAGAGGTAGACTACCATCGAGGTCATAACCGGGCGTCCACTTGGCAGCATTTCTACGAGGAGGGACTCATCATAGAGGAGCAATATAATCGCGCCATGAGGATTCCACCACCAGAAGAGGTATGTTTTATTTTTTACATGAAAAGTATAGATCAATATGATTTATTGTTTGTAATGGTATTTATATACTTTAATCCTTTGTGTAGGCAAACCTTGATTGAGTTGAGGATAGAGAAGGGGGGACTAGCAGTAGAGGTGGCGGCAACGGCAACGGCACAAGAAGGGGTGGTGGTAGCGATGATGATGCCTCTTCTAAGGAGATATAGAGGCGCCCCATGCATGCATGCCTCCCCTTGGCTTGTAATTTTCATTTTTGATATGTATTACTTTCAGCTGTGCTTGCGACCATGACCATGCTTGAGGTCACAAGCACTAGAACTCATAATGTAAAAACGTTTCATCTATATATATGAAATTTCGTGTGCTACATACATTGTTTTGTTTTCAGTATCCAATCTTCGAAATAATCTTTCTCTGTTTTCCCTAAGTATACAATTGGTGCGCAGATCGGTCGTTGTATGCTCACGTAGTAAATCCCGAAAGGTCCCCAAGAACAATGAACTCTACTTTTTGCACAAGTTACAAGGTAAAAAGTATGAACAACAAGAGCAAGAGACCAATTGGGTGCAATCTCCCCCCATGCCTTGTGTGAGCGCTTCACAAAGCATGTATTTTATGTATATTTCTTCTTCATGCTCAATAATAGCCCAATTTACAAAAATATGATAAGCTTTTAGCTTTTGAGTTTGCTTTTACAAAAATAGGAATAAAGCTAATGGACGGTGCCCATAGAATCTGGCACGCCCAATACAATGTCCAAATAGAAATAACATAACCGTGCGCATGGGCGCATACAAAATAATAATAAATAATCGATGCCTCAATAGACATGACAAAATATAGGCATGGCGCCTATCAAAATATAATCCATAGATCGAATACTCACTAGACTCCAATGCTTTCCTCCGCCAATGCTGCTATCTCTACACATCAACTGAAGCATTCACAAGCGTTAGTAAAATAATACAATTAAACCGACAAAAGTGAATACCTAGTATTCTTCAGCTACATAAATAAATCAACTGGTTAGAAATAAATCCTAACCTTAATTTATTACGAGTGCGCACTCTAAACTAATAAACGTTTATTAATTTAATATGCATTTTGCGGAATCACCCGCTATGGAATCACCCATGTAAACACTAAATTAATGAAACACCCGAAAAGGACAGGCGTCCCCATCAACTTCTCGCACAAAGAATCCACTTTGTGTATGAGCCCCGGTCATCAAAGTTTACGGAATCCACCGTAAAACCTCATGGAATCCACCGTGGCACGGAATCCACCGTGAAATATGCCTCCTGGCATCATACCCCCGGGGTGGGATAGCAATTGACCTCAATTGCTATTAGCTCAATGTGGAGCTAACAGAGTGGGGAAAGCATTTAAGTCTCTAGTGTGCATCCATTGTACTTCCTCTAAAGGATGGTTCTTAAATTTAACTAGATATCTAGAATACCTTCGGCCAGTTCTAGAGGTCATAAAGTCAGTGTCTATGATAGCTTCTGGTTCAAGTATTTCAGTCTCTTCCTCTAATAAAGGTGGGTTTTCATAAACAGGGTGTACAGGTAATTGGCCTCTAAATGGTCTCAATAAACTAATGTGAAATGTGTTGTGAATTTTCCAATGAGGTGCTAATTCTAACTTGAATGCATTGTCATTAATTTTATGAATGATCCTAAATGGTCCATAGAATCTGGGGGACTAATTTGACAATTGGATGTCTATCTACACTTTGCAGTCTACGTTTTTCTACTCTCAGCCAAACATAATCATCAACTTTCAAATGCATGGCTTGTCTTTTCTTGTTGGCTTGTTTGGTATATGATTGCTGGGCTTTAGCAATCATATCTTTAACCTCATCAAAAATAGTATTATGCATACTAGCAATATCATCAGCACTTTGAATTCTATTTGATAAAGATGCAACAAGTGTAGATAATCTATATCCATAAATCACTTCAAACGGTGCTTTCTTTGTAGATGTGTGCGGTATATTGTTATATGCAAACTGTAATAAATGCAAATGTGTGTCCCATGTCTGTGATTTAGAAATAGTATATGCACGTAAAAGATCTAAAATTGTGCTGTTAGTGGCTTCTGTTTGTCCATTAGTTTTTGGATGAAATGTAGATGAGAAATCAATCTTTGTGCCTAGATTAGCAAATAGAGTAATCCAAAAATTGTTACAAAATCTAGAATCACGATCTGAAATAATAACTTTTGGCAATCCATGGTTAGTAAAAACAGTTTTCAAAAACAATTGTGCTGCTTGTGATGCTGTTAAAGTTTTCTTACATGGAATGAAATATGCTTGTTTACTAAATCTATCTACAACTGTCCAAATCATATCATGGTTAGATTTAGTATTAGGTAAACTAGTAATGAAATCCATAGAAATTTGTTCCCAAGGTTTAAATGGAATAGACAAAGGCATAAGTAATCCATATTGTTTATCATGATGTCTCTTAACTCTTTGACAAATCAAACATTCAGAAAGAAAGTTAGATACATTAGCATCCATATGCGGCCAATAAAAATCTTCAGTTAATGTACGTAAGGTAGATATGATATCTCTATGACTCCATGTCTAGTCAAAAGTGCACTTAATATTTTCAACCTTATAATGATAGGCAATAGGCGTTTTAGGCTCGTCACTTTGAAATGCATGACAAGGCAACATGCTACTAAGGTCATAAGATGGATAGACAATTTGTGTTCTTGATATTGAAAATGCCAATAACCCAATTGCATGTCATGAACTAATTTTAGTAATCGACCAAATAGGCAATTTTACCTCAATTGCAATTTAACTAGGCTAGGTGAATTTGATCATGCATAGGTGCTTCCTATTCCATGAAAGTTATTGTACTTAATGCATTATTTTTGCGTAGAATCAAAATCGAAAAACCTGGGCTTGTGGGCTCAGGGACATTTCCACGTGATTGTTAGGAGAAGAAACTCCCGTAGGCACGCCTTGCGACTTCTTGCGGGCCATCGTAGGCGTGATTACAGACTTCCGGTT
This sequence comes from Lygodium microphyllum, assembly GCF_053477565.2. Taxonomy (NCBI): domain Eukaryota; kingdom Viridiplantae; phylum Streptophyta; class Polypodiopsida; order Schizaeales; family Lygodiaceae; genus Lygodium; species Lygodium microphyllum. The sequence continues at coordinate 9,712,862 of NC_141150.1, read as the reverse complement.
TGCCTTTACCCTTATGCGATCAATGAATTTCCTCCATCCTTGGTAAGTAGCCTCAAGATCTTGCCCTTCTCCCTCGTACGCAGGAGATACCTTCACCGAAATGTGGATCTTTGAAAATACCGGGGCTTGTGGGATTTGGGCTTATGGGAGGGCTTGTGGGAATGGGGCTTTTACAAGGAGGTTTTTAAATAGCTGGTGTGGCCATGCGGAAACAGGTCTGAAGGAAGGCCCCTTATGGAAGCTTCTATGCTTCAGAAGCTTACATGGAAGAGGGAGGGAATTTGTAGATTAACGTCGGGGGACGGGGGGGGGGGAGAAAGCTTATGATTGGTTTGGTCAAAGAAATGGCAGCGGCCTGACGGCCTAGCAGCCCAAAGTGGCAGTATTGGCGGACTGGCCTGGGTGGCGACCTCCATGACTGAGGGCGGAAATTCACCATCCTCTCCTTCTCCTTATCTGTGTCAGGGAAGCCTCTTCCTCATTTTGTGCAGCACGGCCACGTTCATCAGCTAATAGATTATCCACTGCTCCTCATGCACAGGCGGCGGCTATTCCTTGCACGGCAACCTATCCTCTCTCTCACCTCCCCCTCCCCCCCAAGGCTAAGGGGGGTTTATATAGGCCTTAAGGGGGGAAGACGAGAACCACCACATGGGTATGCATGGCTCCCCCCCCTGGACACCACATCACCACCTTCTCCCATTCCCTTCCCTCCAGCCATGCATCGACTGGGGGAATTAGTAAAAAAATTTGCCTTTTTTTCCATCATTATCCAGTTTTCCCCCTTCCAAAAGGGTGTTTCCCTGTGGTTATGCAATCCTGAACCCCTGGCCTCGATTTCACAATGCGGAGGCCTCATTTTTGCGTGTGCGGGCTACGGATTAAGTTGCCAGAAATTACAATGCGGGAGATAACCTTGCATAGGTTTTTACACGGCATGTAGGGAGTCAAGTTTGGTCATATTTTTGAGTGGGAATATTACATTTGTCCCCTTGGAGGAATCGATATGTCGTCATCTTGAGAAGAACTGGGGGTATTGTTGGTTGAGAGTGCTTTCATCCATCAGAGTGGCATCCTCCTCGGGATAATCTTTCCACTGGACAAGGCATTCTCTCAAGATTCTAGATCTCAATTGTCTCTCCCTAACATCTAAGATCCTGTCAGACCATAGCTCAAGGACTTCTTGGCAAGGCATTACAACTTGTTGATCATCAAGTACATGGCTAGGATTAGGTACATACTTCTTCTGTAGGCTGATGTGGAATACATTATGAACCTTTAGCTTCTCAGGGAGTTGCAATATATAAGCATTGGGTCCTAGGCACTTGAGGATCTTGTATGGTCCACAATACCTTGGACTTAGCTCCTTGCAATCTCCTAAGGATAGGAAACTCTTCTTTGGGTGTACGCGAATGAAGACCATGTCTTCTTCCTCGAAGGTTCTATCTTGATGTTTCAAATCTGCATAAGCCTTCTGTCTATCCTTGGCGGTTTTACATGAGCGGTGATCGAGAGCAGGTCTCACTCACAACCCGATAATGAGATGTTAAGGAGTGCCAGTTGGGCTAATTCAATTTGTCAAATGCACTACTCAATTTGAAAAATTCAGATATTCGATAAAACACCACAAAACAAGACTAAAAACAATGCTTCTTATAGCCCACAAAAAATTTAAAACCCGTATGCCAATAGAGCATCACACAACCACACAATGGAAATACTAATAAATTGAAAACAAACCAAGAGAAATATATTCTTGTACCTTAACAACCTTGATCCAATGCTCACGGCTTTGACATCCAAAGGCTCCAACTTTTAAATTAGCATGACAAGAGCTCACTCTAGTATGCGATCCTCCACTCTCCTCTCTCACATAATACAATTGTAAGCAACGGGGAAGGTCCTTAACTCTCCAATCTCCTCTCCTTATATAGTGTTCTATCCACACTCACATACATTAGGCTTTTTTCTTTCAGCTTTTGGCTTTTGCTTTTCTACTGCTTTTCACTATTTTTGTTTTTTTTGCTTTATGCCTGTTTGTAACTTGTTTGGATCATAACTTCGTCATTTGAACTTTGAATATAGTTTTTCGGATACTCAAATTGATTTGAACATATCTGGTCAACAAGCCTGTGTGGGTAGAATTATGAAAATCCATCAAAATCAGACAAAAATAACGATTTTTGTAAATCGCATCATTTTTTCTCCATCTTTTATCTTGGACGACTTATTCCCTTCCTTGGCCTATTGTTCTTGTGATTGCATACACTTTCAGCACACTTGTCCTCTTTTCCTTCAAGAAAAACTCGTTGACGATATATAAAGTACGATCTTTTCCTTTGATCCTTGAGTCTTCAAAATAAATATTCTTTAGATATGAACCTGTTTTTTATGCAGTGTGCCCTAGCAAGAATATGGTTTTTTGAAATGAACTCCATGCCCAATCATTCATGATTTGAGAAAATATACAATATAAAATCGATGCTATGCAACCATTCAACCAATGCTTCACACAAAAACATGGATGCACTAAAGAAGTTGTGCCTAGCCTATCTAGATGTGCTCATGCATCATGCAAAATGCAAACATAGTTCCTTAATTATTTAAATCCTTATCCTCATCTCTCAACGTTCTTCAAAAAAATATAGCATACTCCGCTCCTCCCGCCCATAATCTTACAATCACTCAAGAAATGATGGTCCTCAAGATGCTGACCAGATAAGAACAACCGTTCTCACAAATGATGGCGTCCTTCACGACCCTCTAACTCACCGAACCACCTTACACTTTCAACCAGAAGTTTCTAACTTTGTGATGAACATCCCAAATGGTGCGTGTGAGAAACGTGTGTGCTCAATGACACGTGCTCTCTCATATGGGCATGCGTCTAAAATTTACTGCATATAGTTGCAGTGGACCTCATGCCGTGCTAGTGCTCAATGATGGTGCAAAGCATGCTTAATCCCAACCCATGGCATGGAAATATTTGATAAGGACAGAAGATGACCCCTGAGTGCAGTTCCTCAATAAGTGTAACGTGATGTGCTCGTGAACCCATTATCCCTTGTGATGTGCAAGATTCTCAACAAGAAAACATACCTTGCTCCTCAATGTTCGGTAGCTATTGACAAACACAAGCTTCATCCTGTTCAAAAAATACCAAGCTCGACCAAGGCTATCAAGTTTCACACTCAACAAATCAAACAAAATGACAGAAGAAAATCCTAGGCTAAACAAATACAAGAAATCCAACTATGAAATAACAAAACAAACTGTCACACAAATAACTAAGCTAGCAAAAATGAATCCTAACTACAGCTAGACAAGGGGTTTTCAATTTCAAAAAAACATTTAGCCCTCCCCCTAGTCTGCAAACATTTATGTGCAGTAGTTGCTTTCATAAAACGATGCAACATTTATAAGCCAATCAAAAATCAAATCCAATGATCTATCCACAATCTTCTCAATAAACAAAAATGACACATTTCTCTCAAACAACTCCTTTACAAGTAGACAAAAGTCATCCATGAAATTCTGATCACAATACTTGAGACAATCTTCACCATCTAAGGAAAATACATCATCCTCCAAATTCTTCAGATCCCTCAAATCATAAACACACTCAAAAATGTTCATTTTCCACCCATTCTCCCTAGGAAAAACCATGTTACTTCTAGAGTCTCTAAATAAAGTTTTGACCCTTTTTTTGTTGCCAATCTCAAATTCATCCACTGATTCATCTACAACTTCTCCTAAAGATACTATGTAAGGATCTCCCAACTCAATCACAACATCAAAAGGAATCAACTCCGGACTCATAACACCACAAAAACCAACAACATCCACAAATGGGGTCACTCAAGGACACCGAGCCACATCACTCAACTCATCAACAAAACAAGACTCGATCGAGTCTTTCACACACAAAGAGTGGTAAACAGCTTCCATGGTATCCTTACAAGAAACTTCATAAGAAACTGAAGAAACTTTCACCTCTACATCATCACGAATAACATCTTCACTGTACAACAATTTTGGGTCTAAAACCTCAACCAAAGACTCCTTAACTGCCAAATCCCCAACTACCTCCTCACAAACCTCTTCCAACTCTATTTTCTTGATTTTAAATTGATCTTCCCTCAAATTCTCAATCTTTTTTAAAGACTTAGTACTCAAATTCTCTCTCACATCGTCATCAATGTCACTCTTAATATCCTCAAAACCCCAATCAGAATCATCACAGACAACATCAAAACCTTCTGGAGAATTCAAAGAAACTACAAGACTATCAAATAAAGTTTTATCTTCGACATTGTTGCCTAAAACAAACCAAACAATCATCATCACAACTATTAAGGAGTAAGAGATTAGGTCTACTCAAAACCACATCATCAACACCACAAACAAAAGCCTCTCCATGGCTACTCAAACCATCAACAACCAACTCACAAGACTCAACTCAGTCAACAACACCAATGCCAGAATCAGAACAAGAGTCAGAACCTAAAACCTCCATACTCTCTTGATCATTAAACTCACAACAAATCTCAACAAACTCATCATGCAATAAATTCGAACCCTTAACTTCATCTTGAAAACTTACAGTTTCTAAGCCCTCCCCCTCATAGTTTTCCAAAATACTCAAAAATTCATCCTATATTCTCTCTTCATCTTTCAAACAATCAGATCCATCTATACTATCACCAAGGCAAACAAGCTCACTCTCTAAATTGTCTTTACTCTCTTCAACATTCCCATGTCTATCAGAATTTTCATCACACCTTCCCTCATCAGAAATATCAAAACTTTCTTGACTCTCATCCTCTCGCAAGGAACATGAGAACTCTTGGTCCTTTGAAAAATCTGTCTCTCATTTTCTCTTTTACAACTCAGATCCAACTCTAGCTCATTCTTGCAGTCATCAAGCTCTCAAGTATCATAAGTCGATCCCTCTTCTTTAGTTAAATCACTAATCACGAGACTAGAAGTATGCGTGGTCAATGGGTATGAATTCACACTCCTAGACTCTTCACTCCAATCATTCAAACAAGTAGTTTTCTCCTCAATCACCCTAGGGAGTTTCTCCTCACAGACTTCAATTGATTTTTCACAAGTCAACTCATCTCTCCTAAATAGAGAATATAATATACCTCTCTTAGGATAGGCATAACTAGCTCTCTTTTCCTAAAAAACATTTCTCTCAACTCGCCTTGAACTCAACCTTTCCCTTGGTTCATCAGACCCTAACTCTTTTTTTCTTTTGGTCTTCCTCTCTTGATATTGAGCTATCTTCACCGCTTCCTCAAAAGTCTTAGTGTTTTTTACCTCTAATTTCACTCTTCAATCTTCTAATTTCAACCCATTTACAAAATACATTATCTTCAACATAACAGGGGCTATCTCACCTTCTAACAATGTTAAAATCAATCGATTCCACAATCTTTAAAACTCCCTAGCAAAATCCTTAACACATTGATAATCTTTTTGAACAGAAGTTTCTATTTTTGCCCAAATCTCACTTTGACTTACTCTTCTTTTAAACCTAGATAGAAAAGCATTTTTAATGGTCTCATAGTCCAAATTTTGTCTCCTAAATTTCAAGCTTCTCTCAAAGTCAACCAACCAATTTCATGTGTATCCTTGCAATTGATATCTAAGAATTCGCAGTTTATCCTTAGGGTCAGTCACTCTCTCTATCAAACAACACAGCTCTATTTTTTCTAAAAATCTTTTGGGATCTTTAGTATGATTACCATGAAACTCAGGAAAATCATTAACCATTTTCAACAATCAGAAGAAATCAAAGCAAACTCACATTCAAAACAACAACAATGTGAATTTCGACACTCCTCAAAGGAGCCACCACAAAAGAGATGTTACGTGAGCGGTGGTCGAGAGGAAGCCTCACTCACAACCCGATAACGAGATAGTAAGGAGTGGCGGTTGGGGTAATTGAATTTTTCGAATGCACAACTCAATTTGAAAAATTTAAATATTCGATAAAACACTACAAAACAAGACTAAAAACAATGCGTCTTATAGCTCACAAAAAATTTAAAACCTGTATGCGGGTAGAGCATCACACAACCACACAATGGAAATACCAATAATTCAAAAAAAAAACCAAGAGAAATATATTCTCGTACCTTAACAACCTTGATTCGATGCTCGGCGCTTTGACATCCAAAGGTTCCGACTTTCAAATTAGCATGACAAGAGCTCACTCTAGCATGCGATCCTCCACTCTCCTCTCTCACATAATACAGTTGTAAGCAAGGGGGAAGGCTCTTAACTCTCCAATATCCTCTCCTTATATAGTTTTCTATCCACACTCACACACATTAGGCTTTTTGCTTTCAGCTTTTGGCTTTTGCTTTTCTACTACTTTTCACTATTTTCGTTTTTTCTGCTTTATGCCTAATTGTAACTTGCTTGGATCATAACTTCGTCATTTGAACTCTGAATATAGTTGTTCGGTTACTCAAGACATTCCGAAGATATTTGGTCGATAAGCTAGTGCGGGCAGAATTACAAAAATCCATCAAAATCGGACAAAAATACCGATTTTTCTAAATCGCATCATTTTTTCTCCATCTTTTATCTTGGACGACTTATTTCCTTCCTTGGTCTATTGTTCTTGTGATTGCATACACTTTCAGCACGACACTTGTCCTCTTTTCCTTCAAGAAATACTCATTGACAATGTATAAAGTACCATCTTTTCCTTTAATCCTTGAGTCTTCAAAATAAATATTCTTTAGATATGAGCCTGTTTTTTATGCAGTGTGCCCTAGCAAGAATATGGTTTTTTGAAATGAACTCTGTGCCCAATCATTCATGATTTGAGAAAATATACAATATGCAACCATTCAACCGATGCTTCACACAAAAACATGGATGCACTAAAGAAGCTGTGCCTAGCCTATCTAGATGTGCTCGTGCGTCATGCAAAATGAAAACATAGTTCCTTACTTATTTAGATCCTTATCCTCATCTCTCAACGCTCTTCAAAAAAATATAGCATACTCCGCTCCTCCGCCCATAATCTCACAATCACTCAAGAAATGATGGTCCTCAAGATGCTGACCAGATAAGAACAACCCTTCTCACAATTGATGGCGTCCTTCACGACCCTCTAACTCACCGAACCACCTTACACTTTCAACCAGAAGTTTCTAACTTTATGATGAACATCCCAAATGGTGCGTGCGAGAAACGTGTGTGCTCAATGACAGGTGCTCTCTCATGTGCGCATGCATCTAAAATTTACTGCATATAGTTGCAGTGGACCTCATGTCATGCTAGTGCTCAATGATGGTGCAAAGCGTGCTTAATCCCAACCCATGGCATGGAAATATTGGATAAGGACAGGAGATGACCCACGAGTGCAGTGCCTCAATAAGTGTAACGTGAAGTGCTCGTCAACCCATTATCCCATGCGATGTGTAAGAGTCTCAACAAGAAAACATACCTTGCTCCTCAATGTTCGATAGCTATTGACAAACACAAGCTTCATCCTGTTCAAAAAATACCAAGCTCGACCAAGGCTATCAAGTTTCACACTCAACAAATCAAACAAAATGACAGAAGCAAATCCTAGGCTAAACAAATACAAGAAATCCAACTATGAAATAACAAAACAAACTGTCACGCAAATAACTAAGCTAGCAAAAATGAATCCTAACTACAGCTAGACTAGGGGTTTTCAGTTTCAAAAAAATAGTTGATATATTTAGCCCTCCCCCTAGTCTGCAAACATTTATGTGCAGCAGTTGCTTTCATAAAACGATGCAACATTTATAAGCCAATCAAAAATCAAATCCAATGATCTATCCACAATCTTCTCAGTAAACAAAAATGGCACATTTCTCTCAAACAACTCCTTTACAAGTAGACAAAACTCATCCATGAAATTCTGATCAAAATCCTTGAGACAATCTTCACCATCTAAGGAAAATATATCATCCTCCAAATTCTTCAGATCCCTCAAATCATAAACACACTAAAAAATGGTCATTTTCCACCCATTCTCCCTAGGAAAAACCATGTTACTTCTAGAGTCTCTAAATAAAGTTTTGACCCTGTCTTTGTTGCCAATCTCAAATTCATCCACTGATTCATCTACAACTTCTCCTAAAGATACTATGTAAGGATCTCCCAATTCAATCACAACATCAAAAACAGTCAACTCCGGACTCATAACACCACAAAAACCAACAACATCCACAAATGGGGTCACTCCAAGACACCTAGCCACATCACTTAACTCATCAAAAATACAAGACTCCATCGAGTCTTTCACACACAAAGAGTGGTAAACACCTTCCATAGTATCCTTACAAGAAACCTCACAAGAAACTGAAGAAACTTTCACCTCTACATCATCACGAATAACATCTTCACTGTACAACAATTTTGGGTCTAAAACCTCAACCAAAGACTCCTTAACTACCAAATCCCCAACTACCTCCTCACAAACCTCTTCCAACTCTATTTTCTTCATTTTAAATCGATCTTCCCTCAAATTCTCAATCCTTTTTAAAGAGTTACTCAAATTCTCTCTCACATCCTCATCAATGTCAGTCTCAATATCCTCAAAACCCCAATCAGAATAATCACAAACAACATCAAAACCTTCTGGACAATTCAAAGAAACTACAAGACTATCAAATGAAGTTTTCTCTTCGACATTGTTGCCTAGAACAACCAAACAATCATCATCACAACTATCAAGGAGTAAGAGATTAGGTCTACTCAAAACCACATCATCAACACCACAAACAAAAGCCTCTCCATGGCTACTCAAACCATCAACAACCAACTCACAAGACTCAACTGAGTCAACAACACCAACATTAAACCACAACAAGAGTCAGAACCTAAAACCTCCATACTCTCTTGATCATCAAACTCACAACAAATCTCAACAAACTCATCAGGCAACAAATTCGAACCCTTAACTTCATCTTGAAAACTTACAGTTTCTAAGCCCTCCCCCTCATAGTTTTCCAAAATACTCAAAAATTCATCCTATATTCTCTCTTCCTCTTTCAAACAATCAGATCCATCTATACTATCACCAAGGCAAACAAGCTCACTCTCTAAATTGTCTTTACTCTCTTCAACATTCCCATGGCTATTAGAATTTTCATCACACCTTCCCTCATCAGAAATATCAAAACTTTCTTGACTCTCATCCTCTCGCAAGGAACATGAGAACTCTTGGTCCTTTAAAAAATTTGGTCTTGCATTTTCTTCTTTACAACTCAAATCCAACTCTAGCTCATTCTTACAGTCATCAAGCTCCAAGGCATCATCAGTAGATCCCTCTTCTTTAGTTAAATCACTAATCACTGGACTAGAAGTATCCGTGGTCAATGGGTATGAATTCACACACCTAGACTCTTCACTCCAATCATTCAAACAAGTATTTTTCTCCTCAACCACCCTAGGGAGTTTCTCCTCGCAGACTTCAATTGATTTCTCACAAGTCAACCCATCTCTCCTAATTAGAGAATATAATATACCTCTCTTAGGATAAGCATAACTAACTCTCTTCTCCTTAATTTCAATATGATAACCATTAAACTCAGGAAAATCATTAACCATTTTCAACAATCAGAAGAAATCAAAACAAACTCACATTCACAACAACAACAATGTGAATTTTGGCACTCTTCAGTGGAGCCACAAAAAAAGAGATGTTATGCCAGTGGTGATCGAGAGAAAGCCTCACTCACAACACGATAATGAGATGTTAAGGAGTGCCGGTTGGTATAATTGACTTTGTCGAATGCACAACTCAATTTGAAAAATTCAGATATTCGATAAAACACTACAAAACAAGACTAAAAATAATGCCTCTTAAAGCTCACAAAAATTTTAAAACCCGTATGCGGGTAGAGCATCACACAACCACACAATGGAAATACCAATAATTTGAAAAAAACCAAGAGAAATATATTCTCGTACCTTAACAACCTTGATTCAATCCTCGGTGCTTTGACATCCAAAGGCTCCGACTTTTAAATTAGCATGACAAGACCTCACTCTAGCATGCGACCCTCCACTATCCTCTCTCACATAATACAATTGTAAGCAAGGGGGAAGGCCTCTAACTCTCCAGTCTCCTCTCCTTATATAGTTTTCTATCCACACTCACACACATTAGGCTTTTTGCTTTCAGCTTTTGGCTTTTGCTTTTCTACTGATTTTCACTATTTTCGTTTTTTCTACTTTATGCATGTTTGCAACTTTTTTGGATCATAACTTCGTCATTTCAACTCTGAATATAGTAGTTTGCGTACTCAAAACAATCCGAACATATCTAATCGATAAGCCAATGCGAGCAAAATTACGAAAATCCATCAAAATCGGACAAAAATATTGATTTTTGTAAATCACATAATTTTTTCTCCATCTTTTATCTTGGACGACTTATTCCCTTCCTTGGCCTATTGTTCTTGTGATTGCATACACTTTCAGCACACATGTCCTCTTTTCCTTCAAGAAATACTCGTTGACAATATATAAAGTACGATCTTTTCCTTTGATCCTTGAGTCTTCAAAATAAATATTCTCTGGATATGAACCTGTTTTTTATACAGTATGCCCTAGAAAGAATATGGTTTTTTGAAATAAACTCAGTTCCCAATCATTCATGATTTGAGAAAATATACAATATAAATCGATGCTATGCAACCATTCAACTGATGCTTCACACAAAAATATGGATGCACTAAAGAAGTTGTACCTAGCCTATCTAGATGTGCTCGTGCCTCTTGCAAAATGTAAACATAGTTCCTTAATTATTTAAATCCTTATCCTCATCCCTGAACGCTCTTCAGAAAAATATAGCATACTCCGCTTCTCCCGCCCATAATCTCACAATCACTCAAGAAATGATGGTCCTCAAGATGCTAACCAGATATGAACAACCCTTCTCACAATTGATGGGGTCCTTCATGACCCTCTAATTCATCGAACCACCTTACACTCTCAACCAGAATTTTCCAACTTTGTGATGAACATCCCAAATGGTGCGTGCGAGAAACATCCGTGCTCAATGATAGGAGCTCTCTCATGTGTGCCTGCATCTAAAATTTACAGCATATAGTTGCAGCGAACCTCATGCCGTGCTAGTGCTCAATGATGGTGCAAAGCGTGCTTAATCCAAACCCATGGCATGGAAATATTTGATAAGGACAGGAGAGGACCCCCGAGTGCAGTGCATCAATAAGTGCAACGTGAAGTGCTCGTGAACCCATTATCCCCTGTGATGTGCAAGAGTCTGAACAAGAAAACATACCTTGCTCCTCAATGTTCGATAGCTATTGACAAAGACAAGCTTCATCCTGTTCAAAAAATACCAAGCTCGACCAAGGCTATCAAGTTTCACACTCAACAAATCAAACAAAATGACAGAAGCAAATCCTAGGCTAAACAAATACAAGAAATCCAACTATGAAATAACAAAACAAACTGTCACGCAAATAACTAAGCTAGCAAAAATGAATCCTAACTATAGCTAGACTAGGGGTTTTCAGTTTCAAAAAAATAGTTGATATATTTAGCCCTCCCCCTAGTCTGCAAACATTTATGTGCAGCAGTTGCTTTCATAAAACGATGCAACATTTATAAGCCAATCAAAAATCAAATCCAATGGTCTATCCACAATCTTCTCAGTAAACAAAAATGGCACATTTCTCTCAAACAACTCCTTTACAAGTAGACAAAACTCATCCATGAAATTCTGATCAAAATCCTTGAGACAATCTTCACCATCTAAGGAAAATATATCATCCTCCAAATTCTTCAGATCCCTCAAATCATAAACACACTAAAAAATGGTCATTTTCCACCCATTCTCCCTAGGAAAAACCATGTTACTTCTAGAGTCTCTAAATAAAGTTTTGACCCTGTCTTTGTTGCCAATCTCAAATTCATCCACTGATTCATCTACAACTTCTCCTAAAGACACTATGTAAGGATCTCCCAATTCCATCACAACATCAAAAACAGTCAACTCCGGACTCATAACACCACAAAAACCAACAACATCCACAAATGGGGTCACTTCAGGACACCTAGCCACATCACTTAACTCATCAAAAATACAAGACTCCATCGAGTCTTTCACACACAAAGAGAGGTAAACACCTTCCATAGTATCCTTACAAGAAACCTCACAAGAAACTGAAGAAACTTTCACCTCTACATCATCACGAATAACATCTTCACTATACTGCAATTTTGGGTCTAGAACCTCAACCGAAGACTCCTTAACTACCAAATCCCCAACTACCTCCTTACAAATCTCTTCCAACTCTATTTTCTTGATTTTAAACCGCTCTTCACTCAAATTTTCAATCCTTTTTAAAGACTTACTAAAATTCTCTCTCACATCCTCATCAATGTCACTCTCAATATCCTCAAAACCCCAATCAGAATCATCACAAACAACATCAAAACCTTCTGGACAATTCAAAAAAACTACAAGACTATCAAATGAAGTCTTCTCTTCGACATTGTTACCTAAAGCAACCAAACAATCATTATCACAACTATCAAGGAGTAAGAGATTAGGTCTACTCAAAACCACATCATCAACACCACAAACAAAAGCCTCTCCAGGGCTACTCAAACCATCAACAACCAACTCACAAGACTCAACTGAGTCAACAACACCAACACTAGAATCACAACAAGATTTAGAGCCTAAAACCTCCATACTCTCTTGATCATCAAACTCACAAGAAATCTCAACAAACTCATCAGGTAACAAATTCGAACCCTTAACTTCATCTTGAAAACTTATAGTTTCTAAGCCCTCCCCCTCATAGTTTTCCGAAATACTCGAAAATTCATCCTCTATTCTCTCTCCATCTTTCAAACAATCAAATCCATCTATACTATCACCAAGGCAAACAAGCTCACTCTCTAAATTGTCTTTACTCTTTTCAACATTGCCATGACTATCAAAATTTTCATCACACCTTCCCTCATCATAGATATCAAAACTTTCTTGACTCTCATCCTCTCCCAAGGAACATGAGAACTCTTGGTCCTTTAAAAAATGTGCTCTCTCATTTTCTTCTTTACAACTCAGATCCAACTCTAGCTCATCTTTACAGTCATCAAGCTCCAAAGTATCATCAGTCGATCCCTCTTCTTTAGTTAAATCACTAATCGTTGGACTAGAAGTATCCGTGGTCAATTGGTATGAATTCACACTCCTAGACTCTTCACTCCAATCATTCAAACAAGTATTTTTCTCCTCAACCACCCTAGGGAGTTTGTCCTCACAGACGTTAATTGATTTTTCACAAGTCAACTCATCTCTCCTAAATAGAGAATATAGTATACCTCTCTCAGGATAGGCATAACTAACTCTGTTCTCCTCAAAAACTTTTCTCTCAACTCTCCTTGAACTCTTCCTTTCCCTTGGTTCATCAAACCCTAACTCTTTTTTTCTTTTGGTCTTCCTCTCTTGATATTGAGCTATCTTCACCGCTTCCTCAAAAGTCTTAGGGTTTTTTACCTCTAATTTCACTCTCCAATCTTCTAATTTCAACCCATTTACAAAATACATTATCTTCAACATAACAAGGGCTATCTCACCTTCTAACAATGTTAAAATCCATCGATTCCACAATCTTTCAAACTGCCTAGCAAAATCCTCAACACATTGATCATCTTTTTGAACAGAAGTTTCTATTTTTGCCCAAATCTCACTTTGACTTTCTCTTCTTTTAAACCTAGATAGAAAAACATTTTTAATGGTCTCATAGTCCAAATTTTGTCTCCTAAATTTCAAGCTTCTCTCAAAGTCAAGCAACCAATTTCGTGCTTCTCCTTGCAATTGATATCTAAGAATTTGGAGTTTACTCTCTCTATCAAACAGCACAGCTCTATTTTTTCTGAAAATCTTTCGACATCTTCAGTATGATTACCATTAAACTGAGGAAAATCATTAACCATTTTCAACAATCAGAAGAAATCAAAACAAACTCACATTCAAAACAACAACAATGTGAATCTTCCTTAGCATCTTCTGATAGGTTGAATCATAGCAAGCTTCTTCTCTAGCTAGCTCAAGTATTGGGTTGTTTGGCATGGATACCTTTGTGGCTAGAGATCTAGATGTTGATGGATTTTGCAAGATTAGAGAATTAAGGAATGCCTTGCGATTAAGTGGATTGGCAACTACATTCTCCTTTTCAGGTTGGTATTTGATTTCAAAATCATACTCCTCTAGCAATTCAATCCATCAATGTTGCCTCATGTTGAGTTCGTTCTGGGTAAAGATCCACTTGAGACTTTTATGATCCGTCACTAGGGTAAACTTGTTACCCAGTAGGTAGTGTCTCCAAAGCTTGAGAGCATGGATAAAAGCTAACAGCTCTAGGTCATGGATAGCATAATTCTTCTCGTGGCTCTTCATTTTCCTTGAAGAGTATGCTATAGGATGACCTTCTTGCATAAGCACACATCCTAAGGCAAGTGTGCTAGCATCAGTTACTACTTCGAACTCCTTATTGAGGTCCGAAAGATTCACGATAGGTGTTGATATCAAACTTTGCTTTAATCTATCAAAGCTAGATATTTTATTAGGTGATCATGCAATCGATGTTTGCTTCTTCAGTAAATCCATCAGAGGTGATGCAATCAAAGCATAGTTTTGGATAAAGACCCTGTACCATCCTATCAATCCAAGAAAACTGTGTATTTCTTTGACAGTTGTTGGTACTGGCCATTCTAGAACATCTCTGACTTTGGCCGGATCCACTAAGATTCCTTCCACTAACATGAAGAATCCTAGATATTCAATCTGGCATTTGAAGAATGCACACTTTTTTATCTTAGTATAAAGCTTGTGTGCCCTCATTGTCTCAAGGACAATGCGAAGTTGGGGTTCATGATCTTCTTCCTGTTTGGAATAGACTAAGGTATCGTCGAAGAAGACGAGTACAAAGTTGTCAAGATATGGCCTAAAGATATCCTGCATTAACTTGTTGAAGGTGGCAGGTGCATTTGTAAGCTCGAATGACATGACTAGGAACTCAAAGTGTCCATATCTTGTGTTCAAGGCCATCTTTGGGATATCTTCTTCCTTGATCCTTATCTGATAGTATCCAGACCTGAGATCAATCTTGGAGAACTTTGCACCTTGAAGACGATCAAGAAGTTCATCTATTCTAGGAATAGGGTACTTGTTCTTAATGGTTGATTGATTCAACCCTCTGTAATCAATACACAGCCGAAGCATTCCATTCTTCTTCTTCTGGAATAGCACTGGAGCTCCCCATGGTGAACTGCTGGGATGGATGTAGCCCTAATCTAACAGTTACTCTTCAGGAAATACGTCTGCGTACTCCTTTAGTAATAAAGATCCTTCACTAGACTCCTGCTTCTGATCTAGCTTATTAAGCTTAATCAAGTAGACAGGTAGTCCCTTCCTAATTTTCGGCTTTCCATCCTCTCCTTGAGTTGTGACTAATTCCCCTTCAGAGTCTTGAAAGGAAACTTGGACCTTTCCACAATGAATGTGGGCGTCATTAGGTTTAAGCCAATCCGTTTTGAGCAAACTCTCATGGATACCTAGTTTCATGACCCTGAATCTGACCGATGTTGACTTTCCTTCCAGAAAGAATTCCACCTTAGCAGTTTGGCTGGTACAAGTGACCTCACAACCATTTGCTAATTCCACAAGCAAGGTAGGTGCTTCTATTGTGGCTATTCCTAATCTTCTTGCACAAGCTGGTGAAATAAAGGAATGCATACTGCCACAATCAATCAAGGTTTTGAAGCCTTTACCTTAATAGTCCGATGGTGTCTGAATCACCGAAAACTGGTGATTCGGGCCTTTCTTGTGAAGGGCAGCATGGACTGTTTCCCTCTCAAACTCTGCTTCCATGGTCGAGTCTTCTTCTTTGCACATTTTCCTGTTGGCAACACAGGCAGTTCTTTCTCTGCCGCGGGTGATGGCTCCTTGGCCACTGTCGGTTCTTTGGAAAGTTCCTTGATGTTGTCCTCCACCAAGTTTGGAACATTGCCTTTTGAAATGACCGGGCTCGTTGCAATGGAAGCAACGGAGATTGCGGCCATTACGTTGGGTAGGGACAAAGTTATTGACATTATTGATCCTTGCTTTCTTTCTTTGTCCTCAATTTTGACCTTGAACTCTCTTCGCTTGGGGCCTATATACTCCTTTGTTCTGATCATTATAAGTCCAAGTCTTGTTACTTCTTAGCCTGGTCTATAGCTCCTGAATTATGGTCGCAGCTCGAATGAGTGCGTCTTGAAGATCTATTGGGTGCATTGATTCGAGGCGGGTATTTACAACTGGGTTTAAAGTGGCACAAAATTTTGACACCTGTTGTGTCATATCCATTGGTGGCGCATACTTCAGAAGAGAGACGAACTTTGAGTAGTGGTGCGACCCAGCTGCTTCAGCTCATAGAACTCATCCATCTTCTACGTACAATACGCAGGTGGTAAGTATCTTCCCTACACATATTTTTTTAGCTTTTCCCCAGGTAACAGACCCTTCCGCAATTCCTTGGTCTCTGCACCATTGCTTCCACCAAAGTCTGGCTTCGCCGGTGAGCTTCAGCTTGGGGAACATTGCTTGGTTGGTGGGTGCAGTACCGACCGCTTCAAAGTAATCTTCCATGGACTCTATCCAAATCTCATTATCATCTTGGACAGTCCTTCCTTTCGCGTCAAATTCTGGCGGCTTGATCTGCTTGAGAAGAAACTTCTTATCCTGAATCACGGCCGTACTTGGTGTAGGGTTTGGTCTAGAAACTTGTACTTGGGGTTGTGTCTGGGTAAAGGATTCTTAATGTTAAGAACTCGCTAATAGTTACTATTATATTTCATACCCAATTCAGCTTTCAGCCAAGAAACCTAACCACTTAACTTTTTATCAATACCCATGGACAAGACAATCATTGATAAAAATAAGTCTTATTTTATTCGTATAGGCATAGCCCTTTCGGAGTACAATATTTCTTGGGATGGTAGAGCAAGTTGATACATTAAGTCGGGGAGAATAATGTTGTGTTACATTCAGCTACGTAAACTGGGTAGTAGTATGAATTTGGGTCATGGATCTTCAGGAATCGATAAGTCATCGAAAATTACGATATCCTTTCCTTTGGTACCCATTCTTCTCCTAGCGTCCCAACACCTTGATCCTGTCGGCGGGAATTATGCGGGTCACTTTCTTGTACACATACGTGTTCAGCTTGACCTTCTAACCTTCGACATGTAAGGTTGCCTTTACATGAGCCTCAACAAAAATGAAGAGCTTCACGATATTCAAGTCCTCCAAGCACTTGATTCTCTTTAGGTTGGTTCGAAGGTAAGCAAACCGGTGGGCAGGTATGTAATAGATTCGTTTAGGGTCAAGGAATTATGTTTAGACAAGAAGCGGGGTTTAGGGTGTCTTCTTACCCAACCCAATCCTAATTGCACTAGGCCGACAATGTTTGAACCTAGGGATTCCAAAGTCAACTTGAGTTTTAACATTAAGTCGGTCGATCCTTAGGGTAGAGACCCTAGATCGTTATTTGCATGAGCGTCCCATTGACCCAACATCCCGTGAATGTGGGTAGGACCTTTGAGTTTGAGGATTTCGACTTGGCAACAAGTGCAAAACTAGGCCCAATCCTTAATGTGCCATACCCTAGTTAGCACTTGGGGTATTTATCGTATCGACTGAACCATGCCTATACGAATCCCTTGTGGGTTAGGTGATTTAGATAATTTGACCTACTTGTCTTGCGACAAGGACGAGCCATTTATAGAGATGAAAAACTTGGTCTAAAAGAGAAAACTAGTTGCAACATGTCATAATACACGTAAATATGTGATTCATTGCTTCTACGTACCACTAGATTCGCAATAATCCTATCCTTTCTTGTTAAAATCAAAATGCAAGATAATTTGCAGAATAACTTTCATAGAACCTACTAGGACTTACATCAAAGAATCATGCCTACAACCCTTTTTCTAGGCTTTGGAATTTCATGCTTTAATAAACCATGCAACTTTCCCCTAAATGCAACTCTTGATGAATAAATTTTTCACACGACGAGCGTGCAACATGCAACCCTTTCCTAACTACAACGTAGTTAAATGAAGTTCATGCAAAGTGAATATTGTAGGACTAGTGTTGGCTTATTCCATCTTGCAAGCACATGCCGCATGCAAATCCATAGATTCATTTTCGTACTCTGCAATTACTTTTCGGATAATATCCTATGGGTGTTAACGACTATTTCCCATGAACCATTACAATGAAGATTTTTCCTAAAAATTTGACATACACTTATTCTTTCCATGTCTAGCAAAAAGAGCACTTAATAATTTCAACCTTATAATGATAGGCAATAGGCGTTTTAGGCTCCTCACTTTGAAATGCATGCCATCGTAGGCGGGATTACGGACTTCCGGTTTGCCTTTACCCTTACGCGATCGGTGAATTTCCTCCAGCCTTGGTAAGCACCCTCAAGATCTTGTCCTTCTCCCTCGTACACAGGAGACACCTTCACCAAAATGCGAATCTTTGAAAATACCGGGGCTTGTGGGATTTGGGCTTATGGAAAGGCTTGTGGGAATGGGGCTTTTACAAGGAGGTTTTTAAAAACCTGGGGTGGCCACGCGGAAATAGGCCTTCATAAGGAAGCCCCCTTATGGAAGCTTCCAAGGAAGCTTCTATGCTTCAAAAGCTTACAAGGAAGAGGGAGGGAATTTGCAGATTAACCTCGGGGGGGGGGGGGGGGGGGGGGGGGGAGAAATCTTATGATTGGTTTTGTCAGGGAAATGGTGGCGGCTTGACGGCCTATGGCGGCCCAAAGTAATGGTATTGGCAAACTGGCCTGGCGGCGACCTCCATGGCTGGGGGCGGCAGTTCATCGACCTCTCCTTCTCTCCTTGTCCATGTCATGGCAGCCTCTTCCTCCTTTTGTGCAACATGGCCACGTTCGTCAGCTGGAAGACTATCGTCTGCTCCTCACGGACATGCGGCAGTTATTCCTTACACGACAACCTATCCTCTCTCTCACCTCCCCCTTCCCCCCCAAGGCTAAGGGGGGTTTATATAGGGCTTAAGGGGGAAGAGGGGAACCACCACGTGGCTATGCATGGCCCCCCCCTGGACACCACTTCACCACATCACACCCTTCTCCCATTCCCTTCCCTCCAACCATGCATTGACGGGGGGAATTAGTAAAAAAAATTGCCTTATTTCCATCATTATCCATTTTCCCCCCTTCCAAAAGGGTGTTTCCCCGCGGTGTCGAAGGGTTTTCAAAAGCAAAGTCCCGACCACATAGGACCTTAGCTAATTTCAGGATAGAAGATCAATCAAGCAAGATCATATTTAATTACAACCGTGTTCAACATCAACAGCTTCAGCTTCATAAAGGAAACAAATCTGATTTATAAACTGGCTATTCAAAAACTGAAGTTCTTCACGTCCCTTCTTGCTATTTCAAAAAGAGATGATCTACAAGTTGTTCGTTGATTAGTACTGTATAAGAAGCACCAAGATAATCTGTATGCTAAAGACTAGACTCTTGCTATTTTAGAGAGGAACACTCTGTAGGTTGTTTGCTCACTGTTTTTCAGCCATGGAATACATATTTTCTTCCAACATTGTTTAGAGCCACACTTGATTCCTCTTCTGATCTGCTGCTATTTGTAGACAGCTATTAGTCACACTAGAGACAGCATTCCTGTGCCCTGTTAATGTATGCTTCAGCTTTTGCCATATCTGCTATAAAATTCTTTTTCTTTTGCATAACCTCAAGCTCTCTATCCAGGGCCTTCTAGGTTTCTGTTTGTTTTAAGTTTTGTGTTAACATCTAAAGTCATTGTTTCAAAATCTCAATCTCCTTTTTACAAATATTCTTCTCTTCTTCCAAGTGCTTCTCATTCTCTGGTTGAATGTAGCTTCAGCTTATAAGGTTTATAAGCATTCCTAACACGTCAAAACTCAGGTAGGATAGCATTTCCATTCTGTAGCAACTGACATCGATTTTTCTATATGTTTGCAAGTAGCTCCAGAGTTCTACAAGTTCAGCGTCAATCCGGATAGTCATTGGGCCATTGATCCTTAGTCGATGGAGAAGTTCACAAAGAAGAGCTCGACGGATTCCTGAAAGCTCGCTGCCTGGCAATCCCTTGACCAGAAAGAAATTTTGCTTCAGCCTCGGCTTCAGCATGCTTCACTTATAGGATTTTCTCTGCTTCTGCCTTCTCTTGTGTTGCCATTCTGAGCCTCAATTCGGAACCTCGGGTCCCAGAATCCCTGACCAATCGAAGGGAAAAGCCACAACCGATTCTCTGCTTTTTTCTCTTCAGGCTCCTCCCATAATAGCCATCAGAAAAGCGGCCTTTTTCCCCCCAGGCCAGAGTAAGGGCCACTTGCAGTAGATTTATGGAATGAACTAGTAGGCCCTTTATTTGCGTTTCTACCTCTTCCACCCAGAGAAATTAGACCACCTCTACCACCTCCCTTTTTCGTGCCTCTTCCCACAATTTGCGGCCCATAGAAAGAAACATAATCCTTTGCTTCTGAACCAATAGTATCATTGAGCCGTTGTAATAAGGAGAATCTGCTTCTTGATATTGTACGATATTGCCAATGCATTATTGCCCTTACAGTGGCTACACCAGCATCATCCACACCACCCTGGAAACCCGACACCAAAGGTATGATGACAATGACACGGAAACATTGTTTCTCCTTGTGAGCTCTTAGAACTCGGTTGAATACATCTTGAAGAACACGATTGTGAATCAAATCATCATCATCAAATCCAGATATGAAAAATTGATTCTGAATTTACACAAAATGTTCAGCTTGGTCAATGAGGGTACAATAAGCTGCATGGATGCTGGTTTCCTCAGATTGACTGGTACCAGCTGACCAAAATCCCACACTCCTTAAAACCTGACAAGCACACTTCACCCGTGGACCAACTTGGCCAGCTTCATCTTCAATAGAAACCTGGCCCTCTCTTTCCTGAAATTGCCACCATTCTTGGTGAAATCTATTTGCAAATTCATTAAACTTCCCAGCTTGCCAAGGTTGATAGTTCATGTAAGACTCCACAAATTCTTGATCTTCTAGCACAACTGCCACCTCAGAGTCTCGGGAACCCAAGAGACTTCTATCATTTATATTTGTAGAGCCAATCAGAACAACCCTCTCATCAATTATCATGATTTTTCTATGTACATAAACCTAACTAGTAACTAGTGGAGAACTTTTAGACAGTTTTCCATAATTTCAGAGCCCATGCTCAGCATACCGTGGAAACAATGCATTCTACAAAACTACTTCACGGATTGGGAGATTATCAAACACTTGTTGTGCATCCATGAGCAAGACACATTTCGCATATAGATCAACCACTGTGCTACTAATGAAGAGGTCCATTTGCAAACCCTTTCGAACTATTTCACCATGTAATGCCCAGCCCATGTCCATATCTTTCTGCTATGCACAAGCCTTGAACAGGGCAACGAATGTGTAACTGTTTGGTTGAACACAATCATCTTGCATTTTTTGAAAGACCTGGAAAGCATGTGATAAGGCACCCTGAGACTTAGCCAAGTAGGCATAAATAGTGTACCTTTCCAATAGGCGAATCCCAACCTGTCTCAAATCTGATGCTAGAACCTGCATTAGTCAAAACAGTCTGCTGAATTTTTCCCTTGTTTGCCGTCTCCATAGCACAGGTCTATAATGCTGACTGATTCTCTAATCCTTTCTCAATATGGACTCCATATGCAAAAGCATCTCCTCTAGCTGCCACATAAGAAGTACGTGTAGCCATGTCATCCACTAATTTCTTCATTCCGCCTTTTCCAAAATTGGTAGCAAGCGGAGCTCCTATTTCAGTCAACCAGATCTTACCATCTTGTCCCCAAAATACCAAATTCTTCCTCCTTGCATCTTGAAAAGATTCACAATCCCTGCAATGTTGATGGTCCGTACTATCACACCAAATACATCTTTGATCTCTCCTAGGTGCACTAGGAGCACTCCTAGGTGCAGTAGGAGCACTATAAGAAATAGTAGGCCCAGTCGAAGCAAACTGCTCTTTCAAATTTCCCACCAATTTTTCTTTAACTGGCTCCAGTGTCAAATCCGTTATGCCTTTGATTATGTCATCAAGAGAGGAAGGCACCGACGGAGCGGATGGTTTTGGAGCAGAAGGAGTAGGCATCGGTCTTGGAACATGAGGGACAAGAGGAGTAGAAATAGTAGGCACTAGCATAGGCCAAGAAACTGGTTGAGGAAGAGAAGAAATAACAGGGATAGAAGCAGGCATAGGAGCAGAAAGCATCGATGTCATAGATCCATTCTGTAGGCGGGTTCTTCTATATCCTCCTCTAGGTCAAAGTCGAGACTGCATCCTGGGCATCTTGCCAATCCGTTTTAAGACCCATAAGCTTCATGCGATCCTCAAGAAGCTCTCCTAATTCTTCCTGAAGAGTAGGATCTGTAGCTTGCAAGAAAAGCTCAACTTTCTCAACATCCAATGCTTTTTGTTCAATGGCATCAAGCTGACTATACCTCTCTTCAAATTCTCGTATCAACTCTGAAGCAGCTAGACCTTTGTTTGGCATGTAGACCCACTCTCGGAATGACCGCCGTGTAGCCATCCCAAAGTCCTCAAGGAAATACTCTTCTTTCAAGGCCTTCTTAAAATCTTGCCAATGAGAATTTTGAAGGAAAAGATCAGTCACTTTTGCCCTCAAGGCAGGTGTGACAAGGCGAAGGAAATACTTACTCATAAGTCTTGCTGGTACTCCAAAAAATCCCATCTTGATCTCATACATCTTCAAATAAGCCGAAACATTACGGCCATCAAATAGCTTCATCTCATTCTCAACTGCTTCAATCGCCTTAGTTGTGCTGATTGCATTCTCCTGCTCCGAATATAGTTGCCTTTGCTGAGACAACTGTTGTTGATGCAACTGCTGTTGCTGTTGCATATACAATTGCGTCTGCTGATTTTGAAGCTGCATATACATAGACATATTCTGCAAAATCTGCTTTAAATCATCCGTTGAAGTATTTGAAGAAGCACTCAATGATGGAGCTGAAGTAGAGGACAAAGGAGGAATTATAGAAGAGGCTAAAATTGATGCTGAAGTATCTCCCATCCTGAAATGTATGCGACGCTTTCACGTCGGGCTCACCAAAAGATGTCGAAGGGTTTTCGAAAGCAAAGTCGCGACCACAGAGGACCTTGACTAATTTCAGGATAGAAGATCAATCAAGCGAGATCACATTTAATTACAACCCTGTTCAACATCAACAACTTCAGCTTCATAAAGGAAACAAATTTGATTTATAAACTGGCTATTCAAAAACTGAAGTTCTTCACGTCCCTTCTTGCTGTTTCAAAAAGATATAATCTACAAGTTGTCCGTTGATTAGTACTATATAAGAAGCACCAAGATAATCTGTATGCTGAAGACTAGACTCTTGCTATTTCAGAGAGGAACAGTCTGTAGGTTGTTTTCTCACTGTTTTTCAGCCATGGAATACATATTTTCTTCCAACACTATTTAGAGCCACACTTGATTCCTCTTCTGATCTGCTGCTATTTGTAGACATCTATTAGTCACACTAGAGATAGCCTTCATGTGCCCTGTTAATGTATGCTTCACCTTTTTCCATATCTGCTATAAAATTCTTTTTCTTTTGCATAACCTCAAGCTCTCTATCCAGGGCCTTCTGGGTTTTTGTTTGTTTTAAGTTTTGTGTTAACATCTGAAGTCGTTGTTTCAAACTCTCAATCTCCTTTTTACGAATATTCTGCTCTTCTTCCAAGTGGTTCTCATTCTCTGGTTGAATGTAGCTTCAGTTTATAAGGTTTATAAGCATTCCTAACACGTCAAGACTCAGGTAGGATAGCATTCCCATTCTGTAGCAAACTGACATCGATTTTTCTATATGTTTGCAAGTAGCTCCAGAGTTCTAGAAAAGATTCATGGCTCCTAATTCAGCGTCAATCCAAATAGGCATTGGGCCATTTATCCTTAGTCGATGGAGAAGTTCACAAAGAAGAGCTCGACGAATTCCTGAAAGCTCGCTACCTTGCAATCCCTTGACCAGAAAGAAATTTTGCTTCAGCCTCGGCTTCAACATGTTTCACTTATAGGATTTTCTTTGCTTTCGCCTTCTCTTGTGTTGCCATTCTGAGCTTGAATTTTGCACCTCGGGTCCCAGAATCCCTGACCGATCGAAGGGAAAAGCCACAACCGATTCTCTGCTTTCTTCTCTTCAGGCTCCTCCCACAATAGCCATCAGAAAAGGGGCCTTTTTTCCCCCCCCAGGCCAGAGTAAGGGCCAGTTGGCAGCAGATTTATCGAATGAACTGGTAGGCCCTTTAGTTGCGTTTCTACCTCTTCCACCCGGAGAAATTAGACCACTTCTTCCACCTCCCTTTTTCGTGCCTCTTCCCACAATTCGCCGCCCATAGAAAGAAACATAATCCTTTGCTTCTGAACCAATAGTATCACTGAGCCGTTGTAATAAGGAGAATCTGCTTCTTGATATTGTATGATATTGCCAATGCATTATTGCTCTTACAGTGGCTGCACCAGCATCATCCACACCACCCTGGAAACGCGGCAGCAAAGGTATGACGACAATGACACGAAAACATTGTTTCTCCTTGTGAGCTCTTAGAACTCGATTGAATACAGCTTGAAGAACATGATTGTGAATCACATCATCATCATCAAATCCAGATATGAAAAATTGATTCTCAATATACACAAAATGTTCAGCTTGGTCTATGAGGGTACAATAAGCTGCATGGATGCTGGTTTCCTCAGATTGACTAGTACCAGCTGACCAAAATCCCACACTCCTTAAAACCTGACAAGCACACTTCACCCGTGGACCAACTTGGCCAGCTTCATCTTCAATAGAAACCTGGCCCTCTCTTTCCTGAAATTGCCACCATCCTTGGTGAAATCCATTTGCAAATTCATTAAACTTTCCAACTTGCCAAGGTTCACAGTTCATGTAAGACTCCACAAATTCTTGATCTTCTAGCACAACTGCCACCTGAGAGTCTCGGGAACCCAAGAGACTTCTATCATTTATATTTGCAGAGCCAATCAGAACAACCCTCTCATCAATTATCATGATTTTTCTATGTGCATAAACATAACTAGTAACTAGTGGAGAACTTTCAGACAGTTTTCCATAATTTCGGAGCCCATTCTCAGCATACCTTGGAAACAATGCATTCCACAAAACTACTTCACGGACTGGGAGATTATCAAACACTTGTTGTGCATCCATGAGCAAGCCACATTTTGCATATAGATCAACCACTGTGCTACTAATGAAGAGGTCCATTTCCAAAGCCTTTCGAACTATTTCACCATATAATGCCCAGCCCATGTCCACATCTTTTGGCTGTGCACAAGCCTTGAACATGGCAACGAATGTGTAACTGTTTGGTTGAACACAATCATCTTGCATTTTCTGAAAGACCTGGAAAGCATGTGATAAATCCCCCATGTCAACATAGCCAAGGATAAGGGAACTCCAAGAATACTCATTAGTTTGTGGCAGGCAGTCAAACGTGTGTTGAACATCAAGCAAGCTCCCACATTTGGCATACATATCCACCAGTGTGCTGCCTCGATGAAGACATCTTTCCAACCCAATTTTCACTATTTCAGTGTTTATTTCTCAGCCTGATTCCAAAGCTACTCTATCGCCACAAGCCTTTATACAAAGAACAAGTGTAACAGCATCCGCAAGTATACCTTCGATCTGCATCTCTTTGAAACAGTTTAGTACTTCCTCACAAAGCCCGTGTTCTACATACCCTGTAATCAATGCATTCCATGAAATAGAATTACACAGTGGCAGCCTTTCAAACATGTAATGTGCTTCTGCCAAGAAGCCACATTTAGTGTACATGTCACCAAGAGCATTACAGATAAGTTCCTCTTGCACCAAACCCCTCTTCACTATACTACCCACGCAGAACAAAAATGCAAACACAACAACTAAATATGTACAAAGTAACAAATGTCACACACACAACTTTTTGGTGGATTCCACACCTTGAATATGCAGCAGTACGACAGCGGTTATGCAATCTTGAACCTCGATTTCACAATGCAGAGGCCTCGTTTTTGCACGTGCGGGCTATGGATTAAACTGCCCAACTACAAGAGAAAGGTCCTATAGACGCACACTGTACACGCGAAAAAGCGAGTGCATTTATAAGCGTGTGTATCAGTGCATCTATTCATGCTAATATCCAGAACACGTCTATATATCCGCGTTTATAAACGCGCCTATAGATGCGAAAATAAACGCATATATTTTTCATTTCTCATAAAGTCCCTAAATATGACCAAACTTTTTAACAGCTAGTATTTGTTTGAATACATTACCAACTTTACTTCTTTCTGAGTATTACAAATATACATCCAATCATTCAAAGCTAATTATATATGTGTGATTTCATGCCCTATATACATCCAATCATGCCCTATACAAATGTGATTGGATAGGGCATGATTGGATGTATATATGACTTAATTACACCTGGATCATAAGGACATGATATACATGTATAGGGCATACATGTATATCATCCAATCATTCAAAGCTAATTATATATGTGTGATTTCATGCTCTATATACATCCAATCATGCCCTATACAAATGTGATTGGATAGGGCATGATTGGATGTATATACGACATAATTACACCTGGATCATAAGGACATGATATACATGTATATACGACATGATATACATGTATAGGACATGATATACATTACCAACTTTACTTTTTTCTGAGTATTACAAATATATATCCAATCATTCAAAGCTAATTATATATATGTGATTTCATGCCCTATATACATCCAATCATGCCCTATACAAATGTGATTGGATAGGGCATGATGATTGGATGTATATACGACATAATTATTAGAGAAGTGATTGATATATGCACATGTTGTATCTATTGTGCACTTAACCTAGCCATGGCTAAAACTTATAGATCAAAGGTTAACTTGTGCATTTACTATATATATATATATATATAGAGAGAGAGAGAGAGAGAGAGAGAGAGAGAGAACTAATCAATACACTCACATGTCTCATTTTTTGTGCACTTAACCTAGCCATGCATAAACTTATAGATCAAAGCTTAATCGGTGATTCAAGGGAGAACCCTCACTTTTTAGGGTAGTCTCTTGATTCTCATTATTCTTGAGGAATATACATCACAATCAATACAATCAAAGCGAAAGCAAGACATGCATGCCAATTCATAGCATGAGTAGATTGATGTAAATTAGTTGGCTTGTGCATGTGCAAGCTATTCCAATCATGTCAAGGTGCACTTATAGCTCACATATAATTTTAGATAAGGTGGACCACATGTAGCCAATGTGCACATGTCCTCTTTTCATCATCTTTAGCCAGTGTGTCCACTTGTTGGTGACTAAAATAGATCACTGTAAGGATAATTTGCAATACAACAAGCCAACTACAAATCTCTTATCTATGAAATGTATAAGTAAATTAACTTGGTTAATTTGATGAGGTGAAGTTTTCCTTCCATGGATAGTGTGGTTGGCTATCTACTTCAAGGTTATGAGAACTTGCACAAGTCAATGGAGCATCCTAAAAATGACGATACTCTAATTACTATATCAAGTCACTTCATGTACATATCTTTGATTGATTGATGGATAATATGCCTTTCTCAATCTCTTTCATATACACCTTCATTGCATTATCTTCTGTAGCTAAAAACCATTCGTGCTTTATCCACCTATTGATACTTGCATGCAATTGCAAGTGGGATGGCCTAATAAGTCACCACATACGTGCCAATTGAATTGCCAATGTGTTATCTCTTATCCTCAAGATTTGTTATATATGTCACCACATAGGTCAATTGATTTTCTAGTGTACCATCTCTTATCTCAAGATTTTCTATATATTTCACCAGTATTCTCAATCAAAAACATCATATCAAGCATATATTGCATTAATCAAGCAGATTGGCCAACCCAACATAAATGAAATTGTATGAATGGCAATGTAGCTCAAGATCTTAGCTTAAATCAATGACACCTTTTTGCACAATATAAACTATTAGAGTTTAACTACAATATATAATGCCTGCAAATAAGAAAGAGGCTTGATTTGTTGGACAGTTATGCACATACAATCTATATATGTCATATTCCCTAAATGTATGCATTGATACTTACAATATGGAGGCAAACATTTTGATGATACTTACAATATGGAGGTAAACATTTTGATATTGAAAGACTAAGAAAGTCATGTCATGTTGATCCAAAAACTACCAAAAGCTAGCATCTAATCAGTTTAATTGTTCCTGTGCGTCTATCAGCACGTGTAATAGGTATTATCTGCGCATATACATGCGCAATTTGTAAAATACCGAACACTACACGCATGAAACCCTTTTTTTTAAAGTAGTGGGATGATAATATTGCATTGTGATAAATTACCAGGATAGTGGCAATTTGTTTTTCCTTATTCCCCTCCCCAGCAGACTGTTGTGCTGGAAGGGGAGGGGAATAGAATGCATGATAAAGCTCCTTGGTGGAGCTCGCTGCTACTAGTTGCCATGGCGCAGACACGTAGGGGAGGAAGGATTCCCTCCCCCTTACCTATAATTGCTAGTGGGGGGGAGAAAAAGGAGAGGAGACGGACACTCTGTAGCATCGTGAGGGGAGAGAGAGATCGAGGATGGACTCGCTACTTCTTCCGGGAGTGGAGATGGGCCGCTGATGTCCGCGGTAGGCCAGGACGACGTCGCCTCTACTGTCAGGCCGCGCCCATCCGTCAAACGCCGCCAATTCGAGGTTGTGATTTCCCCCTCCTACCACGTATCTTAAAGAAGCTATAGAAGCTTCTGAGGAAAGCTTCTAAGGGGGCTTTATAAGTCCCCTTCCCCCCCCCCCCCCCCCCCCCCCCCCAAAAGAACTCAGACCTTAAAGGTCTTATTACCCCCCCCCCCCACCCCCATGTTTAAACCCTTAACCCCCCTTTTCCTTGGCTTTGGAATCACCGCCCCTTGTTTAAACCGTTAAGCCCCCTTTCCCTTGGGCTTTGGAATCCCCCCTCCCCCCCCCCCTCCCCGTGTTTAAACCCTTAAGCCCCCTTTCCCTTGGCTTTGGAATCGCCCCCTCTGCTTAAACCCTTAAGCCCCCTTTCCCTTGGCTTTGGAATCACCCCCATGTGCAAACCCTTAAGCCCCCTTCGTTTGGGCTTTGGAATCCCCCCCCCCCCCCCCCCGTGTTTAAACCTTCTTAAGCCTTGTTCCCTTGGGCTTTGAAGGTAACCCCCCTAAAATTCCCCCTTAGGCCTTTTTCTTACAGCCTTAAGTCCACCTCCCTGGAATTCCTCCTAAGGCCCCCCTTAACCCTTTTTCTTTCCTCTCCTCGAATTTCCCCTCCTTGAAACCCTCTAGCTCTTTTCCCCGTGTAAAAACGAGCCCTACTCGTGCGGAGGATTTCCACAATACCCCCTTTCCCTATTTTAGAACCCTTTCTGTGGTTCTTCCCTCTTCCACACACGCATCCCTTCAAAGAGTCTCCACGAAGGGAAGCAAAAGAAACTTGTAAAGGACGGTTAAACTTAAGAATGAAATTTTCAAAGCAACATCGACGACGGAAAATCTACAATTATGATGCCTCCTAAGAAATTCCAAGGCGCAACCGCGGGAGGGTCGTCTCCGGGCATCCACGTGGACATCTCATCCCAAGTCCAGGTTTTCCTTACTAATTCTTATTTGTTAATGTTTAAATTCAATCATGCAAGGTTAATTGTTGGATATAGGATATATTTTTGTCCTAGATATTCACGACGAAGGAACTTAGTCATTAATACTTTCAATAAAACATGCAAAATAAAGGGACCATAAATGCATTTCTAGCAAATAGCTTTATGCATTGAAATGAATTAAAAATTAGATTATTGTCCATTAAAATAGTATACTTCGTTTAGGCATAGAAGTATAAATTGCATAACGCACTATTAACCCATATCCTCTTCGCAATGAATCATCATGGAAAGTGCAAAGCATGAAATGATTCTTACGCTGCATGAAATGATTCTTACGCTGCATGACTCTAGGAAATTATCATTTGTCAAATTATCAGGTAAAAGGTTGCTTGTTTAGCATGAATTTTGTTCGCAAAGTTATAGGAAGATTAGTTGTAATTAACTTAACCTATGCCTGACCTCAAATCGATAAGTTAGGGTTGAAAAATCAATTTATGCATAGATAACAAGTCATGTAGAAATGATCACATAATTATTCTCTAGAGTTAAACAATTTGGCATAAACCTAAAACACCTAAACCACGGAGTACTTGTTTAGAACGAGTTAAATTCCAAGAAATTCACTAGGAAATTAATATGTGACCTAGTCATATGTATTGCTAAAACTGAAGCTCCTATACCTTAAATACTTGCCCACTTTCGCCGAAATGCAGGGATAGTGCAACATATTTGGAAGGCGAGCTAGGGTTTGTCCCTAAGAATCTTACAAGATGGAACTTGGAAACCCTAGGTCTAATGACGTCAGCCTAATGTTATCAGGAACAGATTGTTTCGTGACTCCATTCAATGTGACACTTGTGCAACGTGTGGAGTCATATGATCTTGTGATTGGATCACAAGGGAATGGCCAAATTCTCGCAACAAGGATGGCAAGTCCTTACACAAGTTATCTTGCAAGAGGATGAATAATCATCCCAAATTAGTATGTTTCTTGAAAAAAGAAGATTGATTGGAAGCTAAAGTCCATCCGATAAACTGAAATAACCTCTGAACTTAAGGTTTGGCCAAGTCAGGTTAATAGGGTACGCCCTAACCCAGGATATAGGAGATCTTGCCAAGTTGTCTTGCCAAGTTGCAAGTCATCCCGGATCGAGTGCTGGACGCATTCAAAAGGAAGGATTTGTTCCTTAGCAGTTTGCCAACAAAAACGATCAATGGATATATTTGTGCTTGCTATAGATTTTAGAGCATTGTTTGGCTTTGCTTGATCAATGAATTAAAAGATAAATGGATATCTATACTTTAGGTTGAAGGCCTGAAGGGAGAGGCAGCTTCAGTTACCCTCGACTGCCTACCTAACCTTAACCAAGGGGGTTGTTGACCGCACCGAGAAAGTGGACCAAACCCGCCGTGAGAGGTCTCTCCGTTGAGCGCTACTTGGAGCAGGAGGACGCTTGGGTGCCAGGGGCAGCTCTGGCCATAAATCCCTCGCGTTTCGGGCCCTGCACAAGAGGCTAACGTGACTCGGGATTGGATCTCAAGGCCCGCATACTAGTCTATGGGCGGAAACTTGGATTAGTGATCCATGTGGATTGCTGGATAGCCTTCAGGTGGATTGTGGATAAGCCTATGGGCTGGACTCTTTGTATTTCAAAGATAAATATGATAACTTGTTAGTAAGGAACTTGTCTGATATTGTTTTTCTATGTCAAGTGATAAGATTATGTGAAAGAACCAGTGCCTAACGGGTTAATTAAAGAAGCTGATTGTTACATGTCCAACTAATGTGTTAGGTAATTAAATAACTAAAACAACCCAAGGAAAGTGCAGAGGATAGGCCATAGGTTCGTCCTACGGATGGGTGGTTCCGATTGGCCGTGAACTTTCTCAAATCACGATGGATAGTAGAAAGATCGTCAAAGAACACGAACAACAAAAGCGTTGACCTAGAGTTATGATTGAACCCGACTTACGCTGTTTTAGGGGAACAGAATGGGACTATGCCTTATGGCATAGAGGTTGAGCTTTGCATCCCTCTCATGTCCCATTCTCCTTGAACCAAGTGCAATGTGAATCTGCTTTGGACTCGCCATTTCCGCGTAAAGTAGTTTGCTTGGGGTCTGACGCTAGTTGCCATTAGGAAATGACCAATAAGGAAAACCCTAATTCACATCGATCCTAAGTGGGAACGGCCAAAATACTTCCGCTACGTGGCAGACGCAGAAATCCCTAGATCTCAAACCCTGTAACATTCCATGGGAGTGCCGGGCGGAGATTTCTAGACATTCTTTCTGATGGACTGCTAAGATGTGTCCTGAAGATACAAGTGGATACGTTACAGTTGGTATCAGAGCCGACCAACAATGGAATGGTTTTTATGAAATATTAATAAGTTGAAGTAAAGAAAATGTTGTTGTTCCAAACATTTCCTTACTTCCAATGTTGTCTTGCAGAATTACGAAGCGTGGAACAAGTTCTTAGTATTTCGAATCATGTTTATGACTGCAATGCATTCTCCGCATTATCAACAAAGGGTTGAGATTATGAACATCCTAGAGCAAATCTATAATCCATCACCTTTGTACGGGTGCTTCAAGAATCTACTATATAGCCGCCCACCGGTTTGCTTACCCACAAACCAACCTAAAAAGGATCAAGTGGTTGGAAGACTTGAAAGTTGTGAAGCTGTTCATTTTTGTGGAAGCTCACGTAAACTCAACTTTACATATTCGAGGTCGGAGGGTTGAGATGAATTCATATGTATATGAGGGAGTAACCCATGTATTCCCCGCCGATATGATTAAAGTGTTAGGGCGCCATGAAAAGAATGGGTTCCAAAGGAAAGGATACCTTGAACTTCCAATGATTTACCGATTCCTAAAGATCCACGACCCAGAACCATACTATTATACAATTTATGTAGATAAATGTAATACAACGTTGTTCTCCCCAAACCAAATGTAACAGTTGGCTTATCATCGCAAGAAATGTTGTACTCCAAAAGGGCTATGCCCATATAAATACAAATAAGACTTCTTTTTATCAATGTCTGATTGTGCATTAGAATTGATAAAAAGTTAAGTGGTTAGATTGCCTGGGTGATAGCAGAATTGAAGATGTAATATAAATCAATAACGTTTATCGTATAATGACACTAAGAAATATTTATCCAGGCACAACCCCAGGTACATGTTCCCAATTTGCCTCCTACATCAAGTACTGCTGTAATCCAGGAGAAGAAGTTTCTTCTCAAGTAGATTAAGCCGCCCAAGTTTGACAGGAGAGGCAGGTTCGTCCAAGCAGATGCTGAAATTCGGATTGAATCCATGGAGGTTTAAATCTACCAGTAAATACCCGTCTTGAATCTATGTGTCCATCAGATCTTTAGGACGCACTCATTTGAGCGGTGCCTATAATTTAGGAGGTACAGCCTAGACCAAGGGGTAACAAAACTTGGTCTTATAATGACCCAAACAGAGGCGCATTCAGACCTCAAATGAAGAGAGTTCAAGGTCATAAACAGGGACAAAGAAAGAAAGCAAGGACTAACAATGTCAACAACTTTGTTCCTACTCAAAGCAATGGCCGAAACCTCCATTGTTTCCACTGCAACAAACCGGGTCACTTCAAGAGGCAATGTCCCAAGCTTGGTGGAGGACATCGCCAAGCACCTTTCCAAGGAACGGGCCGTGGTCAAGGAGCCGCTACCCGAGGCAGAGGAAGAACTGCCTACGTTGCCAATAGGTAATTGTGCGAATAAGATCCGACCATGGAAGCAGAGTTCGAAAGGGCGACAATCCATGCCGCTCTACACAAGAAAGGCCCAAATCGCCAGTTCTCGGTGATTCAGACACCGTCAGACTATCAAGGTAAAAGTTTCAAGACCTTGATTGATTGTGGCAGTACACATTCCTTTATCTCACCAGCATGTGCAAAAAGATTAGGAATAGCCATAGTAGAAGCACCTACCTTGCTTGTGGAATTGACAAATGGTCGTGAGGTTACTTGTACCAGGTAAACTGCTAAGGTGGAATTCTTTCCAGGAGAAAATAAGACTTCAGTCAAATTCAGAGTCATGAATCTAGGTATCCATGAGTGTCTACTCGGAATGGATTGGCTTAAGCCTAATGACGCCCACATTCATTGTGGAAAGGTTCAAGTTTCCTTTCAAAACTCTGAAAGGGAATTAGTCACAACTCAAGGTGAGGCTGGAGTGCCAAGAATCCAATTAGCCAAAGTATCTCAGATCATAAAAGGAGTTAGAAAAGGATTACCTGTCTACTTGATCAAACTCAACAAGTTAGATCATAAGCAAGAGTCTAATGAAGGACCTTCTTGGCTAAAGGAATACGCAGACGTATTCCCTGAAGAGTTGACATAATTGCCACCTCAAAGAGAACTGGATCATGAGATTAAGTTAGTACCAGGAGCTGCGCCAATTGCAAAGAGACCTTATAGAATGTCCATACCAGAAGCAATTGAGCTGAAGGAACAACTCAAGCAACTGCTAGATCAGGGCTACATCCGGCCTAGCAATTCACCATGGGGAGCTCTAGTACTATTCCAGAAAAAGAAAGATAGGACACTTCAACTATGTATTGATTACCGGGGGTTGAATCAATCAATGGTCAAGAACAAGTACCCTATTCCTAGAATAGATGAGCTTCTTGATCGTCTTCAAGGTGCAAAGATCTTCCCCAAGATTGATCTTAGGTCAAGTTACTATCAGATAAGGATCAAGGAAGAAGATATCCCCAAGACGGCCTTCAATACAAGATATGGGCACTTTCAATTCCTAGTTATGTCATTCGGACTTAAGAACGCACCTATCACCTTCAACAGGTTAATGCAGGATATCTTTAGGCCATATCTTGATGATTTTGTGCTTGTCTTCTTCGACGATATTTTAGTCTATTCCAAATGGGAAGAAGATCATGAACCCCAACTTCGGATTGTCCTTGAGACAATGAGGTCACATAAGCTATATGCTAAGATGCAGAAATGTGCATTCTTCAAATGCCATATTAAATATATGGGATTCATAGTATCAGTAGAAGAAATCTCAGTGGACCCAGCCAGAGATGTGCTAGAATTGCCAATACCAACATTTGTCAAAGAGATACACAACTTTCTTGGATTGACAGGATGGTATAGGGTCTTCATAAAAAACTATGCTTTAATTGCAGCACCTCTGACAGACTTACTAAAGAAGCAAACAACCATTGCATGGTCAACTTCCGAACAAAATAGCTTCGACATATTATAAAGAAAATTTTGGTATCAGCACCTATTTTAAAACTTCCAGACCTCAATAAAGAGTTCGAGGTAGTAACTAATGCTAGCATGCTTGCCTTGGGGTATGTACTTATGCAAGAAGGTCATCTAGTAGCATACTCTTGAAGGATATTGAAGAGTCATGAAAAGAATTATGCTACGCATGATCTGGAATTGCTAGATGTCATCCATGCTCTAAAGCTTTGGAGACACTACCTGTTAGGTAACAAGTTTACACTAGAGACTCAAATGGATCTTTAGCCAGAATGAGCTCAACATGAGGCAACGTCGGTGGATTGAAGTATTGGAGGAGTATGACTTTGAAATCAAATACTGACCAGGAAAAGAGAATATAGTTGTTGATGCACTTAGTCGCGAGGCATTCCTTAATTCTCTAATCCTGCAGAATCCATCAACAGCTAGATCTCTAGCTACAAAAGTATCTATGCCAAACAACCCTATACTTGAGTTAGCTAGAGAGGATGCATGCTATGATCCATCCTATCAAAAGATGCTAAGAGAAATATCTACCAAGGATCAGAACCAAAAGTTGCAGGCTAAGTATCATGAATTTTCTATTAATATGGACTTGTCTACTATAGAACAAGGCTGTGTATACCAACAAGTCAGTCACTTAAGCAGAAGATTTTGTGGGAAGCTCATGATTCCCCTTTCTCAGAACATCCTGGCTATGCCAAGAACTCTTAATGCAGCTAGGAAGAGCTACCATTGGGAGAGTCTTAAAGGTGACGTTCTCAAATATGTCACCGAGTGTTTGTCTTGTCAACGTGTCAAAGCTGAACATGTCAAGATGCCAGGGAAACTGCAACCGCTTAACATTCTCCAAATGAAATGGGAATTTATCAGTATGGATTTTGTTGTAGGCCTACCCCAAGTCCAGGGAGAATACAACTCCATCATGGTTGTGGTCGACATGCTTACTAAGGTTGCACACCTTATTCCAGTAAAGACAAACTATAAAGCCTCAGACATTGCAAGATTGTTTATCAAGGAGATATTCAAGCTACATGGTTTACCCAGAAGAATCATTAGTGCTCCTGATTCTCTCTTCACGTCACACTTTTGGAGAGCTATCTTTGAAGGTATTGGGACTTAACTCTGTTTTAGCACTGCTTACCATCCCCAAACGGATGGCCAAATAGAGCGAGTGTATCCAGTCATTGAGGATATGCTTAGGGCATACTGCTGTCGGGAGCCGAAGAGGTGGATTCAATATTTAGCTTTGGTTGAATTTGCCTACAATGCTTCTTACCAACAAAGCATTCAGATGACCCCTTTCCAAGCATTGTATGGTCATGACTGTCGAAGTCCCCTAAACTTCTCAGATCCACCAACCTTAAGGGTTGAAGCTTCAAGGCAGATGTTGGAAGAGATGGATGACCAAATAAAGTCAATAAGACAGGACATCCAAGCTTCCAAGGATAGACACAAGGCATACGCGGATTTGAAACGTCAAGATAGAGTCTTCAAAGAAGGAGACATGGTCTTCATTTGCGTACGCCCAAAGAAGAGTTCCCTATCCTTAGGAGATTACAAGAAGCTAAGTCCAAGGTATTGTGGACCGTACAAGATCCTCAAATGCCTAGGACCTAATGCTTATAAACTGCAACTCCCTGAGAATCTAAAGGTTCACAATGTATTCTATATCAGCCTATTGAAGAAATATGTACCTAATCCTAACCATGTACTTGATGACCAACAAATTGTAATGCCTAGTCAAGGAGTCCATGAACTAAGGCCTGATAGGATCTTAGATGTTAGGGAGAGACAATTAAGATCCAGAACCTTGAGAAAACGCCTCGTCCAGTGGAAAGATTATCCCAAGAGGATGCCACTTGGATAGATGAAGGTACTCTCAACCATCAATATCCCCAGTTTATCTCGAGATGAGGATGTCTCGATTCCTCTAAGGGGGAGAGAATTATAAATACCGAACACTACACGCATGAACCCCCTTTTTTTAAAAGTAGTGGGATGATAATATTGCATTGTGATAAATTACCAGGATAATGGCAAATTTTTTTTCCTTATTCCCCTCTCCAGCCGATTGTCGTGTTGGAAGGGGAGGGGAATAGAATGCATGATAAAGCTCCTCGGTGGAGCTCGCTGCTACTAGTCGCCATGGCGCAAACACGTAGGGGAGAAAGGATTCCCTCCCCCTTACCTATATAAACTAGGGGGGATCGCCAGTGGGGGAAAGAAAAAGGAGAGGAGACGGATACTCTGTAGCATCATGAGGGGAGAGAGAGATCAAGGATGGACTCGCTACTGCTTCCGGGAGTGGATATGGACCACTGATGTCCGCCGAAGGCCAGGATGATGTCCTCATTGCTGTCAGGCCGTGCCCAGCTGCCGTCAAATGCCACCAATTCGACGTTGTGATTTCCCCCTCCTGCCACGTGTCTTAAAGAAGCTGTAGAAGCTTATGAGGGAAAGCTTCTAAGGAGGCTTTATAAGCCCCCTTGCCCCCCCCAAAAGAACTCAGACCTTGAAGGTCTTATTACCCCCCCCACCCTTGTGTTTAAACCCTTAAGCCCCCTTTCCCTTGGCTTTGGAATCACCCCCCCGTGTTTAAACCCTTAAGCCCCCTTTCCCTTGGGCTTTGGAATCCCCCCCATGTTTAAACCCTTAAGCCCCTTTCCTTTGGCTTTGGAATCACCCCCCGTGTTTAAATCGTTAAGCCCCCTTTCCCTTGGCTTTGGAATCACCCCCCGTGTGCAAACCCTTAAGCCCCCTTCCCTTGGGCTTTGGAATCCCCCCCCCCCCCCCATGTTTAAACCTTCTTAAGCCCCCTTCCCTTGGGCTTTGAAGGTAACCCCCCTAAAATTCCCCCTTAGGCCTTTTTCTTACAAGCTTAAGTCCACTAACCCCCTGGAATTCCTCCTAAGGCCCCCGTTAACCCTTTTTCTTTCCGCTCCTTGAATATCCCCCCCTTGAAACCCCCTAGCCTTTTTCCCCGTGTAAAAACGAGCCCTACTCGTCCGCGGAGGATTTCCACAATATCCCCTTTCCCGATTTTAGAACCCTTTGCGTGGTTCTTCCCTCTTCCACACACCCATCCCTTCAAAGAGTCTCCACGAAGGGAAGCAAAAGAAACTTGTAAAGGATGGCGAAACTTAAGAAGGAGATTCGCAAAGCAGCATCGACGACGGAAAATCTACAATTGCAATGCCTCCTAAGAAAGTCCAAGACGCAGTTGCAGGAGGGTCGTCTCTGGGTATCCACGTGGACATCTCACCCCAAGTCCAGGTTTTCCTTCCTAATTCTTATTTAGTAATGTTGAAATTCAATCATGCAAGGTTAATTGTTGGATATAGGATATATTTTGGTTCTAGATGTTCACGAGGGAGGAACTTAGTCATTAATACTTTCAATAAAACATGCTGTAACGTGTCCACTAGTATCATCCAAGATACGTCTTAGCAGTCCATCGGAAAGGATGTCTAGAAAGCTCCGTCCTGCACTCCCATGGAATGTTACAGGTTTTGCGATCTAGGTCTTCTCGCGTCTGCCACGTAGCAGAAGTATCATGGCCGTTCTTCGAGATTTTTGAGAAAAGTTCCCAGCTAACCGAGACCACCCATCTGTAGGATGGACCCATGGCCCATCCTCCGCACTTTCCTTGGTTTGTTTTAGTTATGTAATTATCTAACACATTAATTTGACATATAACAATCAGCTTCTTTAATTTACCCTGTTAAGCACTGGTTCCTTCACGTAATCTTATCACATGACATAGAAAAAAAATATCAAGCAAGTTCTTTTAACATTTCTTCATTTTTTTTTCTTTGAAATACAAGGAGTTCCGTCCGTAGGCTTGTCCATAATATGCTCGAAGGCTATCCAGTAATCCCAGGGATTACTATTCCAAGCTTCCGCCCGTCAACTAGTATGCGGGCCTCGAGATCTAATCCCGAGTCACGTTAGCCTCTTGTGCAGGATCCGGAAGGTGAGGGATTTACGGCCAGAGCCCCCCCTGGCACCCAAGCATCCTCCTGCTCCAAGTAGAACTCAACAGAGAGACCTCTCGCGGCGGGTTTTGTCCACGTTCCCAGCATGGTCAACAACCCCCTTGGTTAGGGTTAGGCAGGTAGTCGGGGGTAATTGAAACTGCCTCTTCCTTCAGGCCTTTAACTTGAAGTATAGGTACTCATTTAATTTGTAATTCATAATTCAAACAGAGCCCTAAAATCTCTAGCAAGCACAAACATTTCCATTAAACAACCCAGTTGTTTGGCAAACTGCTAAGGAAGTGTTCTTTCCTTTTTGAGTGTATCAGCACTCGTTCCCAAGGTGTCTTGTAAATTGGCAAGTTCTTTTACATTCCGGTGTAGGGCATACCCAACTTGGTTAACCCTAAAGTTCCTTAGATATGCTAGTTTCTAGTTTACAACTTTCCTTATTTAGAAGGATATCCAAAAATACGTCTTTTGCAAGATAACTTGCGTAGGGATCTGCCATCCTTGATGAGGGTTTTTACCCTTTCTCCTTGTGAATCAATCACAAGACTAAATGATTTCGTACTTGTTGCGCAAGTCCTGCGATGGAATAATTTGTTTAGATCCTTTAAGCTGACATATGTCAGGCCTAGGGTTTCTTCTTTTAAGAACCTTAGGGACAAACCCTAGTTCCTTATCTTTACGAATTTATTGTCCCTACAGTAAGGAAAGTAGCCAAGTGTTTAGGGTATGAATGTTTCTATGTTTAGATTGGTTTAGTTATCTTTTGGAAGGTAATATTAATCATCTTGTCACGGTTTTGCTATCCTTGTGACATTTACTTTCCAGTCAATACAGTTTAATTTAACTTTCGTTTTCCTTAAAGATGAACTCATGCCAAATAACAACAATTGCTTTACTAAGATGTGCAACTAGCAAAGATAACTCCCTAGTAATTTGAGCATCGAAAGAAACCTTTCCTGAATTTAACCATTTACAATGATTCGTTGCGAAAGGAATAAGACTAATGGTGCAAGATATAATTTCTACACCTTAGGATTTAACTAAAATATATTACTATAGTAAATGGATAATCTTGCTCGTAATTTACAATGCTTGATGCAATTTGAAGAAAACTAAGTTCTATACATTGTAATTCATAAGCTAAACTCCTTCATTACAAATAACTCGAACAAATATATCCTATCCTTAACAATTTTTCTTTGCATGACCGACTTAAAACCGAATTAAAGCCAAGAAGAAAAACCTAGTTTTGGGGTGAGATATCCACATGGATACCGGGAGATGACCCTCCCGCAGCTACACCTTGGACTTTCTTCGGCGGCATCGTAGTTCGAATGTGAGATAGCCTTTTTCTCTTTCTTCTGGAATTCCGCCGTCTCTTTGGATCAAAAAAGTTTATGGGTGAGTGTGGTTTTGCAACCACAGGAACCCTTGGAGGATTTTGACTTGGGGTAGAAGGAATAGAAAGCACTTATTCTCCTTCCTTCCCTTTCTTTTATCTTTTTCCCACTCTTCCTCCTTCACTCCTTCTTTTCACTCCCTCTACTTTCCCTCCCTATCTTTTATCTCACGGCTATTTCTCCATTACAGGATTCCATCCGAGGCCATGATGATGATTTGGATTTTTAGGTTCAGGGGGGGAAAAATAATAAGGGTTATACGGGGGATTAAGAGGAAAGCTTAGGGAGTTGTGGGAAAAAAAAGGCTTTAGAGGGATTAAACCCGGGGGGGGAGGGGGGGGAAACAAGGGGGCTTAGGGGGGAATTAAACCCGGGGGGGGGGGGGGGGGGGAACAAGGGGGCTTAGGGGGGGATTAAACCCGGGGGGGGCCAAGGAGCTTAAAGATCGCCCTTAGAAGCTTCCAAGAAGCTTCTTAGAAGCTTCTGAACTATTGTACATGGTGTGG
Source organism: Lygodium microphyllum (assembly GCF_053477565.2). Taxonomy (NCBI): domain Eukaryota; kingdom Viridiplantae; phylum Streptophyta; class Polypodiopsida; order Schizaeales; family Lygodiaceae; genus Lygodium; species Lygodium microphyllum. The sequence goes on along the minus strand of NC_141150.1, from coordinate 9,671,848 downwards.
CGAAGACGACGAATTTCTGACGGATCTTCATGGACTGGACGACGATGGCAGCAGCGGCCTCAGGATGTAGGCGGTGGCTCCTCCCGTATGGCGACAGAGCTGGCGCACAGCACTTCGTTCTCCCTCTCTCAGACTAACACTGGCATCTCCTGGCAGCACAGCACGCGGCATCAGCCTTCCATCCCTATCTTCCTCATCTCTAGCCCGTCATTAAATAGTGGAGGGGAGGGGGATCTTCCCTCCCCTGCGTGTCAACACACATGTCCCCCCCCTCTCAATCAAAGCTCCACCAAGGAGCTTAGTTGCTCCTTCTATTTCCCTCCCCCTCCAGCTCGTCAGTCGGGTGGAGGGATAGGGGGAAATAATAAGAAAAATTTCCATTTATCCCATTCGATTTTTACGCGGAATATTACATTCTCTCCCTCTTGGAGGAATCGAGATGTCCTCATCTCGAGATAAACTGGGGATATTGATGGTTGAGAGAGCTTTCATCTATCCAAGTGGCATCCTCTTTGGGATAATCTTTCCACTGGATGAGGCATTCTCTCAGGGTTCTAGATCTTAACTGTCTTTCCCTAACATCTAAGATCCTTTCTGGCCTTAGTTCAAGGACTCCTTGACTATGCATTACAATTTGTTGGTCATCAAGTACATGATTAGGGTTGGGTACATATTTTTTCAATAGGCTGATATGGAATACATTGTGAACCTTTAGGTTCTCAGGGAGTTGCAATCTATAAGCATTGGGTTCTAGGCATTTGAGGATTTTGTATAGCCCACAATACCTTGGACTTAGCTTCTTGCATTCTCCTAGGGATAGAGAACTCTTTTTAGGGCATACACGAATGAAGACCATGTCTCCTTCTTCGAAGACTCTATCTTGACGTTTCAAATCTGCGTATGCCTTTTGCCTATCCTTGGCCGCTTGTATGTCTTGTCTTATTGACCTTATTTGATCATCCATGTCTTCCAACATTTGTCTTAAAGCTTCAACTCTTAGGGTTGGATCAGAAATTTTTAGGGGACTTCGACACTCATGACCATACAATGCCTGGAAAGGGGTCATTTGAATGCTCTGCTGGTAAGAAGCATTGTAGGAAAATTCAACCAAAGGCAAGAATTGAATCCACCTCTTTGGCTCTCGACAGCAGTATGCCCTAAGCATATCCTCGATGACTTGATTTACTCGCTCTGTTTGACCATCCGTTTGGGGATGGTAGGCGGTGCTAAAACAGAGTTGAGTCCCAATAGCTTCAAAGATAGCTCTCCAGAAGTGTGATGTGAAGAGAGAATCTCGATCACTAATGATTCTTCTAGGTAACCCATGTAGCTTGAATATCTCCTTGATAAACAATCTTGCAATGTCAGAGGCTTTATAATTTGTCTTTACTGGAATCAGGTGTGCAACCTTGGTAAGCATGTCAACCACAACCGTAATGGAATTGTATCCTCCTTGGACTTGCTTAGGGTAAGCCCACAACAAAATCCATACTGATGAATTCCCATTTCATTTGGGGAATGTCAAGCGGTTGTAGTTTCCCTGGAATCATGACATGTTCGATTTTGATACGTTGGCAAGATAAACACTCAGTGACATACTTGAGAACGTCACCTTTAAGCCTCTCCCAATGGTAGCTTTTCCTAACTGCATTAAGAGTTTTAGCATAGCCAGGATGTCCTGCGAAAGGAGAATCATGAGCTTCCCATAATATCTTCTGCTTAAGTGACTGGCTTGCTGGTATACACAGCCTTGTTCTGTAGTAGACAAGTCCATTATCAATGGAAAATTCCTGATACTTAGCTTGCAACTTCTGATTCTGCTCCTTGGTAGATATTTCCTTTATCATTGTTTGGTAGGCCAAATCATGGCATGCTTCCTCTCTAGCTAGTTCAAGTATAGGGTTGTTTGGCATAGATACTTTTGTAGCCAGAGATCTGGCCATTGATGGATACTGCAAGATTAGGGAATTTAGGAATGCCTTGCGACTAAGTGCATCAGCAACTACATTCTCCCTCCCTGGTCAGTACTTGATTTCAAAATCATATTCCTCCAATACTTCAATCCACCGACATTGCCTCATGTTGAGCTCGTTCTGGGTAAAATTCCATTTGAGACTCTTATGATCGGTTACTAGAGTAAACTTGTTACCCAACAGGTAGTGTCTCCAAAGCTTTAGAGCATGGATGACAGCTAGTAATTCCAGATCATGCGTGGCATAATTCTTTTCATGACTCTTCAATTTTCTTGAAGAGTATGCTATTGGATGACCTTCCTGCATAAGTATATATCCCAAGGCAATAATACTAGCATCAGTTACTACCTGGAACTCCTTATTGAGGTCAGGAAGTTTTAGAATAGGTGTTGATACCAAACTTTGCTTCAATTTGTCGAAGCTATTTTGTTCGAGAGTTGACCATGTAATGGAAGTCTGCTTCTTTAGTAAGTCTGTAATAGGTGCTGCAATCAAAGCATAGTTTTTTATGAAGACTCTATACCATCCTATCAATCCAAGAAAGCTACGTATCTCTTTGACGGATACTGGTATTGGCCATTCAAGCACATCTCTGACCTTAGCTAGGTCTACTGATATTCCTTCTGATGATATTATAAATCCCAGATATTCAATCTTACGCTTGAAGAATGCACACTTCTTCATTTTTGCATACAACTTATGAGACCTCATTGTCTCAAGGACAATCCAAAGTTGAGGTTCATGATCTTCTTCCTGTTTAGAATAGACTAAAGTGTCATCGAAGAAGACAAGCACGAAATCATCAAGATATGGTCTAAAGATATCTTGCATTAATCTGTTGAAGGTGGCAGGTGCGTTTGTAAGCCCGAATGACATAACCAGGAATTCAAAGTGCCCATATCTTGTATTGAAAGCCGTCGTTGGAATATCTTCTTCCTTGATCCTTATGTGATAGTAACCTGACCTGAGATCAATCTTGCAGAAGTTCTTTGCACCCTCAAGACGATCAAGAAGCTCATCTATTCTAGGAATAGGATACTTGTTCTTGACAGTTGATTGATTCAACCCTCGGTAATCAATACATAGTCGAAGTGTCCCATCTTTCTTTTTGTGGAATAGTACTTTAGCTCCCCATGGTGAGTTGCTAGGCCGGATGTAACCCTGATCTAACAGTTGTTTGAGTTGTTCCTTCAACTCAATTGCTTCTGGTATGGACATTCTATAAGGTCTCTTTGCAATTGGTGCAGCTCCAGGCACTAGCCTAATCTCATGATCTACTTCTCTTGGAGGCGGAAGTTCAATCAATTCCTCAGGGAATATATCAGCGTATTCCTTTAGCCAAGAAGGTCTTTCCTGAGACTCTTGCTTTTGATCTAACTTGTTGAGTTTGATCAGGTAAACGGGTAATCCTTTTCTGACTCCTTTTATGATCCGAGATACTTTGGCTAATTGGATTCTTGGCACTCTGAGAGCGGAATTTAGGTGACGGGAAGTGCTTAAAAATAGCTAAAAATTATGAATTTCAAGGGAAAAATATTCACGGTCAAAGGCGGCAGCTCGATCTAGGATGATTTTAAGCATAAGCAGTCGACGGGCGCCCAAGTGACACCTCCGGATTTTTAGTAATTTTTCTGTCAGTCAAGACAGGATGTGGGAGTTGCAGGCCTATCCGGGATGCTGAGAGGGACGCCCAGAAATTTACAGCACGTCAATCGGAGCTCGTATGCGGAAGTTGGCCCGAAACCGGCCGAGGTGCCCAAAAAGGGGGCCAAATTTGAAATTCCAAAAGGTGTGATTAGAGGGGGGTGACCTTTGGCACCCCCCCTAAAAAAAAAACGTGATGTAGGGGGGGCGGCGGCTGTTTTCAGCCGCCGAAAAAAACGCGCCCCCCCCCCCAAATCGACATGATGGCTGTCAAGTAAGCCATGAAACAAATCATAGCAGGCCACTACATTGTTCTCACGCTCCGCATTGCTCCGTTCTGCGCAGACAATGGCAGCCTATAGAGGGAGAGAGAAAATCAGTCTTTCTGTCTCCTCCCTCTCTCTCTTCTAAAGGCAAGTTCATGTGGGAAGAAGAAGGAAGAAGAAAGAATGATGGAGGCTTGTCCGGCATGGATCGGATTGCTCCACGGGCTGGAAATGGTGATTGGTGATTGTGCTGGACATGAAGTGCTACTGATTTCCAAATTTGCAGCCATGGACATGAAATCCGAAACACGCAAATAAGCGGTAATTTAAAATTTTCAAAGGAAATTTGAGATTCTATAGCTTTTGATTGATGAAATGTTGTTCATGTGGGCTAAAAATTGTTCATGTTGCTGTTTTCCATGAGTTCTTGCTGGTCATAATCAAAAAATCAGAAAAATATGCATCTTGTGGTTCAAAATAATACATTAAAACACGAAAAACATGAAAAATCAAGGGAAATGATGGTTTTTTGGCATAAAAATGGAAAAGTAAATAGGAACATCAACTAAACTTTCATTTTTCTGCAAGAAGGAACTAAGGTCCACAACCCCTAATCTGTTCTTAGTTTTTAGTAATTAAATAATGCAAAAAAAAAAGGGAAAATACAAGAAAAGGGTGGAAAAACCCTAAAAAATAGGGAAAAAATACATTTTGGGTTTCGAAAAATAAGGATAAATAAGAGCAATGTTTGTGAATGTTTGTGGGGACTGAAGCATGAGAATTTGCCTCAGTTCAACCCCACCTTCTTGTTCTAGTGTGTCTTTTTCCACTTTCTACACATAAAATGATGTCAAAATACCCTATAAACCTATCCAACGATGCAATATTTAAACGGGGAAGGGTAGAGAAGTTGAAATACGTATAAATGCCGTGTGAGATGATGAGAAAGTGACTGATTTCTATGCATAGCATTTAGGATGGATAATAATTAAAATTAAGAGCTTAGTAGCACGAGGATCACCTCGGTGCTAAGCCCATGCAACGAAGCACGAACGGTCGTTGGAAATCATTAAAAGAATGGTTTTGCACTTGTGCACGATACTGTTTGCTAAATGTTTGAGCACTAGGCATCCACCAAATGCATAGAGCATGAAAACAATTTAAAAGTATCAGTGATCAGCTCCTGGACATGCATTGCAATTGGTTTATTAGAACATGACCTACGTTGAGAGGCAGTGAGGTACCCATGCTGTAGGCTAGTCGTGGGGTCTAGGGGAAAGTAAGTGAGGGAAAAATGGTACATTCCTGGACACGCTTGTTTGGTACCTTGAGCGACTTTTGTGCGAAATGTTTATTTATTGAGCGACGCACTGAGGGGCCAATCCCCAAGGTGTAGGAGAGTCGCAAAGGGTTGACGGCATTCAGATGTAGGAGGAACCCCATGTGTATGTGATTCGAGCCTTTTGGCTATGTAAAAGGGACTCCCTCTGAGGAGTAATATTGGGTTAGGATCAGTTGGACTACAACGTATTACAAACGCAATGTTTAGGAAGGCAAAGATTTTGATAGACGCTCCTGGCCGCGAGGCCGAGGGGTTGTCTTGTGCGTAGTGACGAGGCCCGGCTAGTGCGTGAGCCAGTGTCGGCCCGTTTTTTGGTCCATCAGTGGTGCGTCTACCGGAGCCGCTTAAAAGTGGCGGTTCTCGAATCCTGGTTGTTTAGGGACCAACTAGTAGTTTATGCCAAAGGATACTGAGATTGATCCGTTATTTATTGATAAGCATCGTCTAGCAGAAATCCAAAAGCAAGAAAGAGACAAAAGAGCTAGGCGACGTGCTGAAATTTTTAGGAGATATTCTCCTAAGTGTAGCGGCGCTGAACTCTTACGAGGGAGTGGATCTAGTGGTCTTAGTACCACAAGCAGTAAGTTAGGAGAAGGCGGAAGCTCTAGTGCTCCCCTTCCTTCTATAAGCCAGTCTACATCAAGTACGGGAGGTGTAACCCCACCGTCCCCTATTCCTAGTGCAAATCCAATCCTCGTCATGGCGCAGCCTATTGCAATTCCAGCAGGAACGACGGATTTGCCGGCTCTAGGTTACCCGCTACCCATTTTTAATGGGTTAGTTGAGGAAGATGCGGAACTCCACATTAGGGAGTTTCAAAAGCTGATGTTTAATTGCCGCATCCAAGAAGAAGGACATTTAATGATGTTCTTCAATATGACTCTCAAAGGAAGAGCCGCTATATGGTATCATGGTTTAGAAGCCGGAACCATATAGAACATTGATGCATTTTATGGAGCTTTTCGAAGGGAGTTTGCCCCTGAAAGGGGTGGGCAATATTGGTTGCGTGTACTCAACATGACCCACCAAGAACCACACGAGGATATTCGTGCTTATGCGAAGAAGATAAAAGAGGTTTTCCGTAAGTTGGACACCTCTATTCCTATTCTCGCAGCTGCCCAATTGCAATATTTCCTTCATGGTTTAGACTTTAATATCCAATTGCAGTTGAGTAGTGTTCCCTTGGGGGATATAGATACTGCCATTACATGAGCACAAGAGGTGGAATCCCGACTACAAGCAGCCTATGCTTCTCGAGGCAATTCGAATATGGGTTTAGTATTGGGAAACAATATGGCAATGGCCAATGGCAGTAGTGGCCAAGGGATAGCAATGGCTAACCCTAATGGGAGAGGGAACATGATGCAGAATGTCCCTTTATTACCAGCTCCCCCTAGCATGTCTATGCCTACGGACAGTCAAATGGCTCCAAGTGGTGGAGGCCAGGTGGTCAATTCTAACACCATGCCTGTGGCTCAACAAGCAGTGCCTAATTGAATTGTTAGGCCGATGGAACGACATGGTAATGACCAAGGCTATGAGTCGAGTTCTTCCAATGTTCTTGGCGAGGTTAAGGACATGATGAAGCATTATACCGATATGATTACAGAGCAGTATCGACAAATAGCTATTGATGTCAACTTCCTTAAAAAATAACAAAATTTGATAGGAAGTACATACCCAGAGGAGGGTGCACCTTCGAGGTTTAGCTGCAAATGGTGTAGTGGGCAGCACTGTCCAAGGAATTGCCCGAATGTTAAGTGCGACATTTGTGGAAAATCTGGCCATTTAGCAGCTACTTGCTGGAGTACGATCAGTTCCCTCCAGCGAGGTAGTCGGCAACCAGGGCCTGTTAATCATCGTGCCCAAGGAAGTGATTCCCAGCGAGAAGATGGGCCTAAACAAATACTTCAACGACCAAAGACTACAGTGGAGGAGATACCAAGTGGTAGTGGGGTTAGTTTGATTGAGGCTATACGCGTTAATGATGCTGAAACCTCTAATCTGCGAGCTGTTCTTACAAGAGGTCAAAAGGGTAGAGAAGCCGACAAGGATAAGCCTGTCGAAGGAAACCCTAAACAAGGCGACAAAGGAACGCATGTTTTGGATCCTGCCATGGAAGGGGGACCTTTGAAGCCCGTAGAAAGTAAAGGCGATAAGGAACCATCAAAGAAGAAGGTGCAGAAAGTTAAGAAAGAGGCAATAAAGCCAGTTCAAGGACCTAAAGAGCGGATGGTTTGGCATGAAAAGCGAGCTCTATCGAACTATCATGAATTCGATTTGGCGAGCTCTCTTTGCGAAGTCAAGCCGGATGTGAATTTTTTATAGCTTATTAAGCTTTCCCCAGGAGTACGCAAGGAATTTAGAAAGATCCTACGTACCGAGTATATCGTAGAACCTTTGGGTATTGCGCGAGTTGGTTATGACTGGTTCGAGCACGCTGAGAAGCATTGCCCAAGGGTTGCGGCCTATGTCGATGGGATATTAGTAGATTATGCCATTGTCGACACGGGATCATCGATCAACATTATGAGTTCTGAACTGATGGAAAGGTTGGGTCTTGCGATCCAGAAAGATACCTCCACAATTCTCAGAATGGCAGATAATAGTTTGAGACAGCCGGAAGGCTGCATTACTAAGATCCATGTCACTGTTGCAAATGTAGAATGCCTGTTGGACTTTAGGGTGATTCGTTTTGCAGGGCGTCCAAGTTACCAAGTATTACTCGGACGACCTTGGATCTTGCAAGCGGACTGCCAAGTAGATATACCCGCCGGTCGACTAATATTCGGTAGAGGTGCCCAGCGTGTGTTGGTTGATGCTTATCCTGATTCCCCACAGAGTGAGAGAGCTCCTCTATCTTCTACAGAATTGGAGACATTAGAAGATTTATCTGCTAGTGAGATATCATCAAGTGATGAGTCCAAAGAGGGATCCACCACAGAGGACATCTATCAGATCACTTTGAATGAGCTGATAGAGGGCCAAGAGCGTATAAGAGATGCATATGTTATCGAGCTAGACCTTGGTACGCCTGATGATTCGCGGCCAATCAATTTTGGTTCTATGCTCAGTTCAGCAGAAAGGGAGGACTATGTGGCCTTGATCCAGGAATTTCGTGATATCTTTGCCTAGAGTTATGATGAGTTAAGAGTCATTCCTCCTAGTCTTGCTGTTCATACAATCCCGTTGAAAGAGGGCAGTCGTCCTGTACGGCAGAAAGTAAGGCGTATGCCTTTCGAATTGAGGGATGGGTTGTTTGAAGAGTTATAGAAGCTTCGAAAAGCGGGTTTGATTTTTCCTGTGCAACACACGGAATGGTGTTTGCCGGTTATGATAAGAAAGAAGAAGAATAATCAAATCCGATTATGTGTAGACTTTAGGGAGCTGAATAAGCAGACAGTTAAGGACTACTACCCGTTGCCATTTATTGACCAGATTTTGGATCAATTAGCTGGTAGGGAGATATATTCGTTTATGGATTGCTTTGCAGGATACAACCAAATGGCAATTGCAGAAGAGGACAAGTTGAAAACAACTTTTATCACTGTATTTGGTACTTTTGCGTACCATGTGATGGCCTTTGGTTTATGCAATGCGCCTGGTTCATGGCAACGAACAGCAGATAAGACATTCCGTTACATATTCCCTAAAGAGTTGAAGGTGTTTATTGATGACTTAGGGGCTGCCACCGTGAGAGAAAGGCAGTTGATCATTTTAAGAAAATGCTTTGAGCACTGTAGACAATTTTTCATCGCCCTAAACCCACGAAAGTGTGTTTTTGGAGTACCTTATGGGCTATTGCTGGGTTATGTGGTCAGTTCGGTAGGGATTGCGACAGACCCCGAGAAGGTCAAAGTTATAGTTGCCATGGGTCCACCACGCACTCCGAAGGAAGTTCATAGCTTTCTGTCTTCGGTTGGTTACTACCGTAGATTCATCAACGCCTTAGCAGAAAGAATGTTGCCGCTTACAAATTTATTGTCCTTCAGCTGCTCGTTTGTATGGGGTGACCCTTGTAAGGTAGCATTCGAGGATGTGAAACAAGAGCTAGCAAGAGCACCCGTTTTAAAAGCACCTAAAATAGGTGAGGTGTTTTATATATTTTCAGCAGCCACCATGTATAGTATCAGCTGCTGTTTAGCCCAAATTTGGGAAGAGAAGTGGTACCACCCGATTACTTTTGCTAGTCGGAAGCTAGGGGTATCCGAAATCAATTATACTTACATGGAGAAGCTATGTTTAGCGATGGTCTTTGGGACCAAGAAATTCAGGCATTACATTCTCTATGAGAAAGTCGTGCTTTATACGAAGGCGGAGGGGCTTCGATTATTGATGAATAAGCTACAGCCACCTGATCGTTTAGCAAAGTGGTTGATCACTTTGCAGGAATTTGATTATGAAATCAAGAGTAAGCCACCAAGGTTGCAAGGCATCGTGGAATGTCTTGTGGACTTTGGGGAGCTGAAAGAATCTGTGGCTGAAGGTAGTGATATGGAGTTGTTATTTAAAATAGATATGGTATCTATTCCCTCCTGGTACGCTGCAATAACGCATTATTTATCAACGAGAGAGGCGGGATCTGAATTATCTAAGGCTGAGAAAAGGAAAATTAAGCAGCAAGCGTTAAAGTTTGCCTTGATCGCAGGTACATTATATCGGCAAGGGGTTGATGACATCTATCGCCGGTGTGTGATGCCTGACAAGGTGCCATTCATTTTGGAAGAGTGCCATGATTCTACTTGCGGTGGCCATTTTGCTGGACAGCTCACAACACAAAAGGCTTTAAGAGCAGGTTATTGGTAGCCCGCCATCTTCCAGGATGCGTTTGCGTATGTTAAGAGATGCGATATTTGCCAACGACATGATAGTCGAGAGAATAGGAAACGACCACTCACCCCTATTATGGCGATACTTCCATTTGAGAAGTGGGGAATAGACTTTGTGGGTCCTATTACTCCATCGTCGACTACGCAAAAGAGGTACATCATTGTCACAACTGACTACTTCACAAAGTGGTCAGAAGCACGTGCAACAAGGAAAGATGATGCTAAAGAAACTGCTAGTTTCCTTTTAGAGCAGATAATATGCCGGTTTGGTCCGCCAAAAGAATTAGTGTCGGACCGCGGAACCCATTTCCTGAATAAGGTGATTAAAGGTTTGACAGAGATGTGGCAAATCAAGCATAGCAAGACAACCCCATATAATCCGCAAGCCAATGGGCAAGTTGAAAGCACCAACAAGCAGCTTGTGGGCATCCTGTCCAAAATTGTATCGGAAAAGAAATGGGATTGGGATAAAAAGTTATACGTGGCAGTGTGGGCTTACAATACGACTTTCAAACGAGCCACTGGCCATACCCCGTTCAAGTTAGTATATGGGGAGGAGTGTGTCTTGCCTTTAGAAATTGAGCTGCCGACTATTCGGTTTGCCATCAATCATTCTTTGAGTGATGAAGACGCACTTTTTGAGCGCTTGATGACACTGGCACATTTAGATGAGCTTAAGTTGCAGAGCTTATTGCACTAAGAAGTGGCGAAGCGCCGAATGAAGCAGCTGCACGACATCAAAGCCAAGAAATACACCTTCAAGAAAGGACAGCTTGTTCTGTATTATGACGCACAACGTGAATTATTTCCAGGTAAGCTAGAACCCAAATGGGATGGGCCCTATAGGATCGTTAGGATAGGAAAGAATAAATCCACAGTTTTGTTAGCTGACCTTGAGGGGATAGAATTTAAAAATAAGGTTAGTCTTAATAAGATTAAACCTTATTATTTCTGATTGCACTAATGCTATGACTGCCTTGCAGGTCTAGGCGAGATCGATCAAACATCTGCAAGGAAATCGTGATAGAGGTTGATGGGTCGTCTGATCCCTTATTTAGAACACCCATATTTAGAACAGAGGTATCATCAGGGAAAGCTCATTTGGTGGAGCAAAGGATACAAGGTGATTGAGCAAGAAGGCGGGACATTTATTTGGGAGATCAAGGTCTTTTGCCATCACTGCCTACAAATTTTGACGAGCATTCTTGTTAAATTCAATGATGATGGAGGGATGGAGCCTACAGTCCACCCATTGAATATGCTGAATTTCGATTACCATAATTACGAGCAGAGTTCCGGATGGCGGGATATGTAAACCCTTTATGGACGTACACCTTGTACTTTGATGGGGCGTCCAGGGGTCCATGCAAAAAAGGTAGTGTTGGAGTTGTCATCCGAGACCCCCGACGACGCATTGTCATGAAGTTAGCTGCTTATCTCGGGGTGAATTTTACCAATAATATGGCAGAATACAAAGCCCTGATTATGGGTTTGAATATTGCGAAGAAGGGTGGTATCCGCCAGTTGTTGGTGAAAGGGGACTCTCAATTGGTTTTAAATCAACTCAATGGGACATACATGGTACGAAACCCCATCCTTTGTATGTACCATCATACTGCCATAGCCCTGCTAGACGAAATCGATAGAGTGTCTTTTCAGTTGATTCCACGGAATTGGAATCAGTTTGCCGATTCATTGGCTAATTTCGCGTATGAAGAGGACCTCTTCTTTAATTGTGGCCCTTGTCCTGATATATCTATTGATGGTGAGACAGGGCCTGGTCGTTTGTGGGGTATGCTTTCTGAACATGCCCTCTTTGGCAGACGATGGTTGATCTAGGTGATGCAGAGGGTAAGAGAGACTCATCTGCCTTTATTATCTTGGACCCATAGACTGATTCGACGACATGTGATGCGAACACCTCTTGCAATATACGCAGGAAGGATAGGTCATAATTTAATGCACTTAGTTTAGGGCTACAAGCCCTGTTCCCCTGGGACTGGTATGCTTTGATGTCTATCATAGTTGTTTCCAGGAGGATGTTATGCGTAGTATGTTTGATTTCATTAGGCCAAGAGGGCTGATTCAGTTTTGTAGTGAAGTGTTTCATTTCATTAGGCCAAGAGGGCCATTTGCCTGTCTAGTGCAGGTGCGTTTAGTTGGGTTTTTGTTTCAAGTACTATGTTAGACAGGTTTGAAGGCAAGCTTGGAGGGAGCATTTGTCGCGGCATCGATGGAAGCTTCTTGTGGCCAATCCAGGTGATACCTCTCCTTTACGAGTACCTTTCTTTCCTGTTATATGTGTATTTATACTTATCGAGGGGATACATTTTTGTTGGGGATCAGCAACCAAGGCATGAAGTCCCAAGTTTAGGTTGAGTATGTTTGAGGGAGGTCGGAGTAGTCATTGCCTCCTGTAAAGACATTGTTAGACATTAAAAGACCTGTTTTATAAGGAAGTCCTAGTGGCCCTGTCCTGCTAACCTGCTAGGCAGCCATTCTAGGAGTTCTTGTCAGTAGTGAAGCAGTTAGAGAAGCCTGCCAGAAGCTAATAATGATGATGCCCAGAAACTCTGTACATCCTAAAAGATGAATATAAATACGAAGGTGTGTAAAAAGGGGTTCTAACCCCTCTCAAAGAAAAGAAAAGAAATGAAAATATATAAGCAGTTGATCATTGCCTTGCGACGGCTTGGTAGGTTCCTGGGGACGAATCAGACCCGGGGCCGATACCTTGTCTTCCTAGGGGTGGCTTCTTGCTGGAACAAAAAAATGATGACAAAACAAGGAAGGTTGGAGCGAAAATAAAAGTGAGCGTTAAAAAAGGATTAAGTGTCGCCTTGCGAGGGCTTGGTAGGTTCTTGGGTACCGAGACAGGTCCTGAGGCCGATGCCCTGTTCTCCTTGGGTCACTACGCTCAGCTCCCTCCTTTTTACATGCCCAAGTATGTTCATCCAATAAAAACCCTAAACGAAGACATGTATTGAAAGAAAATACTCCTTGATCAGGCAATAGGAGTCCTCGCCTTGCAGGAGCACCTCGTGGTGTTGTCTTTAGTTGGTAAGTAGTTCAAACTACCACTTAGGGCAACCTCTTTGATAGGTTTTTTTTTAGTTTGGCTGTGTTGGACACTACAAGGGAATGGGGCAATAGCAACGCCGATTAGCGACGCCGGATATCGACGTCGCTATAGGCGTCGCTATATGCGTCGCTATTTGCATCGCTATATGCGTCGCTATTTGCGTCGCATTTGCGACGCATATAGCAACGCCAATTGCGACGCCGCAGGGAAAAAAAGTGCGGCCGAAACCAGAGCGCCGTTTTCATTTTCTTTTCTTCGCCTTTTGAGAGCAAGAGCGAGGGAGAGAGCGAGGGAGAGAGCCAAGGCTTTGTGAGAGAAGAGGAGGAAGAGACTTGCTGCCACCGCCGCCGCCGCCACCGCCGTTGTTTGCGAAGGAGAGGAGGAGCCCTCGTTGCAAAGAGAAGCCGCCCGCGCTCGCCATATCTCATTGGTGAGTCTCCCTCTCTCTTTCTTTTACTTGTTGAAGGTTTAAATTGTTCTCTTTTGTTTGTTTAGGAGAGGAAAATGAAAGAGAAGGAGAGGGAGAGGGAGAGAGAGGGAGAGGGAGAGGGAGAGGGAGAGGGAGAGAAAGAGAGGGAGAGTGCATTCTCTCTCTCTCTCTCCCTTTTGCTTGTTTAATGTTTAAATTACTTTCTTTTTTGCTTGTTTAGGAGAGGAAACGAGAGAGTAAGAGAGAAAGAGAGGGAGAGGGAAAGGGAGAGGGAAAGAAAGAGAAAGAGAAAGAAAGAGAAAGAGAAATAGAGGGAGAGGGAGAGGGAGGGGGAGGAAATAGGAGAGGGAGAGAAAGAGAAAGAGAGGGAGAAGGAGGGAGAGTGCATTCTCTCTCTCCCTCCCTCTCCCTTTTGCTTGTTTAATGTTTGAATCACTTTATTTTTTGCTTGTTTAGGAGAGGAAATGAGAGAGAAAGAGAGTGAGAGGGAGAGGAAGGAGAAGGAAATGAGAGAGGGATAGAAAGAGAAAGAGAGGGAGAGTGCATTGTATCTCTCCCTCTCCCTTTTGCTTGGAGGATGTTTAAATCACTTTATTTTTTGCTTGTTTAGGAAATGAGAGAGAAAGAGAGATAGAGAGGGAGAGGGAGAAAAAGAGAAAGAGAAAGAGAGGGAGAGGGAGAGGGAGAGGGAGGGGGAGGGGAAGGAAATGAGAGAGGGAGAGAAAGAGGGAGGGGGAGGGGAAGGGAGGGAGGGAGAGGGAGAGGGAGAAAGAGGGGGGGAGAGGGAGAGGGAGGGGGAGGGGGAGGGAGGAAATGAGAGAGGGAGAGAAAGAGAACGAGAGGGAGAGGGAGAGGGTGAGAGAAAGAGAGGAAGAGAGGGAGAGGGAGAGAAAGAGAGGGAGAGGGAGGGGAAGGAAATTTAAGATAATATACGTATTGGTAATGGTATGCAATGTGCTTTGCATATGGCCACGTACTTCATCAAAATGAACCCAAAATTATTGTTATAGAAGAAGAAACCCTTAAATTGAGTATAGGATAATTTCTCTCAGGTCTTATGACTATGAGTAGAATTGATTGAAATAAATTTTATTACCATAGTTATAAAATTTCATAGATGGCGCGCATTAATTTTATAATGGATTACTTATACTCAAAGCCGAGATATAACAAAAAATTATCTACCGGGACAAACAAATCGTTGAGCATGATACAAGGCCGAGATATAATATCGGAAAATCTCTCGACTACTATATACAATGCAAGGTTTATGGTCAACTTGCAACTTGACGTACATCTCCATAAAGCTATCCATTTAAGCCTCGTTTGCTGTAATGTAGATAAGATGGCAAACGAAGAAGGTCCTATTGTTCAAGACCGCGAGTCGTATCTTAATCAGCGTGTCCCATGTCCTTGCTCTCAATGCAAGTTGGCAATTAGACGAAAACGCCGATTGTCTATAGAACACGTACGACGATTTGGCGAGTTTCAATCTGAGATCATTGATCAGGCGATTGCAGATTTTCAGCAAACGGTAATTTGAAGTTAGCATTTTTCATGCATTGTACTCTCAAGCTAATTGAAAACCATACACAATAAGATCGAGTCTTGTTGGCAAATTTTGTATCCAGGGGGGTGATGTCTCGACCCAAGGGGGAGTGCACCCTTTGCGGCCAATTAGAAGAGTTCGTGGACGTGCGATGGATGGATTGCAGGAGCCAATCGACCACTCGCAAGGCCCATCTATACCGTCAATGCCAGAGGAGACAGACAACCTTCCCGACCTGCCTACAATCTTGGAGCCTGAGATGGAGGCAATGATCAATGCATTGATTCCCATGGATGTTGAGACATCTGACCCGCTTAGAGAGGAAGCATCCATACCATTATATGATGGGTGCCGAGTATCTCGGTTGAAGACATTGCTTGCACTCTTATGTGTGCAAGCAAAATACGGTTGGAGCGATACGAGTGTGACTGAGTTATTCAGGTACCTTGCACACAGACTTCTTTTTTTTTTTTTTAAACAGTATTATTGCAAACATGGATGGATTTTTCAAGGTGTTTTATGATTTTTTCAGGTTATTGAAATATCATATATTGCCACCTGCAAACACCATGCCTGAGTCTCGTGATGATGCACGACATGTTTTACGGAAGCTTGGCATGGACTACAATAACATCCATGCATGTATCAACGATTGCATATTGTTTCGAGATGAATACGAGACTATGGAGACATGTCCAAAGTGTGGTGCTCACAGGTATCGACAGGACTTGCAAGGGCCGACCATCCCTCAAAAAGTCCTCAGACACTTTCCGCTCATCCCCCGCATAAACCACATGTTTCGCACGTCTGCCATGGCAAGCTTGACAACGTGGCATGTGCAGAATAGGTCCACGGATGGAGTGCAACGAATATGAGCAGATTCGCGCGCATGGAGCCACATTGACTCTACCTTCCCAGGCTTTGCGCGAGAGCCAAGGAATCTTCGGCTCGGTCTCGCCATGGATGGTGTGAACCCATTCGGTCTGCGCTCGACTTCTTACAGTGTGTGGCCTATAGTGCTTGTCAACTACAACATTCCTCCATGGCTTTCTACGAAGAAAGGACATCTCATCCTTAGCTTGCTCGTCCCGGGCCGCTACAAAGTAAAAAATATGGACGTGTATCTTCGTCCATTAGTCAATGAGCTTAAGATTTTCTTAAGTCATCTGAACCTAAAAATGCTAATCCAAGTGTCTCACATACCAATTCCAAGAATGTAATTTGTTACAAATGCAGTCGTATATGCTATGTCAAGGACCCATATAGCCCAATAATAGGAGACAAATGGCCTAAGAAATATGACACTTCTATGTCCTTTCCTAAGGATAGTATACAAGGATGTATGAGTAGTGGTATGTTTTCCAAAAGAGGCCCTAAAATTGACTCTCATTAATTTTATCAAATCATTATTTTACTATATACTAGGCACGTAAATTGTTTTGATGGTTCAAGCCAATGTTCTTCTAGTGATTTTCCTTGAGGTTCAAACGACATAAGGCACACACACATACAAGCATTAATCATGAGAGAGAGAGAGAGAGAGAGAGAGAGAGTGTGTGTGTGTGTGTGCGCGTGTGTGTGTGTGTATGTCTAAGTGAGTGAGTGAAAAAGAGAGAGAGAGTAAACATAGAAGTGACAAAGTCACATAGTATTCTTGAATGGAATCTCTTCTATTTACTAGCCTTGCCACTAACACTTCCTCAATTACCTTGCATACTGGAGGTGACTGGAGGATAGTGCATGCCCAGGTTCCTACCAATATGTTCTCTAACAAAATCCCATGTAGCTTTGCAAGAGATGATGGGCTAGCCGTCTTACCCCATCCTTGAATGTCATTATATCTGCCTCCAAAGTGGACCCACTTTGATGCAAAACTCTGTAGATTCCTTTTTTGGCTAAGGAGTTTCCACTTTTACCAACTGTCAATGCGATTCAAGGACTAAACACCCATGAACGAAATATCTTTTAATTTTCCTTAATGGTAGTATCTTAGATGGTTGCTAAAACTTTTTAAAGAACATTCACTATGAGTTCCTTATTAGTGTCTTGCTCTAGAGATCATTAGTACATTAGAAGATTCTCGAGCACTTTGCTATAATGGAAAATTGTCAAACTTGTAGCTGAATCACCTTTTAAAATGAAGTATATGTTCACCTTATTTCATTTTTCCAAACTAAAGTCAACATGTTTAAACCCAACACATTGGACAAGGCAATATCTTTGGTGTATGACGTCCCAAAAAAAAAACTAATGATCAATGAGCAAAACTTTTAGCTTTCATGGAAAATAATATGGGTAACGACAACTGTCGTTTTAACTCTTTTCATGCTTCCAACTTTCAATTTGGAAAGAATCATCCTACTTGCAAACCTTGCATAAGAGATTTCTATAATAATGTACACCGCCCTACATCAAATTCTAATCCCAAGAGTTCTACTTTGCTCTCTAATTTTGTTAACTCATCAGAACCTAAAAATGCTAATCCAAGTGTCTCAAATACCAATTCCAAGAATGTAATTTGTTATAAATGCAATCGTGTATGCTATGCCAGGGACCCATATAGCCCAATAATAGGGGAAAATGGCCTAAGAAATACAACACTTCTATATGCTTTCCTAAGGATAGTATACAAAGGTGCCATTATTCTACCTCCAAAGTGGGCCCACTTTGATGCGAAACTCTATAGATTCCTTTTTTGGCCAAGGAGTTTCCTCTTTTACCAAGTGTCAATGCAATTCAAGGACTAAACACCCATGACCGAATATCTTTTAATTTTCCTTGACGGTAGTATTCTAGATGGTTGCTAAACTCCTTAAAGGATCTTCACTCTGAGTCCTTTATTAGTGTCTTGTTTAACGCTAGTAATGGCACATTCTAAAGTTCAATGCAACCTTAGTACATACTCCTCTCTAGCTAAAAGGTCTTGGAACACCTGGTGAAGTATAAGGCTTTGTTCTACTTTTTTGCAACCTTAACTTGACTTTGCACTAGCTCTTTAAAGATTGCATATGGTTCTGGTTTTGTATTCCTACCTTACCCAACCACAATAGTCTCATAGATTAAAAGTCATAAAAGAGTGGGAGTGTTGAGATTTTCAAAGTGAATATTTGCCCTCCCCCCAAGAGATTCATAGTAAACTCAATCTCAAAACTTCTAACATGGATAAATAGACAACATCAATATCTTCGAACTCCAATATATTATAATTATAAGTATACCTTTAATTATAATGTATAATTAAGAAAGCTAATAATTATAGTATATTATTCACATGAGTTATAATTTTTAAAAATTATATTAATTTTTTTAAATAATTTCATTAGTATATTTGATAATTAATGTGTGACACAAATTAGCATAACATTCTCATGTGAATTTCCCTTTTGAGAATGCATTTAAATGAGTATCTCTTGGAAATTTTGTATACATTTGCAAATATAACATTCTCGTGTGAACTTTTGTTTTGAGAATACATTTAAATTAGTATCTCTTTCTATAAAAAATAAAAAATTTATTGTAACTCAAAAATTATATTCTTAATTTCTTTGCAAATTTTGATCATCTTCTAAATAGTATACACAATTTATTTCTTATCATTAAGGTTTAATACAAAACCATACCCACAGTGCAAGGCTCTCTTCTCTTGCAATTTTTATGAGAAAAATAAGTTGTTATAGTGCAAGGGTCTTATCTCCCTTACTGACCTTCTTTTCTTCTTGCTCTTGAGATCAAGGCTAGGACGAGAAGAACAAACATACATCAAGGGCCTCTCAAGAGAAAACATCACAATGCTAATATTGGAACCCATGATGAAGATTAAGCTTGGTGCTAGAGATTGATATGCTTAATGGACCTCTATTACTAAAGTACTACAAACTATGGTTTTAATTGTAGCTCTATGGCTGAACTGGTATAGACTATGATATTCACTATGCAACTAAAATATGTTATTAATGTAAAATATATTATGGGTTAGATTCTTTTTTCAATCTTGAAGTTTTGTTTGTGCAGAAGCTCATAATTTCACCAACCTTGGATTGAAGATTGAAGATACTCAAGTAAGGGAGGTCTTCTTCTACAAGCTCATTAATAAAATGTATATGTGACTATAAGTGTACACATGGTATTGAAGGTTGGCAATTAGTGAATCCTAGTACTTATTTTAGACACGTTAAAAATGACATGCTTGGGATTATGCATTATTCTCTAGAAATATCCCATGCTAGTGAACCAAGCAACTCAAATGTGCAAGTAGATCATATTGAGAACTGAAGGCATGAATAATCATCTCCAATGCATGGTGGAAATAACATAGATGATTTAAATAGACGATGTACGTGGCGTGATTGCATTGCATATTGTAATGGTGCGAGGAGTATTGGTCCACAAACTTTTCTTAGGCACCAAGAGTTGAATGCCAAATATGATGCACTAAGTATGCAAATTGGTCTTACTACTTCTAATGAAAGGCAACATGAACAAGGTAATAATCAAACTATTAATACTTCTGTAAGTCCCCCCTTCGGTCGTGACAACAACTCAATTAACCATGCTAAGTCTCCTCAAATAGACCCTTCTATAGACAATGGCATATCTATTATTGGGTGATCATTATATCAACAAACTATACAAATAATAATTGAGCTTCAAGCTCTTTAGGATGACAACCAAATATCAATTAGTCCACAAGAGAACATACTCTAATTATTTTTTGGAGGAATGGGCAATCCAAGGCCTAGGACTCAAAGAGTTGAACAATGCAAGCCAAGTTTAAGTAAGCTATAAGTGCAACTACCTGATACATGGAATGCAAACCTTGATGGAGTGAGAGTCCCAACATCTTGGGAGCAACTTGACTTTGTGTATCATGGTATTGGCATGGTCCAACCTGAACACTATAGGTTTTGAGTGGGAAATAAAAACAATGATCATGAAATTGAACTTATTACACCTAGTAAAGAAAATATCCGAATCTTTTTCAATAGAAAATATAGCATCAATGCTCTAAACCAAATTAGAGGGTGTATTTTGCACTCTTACCTTATAGGTGGTTCTATAAGCCCAAAGAGCCTCATACGGATGCTCATCCCAATCTTATTTATAAGAAGTGACTGTTTTAGTTAAAATCCCACAAATAATTTTATTAGTTACTTCTACTTGGCTATGAACTCTAGGGTAATAAAGCATTGATTTGCGATGCTTAATCTTATACAGTTCTATTAATTTGCTAATTAGGCCATTCAAGACATGGGAACCTTGATCACCTACTAATTTGAGTGGGCAACCAAATGTGTTATAATGTTTTTATACATGAACTTAGCCACCTCAATGGCTTTATCTGCCTTACAAGCTTCTGTTTCCACCCACTTAGTAATATAATAAGTACAAATAAATATATCTTGATTGGATTGAGATCTTGTAGTCCGATCAATTGGACCCACAAAATCAATGCTTCATTTCTCAAAAGAGGATATATAATGCAAATATAGTTGTCAAAGGTATGGTGAAACTCTTAGAAGGTCAACCAATCCTATGATATACGTCATATTTTTGGAAATAATAATACGCATCCTTAAATAAGCTAGGTCACCAATAACTAGATAATAGACCCTTCCTTGCTATTAATTTACCAACAAAATGGCCACCACAAGGTTCATCATGTAATAACTTTGAAACCACTTGAACTTCATCTTCCTATACACATCAAAAATAAATGCCCTCTCTAGGGAAGAATTTGTATAGCTAACCCCCTTATCATCCATAGGAGTATTCATGCATCAATATCCCTAGCTTTCTTCATTTATCTGCACCAGGTGGATATCGAGCGGTATGAAGAAAATTAGCAATGTCTGCATCACTTAGATTATGGCTTGCATAATAAATTAGATTATCCCCCTTATTATTATTTTCTTGACATAAAAGAGCTCTGACAACATACATAGATTTATCTGATTGGAGTGAAATTCCTTCATACAATTGGAGGGTGCCAATACTAGTTCTTCAATCAACTTTTACTTCAGAAATTCAAATGCTTCCTACCAGACACTATCCCAATTAAAAGGAGTGTCCATTCATAGCAAGTTTTGTTAAGGATGATGTGACCTTTGTAAAATAAAAAATAATTTAATTTCCCCAAAAATCTGCATAGTTGTCTAAGATTTGTTGGACTAGGTGGTGGAAGTTTAGAAATCTTAGCAATTTTAGTAAGATCCATGGCAATACCTTCCTTAGAAAAAATAGTTCCTTTTGGAACTCAAAAAATACATTTATCAGGTTTAATGAAATACCCACATCATCACTACATTCAAATACTTGTGACAACAATTGAGCAATTTCTTTTTCCATCCATACAAAAGTTGTCAAGAAACACTTCCATCTACTATCAAAGATAATCTTGGTAGTTTGGAATCAAAACCCTTTCAAATGTTATGGGGTGCCTTGCACAAAACAAAAGGCATTACTTTGTGAGTGAATGGTGTCCCATTATGGTTATCCTTATGATGAATTAATACTTTATTATAACCTAGTAAACCCATCCATAAAAAATATAATTCATGGCCAAAGACTTTATCAAGTACTTGATCTATAAATGGCAAAGGAAAATAATATTTTAGTGTCTTATTGTTAAGCTCCCTATAATTAACAAAAATATAGATTTTTTTGCTATTTCTTGTCAAGATTGTGGGAGAGAAGGAAGGAGTCTCACTTGTAGCTTTCTCACTTACAGAATGGGGGAATACACACAAAGATGGAGGCTGAAAACAATTTTCCTCTTCTTAGTTGTGTAAGCCAAAAGAACTCTAGTACAGAGAAATAGAAGAACCCTATATATGGGTCTCAAACCAAACTCAACTAACTAAGGTGGCATATTAACTAAGCCACGAACTAGAGTAGATAAGGATAGTTGTCATCAAGCTATGATTCATGGGCGGTGTACCAACCGCATCTGCAAACTAACAAGTCAGTGACATAAATGCACAATGGTTACCCTGGCGTATCACGAGTGGAGCTCGATATCTCAACACTCCCCCTCGAGCTCAATCCCAATTCCTGCACACCAAGCAGGTCTCTGAACTTGCGTAGCTTCTCTGCACCCAATGCCTTCATGAATATGTCAGCTACCTGATCCTCTCTACTGACATAAACTAGATCAATAAGACCTAGTAAAACCCTCTCCCGCACATAGTGATAATGCACCTCAATGTGCTTTGTTCTAGCATAATATACTGGGTTATTTACCAAGTGTATACTACTCATGTTGTCACAATAAATGACAACTGGCCCATCTGTAGATTGATGCATATCATAAAGTAGCTTATGCAACCAAGCTACCTCACATGCAGCCATTGTTGCACCCATGTACTCAGCCTCTGTGCTTGACAAGGCAACTGTAGGTTGTTTCTTGCTGCTCCAAGTGTCTGTAGCACTCCCAAAAGAGAACACATATCCACTGATAGATTGTCTATCAAAAATACTACCAACCCAATCAGCATCAATGTATCCATGCAGCTGTATCTGAACCCCAGTCTCATAAAATAGTCCATACTATAATGTGGACTTCACAGATCTGAGTATGCGTCTAGCCACATCCAAATGCGGTTTCCTTGGAGCCTGCATAAACTGACTTACCAATCCAACAACATAGCTCAAATCTGGCCTGGTAATAGTCATATAAATCAAACTTCCTACTATGCGTCTGTACATAGTAGGGTCTTGGAGAAGCTCACCTGCATCTGCGCTCAGCTTCACATTCTGCTCCAAAGGAACTGAAATAGGCTTTCAACTTGTCATCCCATATTTGGACAACATGTCCAATCCATACTGCCTCTGCAAGAGCCATATTCCACTTGGTGATCTAATCATCTCAATGCCCAAGAAATAACACAGCTCTCCCAAATCCTTCATCTCAAACTTCTGCTTCAATAGCATTTTCACATGAAGGATATCTTCATCACTATCACTTGTCATAATCAAATCATCAGCATAAATGACAAGTAGCGTAATACCTTTCTCTGTTTTTCTCACATAAAGTGAGAAATCTGCCTTGGAAATCAGAAAGCCAATAGTGACAAGATATTATCCTATCTTCTCAGACCATGCTCTAGGTGCTTGTTTCAAGCCATACAAGGCTTTCTTCAACCTGCAAACAAACTCAGGATGAACAACATGCACATAACCTGGTGGCTGCTCCATATAGACCTCTTCTTGCAAATCACCATGCGAGAAGGCATTCTTTGCATCCATTTGATGTAAAGGCCATCCCTTTGATGAAACCATAGCAATGACTACTTTTACAGTTGCCATCCTTGCAACCAGACTGAATGTTTCTTCATAATCAATGCCATATTTTTGTGCATACCCCTTGACTACTAATCTTGCCTTGTATCTATTCATAGAACCATCTGCATTGTGCTTCAGCTTATAAACCCACTTACAACCAATTGCATTCTTATCTTTAGGCAAAGGTACCAATTCCCTTGTAGCATTTGCCTCCAAGGCATCCATTTCTTATCCATGGCTTTCTCCCATTTTTCTTTTCCCATGGCTTGCTCAAAAGAAGTGGGTTTTGGTTCCTGTATCACTTTGACCATATAGGCAATGAATGGCTATAAGTCCATCATATTTCAGCCTATCCACAGGATACCTAGCTCTCGTAGACCTACACAAAGTAGGTTCACTCCCAGGTGCTCTCAAAACATCCCTGGTTTTCCTTACTCCAGGTGTAACAATAGAAGGAATACCCAACTCATCATGAATGCTCTGTTCTGATCCACTGGATTCACCATCCACATAAGAGTGACCTGCATTCACATCAAACATGGGCGGATCTACCATCTCTTTTCCTTTTCATGAAACCTTCATACCACTATCTACATTGTTTTGAGGAGATTCTCCTGATCTCAATCTGCCTGTCCATGGCGAAGAATGTGAACCACTGCTAGAGGACACTCCAGGTCCACTAATATTTTGTGACTATTGCTCTGAATTCTGTGCACCATTTTTCATTTTGTGCATCTACATCATCAATCACATTTACTGGTTTATACCAGCTACTCATCTCATCGAAAACAACATCTCTGCTCATTGTAAACTTACGAGTAAAAGGGTTATAGCATCTATACCCTTTTTGCTACTACAGAGAGTAACCAATAAAGATGCACTTCTTAGCTTTTGGATCCAACTTGGATCTCAACTCATGTGGCACATGAACATAGGCAATGCAACAAAAAAACTTCAAATGAGAAATATCTGGTCTCCTACTAGTATACCTCTCCTCTGGAGTCATCCCATGTATTGCTGCAGTGGGAGTCATGTTCATTATGTAGACTGTTGTAGCAACTGCTTCAGCCCAGTAAAAATCTGGCAAGTCTTTTTCGTTGAGCATGGCACGAGATACCTCTCCAATATGCCTATTTTTCCTTTCTGCAATTCCATTTTGTTGTGGGGTATGACTGCATGAATATTGCTGCTTTATGCCATGCTCCTGCAGGAACCTTGCAAACTCATTTGAGAGGTACTCTCCCCCTCCATCTGACCTTAGGCATTTTATTTGCAGGCATCTTTCTTTTTCAACCGTAGCTTTCAGAGTTTTGAAATGCCCAAATACTTCACTTTTCTTTTTCATAAAATACACCCAAACTTTTCTGCTATAGTCATCAATAAAAGTGACAAAATAATGACAGCCTCCAATAGATGCAGCTTTAATAGTCCACACATCAGAGTGGATTAATTCCAATGGCTTCTTACTCTCTTGAAAATATCTAGGAAATGGTTTCCTTGCCTATTTTCCAAATTGACGGGCTTCACATACCTTATGCATTTCTGCAACCTTGAATTTAGACAATCCTGCAGCAATATTTTGGGCTTGCATTGATTTAAGTCGTTGTACATTAACATGACCAATGCGTTTATGCCAGATATCAATATCTGCAACTACACCGGTCCCATGTGCAAACATTGCTGCACTCAATTCAGGCATGTCTGCATCCAACGTAAACATTTTGCCCTTCTTCTTTCCTTTTGCTATCAAGCGACCTTTATTTTTCATATCCTCAACAAAGCATCCATTAGAATTAAATCTGACCTGCAAGCCCTGCTCAACCATTTGACCAACAGAAACCATGTTCTTGGTGATATTCGAGACATGAAATATATCCGACAGGTATTTCTTTTTCCCATCCTGCATAGACAAAGGAAATTTTCCAATCTGCACAATAGGATGTGTAGTATCATCACCAGTCTCCACAAATCCTAGTTTTTCCATTTTCCTTGCATCTTGCATCCATTCTGCATGACCTGTCATGTGGTTTGATGCACCTGAGTCAACATACCACACATCATTGCTTTCTTCTGTACTTGTCACAGAATTGGTCATGCGCTGCATCATAAACAAATGCTCATTTCTGTCTCATCACCCTGTCTACTAGAAGATGCATAATTCCCTTGTTGCAATTTTCCATTCATGATGTCATTCTGCTTTTTATAGCAATCTTTAGCCATATGATACATTTTACCACAGTAGTAGCATTCAACATTGCTGTTTGCATTTTGGTCTCTTTGCCATCCACCACGACCTCTTTGGCTCCCCCTGCCTCTAGAGTTACCACGTTCTTCTCCATAGGACTGGTTTTCTTGAGTTTGCTGCATATTCTGATTTCTACCATGGCCTCCAGATCGACCTCCTCTACCTCTGCCTCTACCTCTTCCAGCATTTGAGAAGAAGACAGCTTCTTTTGAAGTTTCGCTTGAAGAAGATGCACCATCATTTCTCTGCTCCTCACAAATTAGAAGAGCAATCAACTCCTCAAAATCACGAAATCTTTCATGGACAGAAATCGATGTTCGGAACTATGCATAATCCTTTCCTAGACCATTCAAGGTCACAGAAACTAAATCATCATCTTCCACTGGCGACCCAATGGAAGCAAGTGCATTTGCAATCTTCTTCACCTTCATGTGGTAGTCATTGATGCTCATACTTTCTCTTTGCACATTGTGCAACTCTTGCCTGAGATGCATTTTCCTGGCTTGCGTATTTGTGCTATACATTTTTGACAAAGTATCCCATTCCTCCTTTGGCGTACTTGCATCCTAAATATACATAATCATAGAGTCTAAAATACTTATAGACAGCCAGTACATAACTTTTCTGGCTCTCTCATGCCATCCTTTAAATGCCTGCATTTGTTGTTGATTGGGAACATCAGGAAGAACTGGTTCTTCTTCCTTTCCTGCAACGAACTCCTGATGTGTGGAACAGTGATACTAGAGCCCAGCCTACATCTAGGGCTTCCAATCGCCTATCCTCTTATGCGAAGGCAAGCTTGCTGGAACAATTGGCCTCTACGGTCTATCTCAACCCAAAAATGACTTTATGCTAGATTCCCAAGGCTCAAAAATCCTCCCCAAACCCCCTATGTCTATCCAAAATTTTCTAAGTCTAGTCCAACATTAAAAA
Source organism: Lygodium microphyllum (assembly GCF_053477565.2). NCBI lineage: Eukaryota > Viridiplantae > Streptophyta > Polypodiopsida > Schizaeales > Lygodiaceae > Lygodium > Lygodium microphyllum. Next base: position 9,645,275 of record NC_141150.1, on the reverse strand, counting down.
ATCCTATCTCCTTACCATGCTGCCATCATTCGAGAGCTTTTGTGGCCAAATAAGATTAAGAGATATTAATTAATCTGTATTGTCTTAAGCTTAGCTTAAGCTTTGAGAAGTTTAAAGCTTCTTTTGAATTTTGTGGGGGGTCGTTTTTTGTTATCGTCAACTACACACTTCATTGATCTGCCTAAATGACAATTGACTTACATTTCTCACAAGAGAGGAGATTCTTGTGCAGTCACTCCAAGATTGCAAAACTTCATCAAAATACTATTAAAAATTTTTGTCTTTCTTGCCTATTCCGTCTCCTAATTTTGTCAAGAAGCTGCTCTTTATTTTGATACCTACACACCAAAATTTTCTTACCATGAGCAAAGCGACTCTTTAATTACAAGGCATATCTATTATTTTGATCGTTTCACCAAGTTTTAAGCAATCACCATGTCTTAGGAAGGACTATCCAACACTACAAATTTAGACTCCACATCACCACTTCCTAAACCAACCATGGAGCAATACATAGATTCATTGGCCATGCAACTAGAAGAAGAGCATCAACATTGAGCCCAACTCGAGCAAGAGCTACGATATCGTAAGTTTTATACATCCAAAATTTATTTTGTCGATGATGCTATGGTCTCCAAGATCAATGCCACCCTTGAAATGAATCCATCCGCGAAGATAAGCAAACATATCTTTAAATTTAATACTAACAATAATATTAAAGATGTTGTAAGGTTATCTCTTTGCTAAGTCAATTCAACTCATATTTTGATAATAAAAGTTATACTAAAAGTTATACTCATATTTTATCAACAAAGCTTCTAAATGGTGGTATGTTATATGCAATATCATTGATCATCCTCTTATGTGGACGACATTCCGTAAGAAGGTTCTCACTTATTTCCTTCTTGCCAATTTTAGTTTCACATGCAATAACAATGGAATATCCTTATGCAACCAGAGCAAGAGATCCTCATCAGTACATCGAATGATTCTAGAGAACTTTGCTATAATGGAAAATGGTCAAACCTATAGTCAAACTACCTTTTAAAAGAAAGTATATATTCAGACTTCTTTCATTTTTCCAAACTGAAGTCAACATGTTTAAACCCAACATATTTGAACAAGGCCGTCTCCCTAGTGCATGACGTCGAAAAGAAACAAACTAAAGATCAGTGAGTGACAAGTTTTAGCTTTCTTGGAAAATAATATGGGTAACAACAACTGCCATTTTAAGTCTTTTCATGCTTCCAACATTCAATTTGGAAAGAATCATGTTGCTCACCAACCGTGGATAATAAATTTCTATAATAATGTAGGCCACCCTAGTTGAAATTATAATCCCAAGAGTTCTACTTTACTCTCTAATTTTCTTAAGTCATTTGAATCTAAAATTGCTAATCCAAGTGTCTCAAATACCAATTCCAAGAATGTAATTTGTTACAAATGCAATCGTATATGCTATGTCAGGGACCCATATCGCCCAATAATAGGGGACAAATGGCCTAAGAAATATGACACTTGTATGTCCTTTCCTAAGGATAGTATACAAGGATGTATGAGTAGTGGTATGTGTTGCCAAAATTCTTGATCTTCATCGTCATGGTCTTGTGCAAGGTATGGATCTTAAATCTCATCCACGTATGGGAATATGTGAGTACTGTGCACTTGGAAAACACCATCGTTTGCCTTTCCACACTTCTACTTCATCACATTCGTGTGCTCTCTTGGATTTGGTTCATACCGATATTTGCGGTCCTTTTCCTACTTCAAAGTCTTAATATCGATATTTTATAACTTTCATTGATGATTTCTCACGGTACACACATGCCTATCTTCTTCGACATAAGTCTGAGGCTTTATCTATATTCAAACAATACAAGATAAGCGTGGAGCTTGAAACTGGATTCTCTATAAAGACTCTTCACAGTGACAATGGCGGTGAATATGTATCCAATCTATTTGATGACTTCTGTAAGGATCAAGGTATTCATCGTGAGTTTACAGTTCCTTATTCTCCTCAGCAAAATGGTGTTGCTTGTAACGTGTCCACTAGTATCATCCAGGACACCTCTTAGCAGTCCATCAGAAAGGATGTCTAGAGATCTCCGCCCGGCACTCCCATGGAATGTTACGGGTTTTGCGATCTAGGTTTTCCCGCATCTGCCAAGTAGCACAAGTATCCTGGCTATTCCCACTTAGGACTGGAATTAGGTTTTTCTTGATTGGTCATTACCTAACAGCAACTAGCGTCGGACCCAAGCGAACTACTTTACACAGAAATGCCAGGTCCGAAGCGGATTCATGCTGCACTTGGTTCAAGGAGAATGGGAAACGAGAGGGATGCAAAGCTCAACCTCTCTGCCATAAGGCATAGTCCCATTCCATTCCCCTAAAACAACGTAAATCGGGTAAGACATAACTCTAGGTCATCGCTTTTGTTGTTCTGTCCTTCGACGATTATCCCACTGTTCCTCAAGATTTGAGAAAAGTTCCCGGCTAACCAGGGCCACCCAACCGTAGGACAGACCCATGGCCCATCCTCCGCACTTTCCTCGGTTTGTTTTAGTTATGTAATTATCTAACACATTTTTTTGACATGTAACAATCAGCTTCTTTAATTAAACTGTTAAGCACTGGTTCCTTCACATAATCTTATCACGTGACATAGAAAAACAATATCAAACAAGTTCTTTATTAACATATCATCATATTTATTTTTTTAAATACAAGGAGTTCCGCCCGTAGGCTTGTCCATAATCCGCCGGAAGGCTATCCAGTAATCCACAAGGATCACTATTCCAAGCTTCCGCTCGTAGACTAGTATGCGGGCCTCAAGATCCAATCCTGAGTCACGTTAGCCTCTTGTGCAGGACCCGGAAGGCGAGGGATTTACAGCCAGAGCCCCCCTGGCACCCAAGCGTCCTCCTGCTCCAAGTAGATCAACGGAGAGACCTCTTGTGGCGGGTTCGGTCCTCGTTCCCGGCGCGGTCAACAACCCCCTTGGTTAGGGTCAGGTAGATAGTCGGGGGTAACTGAAGTTGCCTCTCCCTTCAGGCCTTCATCCTGGAGTATAGATATTCATTTAATTTGTAATTCATAAATCAAACAGTACTCTAAAATCTCTAGCAAGCACAAACACTTCCATTGACCGATCTTGTTGTTGGCAAACTGCTAAGGAATGATTCTATCCTTTCGAATGCATCAGCACTCATTCGAGGGTTTCTTGCAACTTGGCAAGATCCCTTATATTCTGGGTTACGGCGTACCCTATTAACCCAACTTGGTCAACCCTAAAGTTCATTGGATACTTTAGTTTCCGATTTTTAACCTTTCTTATTTAGAAAGATATCAAAAAATACATCCTTTTGCAAGATAACTTGCGTAAGGATCCCCCATCCTTGTTGAGGGTATTTAACCTTCCTTCTTGTGAATCAATCACAAGACCATATGACTTCGTACTAGCCACGCAAGTCCTGCATTGTAATATACGATGAAACAACCCGTTTTAGTTTCTTTAAGCTAACGTTTGTAAGACCTAGATCTCTTTTTAAGAACCTCAGGGACAAACCCTAGTTCTTTTTTATTTACGATTTATTGACCCTACAATCAGGGAAGGTAGGCAGGTATTTAAGGTATAAGTGTTTCTTGGGTTTTAAATCATTCCCAAGACATATTTCGCAGCATAGGTATTTCTAAGTTTACATTAATTCGGTTAACTTTTAGAAGGTAATATTGAGATCACCTCGGCACAATTTGTTATCTTTGTGACAATTGATTTTTCAGTCCTAAACTTTATTGCTTTGAGGTTAGGTAAATTCAATTAATCTTCCTTTTTCCTTGCGAACGAAACTCATGCCAAATAACAATATTTTCCTTGCTAAGATATTCAGTTAGCAATGATAACTTCCTAGAGTTCAAGCAACGTAAGAAACCTTTCATGAATTTCATCTTCTATGATGATTCATTGCAGAAAAAAAAGAATAGGGGTTAATGGTACAAGATGCAGTTTTTATACCTTCAAGATTTAACCGAAATATACTACTATAGTAGGTAGATAATCTTGTTCATAATTCGTTTCAATGCATGATGCTATTTGAAGGAAACTATGTTTTATACATTATCATTTTTGCATGTTCAATTAAACTAAACTCCTTCATCGTAAATAACTAGAACAAAATATATCTTATCCCTAACAATTCATCTTGCATGATTGAATTAAATCCGATGTAAATCCAAGAAGGAAAAACCTGGTTTTGGGGTGAGATATCCACATGGATATCGGGAGATGACGCTCCCGTAGCTACTCCTTCGACTTTCTTAGGCGGCATCGCAGTTGTAATCCTTCGAACGTGAATGCAGCTTTTACCTTCCTTTTCGGATTTCCACCACCGCTTCAATACTCTTCTTCTTTGTGGAACTTATGAGGGAATGGGTGCTTAAATCTTGGGTGGGAGTATAAACCCACTTGGAGAAGGCTTGTGGAAGCCCACAAGGAAGGATTTAAGGGCTTGCAATATGAAAAAGGCTTATAGGACCCTAAGGTATTTCATGGGGAAAAACCACAGGGAGGATTTTCAAATCTCGGGGAGGGTGAAAAAAATAGGTTATAAAACCCTTCAAGAGAAAGGGAAAAAGGAATATGAGTATAGGAAGGGGGGCTTAGAGGAGCCCCCCCTTAGAAGCTTCAAGAAGCTTCTTGAAGCTTCTATAGGATCACAGGAGCCACATGGGGGGGGGATAATTTGACACGACGACGGGGGGGGGAAGGTGAAAGTCTGCAGGTGGCAGATGCAGCGTTCGGTCCTTCCTCCTCCCTCGGTGGCAACACGAACGGGCGATGGTTTCGTCCTCCTTTCTCACGGCAGATGGACATCAGGCGGCAGCAGCGTCTTCCCCGTCCTCTCACGATACCGCAGCACCCTCCCTTCTTCTCACAAATCTCCCTTATTTATATAGGGGATGGGAGGGAACCCTCCCCCCCTTGACGTGTCCATCGGCATGCCTTGTGGAGCCGAGCAAGCTCCAGCGAGGAGCTTGTTGGCTCCTTTATCCCCCCTCTACCCTTCCAGCTCGATGCGCTGCCACGCGAGAAGGATAAATTCAAAAATATATAATTGATATATTACATTATCTCCCCCTTAGAGGAATCGAGATGTCCTCATCTCGAGATAAACTAGGGATATTGATGGTTGAGAGTGTCTTCATCTACCCAAGTGGCATCCTCTTCGCGATAATCTTTCCACTGGACAAGGCATTCTCTCAAGGTTCTGGATCTTAACTGTCTCTCCCTAACATCTAAGATCCTATCCGGCCTTAGTTCAAGGACTCCTTGACTAGGCATTACAATTTGTTGGTCATCAAGTACATGGTTAGGGTTGGGTATATATTTTTTCAATAGGTTGATATGGAATACATTGTGAACCTTTAGGTTCTCAAGGAGTTGCAATCTATAAGCATTGGGTCCTAGGCATTTGAGGATTTTGTACGGCCCACAATACCTTGGATTTAGCTTCTTGCAATCTCCTAGGGATAGAGAACTCTTTTTAGGGCGTACGCGAATGAAGACCATGTCTCCTTCTTCGAAGACTCTTTCTTGACGCTTCAAATCCATGTATGCCTTCTGTCTATCCTTGGCTGCTTGTATTCTTGTATTATTGTCTTTATTTGATCTTCCATGTCTTCCAACATCAGAAAAGTTTAGGGGACTTTGACAGTCATGACCATACAATGCTTGGAAAGGGGTCATCTGAATGCTTTGCTGGTAAGAAGCATTGTAGGCAAATTCTACCAAAGGCAAGCATTGAATCCACTTCTTCGGCTCTCGACAGCAGTATTCCCTAAGCATATCCTGGATGACTTGATTTACTCTCTCTGTTTGGCCATCCGTTTGGGGATGGTAGGCAGTGCTAAAACAGAGTTGAGTCCCAATAGCTTCAAAGATAGAGCAGAAGTGTAATGTGAAGAGAGAATCTCGATCACTAATTATTCTTCTAGGTAAACCATGTAGTTTGAATATCTCCTTGATAAACAATCTTGCAATGTCGGAGGCTTTATACTTTGTCTTTACTAGAATCAGGTGTGCAACCTTGGTAAGCATGTCAACCACAACCATGATGGAGTTGTATCCTCCCTGGACTTGGGGTAAGCCAACCACAAAATCCATACTGATGAATTCCCATTTCATTTGGGGAATGTCAAGCGGTTGCAGTTTCCCTGGCATCATGACATGTTCGGCTTTGATACGTTGGCAAGACAAACACTCAGTGACATATTTGAGAACGTCACCTTTGAGCCTCTCCCAATGGTAGCTCTTCCTAACTGCATTAAGAGTTTTAGCATAGCCAGGATGTCATGCGAAAGGGGAATCATGAGCTTCCCACATTATCTTCTGCTTAAGTGACTGGCTTGCTGGTATACACAGTCTTTTCCTATAGTAGACAGGTCCATTATCAATGGAAAATTCCTGATATTTAGCTTTCAACTTTTGATTCTTCTCCTTGGTAGAGATCTCATTTAGCATTGTTTGGTAGACCAAATCATGGCATGCTTCCTCTCTAGCTAACTCAAGTATAGGGTTGTTTGGCATAGATACTTTTGTAGCTAGAGATCTGGCCGTTGATGGATTCTACAAGATTAGGAAATTTAGGAATGCCTTGCGACTAAGTGCATCGGCAACTTCATTCTCTTTCCGTGGTCGGTACTTGATTTCAAAATCATATTCCTCCAACACTTCAATCCACGGACGTTGCCTCATGTTGAGCTCATTCTGGGTAAAGATCCATTTGAGATTCTTATGGTCGGTTACTAGAGTAAACTTGTTACCCAACAGGTAGTGTCTCTAAAGCTTTAGGGCATGGATGACAGCTAGTAATTCCAGATCATGTGTAGTATAATTCTTTTCATGGTTCTTCAGTTTCCTTGAAGAGTATGCTATTGGATGACCTTCCTGCATAAGTACACACCCCAAGGCAAGAATGCTAGCATCAGCTACTACCTCGAACTCCTTATTGAGGTCTGGAAGTTTTAAAATAGATGCTGATACGAAACTTTGCTTCAATCTATCGAAGCTATTTTGTTGGGGAGTTGACCATGTAATGGAAGTCTGCTTCTTTAGTAAGTCCGTCAGAGGTGCTGCCATCAAAGCATAGATTTTGATGAAGACCCTATACCATCCTGTCAATCCAAGAAAGCTGCGTATTTCTCTGACAGATACTAGTGTTGGCCATTCAAGCACATCTCTGACCTTGGCTGGGTCTATTGATATTCCTTCTGATGATACTATGAATCCTAGATATTCAATCTGACGCTTGAAGAATGCACACCTTTTCATTTTTGCATACAGCTTATGTGACCTCATTGTCTCAAGGACAATCCGCAATTGAGGTTCATGATCTTCTTCCTGTTTAGAAGAGACTAAAGTGTCATCGAAGAAGACAAGTACGAAATCATCAAGATATGGCCTAAAGATGTTTTGCATTAATCTATTGAAGGTAGTAGGTGCATTCCTAAGCCTGAATGACATAACCAGGAACTCAAAGTGCCCATATCTTGTATTGAAGGCCGTCTTTGGGATATCTTCTTCCTTGATCCTTATCTAATAGTAACCTGACCCGAGATCAATCTTGGAGAAGATCTTTGCACCCTGAAGACGATCAAGAAGCTCATCTATTCTAGGAATAGGATACTTGTTCTTGACTGTTGATTGATTCAACCCTCGGTAATCAATACATAGTCGAAGTGTCCCATCTTTCTTTTTCTGAAATAGTACTGGAGCTCCCCACGGTGAATTGCTAGGCCGGATGTAGCCCTGATCTAACAGTTGCTTGAGTTGTACCTTCACCTCAATTGCTTCTAGTATGGACATTCTATAAGGTCTCTTGGCAATTGGCGCAGCTCCAGGTACTAACCTAATCTCATGATCCACTTCTCTTCGAGGTGGAAGTTTGGTCAATTCTTCAGCGAATACGTCCGCGTATTCCTTTAGCCAAGAAGGTCCTTCATGAGACTCTTGCTTTTGATCTAACTTGTTGAGTTTGATCAAGTAAACAGGTAATCCTTTTCTGACTCCTTCTATGATCCGAGATACTTTGGCAAATTGGATTCTTGGCACTCCTGCCTCACCTTGAGTTGTGACAAATTCCCATTCAGAGTTTCGAAAGGAAACTTGACCCTTTCCACAGTGAATGTGGGCGTCATTGGGCTTAAGCCAATCCATTCCGAGTAGACACTCATGGATACCTAAATTCATGACTCTGAATTTAACTGAAGTATTCTTTCTTCCCAGAAATAATTCCACCTTAGCAGTTTGCCTGGTACAATTTACCTCACGACCATTTGCCAATTCCACAAGCAGGGTAGGTGCTTCTACTGTGGCTATTCCTAGTCTTTTTGCACATGCTGGTGAGATAAAGGAATGTGTACTGCCACAATTAATCAAGGTTTTGAAACCTTTACCTTGATAGTCCGACGGTGTCTGAATCACCGAGAACTGGCGATTCAGCCCTTTCTTGTGTAAAGCGGCATGGACTGTCGCTCTTTCGAATTCTGCTTCCACGGTCGGATCTTCCTCTTCTTCTTCTTTACCTCTTTGCCTATTGGCAATGCAGGCGGTTCTTCCTCTTCCTTAGGTAGCGGCTTTCTTGACCACGGCCTGCTCCTTGAAAAGGCGCTTGGCGATGTCCTCCGCTGAGCTTGGGACATTTCCTCTTAAAGTGACCGGGTTCGTTGCAGTGGAAACAACGGAGGTTTCTGCCATTACTTTGAGTAGGAACAAAGTTGTTGACGTTATTCGTCCTAGCTTTCTTTCTTTGTCCCTGATTATGACCTTGAACTCTCTTCATTTGAGGTCTTAATGCTCCTCTGTTTGGGTCATTATAAGACCAAGTTTTATTACCCCTTGGTCTAGCTTGTACCTCCTGAATTATTGGTGCCGCTCGAATGAGTGCATCTTGAAGATCTGATGGACGCATAGATTCGAGACGGGTATTTACTGGTGGATTTAAACCCATACAAAATTTGGACACCTGCTGTGTCATGTCCATCTGTGGTGCATACTTTAAAAGTGAGACAAATTTAGAGTAGTATGCGTCAAGAGTGAGTCCTAGCTATTTTAGTTCGTAGAACTTGTTCATTTTCTGCGTGCGATATGTAGGTGGTAAGTATCTACCCTACATGACTTTCTTTAGCTTCTCCCAGGTAACGGATCCCTCTGCGATCCCTTGATCCCTGTACCATTTCTTCCACCAAAGTCTGGCTTCGCCGGTGAGTTTTAACTTGGCGAGCATAGCTTGATTGGTGGGTGCAGTACTGGCTGCTTCGAGTAATCCTCCATGGATTCAATCCAAATTTCAGCATTAGCTTGAATGAATCTACCTCTCCCGTCAAACTCGGGTGGCTTAATTTGCCTGAGAAGTAACTTCTTCTCCTGGATCACAGCAGTACTTGATGTAGGAGGCGAATTAGGAACCTGTACCTAGGGTTGTGCCTGAATAAAGGTTTTCTTAACGTTATTATACGATAATCAATGTTAGCTTATATTACATCTTTAATTCAGCTATCTCATAAACAATGTAGCTATTTAACTTTTTATCAACTCTTATGCACAGCCAGACATTGATAAAAAGAAGTCTTTATTTGTATTTATATGGGCATAGCCCTTTCGAATACAATGTTTCATGTGATGATAAGCCAATTGTTACATTTAGTTTGGGGAGAACAACATTGTATTGTATTTATCTACACAAACTGTGTAATAGTAGGATTTTGGGTCATGGATCTTCAGGAATCGATAAGTCATTAGAAGTTTAGGATATCCTTTCCGTTGGAATCCATACTTCTCATGCCGGTCCAACACTTTAATCATGTCGGCGGGGATTACACGGATTACTTCCTCATATACATATGAATTCATCTCAACCCTCCGACCTCGAATATGTAAAGTCGAATTTACGTAAGCTTCCACAAAAACGAATAGCTTCACAACTTTCAAGTCTTCCAACCACTTGATCCTCTTTAGGTTGGTCTATAGATAAGCAAACCGGTGGGCGGCTATATAGTAGATTCTTGAAGCACCCGTCCATCTTCGTTCCATGTATAAAGGTGATGGATTATAAATCTGCTCTAGGATGTTCATAATCCCAATCCTTTGTCTATAAAGCGAAGAATACATTGCAGTCATAAACATGACTCGAAATACCAAGAACTTGTTCCACGCTTCGTAATTCTACAAGATAGCATTGAAGGTAAGGAAATGTTTGGACAGCAACAATTTCTTTACTTCATTTTATTGAGATCTAAAAAAAAACAATTCCGTTGTTGGTCGGCTCTAATACCAACTATAATGTGTCCACTAGTATCATCCAGGACATGTCTTAGCAGTCCATTGGAAAGGATGTCTAGAAAGCTCCGCCCGGCACTCCTATGAAATGTTATGGGTTTTTTGATCTAGGTCTTCCCGCGTCTGCCACGTAGCGAAAGTATCCTGGCCGTTCCCACTTAGGATCAACCCGAATTAGGTTTTTCCTGATTGATCATTACCTTACAGCAACTAGCGTCGGACCCAAGTGAACTACTTTACGCAGAAACGCCAGGTCCGAAGTGGATTCACGTTGCACTTGGTTCAAGGAGAATGGGAAACGAGAGGGATGCAAAGCTCAACCTCTCTGCCATAAGGCATAGTCCCATTCCATTCCCCTAAAACAACGTAAATCGAGTAAGACATAACTCTAGGTCATCGCTTTCGTTGTTCGTGTCCTTTGACGATCATGCCGCTATTCCTCAAGATTTGAGAAAAGTTTTCGACTAACCGGGACCACCCAACCGTAGGACGGACCCATGGCCCCTCCTCTGCACTTTCCTCGGTTTGTTTTAGTTATGTAATTATCCAACACATTTTTTTGACATGTAACAATTAGCTTCTTTAATTAAACCGTTAAGCACTGGTTCCTTCACGTAATCTTATCACGTGACATAGAAAAAAAATATCAAACAAGTTCTTTATTAACATATCATCATATTTATTTTTTGAAATAGAAGGAGTTCCGCCCGTAGGCTTGTCCATAATCCGCCCGAAGGCTATCCAGTAATCCATAGGGATCACTATTCCAAGCTTCCGCCCATAGACTAGTATGCGGGCCTCGAGATCCAATCCGGAGTCACGTTAGCCTTTTGTGCAGGACCCGGAAGGCGAGGGATTTACGGCCAGAGCCCCCCTAGCACCCAAGCGTCCTCCTGCTCCAAGTAGAGCTGAATGGAGAGACCTCTCGCGGCGGGTTCAGTCCACGTTCCCGGGACGGTCAACAACCCCCTTCGTTAGGGTCAGGCAAGCAGTCGGGGGTAATTGAAGCTGCCTCTCCCTTCATGCCTTCATCCGGAAGTATAGATATTCATTTAATTTGTAATTCATAAATCAAACAGTGCTCTAAAATCTCTAGCAAGCACAAACACTTCCATTAACCGATCTTGTTGTTGGCAAACTGCTAAGGAATGATTCTTTCCTTTCGAATGCATCAGCACTCGTTCTAGGGTTTCTTGCAACTTGGCAAGATCCCTTATATTCTAGGTTAGGGCATACCCTATTAACCCAACTTGATCAACCCTAAAGTTCATTGGATACTTTAGTTTCTGGTTTTTAACCTTATTTAGAAAGATATCAAAGAATACATCCTTTTGCAAGATAACTTGCGTAAGGATCTGCCATCCTTGCTGAGGGTATTTAACCTTCCTTCTTGTGAATCAATCACAAGACCATATGACTTCGTACTTGCCGCGCAAGTCCTGCATCGTAATATACGATGAAACAATCCGTTTGAATTTCTTTAAGCTGACATTTGTCAGACCTAGGATCTCTTTTTAAGAACCTCAGGGACAAACCCTAGTTCTTTTTTATTTACGATTTATTGACCCTACTATCAGGGAAGGTAGGCAAGTATTTAAGGTATAAGCGGTTCTTGGGTTTTAAATCATTCCCAAGACATATTTCGCAGCATAGGTATTTCTAAGTTTACATTAATTCGGTTAACTTTTAGAAGGTAATATTGAGATCACATCGGCACGATTTGCTATCTTTGTGACAATTGATTTTTCAGTCCTAAACTTTATTTCTTTGAGGTTAGGTAAATTCAATTAATCTTCCTTTTTCCTTGAGAACAAAACTCATGCCAAATAAAAATCTTTTCCTTGCTAAGATATTCAGTTAGCAATGATAACTTCTAAGAGTTCAAGCAATGTAAGAAACCTTTCATGAATTTCATCTTCTATGATGATTCGTTGCAAAAAAAAAAAGAATAGGGGTTAATGGTGCAAGATGCAGTTTTTATACCTTCAAGATTTAACCGAAATATACTACTATAGTAGGTAGATAATCTTGTTCGTAATTCGTTTCAATGCATGATGCTATTTGAAGGAAACTATGTTTTATACATTATCATTTTCGCATGTTCAATTAAACTAAACTCCTTCATCATAAATAACTAGGACAAAATATATCTTATCGCTAACAATTCATCTTGCATGATTGAATTAAATCCGATATAAAACCAAGAAGAAAAAACCTGGTTTTGGGGTGAGATATCCACATGGATACCGGGAGATGACCCTCTCGCAGCTACTCCTTGGACTTTCTAAGGCAACATCAGAGTTGTAATCCTTTGAACGTGAAGGCAGCTTTTACTCTCCTTTTCGGATTTCCACCACCGCTTCAATACTCTTCTTCTTTGTGAAACTTACGAGGGAATGGGTGCTTAAATCTTGGGTGGGAGTATAAACCCACTTGGAGAAGGCTTGTGGAAGCCCACAAGGAAGGATTTAAGGGCTTGCAATATGAAAAGGGCTTATAGGACCCTAGGGTATTTCATGGGGAAAAACCACAGGCAGGATTTTTAAATCTTGGGGAGGGTGAAAAAAATAGGTTATAAAACCCTTCAAGAGGAAGGCCTATTAAAACCACGGAGAGGCTTAATGGGTTTCGAGGCCGAGGGGAGAGGATCTTAAACACGGGTTGGGGTTTAGTGGCTCTACGGAAAGGGGTTAAGGGTTCAAAAAAACCCAGGGGGGTGAGGGGGAGGAAAAAAAAAAATGGGGACACGAGGGAAATAAAAAGGGGCTTAGGGGGTGTGTTAAAAGGAGTATGGGGGTGAAAGGGAAAAAGGATTATGAGGGAGGGGAAAGGGAAAAAGGAATACGAGTATAGGAAGGGGGGCTTAGAGGAGCCTCCCCTTAAAAGCTTCTATAGGATCGCAGGAGCCACGTGGGGGGGGGGGATAATTTGACGCGATGACGGGGGGGAGGATGAAAGTCTGGAGGCGGCAGATGCAGCGTTCGATAGTGGTCCTTTCTCCTCCCTCGGTGGCAACACGAACGAGCGATGGCTTCTGTAATATTCCCACTCGTGAATATTGACTTCCCGCACACTGCGTAAACCTCATGCAAAGGTTATCTTTCATATTGGAATTGCCGGTAGTGTAATCTGTAACCTACACGCGAGAAATCGAGACCTCCGCATTGGCAAAGCAAGCCCAAGGGTTCAAATCCACAAATCACATGTAAACACCCTCTTGGGAGGGGCAAAATGGATATTATGAAAGCAATTTTTTTAAATATATATATTTATCCCTTTCCCCCAGCCGATGCACGGCTGGAGGAGAGGGAGTGTGGGGGGATGGGCTTGGTGGAGGTGGGACTGCATGAGGAGGGGGGAAGCCATGCAGTGGCCACGTGGTGGAGCTCTCCTCTCCCCCCCCTTGGCCTATAAAACCCCCTCCCCAGGGGGTAAGGGGAAGGGAAAGCAGAGGACACCATGTTGAGGTCGCGGAGAGAGAGAGGAAAGGCTGCGTGAAGGAAGAAGAGTCTGAGAATACCGCCGTGCTTCATGATTTGAAGGAGAGGAACGGAGAGAGAAGAAGAACTATGCTGCTGCCATCACCGTTGCTAAGGAAGGAAGAGAGGCCAGACGTGCTGGGAGAAAGCCGCCGTGAGGACGCCTAGATCTGCTGCCGCTGCTATCACCAACCGCTGCCAGGCCATCGATACAGCTGCTGCCACGCCCAACCGTCAAACCGCCACCATTACATCACAAACCCCCTAGCTGTCAGTGCTAATTTTCCCTCTCCTCAACCCTTACCTCTAACCCACGTGGTTTCGTGGGGAGCAAAAGATTCTGAGAAGCTTTTGGAAGCTTCTAAAGTACAAGACTTAAGGCCTTGTGCACATGGGTTCCACCTCGGGGGTTAAAAACCTTCCCTTAAAGCCCATTTCCACAGCTTCTAAGGGATAAGGCTTTGGCCTTGTTCCTGCGGCCTTCTCGGGTTTAAGACCGGGCTCTTTAAGCTCTATTCCCGTAGCTTCCTCGTAAAACTCCAAATTCTCGTAAGTCCTTGTAAAGCCTCCATTTTCACAGCTCCATCCATAAGAGCCCCATTTCCGCAAACAAAGCTCAAATCCCATAAGCCCAAATCCCTTAAGTCCAATTCTCACAAGCCCTGGCCTTTTAAAGATTCGAAGTTCGGTGAAGGTATCTCTTGTGTACGAGGGAGAAGGGCAAGATCTTGAGGCTACTTACCAAGGCTGAGGACATTCACGGATCACGTAGGGCAAAGGCTAACCGAAAGTCCATAATTGTGTAAGGGCAAAGGAAAACCGGAGGTCCGTAATCATGCCTACGATGGCCCCCAAGAAGTCGCAAGGCGCGCCTGTGGGAGGTTCTTCTCCTAGCATTCACGTGGACATCTCCTCGAGCCCACAAACCCAGGTTTTTACTATTGTGATTCCATACAAAAGTAATGCATTAAGCATGATAACTTAATGGATTAGGAAGCACCCGTGCATGTTCAAATTCACCTAGCCTAGTTAAATGAAATTGGGAAAATTGGTATTTTCAATGCTATAAACGCAAATTGTCTATCCATCTTACGACCTTAATAGTATGTTGCCTTGTCGTGCTTTACAAAGTGACGAGCCTAGAACACCTGTTGCCTATCATTATAAGGTTGGAATTGTTAAAGTGCACCGTTGACTAGACATGGAAAGATTAAGCGTATGCTGCATTTTTAGGCAACATCTTCCTTGTAATGAGTCATGAGGAAAAGTTAACACCCATAAGATGTTATCCGAAAAGAAATAAAAGAGCACGAAATTAATCTTATGGACTTGCAAGTGGCATGTAAAAGGGAAAAAGTTAACACTAGCTTTAGTTCGTATGAACTTCATTGACTTCATTGTAGCTAGGAGAAAGTTGCGTGTTGTATAGTCGTCATGCAAAAATTTCATTCATCAGGAGCCGTATTTAGGAAAGGTTGCATGGTTTAAACAAAGCATGAGATTCTAAAGTGCAGATAACAAGGTAGTAGGCATGATTATTTGATGTAAGTCCTAGTAGGTCCTAGGAAAGTTAGTATCCAAATTATCATGTATTTTTACTTTACCAAGGAAAGATAGAGTTATTGTGAACTATGTGATGCGTAGAAGCAATGAATTGCATGTTTACATGTATTGTGGTAGTTGCAACTATTTTTCTCCTTTAGATCTAGTTTATTATCTCTAGAAAAGGTTCATCCTTGTCGCAAGACAAGTATATTGAATTGTCTAAATCACCTAACCCACAAGGGATTCATATAGGCATGATTCAGTCGATATGATAAATATCCCAAGTGCTAACTAGGGTTTAGCGCGTTAAGGATTCGACCTAGTTTTTCACTTGTTGCCAAGTCAAAACCCTCAAACCCAAAGATCATACCCACATTCACGAAATGTTGAGTCAATTGGACGGGCTTGCAAGAAACGATCTAGGGTTTCTACCCTAAGGATCACTCGTTCAAATGATGAAACTCGAATTGAGTTGAAAACCCTAGGACCAAACGTTGTCGGTCTAGTGTAATTAGGAATGGGTTGGGTAAAAAGACACCTAAACCCTGCTTCTCGTCTGAAGATAATTTCGTGACCAGAAAACGCCATTCAATGGGTGAAATGATCCCATGGAATAGATGCAACACTTGTGCAAAAAGTTGCAACATCGCATAGACTTGTGATTTGTTCACAAGAGAGTTTTGCCATTTCTTGAAATGAGGTTGGCAAGCTATTGCGCAAATTTAACTTTCAAGAGGATGAGTAATCATCCTGTTACATCACCTTTCTTGGGGAATAATTGCCAAGAAAAAGGAGAGTTAGGTATTTGCTTGAAAGCAAATGATCAATCAATAAATTAAAGCGACATGGTCGCCAGGATTTACTGTTAATAAAACCTAAGGTATTGGTTAAGTTGGGTTAACAGGGTATGGCCCTAACCCAAGGACAAAAGGGTGAACAAATAAACCCTTGATCTTGCCAAGTCGCAATTAATCCCGGATGGAACGGTGGATGCATTCAGAAAGAAGGATTCACTCCTTGACAGTTGGCCAAATAAACGACCACTGGATTGATTGTGCTTGTAACAGTTTAGGAGCGCTGTTTGCGTTGTTTTCTCAAAGAACGAAAGGATGAAATGATATCTAATGCTTCAGGTTGAAGGCCTGAAGGGAGAGGCAGCTTCAGTTACCCCCGACTGCCTGCCTGACCCTAACCAAGGGGGTTGTTGACCGCTCCGAGAACGTGGACCGAACCCGCCGCGAGAGGTCTTCCCGTTGAGCTCTACTTGGAGCAGGAGGACGCTTGGGTGCCAGGGGGGGCTCTGGCTGTAAATCCCTCGCCTTCCGGGTCCTGCACAAGAGGCTAACGTGACTCGGGATTGGATCTCGAGGCCCGCATACTAGTCTACGGGCAGAAGCTTGGAATAGTGATCCCTAGCGGATTACTGGATAGCCTTCGGGCGGATTATGGACAAGCCTACGGGCGGAACTCCTTGTATTTCAAAGATAAAATGATGAAATGATAATAAAGAAGTTGTTTGATATTGTTTTTCTATGTCACGTGATAAGATTACGTGAAGGAACCAGTGCTTAACAGGGTTAATTAAAGAAGCTGATTGTTATATGTCAAATTAATGTGTTAGATAATTACATAACTAAAACAAACCGAGGAAAGTGCGGAGGATGGACCATGGGTCCGTCCTACGGATGGGTGGTCCCGGTTAGCCGGGAACTTTTCTCAAAAATCTCGAAGAACAGCGGGATGATCATCATCATCAAAACGAATAACGAGAACGATGACCTAGAGTTACGTCTTACCCGATTTACGTTGTTTTAGGGGAATGGAATGGGACTATGCCTTATGGCTGAGAGGTTGAGTTTTGCATCCCTCTCGTTTCCCATTCTCCTTGAACCAAGTGCAGTGTGAATCCGCTTCGGACCTGGCGTTTCTACGTAAAGTAGTTCGCTCGGGTCTGACGCTAGTTGCTGCTAGCTAATGACCAAACAGGAAAACCCAAAATTCAGGTCGATCCTAAGTGGGAACAGCCATGATACTTCCGCTACGAGGCAGACGCGGGAAGACCTAAATCACAAGTCCCGTAACATTGCATGGGAATATCGGGCGGAGCTTTCTAGACATCCTTTCCGATGGACTGCTAAGACGTGTCCTGGATGATTCTAGTGGACACGTTACAGTTGGTATCAGAGTCGACCAACAACGGAATTGTTTTTATGAGATCTCAATAAAAATGAAGTAAAGAAATTGTTGTTGTCCAAACATTTCCTCATCTTCAATACTGTCTTGCAGAACTATGAAGCGTGGAACAAGTTTTTGGTGTTCCGGGTCATGTTTATGACTGCAATGCATTCTCCGCATTATAGACAAAGAGTTGGAATGATGAACATCCTGGAGCAGATTTATAATCCATCACCTTTATATATAGAACGAAGATGGACTGGGTCTTCAGGAATCTACTACATACCTGCCCACCGGTTCGCTTATCTACAGACCAACCTGAAGAGGATCAAGTGGTTGGAAGACTTGAAAGTCGTGAAGCTGTTCATTTTTGTGGAAGCTCACGTAAATTCGACTTTGCATATTCAAGGTCGGAGGGTTGAATTGAACTCATATGTATATGAGGAAGTAACCCGTGTAATCCCAGCCGACAGGATTAAGGTGTTGGGCCGCCATGAGAAGTATGGATTCCAGCGGAAAGGATATCCTGAACTTCCAATGAATTATCGATTCCTAAAGATTCATGACCCAAAACCCTACTATTACACAGTTCCTGTAGACAAATGCAATACAACGTTGTTCTCCCCAAACTGAATGTAATGATTGGATTATCATCACACGAGATGTTATATAAGGCTACGCCCATGTAAATATAAATAAGGACTTCATTTATCAATATCCGACTGTGCATCAGAGTTGTTTCATGATTTACGAGATAGCTGATCTAAAGATAAGCTAACGTCAATTATCATGTAATAACGTTAAGAAAACTTTTATCCAGGCACAACCCCAGGTACAGGTTCCAAATTCGCCCCCTACATCAACCCGAGTTTGACGGGAGAGGCAGATTCGTCCAGTCTGAGGCTGAAATTTGGATAGAATCTATGGAGGATTACTTTGAAGCAGCTGGTACTGCGCCTACCAATCAGGCCATGCTCGCCAAATTAAAACTCACCGGCGAAGCTAGACTATGGTGGAAACAATGGTGCAGGGATCAAGAGACTTCAGAGGGGTCCGTCACCTGGGAGAAGTTAAAGAAAGCCGTGTAGGGGAGATATTTGCCACCTGCATATCATACACAAAAAATGAATGAATTCTACGAGCTAAAACAGCTAGGACTCACCCTTGACGCATACTACTCTAAATTTGTCTCACTCTTAAAGTATGCGCCACAGATGGACATGACGCAGCAGGTGTCCAAATTTTGTGCAGGCTTAAATCCACCCGTAAATACCCGTCTCGAATCTATGCGTCCGTCAGATCTTCAGGATGCACTCATTCGAGCGGCACCTATAATTCAGGAAGTGCAAGCTAGACCAAGGGGTAACAAAAATTGGTCCTATAGTGACCCGAACAGAGGAACATTCAGACCCCAAGTGAAGAGAGTCCAAGGTCACAATCAGGGACAAAGGAAGAAAGCAAGGACAAACAGCGTCAACAACTTTGTTCCTACTCAAAATAATGGCCGAAACCTCCGATGTTTCCACTGCAACGAACTCGGTCACTTCAAAAGGCAATGTCCCAAGCTCAGCGAGGGACATCGTCAAGGTGTAGGCCGCGGTCAAGGAGCCGCCACCGGTGGAAGAGGAAGAACTGCCTGCATTACCAATAGACAAAGATGCGAAGCAGAAGGAGAGGAAGATCCGACTATGGAAGCAGAATTCGAAAGAGCAACAGTCCATGCCGCTTTACACAAGAAGGGGCCGAATCGTCAGTTCTCGGTGATTCAAACACCGTCGGACTATCAAGGTAAAGATTTCAAAACCTTGATTGATTGTGGCAGTACACATTCCTTTATCTCACCAGCATGTGCAAAAAGATTAGGAATAGCCACAGTAGAAGCACCTACCTTACTTGTGGAATTGGCAAACGGTCGTGAGGTAACTTGTACCAGGCAAACTGCTACGGAAGAATTCTTTCTGGGAGGAAAGAAAACCTCAGTCAAATTCAGAGTCATGAATTTAGGTATCCATGAGTGTCTACTCGGGATGGATTGGCTTAAGCCTCATGACGCCCACATCCACTGTGGAAAGGGTCAAGTTTCCTTTCGAAACTCTGAAAGAGAGTTTGTTACAACTCAAGGTGAGGCAGGGGTGCCAAGAATCCAGTTAGCCAAAGTATCGCGGATCATAAAAGGAGTTAGAAAAGGATTACCTGTTTACTTGATCAAACTCAACAAGTTAGATCAAAAGCAAGAGTCTCATGAGGGACCCTCTTGGCTAAAGGAATACGCTGACGTATTCCCTGAGGAATTGACTGAACTTCCGCCTCCAAGAGAAGTTGATCATGAAATAAGGCTAGTGCCTGGAGCTGCGCCAATTGCAAAGAGACCTTATAGAATGTCCATACCGGAAGCTATTGAGTTGAAGGAACAACTCAAGCAACTGTTAGATCAGGGTTACATCCGGCCTAGCAACTCACCATGGGGAGCTCCAGTACTATTCCAGAAAAAGAAAGATGGGACACTTCGACTATGTATTGATTACCGTGGTTTGAATCAATCAACAGTCAAGAACAAGTATCCTATTCCTAGAATAGATGAACTTCTGGATCGCCTTCAAGGTGCAAAGATCTTCTCCAAAATTGATCTCAGATCAGGTTACTATCAAATAAGGATCAAGGAAGAAGATATTCCAAAAATGGCCTTCAATACAAGATATGGGCACTTTGAGTTCTTGGTTATGTCATTCGGGCTTACAAATGCACCTGCCACCTTCAATAGATTAATGCAGGATATTTTTAGACCATATCTTGATGATTTCGTGCTTGTCTTCTTCGATGACACTTTAGTCTATTCTAAACAGGAAGAAGATCATGAACCTCAACTACGGATTTTTCTTGAGACAATGAGGTCTCATAAGCTGTATGCTAAAATGAAGAAGTGTGCATTCTTCAAGCGTCAGATTGAATATCTAGGATTCATAGTATCATCAGAAGGAATATCAATAGACCCAGCCAAAGTCAGGGATGTGCTTGAATGGCCAATACCAATATCCATTAAAGAAATACGTAGCTTTCTTGGCTTGACAGGATGGTATAGGGTCTTTATCAAAAACTATGCTTTGATTGCAGCACCTCTTACAGACTTACTAAAGAAGCAGACTTCTATTACATGGTCAACTCCCGAACAAAATAGCTTCGACCAATTGAAGCAATGTTTGGTATCAGCACCTATTCTAAAAATTCCTGACCTCAATAAGGAGTTCGAGGTAGTAACTGATGCCAGCATTCTTGCTTTGGGGTGTGTACTTATGCAAGAAGGTCATCCAGTAGCATACTCTTCAAGGAAATTGAAGAGTCATGAAAAGAATTATGCCACGCATGATCTGGAATTATTAGCTGTCATCCATGCTTTAAATCTTTGGAGACACTACCTGTTGGGTAACAAGTTTACTCTAGTAACCGATCATAAGAGTCTCAAATGGATTTTTACCCAGAACGAGCTCAACATGAGGCAACGGCGGTGGATTGAAGTATTGGAGGAGTATGATTTTGAAATCAAGTACCGACTAGGGAAAGAGAATGTAGTTGCCGATGCACTCAGTCGCAAGGCATTCCTAAATTCCCTAATCTTGCAGAATCCATCAACGGCCAGATCTCTGGCTACAAAGGTATCTATGCCAAGCAACCCTATACTCGAACGAGCTAGAGAGGAAGCATGCCATGATTTGGCCTACCAAACAATGATAAAAAAAATATCTACCAAGGATCAGAATCTGAAGTTACAGGCCAAGTATCAGGAATTTTCCATTGATAATGGACTTGTCTACTACAGAACAAGGCTGTGTATACCAACAAGCCAGTCACTTAAGCAGAAGATATTATGGGAAGCTCATGATTCCCCTTTCGCAGGACATCCTGGCTATGCAAAAACTCTTAATGCAATTAGGAAGAGCTACCATTGGGAGAGGCTCAAAGGTGACGTTCTTAAATATGTCACTGAATGTTTGTCTTGCCAACGTATCAAGGCTGAACATGTCATGATGCCAGGAAAATTGCAACCACTTGACATTCCCCAAATGAAATGGGAATTCATCAGTATGGATTTTGTTGTGGGCTTACCCCAAGTCCAAGGAGGATACAATTCCATTATGGTTGTAGTTGACATGCTTACTAAGGTTGCACACCTGATTCCAGTAAAGACAAACTATAAAGCCTCCGACATTGCAAGATTGTTTATCAAGGAGATATTCAAGCTACATGGGTTACCTAGAAGAATCATTAGCGATCGAGATTCTCTCTTCACTTCACACTTCTGGAGAGCTATCTTTGAAGCTGTTGGGACTCAACTCTGTTTTAGCACCGCCTACCATCCCCAAACGGATGGACAAACAGAGCGAGTGAATCAAATCATTGAGGATATGCTTAGGGCTTACTGCTGTCGAGAGCCGAAGAGGTGGATTCAATACTTGCCGTTAGTAGAATTTGCCTACAATGCTTCTTACCAGCAGAGCATTCAAATGACCCCTTTCCAAGCCTTGTATGGTCATGATTGTCGAAGTCCCCTAAACTTTTCTGATCCAACCCTAAGAGTTGAAGCTTCAAGACAAATGTTGGAGGACATGGATGACCAAATAAGGTCAATAAGACAAGACATACAAGCAGCCAAGGATAGACAAAAGGCATATGCAGATTTGAAACGTCAAGAGAGGGTCTTTGGAGAAGGAGACATGGTCTTCATTCGTGTACGCCCTAAAAGGAGTTCTCTATCTCTAGGAGAATGCAAGAAGCTAAGTCCAAGGTATTGTGGGCCGTATAAAATCCTCAAATGCCTGGGACCCAATGCTTATAAATTGCAACTTCCTGATAACCTAAAAGTTCACAATGTATTCCATATTAGTCTCTTTAAAAAATATGTACCCAACCCTACTCATGTACTTGATGACCAACAAATTGTAATGCCTAGTCAAGGAGTCCTTGAACTAAGACCGGATAAGATTTTAGATGTTAGGGAGAGACAGTTAAGATCTAGAACCTTGAAAGAATGCCTCATCTAGTGGAAAGATTATCCCGAAGAGGATGCTACCTGGATAGATGAAAGCTCCCTCAACCTTCAATATCCCCAGTTTATCTCGAGATGAGGACATCTCGATTCTTCTAAGGGGGAGAGAATGTAATATTCCCACTCGTGAATATTGACTTCCCGCACACTGCGTAAACCTCGTGCAAAGGTTATCTTTCATATTGGAATTGCCGGCAGTGTAATCTGTAACTTGCACGCGAGAAATCGAGACCTCCGCATTGGCAAAGCAAGCCCGAGGGTTCAGATCCACAAATCACACGTAAACACCCTCTTGGGAGGGGCAAAATGGATATTATGAAAGCAATTTTTTTTAAAATATATATTTATCCCTTTCCCCCAGCCGATGCACGGCTGGAGGAGAGGGAGTGTGGGGGGATGGGCTTGGTGGAGGTGGGACTGCATGAGGAGGGGGGAAGCCATGCAGTGGCCACGTGGTGGAGCTCTCCTCTCCCCCCCCCTTGGCCTATAAAACCCCCCCAGGGGGTAAGGGGAAGGGAGAGCAGAGGAAGCCATGTTGAAGTCGCGGAGAGAGAGAGGAAAGGCTGCGTGAAGGAAGAAGAGTCTGAGAATACCGCCGTGCTTCATGATTTGAAGGAGAGGAACAGAGAGAGAAGAAGAACTATGCTGCTGCCATCGCCGTTGCTGAGGAAGGAAGAGAGGCCAGACGTGCTGGGAGAAAGCCGCCGTGAGGACGCCTAGATCTGCTGCCGCTGCTATCACCAACCGCTGCCAGGCCATCGATACAGCTGCTGCCACGCCCAACCGTCAAACCGCCACCATTACATCACAAACCCCCTAGCTGTCAATGCTAATTTTCCCTCTCCTCAACCCTTACCTCTAACCCACGTGGTTTCGTGGGGAGCAAAAGATTCCGAGAAGCTTTTGGAAGCTTCTAAAGTACAAGACTTAAGGCCTTGTGCACATGGGTTCCACCTCGGGGGTTAAAAACCTTCCCTTAAAGCCCATTTCCACAGCTTCTAAGGGATAAGGCTTTGGCCTTGTTCCTGCGGCCTTCTCGGGTTTAAGACCGGGCTCTTTAAGCTCTATTCCCGTAGCTTCCTCGTAAAACTCCAAATTCTCGTAAGTCCTTGTAAAGCCTCCATTTTCACAGCTCCATCCATAAGAGCCCCATTTCCGCAAACAAAGCTCAAATCCCATAAGCCCAAATCCCTTAAGCCCAATTCTCACAAGCCCTGGCCTTTTAAAGATCCGAAGTTCGGTGAAGGTATCTCTTGTGTACAAGGGAGAAGGGCAAGATCTTGAGGCTTCTTACCAAGGCTGAGGACATTCACGGATCACGTAGGGCAAAGGCTAACCGAAAGTCCATAATTGTGTAAGGGCAAAGGCAAACCGGAGGTCCGTAATCATGCCTACGATGGCCCCCAAGAAGTCGCAAGGCGCGCCTGCGGGAGGTTCTTCTCCTAGCATTCACGTGGACATCTCCCCGAGCCCACAAACCCAGGTTTTTACTATTGTGATTCCATACAAAAGTAATGCATTAAGCATGATAACTTCATGGATTAGGAAGCACCCGTGCATGTTCAAATTCACCTAGCCTAGTTAAATGAAATTGGGAAAATTGGTATTTTCAATGCTATAAACGCAAATTGTCTATCCATCTTACGACCTTAATAGTATGTTGCCTTGTCGTGCTTTACAAAGTGACGAGCCTAGAACACCTGTTGCCTATCATTATAAGGTTGGAATTGTTAAAGTGCACCGTTGACTAGACATGGAAAGATTAAGCGTATGTTGCATTTTTAGGCAACATCTTCCTTGTAATGAGTCATGAGGAAAAGTTAACACCCATAAGATGTTATCCGAAAAGAAATAAAAGAGCACGAAATTAATCTTATGGACTTGCAAGTGGCATGTAAAAGGGAAAAAGTTAACACTAGCTTTAGTTCGTATGAACTTCATTGACTTCATTGTAGCTAGGAGAAAGTTGCGTGTTGTATAGTCGTCATGCAAAAATTTCATTCATCAGGAGCCGTATTTAGGAAAGGTTGCATGGTTTAAACAAAGCATGAGATTCTAAAGTGCAGATAACAAGGTAGTAGGCATGATTATTTGATGTAAGTCCTAGTAGGTCCTAGGAAAGTTAGTATCCAGATTATCATGTATTTTTACTTTACCAAGGAAAGATAGAGTTATTGTGAACTATGTGATGCGTAGAAGCAATGAATTGCATGTTTACATGTATTGTGGTAGTTGCAACTATTTTTCTCCTTTAGATCTAGTTTATTATCTCTAGGAAAGGTTCATCCTTGTCGCAAGACAAGTATATTGAATTGTCTAAATCACCTAACCCACAAGGGATTCATATAGGCATGATTCAGTCGATATGATAAATATCCCAAGTGCTAACTAGGGTTTAGCGCGTTAAGGATTCGACCTAGTTTTTCACTTGTTGCCAAGTCAAAACCCTCAAACCCAAAGATCATACCCACATTCACGAAATGTTGAGTCAATTGGACGGGCTTGCAAGAAACGATCTAGGGTTTCTACCCTAAGGATCACTTGTTCAAATGATGAAACTCGAATTGAGTTGAAAACCCTAGGACCAAACGTTGTCGGTCTAGTGTAATTAGGAATGGGTTGGGTAAAAAGACACCTAAACCCTGCTTCTCGTCTGAAGATAATTTCATGACCAGAAAATGCCATTCAATGGGTGAAATGATCCCGTGGAATAGATGCAACACTTGTGCAAAAAGTTGCAACATCGCATAGACTTGTGATTTGTTCACAAGAGAGTTTTGCCATTTCTTGAAATGAGGTTGGCAAGCTATTGCACAAATTTAACTTACAAGAGGATGAGTAATCATCCTGTTACATCACCTTTCTTGGGGAATAATTGCCAAGAAAAAGGAGAGTTAGGTATTTGCTTGAAAGCAAATGATCAATCAATAAATTAAAGCGACATGGTCGCCAGGATTTACTGTTAATAAAACCTAAGGTATTGGTTAAGTTGGGTTAACAGGGTATGGCCCTAACCCAAGGACAAAAGGGTGAACAAATAAACCCTTGATCTTGCCAAGTCGCAATTAATCCCGGATCGAACCCTTCCATTTGAGAAGTGGGGAATAGACTTTGTGGGTCCTATTACTCCATCGTCGACTACACAAAAGAGGTACATCATTGTCACAACTGACTACTTCACAAAGTGGTCAGAAGCACGTGCAACAAGGAAAGATGATGCTAAAGAAACTGCTAGTTTCCTTTTAGAGCAGATAATATGCCGGTTTGGTCCACCAAAAGAATTAGTGTCGGACCGCGGAACCCATTTCCTGAATAAGGTGATTAAAGGTTTGACAGAGATGTGGCAAATCAAGCATAGCAAGACAACCCCATATAATCCGCAAGCCAATGGGCAAGTTGAAAGCACCAACAAGTAGCTTGTGGGCATCCTGTCCAAAATTGTATCGGAAAAGAAATGGGATTGGGATAAAAAGTTATACGTGGCAGTGTGGGCTTACAATACGACTTTCAAACGAGCCACTGGCCATACCCCGTTCAAGTTAGTATATGGGGAGGAGTGTGTCTTGCCTTTAGAAATTGAGCTGCCGACTATTCGGTTTGCCATCAATCATTCTTTGAGTGATGAAGACGCACTTTTTGAGCGCTTGATGACACTGGCACATTTAGATGAGCTTAAGTTGCAGAGCTTATTGCACCAAGAAGTGGCGAAGCGCCGAATGAAGCAGCTACACGACATCAAAGCCAAGAAATACACCTTCAAGAAAGGACAGCTTGTTCTGTATTATGACGCACAACGTGAATTATTTCCAGGCAAGCTAGAACCCAAATGGGATGGGCCCTATAGGATCGTTAGGATAGGAAAGAATAAATCCACAGTTTTGTTAGCTGACCTTGAGGGGATAGAATTTAAAAATAAGGTTAGTCTTAATAAGATTAAACCTTATTATTTCTGATTGCACTAATGCTATGACTGCCTTGCAGGTCTAGGCGAGATCGATCAAACATCTGCAAGGAAATCGTGATAGAGGTTGATGGGTCGTCTGATCCCTTATTTAGAACACCCATATTTAGAACAGAGGTATCATCAGGGAAAGCTCATTTGGTGGAGCAAAGGATACAAGGTGATTGAGCAAGAAGGCGGGACATTTATTTGGGAGATCAAGGTCTTTTGCCATCACTGCCTACAAATTTTGACGAGCATTCTTGTTAAATTCAATGATGATGGAGGGATGGAGCCTACAGTCCACCCATTGAATATGCTGAATTTCGATTACCATAATTACGAGCAGAGTTCCGGATGGCGGGATATGTAAACCCTTTATGGACGTACACCTTGTACTTTGATGGGGCGTCCAGGGGTCCATGCAAAAAAGGTAGTGTTGGAGTTGTCATCCGAGACCCCCGACGACGCATTGTCATGAAGTTAGCTACTTATCTCGGGGTGAATTTTACCAATAATATGGAAGAATACAAAGCCCTGATTATGGGTTTGAATATTGCGAAGAAGGGTGGTATCCGCCAGTTGTTGGTGAAAGGGGACTCTCAATTGGTTTTAAATCAACTCAATGGGACATACATGGTACGAAACCCCATCCTTTGTATGTACCATCATACTGCCATAGCCCTGCTAGACGAAATCGATAGAGTGTCTTTTCAGTTGATTCCACGGAATTGGAATCAGTTTGCCGATTCATTGGCTAATTTCGCGTATGAAGAGGACCTCTTCTTTAATTGTGGCCCTTGTCCTGATATATCTATTGATGGTGAGACAGGGCCTGGTCGTTTGTGGGGTATGCTTTCTGAACATGCCCTCTTTGGCAGACGATGGTTGATCTGGGTGATGCAGAGGGTAAGCGAGACTCATCTGCCTTTATTATCTTGGACCCATAGACTGATTCGACGACATGTGATGCGAACACCTCTTGCAATATACGCAGGAGGGATAGGTCATAATTTAATGCACTTAGTTTAGGGCTACAAGCCCTGTTCCCCTGGGACTGGTATGCTTTGATGTCTATCATAGTTGTTTCCAGGAGGATGTTATGCGTAGTATGTTTGATTTCATTAGGCCAAGAGGGCTGATTCAGTTTTGTAGTGAAGTGTTTCATTTCATTAGGCCAAGAGGGCCATTTACCTGTCTAGTGCAGGTGCGTTTAGTTGGGTTTTTGTTTCAAGTACTATGTTAGACAGGTTTGAAGGCAAGCTTGGAGGGAGCATTTGTCGCGGAATCGATGGAAGCTTCTTGTGGCCAATCCAGGTGATACCTCTCCTTTACGAGTACCTTTCTTTCCTGTTATATGTGTATTTATACTTATCGAGGGGATACATTTTTGTTGGGGATCAGCAACCAAGGCATGAAGTCCCAAGTTTAGGTTGAGTATGTTTGAGGGAGGTCGGAGTAGTCATTGCCTCCTGTAAAGACATTGTTAGACATTAAAAGACCTGTTTTATAAGGAAGTCCTAGTGGCCCTGTCTTGCTAGCCTGCTAGGCAGCCATTCTAGGAGTTCTTGTCAGTAGTGAGGCAGTTAGAGAAGCCTGCCAGAAGCTAATAATGATGATGCCCAGAAACTCTGTACATCCTAAAAGATGAATATAAATACGAAGTGTGTAAAAAGGGGTTCTAACCCCTCTCAAAGAAAAGAAAAGAAATGAAAATATATAAGCAGTTGATCATTGCCTTGCGACGGCTTGGTAGGTTCCTGGGGACGAATCAGACCCGGGGCCGATACCTTGTCTTCCTAGGGGTGGCTTCTTGCTGGAACAAAAAAATGATGACAAAACAAGGAAGGTTGGAGCGAAAATAAAAGTGAGCGTTAAAAAAGGATTAAGTGTCGCCTTGCGAGGGCTTGGTAGGTTCTTGGGTACCGAGACAGGTCCTGAGGCCGATGCCCTGTTCTCCTTGGGTCACTACGCTCAGCTCCCTCCTTTTTACATGCCCAAGTATGTTCATCCAATAAAAACCCTAAACAAAGACATGTATTGAAAGAAAATACTCCTTGATCAGGCAATAGGAGTCCTCGCCTTGCAGGAGCACCTCGTGGTGTTGTCTTTAGTTGGTAAGTAGTTCAAACTACCACTTAGGGCAACCTCTTTGATAGGTTTTTTTTTAGTTTGGCTGTGTTGGACACTACAAGGGAATGGGGCAATAGCAACGCCGATTAGCGACGCCGGATATCGACGTCGCTATAGGCGTCGCTATATGCGTCGCTATTTGCATCGCTATATGCGTCGCTATTTGCGTCGCATTTGCGACGCATATAGCAACGCCAATTGCGACGCCGCAGGGAAAAAAAGTGCGGCCGAAACCAGAGCGCCATTTTCATTTTCTTTTCTTCGCCTTTTGAGAGCAAGAGCGAGGGAGAGAGCGAGGGAGAGAGCCAAGGCTTTGTGAGAGAAGAGGAGGAAGAGACTTGCTGCCACCGCCGCCGGCGCCACCGCCGTTGTTTGCGAAGGAGAGGAGGAGCCCTCGTTGCAAAGAGAAGCCGCCCGCGCTCGCTATATCTCATTGGTGAGTCTCCCTCTCTCTTTCTTTTACTTGTTGAAGGTTTAAATTGTTCTCTTTTGTTTGTTTAGGAGAGGAAAATGAAAGAGAAGGAGAGGGAGAGGGAGAGAGAGGGAGAGGGAGAGGGAGAGGGAGAGGGAGAGAAAGAGAGGGAGAGTGCATTCTCTCTCTCTCTCTCCCTTTTGCTTGTTTAATGTTTAAATTACTTTCTTTTTTGCTTGTTTAGGAGAGGAAACGAGAGAGTAAGAGAGAAAGAGAGGGAGAGGGAAAGGGAGAGGGAAAGAAAGAGAAAGAGAAAGAAAGAGAAAGAGAAATAGAGGGAGAGGGAGAGGGAGGGGGAGGAAATAGGAGAGGGAGAGAAAGAGAAAGAGAGGGAGAAGGAGGGAGAGTGCATTCTCTCTCTCCCTCCCTCTCCCTTTTGCTTGTTTAATGTTTGAATCACTTTATTTTTTGCTTGTTTAGGAGAGGAAATGAGAGAGAAAGAGAGTGAGAGGGAGAGGAAGGAGAAGGAAATGAGAGAGGGATAGAAAGAGAAAGAGAGGGAGAGTGCATTGTATCTCTCCCTCTCCCTTTTGCTTGGAGGATGTTTAAATCACTTTATTTTTTGCTTGTTTAGGAAATGAGAGAGAAAGAGAGATAGAGAGGGAGAGGGAGAAAAAGAGAAAGAGAAAGAGAGGGAGAGGGAGAGGGAGAGGGAGGGGGAGGGGAAGGAAATGAGAGAGGGAGAGAAAGAGGGAGGGGGAGGGGAAGGGAGGGAGGGAGAGGGAGAGGGAGAAAGAGGGGGGGAGAGGGAGAGGGAGGGGGAGGGGGAGGGAGGAAATGAGAGAGGGAGAGAAAGAGAACGAGAGGGAGAGGGAGAGGGTGAGAGAAAGAGAGGAAGAGAGGGAGAGGGAGAGAAAGAGAGGGAGAGGGAGGGGAAGGAAATTTAAGATAATATACGTATTGGTAATGGTATGCAATGTGCTTTGCATATGGCCACGTACTTCATCAAAATGAACCCAAAATTATTGTTATAGAAGAAGAAACCCTTAAATTGAGTATAGGATAATTTCTCTCAGGTCTTATGACTATGAGTAGAATTGATTGAAATAAATTTTATTACCATAGTTATAAAATTTCATAGATGGCGCGCATTAATTTTATAATGGATTACTTATACTCAAAGCCGAGATATAACAAAAAATTATCTACCGGGACAAACAAATCGTTGAGCATGATACAAGGCCGAGATATAATATCGGAAAATCTCTCGACTACTATATACAATGCAAGGTTTATGGTCAACTTGCAACTTGACGTACATCTCCATAAAGCTATCCATTTAAGCCTCGTTTGCTGTAATGTAGATAAGATGGCAAACGAAGAAGGTCCTATTGTTCAAGACCGCGAGTCGTATCTTAATCAGCGTGTCCCATGTCCTTGCTCTCAATGCAAGTTGGCAATTAGACGAAAACGCCGATTGTCTATAGAACACGTACGACGATTTGGCGAGTTTCAATCTGAGATCATTGATCAGGCGATTGCAGATTTTCAGCAAACGGTAATTTGAAGTTAGCATTTTTCATGCATTGTACTCTCAAGCTAATTGAAAACCATACACAATAAGATCGAGTCTTGTTGGCAAATTTTGTATCCAGGGGGGTGATGTCTCGACCCAAGGGGGAGTGCACCCTTTGCGGCCAATTAGAAGAGTTCGTGGACGTGCGATGGATGGATTGCAGGAGCCAATCGACCACTCGCAAGGCCCATCTATACCGTCAATGCCAGAGGAGACAGACAACCTTCCCGACCTGCCTACAATCTTGGAGCCTGAGATGGAGGCAATGATCAATGCATTGATTCCCATGGATGTTGAGACATCTGACCCGCTTAGAGAGGAAGCATCCATACCATTATATGATGGGTGCCGAGTATCTCGGTTGAAGACATTGCTTGCACTCTTATGTGTGCAAGCAAAATACGGTTGGAGCGATACGAGTGTGACTGAGTTATTCAGGTACCTTGCACACAGACTTCTTTTTTTTTTTTTTAACAGTATTATTGCAAACATGGATGGATTTTTCAAGGTGTTTTATGATTTTTTCAGGTTATTGAAATATCATATATTGCCACCTGCAAACACCATGCCTGAGTCTCGTGATGATGCACGACATGTTTTACGGAAGCTTGGCATGGACTACAATAACATCCATGCATGTATCAACGATTGCATATTGTTTCGAGATGAATACGAGACTATGGAGACATGTCCAAAGTGTGGTGCTCACAGGTATCGACAGGACTTGCAAGGGCCGACCATCCCTCAAAAAGTCCTCAGACACTTTCCGCTCATCCCCCGCATAAACCACATGTTTCGCACGTCTGCCATGGCAAGCTTGACAACGTGGCATGTGCAGAATAGGTCCACGGATGGAGTGCAACGAATATGAGCAGATTCGCGCGCATGGAGCCACATTGACTCTACCTTCCCAGGCTTTGCGCGAGAGCCAAGGAATCTTCGGCTCGGTCTCGCCATGGATGGTGTGAACCCATTCGGTCTGCGCTCGACTTCTTACAGTGTGTGGCCTATAGTGCTTGTCAACTACAACATTCCTCCATGGCTTTCTACGAAGAAAGGACATCTCATCCTTAGCTTGCTCGTCCCGGGCCGCTACAAAGTAAAAAATATGGACGTGTATCTTCGTCCATTAGTCAATGAGCTTAAGATTTTCTTAAGTCATCTGAACCTAAAAATGCTAATCCAAGTGTCTCACATACCAATTCCAAGAATGTAATTTGTTACAAATGCAGTCGTATATGCTATGTCAAGGACCCATATAGCCCAATAATAGGAGACAAATGGCCTAAGAAATATGACACTTCTATGTCCTTTCCTAAGGATAGTATACAAGGATGTATGAGTAGTGGTATGTTTTCCAAAAGAGGCCCTAAAATTGACTCTCATTAATTTTATCAAATCATTATTTTACTATATACTAGGCACGTAAATTGTTTTGATGGTTCAAGCCAATGTTCTTCTAGTGATTTTCCTTGAGGTTCAAACGACATAAGGCACACACACATACAAGCATTAATCATGAGAGAGAGAGAGAGAGAGAGAGAGTGTGTGTGTGTGTGTGTGTGTGTGCGCGTGTGTGTGTGTGTATGTCTAAGTGAGTGAGTGAAAAAGAGAGAGAGAGTAAACATAGAAGTGACAAAGTCACATAGTATTCTTGAATGGAATCTCTTCTATTTACTAGCCTTGCCACTAACACTTCCTCAATTACCTTGCATACTGGAGGTGACTGGAGGATAGTGCATGCCCAGGTTCCTACCAATATGTTCTCTAACAAAATCCCATGTAGCTTTGCAAGAGATGATGGGCTAGCCGTCTTACCCCATCCTTGAATGTCATTATATCTGCCTCCAAAGTGGACCCACTTTGATGCAAAACTCTGTAGATTCCTTTTTTGGCTAAGGAGTTTCCACTTTTACCAACTGTCAATGCGATTCAAGGACTAAACACCCATGAACGAAATATCTTTTAATTTTCCTTAATGGTAGTATCTTAGATGGTTGCTAAAACTTTTTAAAGAACATTCACTATGAGTTCCTTATTAGTGTCTTGCTCTAGAGATCATTAGTACATTAGAAGATTCTCGAGCACTTTGCTATAATGGAAAATTGTCAAACTTGTAGCTGAATCACCTTTTAAAATGAAGTATATGTTCACCTTATTTCATTTTTCCAAACTAAAGTCAACATGTTTAAACCCAACACATTGGACAAGGCAATATCTTTGGTGTATGACGTCCCAAAAAAAAAACTAATGATCAATGAGCAAAACTTTTAGCTTTCATGGAAAATAATATGGGTAACGACAACTGTCGTTTTAACTCTTTTCATGCTTCCAACTTTCAATTTGGAAAGAATCATCCTACTTGCAGACCTTGCATAAGAGATTTCTATAATAATGTACACCGCCCTACATCAAATTCTAATCCCAAGAGTTCTACTTTGCTCTCTAATTTTGTTAACTCATCAGAACCTAAAAATGCTAATCCAAGTGTCTCAAATACCAATTCCAAGAATGTAATTTGTTATAAATGCAATCGTGTATGCTATGCCAGGGACCCATATAGCCCAATAATAGGGGAAAATGGCCTAAGAAATACAACACTTCTATATGCTTTCCTAAGGATAGTATACAAAGGTGCCATTATTCTACCTCCAAAGTGGGCCCACTTTGATGCGAAACTCTATAGATTCCTTTTTTGGCCAAGGAGTTTCCTCTTTTACCAAGTGTCAATGCAATTCAAGGACTAAACACCCATGACCGAATATCTTTTAATTTTCCTTGACGGTAGTATTCTAGATGGTTGCTAAACTCCTTAAAGGATCTTCACTCTGAGTCCTTTATTAGTGTCTTGTTTAACGCTAGTAATGGCACATTCTAAAGTTCAATGCAACCTTAGTACATACTCCTCTCTAGCTAAAAGGTCTTGGAACACCTGGTGAAGTATAAGGCTTTGTTCTACTTTTTTGCAACCTTAACTTGACTTTGCACTAGCTCTTTAAAGATTGCATATGGTTCTGGTTTTGTATTCCTACCTTACCCAACCACAATAGTCTCATAGATTAAAAGTCATAAAAGAGTGGGAGTGTTGAGATTTTCAAAGTGAATATTTGCCCTCCCCCCAAGAGATTCATAGTAAACTCAATCTCAAAACTTCTAACATGGATAAATAGACAACATCAATATCTTCGAACTCCAATATATTATAATTATAAGTATACCTTTAATTATAATGTATAATTAAGAAAGATAATAATTATAGTATATTATTCACATGAGTTATAATTTTTAAAAATTATATTAATTTTTTTAAATAATTTCATTAGTATATTTGATAATTAATGTGTGACACAAATTAGCATAACATTCTCATGTGAATTTCCCTTTTGAGAATGCATTTAAATGAGTATCTCTTGGAAATTTTGTATACATTTGCAAATATAACATTCTCGTGTGAACTTTTGTTTTGAGAATACATTTAAATTAGTATCTCTTTCTATAAAAAATAAAAAATTTATTGTAACTCAAAAATTATATTCTTAATTTCTTTGCAAATTTTGATCATCTTCTAAATAGTATACACAATTTATTTCTTATCATTAAGGTTTAATACAAAACCATACCCACAGTGCAAGGCTCTCTTCTCTTGCAATTTTTATGAGAAAAATAAGTTGTTATAGTGCAAGGGTCTTATCTCCCTTACTGACCTTCTTTTCTTCTTGCTCTTGAGATCAAGGCTAGGACGAGAAGAACAAACATACATCAAGAGCCTCTCAAGAGAAAACATCACAATGCTAATATTGGAACCCATGATGAAGATTAAGCTTGGTGCTAGAGATTGATATGCTTAATGTACCTCTATTACTAAAGTACTACAAACTATGGTTTTAATTGTAGCTCTATGGCTGAACTGGTATAGACTATGATATTCACTATGCAACTAAAATATGTTATTAATGTAAAATATATTATGGGTTAGATTCTTTTTTCAATCTTGAAGTTTTGTTTGTGCAGAAGCTCATAATTTCACCAACCTTGGATTGAAGATTGAAGATACTCAAGTAAGGGAGGTCTTCTTCTACAAGCTCATTAATAAAATGTATATGTGACTATAAGTGTACACATGGTATTGAAGGTTGGCAATTAGTGAATCCTAGTACTTATTTTAGACACGTTAAAAATGACATGCTTGGGATTATGCATTATTCTCTAGAAATATCCCATGCTAGTGAACCAAGCAACTCAAACGTGCAAGTAGATCATATTGAGAACTGAAGGCATGAATAATCATCTCCAATGCATGGTGGAAATAACATAGATGATTTAAATAGACGATGTACGTGGCGTGATTGCATTGCATATTGTAATGGTGCGAGGAGTATTGGTCCACAAACTTTTCTTAGGCACCAAGAGTTGAATGCCAAATATGATGCACTAAGTATGAAAATTGGTCTTACTACTTCTAATGAAAGGCAACATGAACAAGGTAATAATCAAACTATTAATACTTCTGTAAGTCCCCCCTTCGGTCGTGACAACAACTCAATTAACCATGCTAAGTCTCCTCAAATAGACCCTTCTATAGACAATGGCATATCTATTATTGGGTGATCATTATATCAACAAACTATACAAATAATAATTGAGCTTCAAGCTCTTTAGGATGACAACCAAATATCAATTAGTCCACAAGAGAACATACTCTAATTATTTTTTGGAGGAATGGGCAATCCAAGGCCTAGGACTCAAAGAGTTGAACAATGCAAGCCAAGTTTAAGTAAGCTATAAGTGCAACTACCTGATACATGGAATGCAAACCTTGATGGAGTGAGAGTCCCAACATCTTGGGAGCAACTTGACTTTGTGTATCATGGTATTGGCATGGTCCAACCTGAACACTATAGGTTTTGAGTGGGAAATAAAAACAATGATCATGAAATTGAACTTATTACACCTAGTAAAGAAAATATCCGAATCTTTTTCAATAGAAAATATAGCATCAATGCTCTAAACCAAATTAGAGGGTGTATTTTGCACTCTTACCTTATAGGTGGTTCTATAAGCCCAAAGAGCCTCATACGGATGCTCATCCCAATCTTATTTATAAGAAGTGACTGTTTTAGTTAAAATCCCACAAATAATTTTATTAGTTACTTCTACTTGGCTATGAACTCTAGGGTAATAAAGCATTGATTTGCGATGCTTAATCTTATACAATTCTATTAATTTGCTAATTAGGCCATTCAAGACATGGGAACCTTGATCACCTACTAATTTGAGTGGGCAACCAAATGTGTTATAATGTTTTTATACATGAACTTAGCCACCTCAATGGCTTTATCTGTCTTACAAGCTTCTGTTTCCACCCACTTAGTAATATAATAAGTACAAACAAATATATCTTGATTGGATTGAGATCTTGTAGTCCGATCAATTGGACCCACAAAATCAATGCTTCATTTCTCAAAAGAGGATATATAATGCAAATATAGTTGTCAAAGGTATGGTGAAACTCTTAGAAGGTCAACCAATCCTATGATATACGTCATATTTTTGGAAATAATAATACGCATCCTTAAATAAGCTAGGTCACCAATAACTAGATAATAGACCCTTCCTTGCTATTAATTTACCAACAAAATGGCCACCACAAGGTTCATCATGTAATAACTTTGAAACCACTTGAACTTCATCTTCCTATACACATAAAAAATAAATGCCCTCTCTAGGGAAGAATTTGTATAGCTAACCCCCTTATCATCCATAGGAGTATTCATGCATCAATATCCCTAGCTTTCTTCATTTATCTGCACCAGGTGGATATCGAGCGGTATGAAGAAAATTAGCAATGTCTGCATCACTTAGATTATGGCTTGCATAATAAATTAGATTATCCCCCTTATTATTATTTTCTTGACATAAAAGAGCTCTGACAACATACATAGATTTATCTGATTGGAGTGAAATTCCTTCATACAATTGGAGGGTGCCAATACTAGTTCTTCAATCAACTTTTACTTCAGAAATTCAAATGCTTCCTACCAGACACTATCCCAATTAAAAGGAGTGTCCATTCATAGCAAGTTTTGTTAAGGATGATGTGACCTTTGTAAAATAAAAAATAATTTAATTTCCCCAAAAATCTGCATAGTTGTCTAAGATTTGTTGGACTAGGTGGTGGAAGTTTAGAAATCTTAGCAATTTTAGTAAGATCCATGGCAATACCTTCCTTAGAAACAATAGTTCCTTTTGGAACTCAAAAAATACATTTATCAGGTTTAATGAAATACCCACATCATCACTACATTCAAATACTTGTGACAACAATTGAGCAATTTCTTTTTCCATCCATACAAAAGTTGTCAAGAAACACTTCCATCTACTATCAAAGATAATCTTGGTAGTTTGGAATCAAAACCCTTTCAAATGTTATGGGGTGCCTTGCACAAAACAAAAGGCATTACTTTGTGAGTGAATGGTGTCCCATTATGGTTATCCTTATGATGAATTAATACTTTATTATAACCTAGTAAACCCATCCATAAAAAATATAATTCATGGCCAAAGACTTTATCAAGTACTTGATCTATAAATGGCAAAGGAAAATAATATTTTAGTGTCTTATTGTTAAGCTCCCTATAATTAACAAAAATATAGATTTTTTTGCTATTTCTTGTCAAGATTGTGGGAGAGAAGGAAGGAGTCTCACTTGTAGCTTTCTCACTTACAGAATGGGGGAATACACACAAAGATGGAGGCTGAAAACAATTTTCCTCTTCTTAGTTGTGTAAGCCAAAAGAACTCTAGTACAGAGAAATAGAAGAACCCTATATATGGGTCTCAAACCAAACTCAACTAACTAAGGTGGCATATTAACTAAGCCACAAACTAGAGTAGATAAGGATAGTTGTCATCAAGCTATGATTCATGGGCGGTGTACCAACCGCATCTGCAAACTAACAAGTCAGTGACATAAATGCACAATGGTTACCCTGGCGTATCACGAGTGGAGCTCGATATCTCAACACTCCCCCTCGAGCTCAATCCCAATTCCTGCACACCAAGCAGGTCTCTGAACTTGCGTAGCTTCTCTGCGCCCAATGCCTTCATGAATATGTCAGCTACCTGATCCTCTCTACTGACATAAACTAGATCAATAAGACCTAGTAAAACCCTCTCCCGCACATAGTGATAATGCACCTCAATGTGCTTTGTTCTAGCATAATATACTGGGTTATTTACCAAGTGTATACTACTCATGTTGTCACAATAAATGACAACTGGCCCATCTGTAGATTGATGCATATCATAAAGTAGCTTATGCAACCAAGCTACCTCACATGCAGCCATTGTTGCACCCATGTACTCAGCCTCTGTGCTTGACAAGGCAACTGTAGGTTGTTTCTTGCTGCTCCAAGTGTCTGTAGCACTCCCAAAAGAGAACACATATCCACTGATAGATTGTCTATCAGAAATACTACCAACCCAATCAGCATCAATGTATCCATGCAGCTGTATCTGAACCCCAGTCTCATAAAATAGTCCATACTATAATGTGGACTTCACAGATCTGAGTATGCGTCTAGCCACATCCAAATGCGGTTTCCTTGGAGCCTGCATAAACTGACTTACCAATCCAACAACATAGCTCAAATCTGGCCTGGTAATAGTCATATAAATCAAACTTCCTACTATGCGTCTGTACATAGTAGGGTCTTCGAGAAGCTCACCTGCATCTGCGCTCAGCTTCACATTCTGCTCCAAAGGAACTGAAATAGGCTTTCAACTTGTCATCCCATATTTGGACAACATGTCCAATCCATACTGCCTCTGCAAGAGCCATATTCCACTTGGTGATCTAATCATCTCAATGCCCAAGAAATAACACAGCTCTCCCAAATCCTTCATCTCAAACTTCTGCTTCAATAGCATTTTCACATGAAGGATATCTTCATCACTATCACTTGTCATAATCAAATCATCAGCATAAATGACAAGTAGCATAATACCTTTCTCTGTTTTTCTCACATAAAGTGAGAAATCTGCCTTGGAAATCAGAAAGCCAATAGTGACAAGATATTGTCCTATCTTGTCAGACCATGCTCTAGGTGCTTGTTTCAAGCCATACAAGGCTTTCTTCAACCTGCAAACAAACTCAGGATGAACAACATGCACATAACCTGGTGGCTGCTCCATATAGACCTCTTCTTGCAAATCACCATGCGAGAAGGCATTCTTTGCATCCATTTGATGTAAAGGCCATCCCTTTGATGCAACCATAGCAATGACTACTCTTACAGTTGCCATCCTTGCAACCAGACTGAATGTTTCTTCATAATCAATGCCATATTTTTGTGCATACCCCTTGACTACTAATCTTGCCTTGTATCTATTCATAGAACCATCTGCATTGTGCTTCAGCTTATAAACCCACTTACAACCAATTGCATTCTTATCTTTAGGCAAAGG
This sequence comes from Lygodium microphyllum, assembly GCF_053477565.2. NCBI lineage: Eukaryota > Viridiplantae > Streptophyta > Polypodiopsida > Schizaeales > Lygodiaceae > Lygodium > Lygodium microphyllum. The sequence continues at coordinate 9,606,172 of NC_141150.1, read as the reverse complement.
TACCAATTCCCTTGTAGCATTTGCCTCCAAGGCATCCATTTCTTATCCATGGCTTTCTCCCATTTTTCTTTTCCCATGGCTTGCTCAAAAGAAGTGGGTTTTGGTTCCTGTATCACTTTGACCATATAGGCAATGAATGGCTATAAGTCCATCATATTTCAGCCTATCCACAGGATACCTAGCTCTCGTAGACCTACACAAAGTAGGTTCACTCCCAGGTGCTCTCAAAACATCCCTGGTTTTCCTTACTCCAGGTGTAACAATAGAAGGAATACCCAACTCATCATGAATGCTCTGTTCTGATCCACTGGATTCACCATCCACATAAGAGTGACCTGCATTCACATCAAACATGGGCGGATCTACCATCTCTTTTCCTTTTCATGAAACCTTCATACCACTATCTACATTGTTTTGAGGAGATTCTCCTAATCTCAATCTGCCTGTCCATGGCGAAGAATGTGAACCACTGCTAGAGGACACTCCAAGTCCACTAATATTTTGTGACTATTGCTCTGAATTCTGTGCACCATTTTTCATTTTGTGCATCTACATCATCAATCACATTTAGTGGTTTATACCAGCTACTCATCTCATCGAAAACAACATCTCTGCTCATTGTAAACTTACGAGTAAAAGGGTTATAGCATCTATACCCTTTTTGCTACTACAGAGAGTAACCAATAAAGATGCACTTCTTAGCTTTTGGATCCAACTTGGATCTCAACTCATGTGGCACATGAACATAGGCAATGCAACAAAAAAACTTCAAATGAGAAATATCTGGTCTCCTACTAGTATACCTCTCCTCTGGAGTCATCCCATGTATTGCTGCAGTGGGAGTCATGTTCATTATGTAGACTGTTGTAGCAACTGCTTCAGCCCAGTAAAAATCTGGCAAGTCTTTTTCGTTGAGCATGGCACGAGATACCTCTCCAATATGCCTATTTTTCCTTTTTGCAATTCCATTTTGTTGTGGGGTATGACTGCATGAATATTGCTGCTTTATGCCATGCTCCTGCAGGAACCTTGCAAACTCATTTGAGAGGTACTCTCCCCCTCCATCTGACCTTAGGTATTTTATTTGCAGGCATCTTTCTTTTTCAACCGTAGCTTTCAGAGTTTTGAAATGCCCAAATACTTCACTTTTCTTTTTCATAAAATACACCCAAACTTTTCTGCTATAGTCATCAATAAAAGTGACAAAATAATGACAGCCTCCAATAGATGCAGCTTTAATAGTCCACACATCAGAGTGGATTAATTCCAATGGCTTCTTACTCTCTTGAAAATATCTAGGAAATGGTTTCCTTGCCTATTTTCCAAATTAACAGGCTTCACATACCTTATGCATTTCTGCAACCTTGAATTTAGACAATCCTGCAGCAATATTTTGGGCTTGCATTGATTTAAGTCGTTGTACATTAACATGACCAATGCGTTTATGCCAGATATCAATATCTGCAACTACACCGGTCCCATGTGCAAACATTGCTGCACTCAATTCAGGCATGTCTGCATCCAACGTAAACATTCTGCCCTTCTTCTTTCCTTTTGCTATCAAGCGACCTTTATTTTTCATATCCTCAACAAAGCATCCATTAGAATTAAATCTGACCTGCAAGCCCTGCTCAACCATTTGACCAACAGAAACCATGTTCTTGGTGATATTCGAGACATGAAATATATCCGACAGGTATTTCTTTTTCCCATCCTGCATAGACAAAGGAAATTTTCCAATCTGCACAATAGGATGTGTAGTATCATCACCAGTCTCCACAAATCCTAGTTTTTCCATTTTCCTTGCATCTTGCATCCATTCTGCATGACCTGTCATGTGGTTTGATGCACCTGAGTCAACATACCACACATCATTGCTTTCTTCTGTACTTGTCACAGAATTGGTCATGCGCTGCATCATAAACAAATGCTCATTTCTGTCTCATCACCCTGTCTACTAGAAGATGCATAATTCCCTTGTTGCAATTTTCCATTCATGATGTCATTCTGCTTTTTATAGCAATCTTTAGCCATATGATACATTTTACCACAGTAGTAGCATTCAACATTGCTGTTTGCATTTTGGTCTCTTTGCCATCCACCACGACCTCTTTGGCTCCCCCTGCCTCTAGAGTTACCACGTTCTTCTCCATAGGACTGGTTTTCTTGAGTTTGCTGCATATTCTGATTTCTACCATGGCCTCCAGATCGACCTCCTCTACCTCTGCCTCTACCTCTTCCAGCATTTGAGAAGAAGACAGCTTCTTTTGAAGTTTCGCTTGAAGAAGATGCACCATCATTTCTCTGCTCCTCACAAATTAGAAGAGCAATCAACTCCTCAAAATCACGAAATCTTTCACGGACAGAAATCGATGTTCGGAACTGTGCATAATCCTTTCCTAGACCATTCAAGGTCACAGAAACTAAATCATCATCTTCCACTGGCGACCCAATGGAAGCAAGTGCATTTGCAATCTTCTTCACCTTCATGTGGTAGTCATTGATGCTCATACTTTCTCTTTGCACATTGTGCAACTCTTGCCTGAGATGCATTTTCCTGGCTTGCGTATTTGTGCTATACATTTTTGACAAAGTATCCCATTCCTCCTTTGGCGTACTTGCATCCTAGATATACATAATCATAGAGTCTAAAATACTTATAGACAGCCAGTACATAACTTTTCTGGCTCTCTCATGCCATCCTTTAAATGCCTGCATTTGTTGTTGATTGGGAACATCAGGAAGAACTGGTTCTTCTTCCTTTCCTGCAACGAACTCCTGATGTGTGGAACAGTGATACTAGAGCCTAGCCTACATCTAGGGCTTCCAATCGCCTATCCTCTTATGCGAAGGCAAGCTTGCTGGAACAATTGGCCTCTACGGTCTATCTCAACCCAAAAATGACTTTATGCTAGATTCCCAAGGCTCAAAAATCCTCCCCAAACCCCCTATGTCTATCCAAAATTTTCTAAGTCTAGTCCAACATTAAAAAATCCTATCTCCTTACCATGCTGCCATCATTCGAGAGCTTTTGTGGCCAAATAAGATTAAGAGATATTAATTAATCTGTATTGTCTTAAGCTTAGCTTAAGCTTTGAGAAGTTTAAAGCTTCTTTTGAATTTTGTGGGGGGTCGTTTTTTGTTATCGTCAACTACACACTTCATTGATCTGCCTAAATGACAATTGACTTACATTTCTCACAAGAGAGGAGATTCTTGTGCAGTCACTCCAAGATTGCAAAACTTCATCAAAATACTATTAAAAATTTTTGTCTTTCTTGCCTATTCCGTCTCCTAATTTTGTCAAGAAGCTGCTCTTTATTTTGATACCTACACACCAAAATTTTCTTACCGTGAGCAAAGCGACTCTTTAATTACAAGGCATATCTATTATTTTGATCGTTTCACCAAGTTTTAAGCAATCACCATGTCTTAGGAAGGACTATCCAACACTACAAATTTAGACTCCACATCACCACTTCCTAAACCAACCATGGAGCAATACATAGATTCATTGGCCATGCAACTAGAAGAAGAGCATCAACATTGAGCCCAACTCGAGCAAGAGCTACGATATCGTAAGTTTTATACATCCAAAATTTATTTTGTCGATGATGCTATGGTCTCCAAGATCAATGCCACCCTTGAAATGAATCCATCCGCGAAGATAAGCAAACATATCTTTAAATTTAATACTAACAATAATATTAAAGATGTTGTAAGGTTATCTCTTTGCTAAGTCAATTCAACTCATATTTTGATAATAAAAGTTATACTAAAAGTTATACTCATATTTTATCAACAAAGCTTCTTTATGGTGGTATGTTATATGCAATATCATTGATCATCCTCTTATGTGGACGACATTCCGTAAGAAGGTTCTCACTTATTTCCTTCTTGCCAATTTTAGTTTCACATGCAATAACAATGGAATATCCTTATGCAACCAGAGCAAGAGATCCTCATCAGTACATCGAATGATTCTAGAGAACTTTGCTATAATGGAAAATGGTCAAACCTATAGTCAAACTACCTTTTAAAAGAAAGTATATATTCAGACTTCTTTCATTTTTCCAAACTGAAGTCAACATGTTTAAACCCAACATATTTGAACAAGGCCGTCTCCCTAGTGCATGACGTCGAAAAGAAACAAACTAAAGATCAGTGAGTGACAAGTTTTAGCTTTCTTGGAAAATAATATGGGTAACAACAACTGCCATTTTAAGTCTTTTCATGCTTCCAACATTCAATTTGGAAAGAATCATGTTGCTCACCAACCGTGGATAATAAATTTCTATAATAATGTAGGCCACCCTAGTTGAAATTATAATCCCAAGAGTTCTACTTTACTCTCTAATTTTCTTAAGTCATTTGAATCTAAAATTGCTAATCCAAGTGTCTCAAATACCAATTCCAAGAATGTAATTTGTTACAAATGCAATCGTATATGCTATGTCAGGGACCCATATCGCCCAATAATAGGGGACAAATGGCCTAAGAAATATGACACTTGTATGTCCTTTCCGAAGGATAGTATACAAGGATGTATGAGTAGTGGTATGTGTTGCCAAAATTCTTGATCTTCATCGTCATGGTCTTGTGCAAGGTATGGATCTTAAATCTCATCCACGTATGGGAATATGTGAGTACTGTGCACTTGGAAAACACCATCGTTTGCCTTTCCACACTTCTACTTCATCACATTCCTGTGCTCTCTTGGATTTGGTTCATACCGATATTTGCGGTCCTTTTCCTACTTCAAAGTCTTAATATCGATATTTTATAACTTTCATTGATGATTTCTCACGGTACACACATGCCTATCTTCTTCGACATAAGTCTGAGGCTTTATCTATATTCAAACAATACAAGATAAGCGTGGAGCTTGAAACTGGATTCTCTATAAAGACTCTTCACAGTGACAATGGCGGTGAATATGTATCCAATCTATTTGATGACTTCTGTAAGGATCAAGGTATTCATCGTGAGTTTACAGTTCCTTATTCTCCTCAGCAAAATGGTGTTGCTTGTAACGTGTCCACTAGTATCATCCAGGACACCTCTTAGCAGTCCATCAGAAAGGATGTCTAGAGATCTCTGCCCGGCACTCCCATGGAATGTTACGGGTTTTGCGATCTAGGTTTTCCCGCATCTGCCACGTAGCACAAGTATCCTGGCTATTCCCACTTAGGACTGGAATTAGGTTTTTCTTGATTGGTCATTACCTAACAGCAACTAGCGTCGGACCCAAGCGAACTACTTTACACAGAAATGCCAGGTCCGAAGCGGATTCATGCTGCACTTGGTTCAAGGAGAATGGGAAACGAGAGGGATGCAAAGCTCAACCTCTCTGCCATAAGGCATAGTCCCATTCCATTCCCCTAAAACAACGTAAATCGGGTAAGACATAACTCTAGGTCATCGCTTTTGTTGTTCTGTCCTTCGACGATTATCCCACTGTTCCTCAAGATTTCAGAAAAGTTCCCGGCTAACCAGGGCCACCCAACCGTAGGACGGACCCATGGCCCATCCTCCGCACTTTCCTCGGTTTGTTTTAGTTATGTAATTATCTAACACATTTTTTTGACATGTAACAATCAGCTTCTTTAATTAAACTGTTAAGCACTGGTTCCTTCACATAATCTTATCACGTGACATAGAAAAACAATATCAAACAAGTTCTTTATTAACATATCATCATATTTATTTTTTTAAATACAAGGAGTTCCGCCCGTAGGCTTGTCCATAATCCGCCGGAAGGCTATCCAGTAATCCACAAGGATCACTATTCCAAGCTTCCGCTCGTAGACTAGTATGCGGGCCTCAAGATCCAATCCTGAGTCACGTTAGCCTCTTGTGCAGGACCCGGAAGGCGAGGGATTTACAGCCAGAGCCCCCCTGGCACCCAAGCGTCCTCCTGCTCCAAGTAGAGCTCAATGGAGAGACCTCTTGTGGCGGGTTCGGTCCACGTTCCCGGCGCGGTCAACAACCCCCTTGGTTAGGGTCAGGTAGGCAGTCGGGGGTAACTGAAGTTGCCTCTCCCTTCAGGCCTTCATCCTGGAGTATAGATATTCATTTAATTTGTAATTCATAAATCAAACAGTACTCTAAAATCTCTAGCAAGCACAAACACTTCCATTGACCGATCTTGTTGTTGGCAAACTGCTAAGGAATGATTCTATCCTTTCGAATGCATCAACACTCATTCGAGGGTTTCTTGCAACTTGGCAAGATCCCTTATATTCTGGGTTACGGCGTACCCTATTAACCCAACTTGGTCAACCCTAAAGTTCATTGGATACTTTAGTTTCCGATTTTTAACCTTTCTTATTTAGAAAGATATCAAAAAATACATCCTTTTGCAAGATAACTTGCGTAAGGATCCCCCATCCTTGTTGAGGGTATTTAACCTTCCTTCTTGTGAATCAATCACAAGACCATATGACTTCGTACTAGCCACGCAAGTCCTGCATTGTAATATACGATGAAACAACCCGTTTTAGTTTCTTTAAGCTAACGTTTGTAAGACCTAGATCTCTTTTTAAGAACCTCAGGGACAAACCCTAGTTCTTTTTTATTTACGATTTATTGACCCTACAATCAGGGAAGGTAGGCAGGTATTTAAGGTATAAGTGTTTCTTGGGTTTTAAATCATTCCCAAGACATATTTCGCAGCATAGGTATTTCTAAGTTTACATTAATTCGGTTAACTTTTAGAAGGTAATATTGAGATCACCTCGGCACAATTTGTTATCTTTGTGACAATTGATTTTTCAGTCCTAAACTTTATTGCTTTGAGGTTAGGTAAATTCAATTAATCTTCCTTTTTCCTTGCGAACGAAACTCATGCCAAATAACAATATTTTCCTTGCTAAGATATTCAGTTAGCAATGATAACTTCCTAGAGTTCAAGCAACGTAAGAAACCTTTCATGAATTTCATCTTCTATGATGATTCATTGCAGAAAAAAAAGAATAGGGGTTAATGGTACAAGATGCAGTTTTTATACCTTCAAGATTTAACCGAAATATACTACTATAGTAGGTAGATAATCTTGTTCATAATTCGTTTCAATGCATGATGCTATTTGAAGGAAACTATGTTTTATACATTATCATTTTTGCATGTTCAATTAAACTAAACTCCTTCATCGTAAATAACTAGAACAAAATATATCTTATCCCTAACAATTCATCTTGCATGATTGAATTAAATCCGATATAAAACCAAGAAGGAAAAACCTGGTTTTGGGGTGAGATATCCACATGGATATCGGGAGATGACGCTCCCGTAGCTACTCCTTCGACTTTCTTAGGCGGCATCGCAGTTGTAATCCTTCGAACGTGAATGCAGCTTTTACCTTCCTTTTCGGATTTCCACCACCGCTTCAATACTCTTCTTCTTTGTGGAACTTATGAGGGAATGGGTGCTTAAATCTTGGGTGGGAGTATAAACCCACTTGGAGAAGGCTTGTGGAAGCCCACAAGGAAGGATTTAAGGGCTTGCAATATGAAAAAGGCTTATAGGACCCTAAGGTATTTCATGGGGAAAAACCACAGGGAGGATTTTCAAATCTCGGGGAGGGTGAAAAAAATAGGTTATAAAACCCTTCAAGAGAAAGGGAAAAAGGAATATGAGTATAGGAAGGGGGGCTTAGAGGAGCCCCCCCTTAGAAGCTTCAAGAAGCTTCTTGAAGCTTCTATAGGATCACAGGAGCCACATGGGGGGGGGATAATTTGACACGACGACGGGGGGGGGGAAGGTGAAAGTCTGCAGGTGGCAGATGCAGCGTTCGGTCCTTCCTCCTCCCTCGGTGGCAACACGAACGGGCGATGGTTTCGTCCTCCTTTCTCACGGCAGATGGACATCAGGCGGCAGCAGCGTCTTCCCCGTCCTCTCACGATACCGCAGCACCCTCCCTTCTTCTCACAAATCTCCCTTATTTATATAGGGGATGGGAGGGAAACCTCCCCCCCTTGACGTGTCCATCGGCATGCCTTGTGGAGCCGAGCAAGCTCCAGCAAGGAGCTTGTTGGCTCCTTTATCCCCCCTCTACCCTTCCAGCTCGATGCGCTGCCACGCGAGAAGGATAAATTCAAAAATATATATTTGATATATTACATTATCTCCCCCTTAGAGGAATCGAGATGTCCTCATCTCGAGATAAGCTAGGGATATTGATGGTTGAGAGTGTCTTCATCTACCCAAGTGGCATCCTCTTCGCGATAATCTTTCCACTGGACAAGGCATTCTCTCAAGGTTCTGGATCTTAACTGTCTCTCCCTAACATCTAAGATCCTATCCGGCCTTAGTTCAAGGACTCCTTGACTAGGCATTACAATTTGTTGGTCATCAAGTACATGGTTAGGGTTGGGTATATATTTTTTCAATAGGTTGATATGGAATACATTGTGAACCTTTAGGTTCTCAAGGAGTTGCAATCTATAAGCATTGGGTCCTAGGCATTTGAGGATTTTGTACGGCCCACAATACCTTGGATTTAGCTTCTTGCAATCTCCTAGGGATAGAGAACTCTTTTTAGGGCGTACGCGAATGAAGACCATGTCTCCTTCTTCGAAGACTCTTTCTTGACGCTTCAAATCCATGTATGCCTTCTGTCTATCCTTGGCTGCTTGTATTCTTGTATTATTGTCTTTATTTGATCTTCCATCTCTTCCAACATCTACCTTGACGCTTCAACCCTTAGGGTTGGATCAGAAAAGTTTAGGGGACTTTGACAGTCATGACCATACAATGCTTGGAAAGGGGTCATCTGAATGCTTTGCTGGTAAGAAGCATTGTAGGCAAATTCTACCAAAGGCAAGCATTGAATCCACTTCTTCGGCTCTCGACAGCAGTATTCCCTAAGCATATCCTGGATGACTTGATTTACTCTCTCTGTTTGGCCATCCGTTTGGGGATGGTAGGCAGTGCTAAAACAGAGTTGAGTCCCAATAGCTTCAAAGATAGAGCAGAAGTGTAATGTGAAGAGAGAATCTCGATCACTAATTATTCTTCTAGGTAAACCATGTAGTTTGAATATCTCCTTGATAAACAATCTTGCAATGTCGGAGGCTTTATACTTTGTCTTTACTAGAATCAGGTGTGCAACCTTGGTAAGCATGTCAACCACAACCATGATGGAGTTGTATCCTCCCTGGACTTGGGGTAAGCCAACCACAAAATCCATACTGATGAATTCCCATTTCATTTGGGGAATGTCAAGCGGTTGCAGTTTCCCTGGCATCATGACATGTTCGGCTTTGATACGTTGGCAAGACAAACACTCAGTGACATATTTGAGAACGTCACCTTTGAGCCTCTCCCAATGGTAGCTCTTCCTAACTGCATTAAGAGTTTTAGCATAGCCAGGATGTCATGCGAAAGGGGAATCATGAGCTTCCCACATTATCTTCTGCTTAAGTGACTGGCTTGTTGGTATACACAGTCTTTTCCTATAGTAGACAGGTCCATTATCAATGGAAAATTCCTGATATTTAGCTTGCAACTTTTGATTCTGCTCCTTGGTAGAGATCTCATTTAGCATTGTTTGGTAGACCAAATCATGGCATGCTTCCTCTCTAGCTAACTCAAGTATAGGGTTGTTTGGCATAGATACTTTTGTAGCTAGAGATCTGGCCGTTGATGGATTCTACAAGATTAGGAAATTTAGGAATGCCTTGCGACTAAGTGCATCGGCAACTTCATTCTCTTTCCGTGGTCGGTACTTGATTTCAAAATCATATTCCTCCAACACTTCAATCCACGGACGTTGCCTCATGTTGAGCTCATTCTGGGTAAAGATCCATTTGAGATTCTTATGGTCGGTTACTAGAGTAAACTTGTTACCCAACAGGTAGTGTCTCTAAAGCTTTAGGGCATGGATGACAGCTAGTAATTCCAGATCATGTGTAGTATAATTCTTTTCATGGTTCTTCAGTTTCCTTGAAGAGTATGCTACTAGATGACCTTCCTGCATAAGTACACACCCCAAGGCAAGAATGCTAGCATCAGCTACTACCTCGAACTCCTTATTGAGGTCTGGAAGTTTTAAAATAGATGCTGATACGAAACTTTGCTTCAATCTATCGAAGCTATTTTGTTGGGGAGTTGACCATGTAATGGAAGTCTGCTTCTTTAGTAAGTCCGTCAGAGGTGCTGCCATCAAAGCATAGATTTTGATGAAGACCCTATACCATCCTGTCAATCCAAGAAAGCTGCGTATTTCTCTGACAGATACTAGTGTTGGCCATTCAAGCACATCTCTGACCTTGGCTGGGTCTACTGATATTCCTTCTGATGATACTATGAATCCTAGATATTCAATCTGACGCTTGAAGAATGCACACCTTTTCATTTTTGCATACAGCTTATGTGACCTCATTGTCTCAAGGACAATCCGCAATTGAGGTTCATGATCTTCTTCCTGTTTAGAAGAGACTAAAGTGTCATCGAAGAAGACAAGTACGAAATCATCAAGATATGGCCTAAAGATGTTTTGCATTAATCTATTGAAGGTAGTAGGTGCATTCCTAAGCCTGAATGACATAACCAGGAACTCAAAGTGCCCATATCTTGTATTGAAGGCCGTCTTTGGGATATCTTCTTCCTTGATCCTTATCTAATAGTAACCTGACCCGAGATCAATCTTGGAGAAGATCTTTGCACCCTGAAGACGATCAAGAAGCTCATCTATTCTAGGAATAGGATACTTGTTCTTGACTGTTGATTGATTCAACCCTCGGTAATCAATACATAGTCGAAGTGTCCCATCTTTCTTTTTCTGAAATAGTACTGGAGCTCCCCACGGTGAATTGCTAGGCCGGATGTAGCCCTGATCTAACAGTTGCTTGAGTTGTACCTTCACCTCAATTGCTTCTAGTATGGACATTCTATAAGGTCTCTTAGCAATTGGCGCAGCTCCAGGTACTAACCTAATCTCATGATCCACTTCTCTTCGAGGTGGAAGTTTGGTCAATTCTTCAGCGAATACGTCCACGTATTCCTTTAGCCAAGAAGGTCCTTCATGAGACTCTTGCTTTTGATCTAACTTGTTGAGTTTGATCAAGTAAACAGGTAATCCTTTTCTGACTCCTTCTATGATCCGAGATACTTTGGCAAATTGGATTCTTGGCACTCCCGCCTCACCTTGAGTTGTGACAAATTCCCATTCAGAGTTTCGAAAGGAAACTTGACCCTTTCCACAGTGAATGTGGGCGTCATTGGGCTTAAGCCAATCCATTCCGAGTAGACACTCATGGATACCTAAATTCATGACTCTGAATTTAACTGAAGTATTCTTTCTTCCCAGAAAGAATTCCACCTTAGCAGTTTGCCTGGTACAATTTACCTCACGACCATTTGCCAATTCCACAAGCAGGGTAGGTGCTTCTACTGTGGCTATTCCTAGTCTTTTTGCACATGCTGGTGAGATAAAGGAATGTGTACTGCCACAATTAATCAAGGTTTTGAAACCTTTACCTTGATAGTCCGACGGTGTCTGAATCACCGAGAACTGGCGATTCAGCCCTTTCTTGTGTAAAGCGGCATGGACTGTCGCTCTTTCGAATTCAGCTTCCATGGTCGGATCTTCCTCTTCTTCTTCTTTACCTCTTTGCCTATTGGCAATGCAGGCGGTTCTTCCTCTTCCTTAGGTAGCGGCTTTCTTGACCACGGCCTGCTCCTTGAAAAGGCGCTTGGCGATGTCCTCCGCTGAGCTTGGGACATTGCCTCTTAAAGTGACCGGGTTCGTTGCAGTGGAAACAACGGAGGTTTCTGCCATTACTTTGAGTAGGAACAAAGTTGTTGACGTTATTCGTCCTAGCTTTCTTTCTTTGTCCCTGATTATGACCTTGAACTCTCTTCATTTGAGGTCTTAATGCTCCTCTGTTTGGGTCATTATAAGACCAAGTTTTATTACCCCTTGGTCTAGCTTGTACCTCCTGAATTATTGGTGCCGCTCGAATGAGTGCATCTTGAAGATCTGATGGACGCATAGATTCGAGACGGGTATTTACTGGTGGATTTAAACCCATACAAAATTTGGACACCTGCTGTGTCATGTCCATCTGTGGTGCATACTTTAAAAGTGAGACAAATTTAGAGTAGTATGCGTCAAGAGTGAGTCCTAGCTATTTTAGTTCGTAGAACTTGTTCATTTTCTGCGTGCGATATGTAGGTGGTAAGTATCTACCCTACATGACTTTCTTTAGCTTCTCCCAGGTAACGGATCCCTCTGCGATCCCTTGATCCCTGTACCATTTCTTCCACCAAAGTCTGGCTTCGCCGGTGAGTTTTAACTTGGCGAGCATAGCTTGATTGGTGGGTGCAGTACTGGCTGCTTCGAGTAATCCTCCATGGATTCAATCCAAATTTCAGCATTAGCTTGAATGAATCTACCTCTCCCGTCAAACTCGGGTGGCTTAATTTGCCTGAGAAGTAACTTCTTCTCCTGGATCACAGCAGTACTTGATGTAGGAGGCGAATTAGGAACCTGTACCTAGGGTTGTGCCTGAATAAAGGTTTTCTTAACGTTATTATACGATAATCAATGTTAGCTTATATTACATCTTTAATTCAGCTATCTCATAAACAATGTAGCTATTTAACTTTTTATCAACTCTTATGCACAGCCAGACATTGATAAAAAGAAGTCTTTATTTGTATTTATATGGGCATAGCCCTTTCGAATACAATGTTTCATGTGATGATAAGCCAATTGTTACATTTAGTTTGGGGAGAACAACATTGTATTGTATTTATCTACACAAACTGTGTAATAGTAGGATTTTGGGTCATGGATCTTCAGGAATCGATAAGTCATTAGAAGTTTAGGATATCCTTTCCGTTGGAATCCATACTTCTCATGCCGGTCCAACACTTTAATCATGTCGGCGGGGATTACACGGATTACTTCCTCATATACATATGAATTCATCTCAACCCTCTGACCTCGAATATGTAAAGTCGAATTTACATAAGCTTCCACAAAAACGAATAGCTTCACAACTTTCAAGTCTTCCAACCACTTGATCCTCTTTAGGTTGGTCTATAGATAAGCAAACCGGTGGGCGGCTATATAGTAGATTCTTGAAGCACCCGTCCATCTTCGTTCCATGTATAAAGGTGATGGATTATAAATCTGCTCTAGGATGTTCATCATCCCAATCCTTTGTCTATAAAGCGAAGAATACATTGCAGTCATAAACATGACTCGAAATACCAAGAACTTGTTCCACGCTTCGTAATTCTACAAGATAGTATTGAAGGTAAGGAAATGTTTGGACAGCAACAATTTCTTTACTTCATTTTATTGAGATCTAAAAAAAAACAATTCCGTTGTTGGTCGGCTCTAATACCAACTATAATGTGTCCACTAGTATCATCCAGGACATGTCTTAGCAGTCCATTGGAAAGGATGTCTAGAAAGCTCCGCCCGGCACTCCTATGGAATGTTATGGGTTTTTCGATCTAGGTCTTCCCGCGTCTGCCACGTAGCGAAAGTATCCTGGCCGTTCCCACTTAGGATCAACCCGAATTAGGTTTTTCCTGATTGATCATTACCTTACAGCAACTAGCGTCGGACCCAAGTGAACTACTTTACGCAGAAATGCCAGGTCCGAAGTGGATTCACGTTGCACTTGGTTCAAGGAGAATGGGAAACGAGAGGGATGCAAAGCTCAATCTCTCTGCCATAAGGCATAGTCCCATTCCATTCCCCTAAAACAACGTAAATCGGGTAAGACATAACTCTAGGTCATCGCTTTCGTTGTTCGTGTCCTTTGACGATCATGCCGCTATTCCTCAAGATTTGAGAAAAGTTTCCGACTAACCGGGACCACCCAATCGTAGGACGGACCCATGGCCCCTCCTCTGCACTTTCCTCGGTTTGTTTTAGTTATGTAATTATCCAACACATTTTTTTGACATGTAACAATTAGCTTCTTTAATTAAACCGTTAAGCACTGGTTCCTTCACGTAATCTTATCACGTGACATAGAAAAAAAATATCAAACAAGTTCTTTATTAACATATCATCATATTTATTTTTTGAAATAGAAGGAGTTCCGCCCGTAGGCTTGTCCATAATCCGCCCGAAGGCTATCCAGTAATCCATAGGGATCACTATTCCAAGCTTCCGCCCATAGACTAGTATGCGGGCCTCGAGATCCAATCCGGAGTCACGTTAGCCTTTTGTGCAGGACCCGGAAGGCGAGGGATTTACGGCCAAAGCCCCCCTAGCACCCAAGCGTCCTCCTACTCCAAGTAGAGCTGAATGGAGAGACCTCTCGCGGCGGGTTCGGTCCACGTTCCCGGGACGGTCAACAACCCCCTTCGTTAGGGTCAGGCAAGCAGTCGGGGGTAATTGAAGCTGCCTCTCCCTTCATGCCTTCATCCGGAAGTATAGATATTCATTTAATTTGTAATTCATAAATCAAACAGTGCTCTAAAATCTCTAGCAAGCACAAACACTTCCATTAACCGATCTTGTTGTTGGCAAACTGCTAAGGAATGATTCTTTCCTTTCGAATGCATCAGCACTCGTTCTAGGGTTTCTTGCAACTTGGCAAGATCCCTTATATTCTAGGTTAGGGCGTACCCTATTAACCCAACTTGATCAACCCTAAAGTTCATTGGATACTTTAGTTTCTGGTTTTTAACCTTATTTAGAAAGATATCAAAGAATACATCCTTTTGCAAGATAACTTGCGTAAGGATCCGCCATCCTTGCTGAGGGTATTTAACCTTCCTTCTTGTGAATCAATCACAAGACCATATGACTTCGTACTTGCCGCGCAAGTCCTGCATCGTAATATACGATGAAACAATCCGTTTGAATTTCTTTAAGCTGACATTTGTCAGACCTAGGATCTCTTTTTAAGAACCTCAGGGACAAACCCTAGTTCTTTTTTATTTACGATTTATTGACCCTACTATCAGGGAAGGTAGGCAAGTATTTAAGGTATAAGCGGTTCTTGGGTTTTAAATCATTCCCAAGACATATTTCGCAGCATAGGTATTTCTAAGTTTACATTAATTCGGTTAACTTTTAGAAGGTAATATTGAGATCACATCGGCACGATTTGCTATCTTTGTGACAATTGATTTTTCAGTCCTAAACTTTATTGCTTTGAGGTTAGGTAAATTCAATTAATCTTCCTTTTTCCTTGAGAACAAAACTCATGCCAAATAAAAATCTTTTCCTTGCTAAGATATTCAGTTAGCAATGATAACTTCTAAGAGTTCAAGCAATGTAAGAAACCTTTCATGAATTTCATCTTCTATGATGATTCGTTGCAAAAAAAAAAAGAATAGGGGTTAATGGTGCAAGATGCAGTTTTTATACCTTCAAGATTTAACCGAAATATACTACTATAGTAGGTAGATAATCTTGTTCGTAATTCGTTTCAATGCATGATGCTATTTGAAGGAAACTATGTTTTATACATTATCATTTTTGCATGTTCAATTAAACTAAACTCCTTCATCATAAATAACTAGGACAAAATATATCTTATCGCTAACAATTAATCTTGCATGATTGAATTAAATCCGATATAAAACCAAGAAGAAAAAACCTGGTTTTGGGGTGAGATATCCACATGGATACTGGGAGATGACCCTCTCGCAGCTACTCCTTGGACTTTCTAAGGCAACATCAGAGTTGTAATCCTTTGAACGTGAAGGCAGCTTTTACTCTCCTTTTCGGATTTCCACCACCGCTTCAATACTCTTCTTCTTTGTGAAACTTACGAGGGAATGGGTGCTTAAATCTTGGGTGGGAGTATAAACCCACTTGGAGAAGGCTTGTGGAAGCCCACAAGGAAGGATTTAAGGGCTTGCAATATGAAAAGGGCTTATAGGACCCTAGGGTATTTCATGGGGAAAAACCACAGGCAGGATTTTTAAATCTCGGGGAGGGTGAAAAAAATAGGTTATAAAACCCTTCAAGAGGAAGGCCTATTAAAACCACGGAGAGGCTTAATGGGTTTCGAGGCCGAGGGGAGAGGAGCTTAAACACGGGTTGGGGTTTAGTGGCTCTACGGAAAGGGGTTAAGGGTTTAAAAAAACCCAGGGGGGTGAGGGGGAGGAAAAAAAAAATGGGGACACGAGGGAAATAAAAAGGGGCTTAGGGGGTGTGTTAAAAGGAGTATGGGGGTGAAAGGGAAAAAGGATTATGAGGGAGGGGAAAGGGAAAAAGGAATACGAGTATAGGAAGGGGGGCTTAGAGGAGCCTCCCCTTAGAAGCTTCTATAGGATCGCAGGAGCCACGTGGGGGGGGGGATAATTTGACGCGATGACGGGGGGGAGGATGAAAGTCTGGAGGCGGCAGATGCAGCGTTCGATAGTGGTCCTTTCTCCTCCCTCGGTGGCAACACGAACGAGCGATGGCTTCTGTAATATTCCCACTCGTGAATATTGACTTCCCGCACACTGCGTAAACCTCATGCAAAGGTTATCTTTCATATTGGAATTGCCGGTAGTGTAATCTGTAACCTGCACGCGAGAAATCGAGACCTCCGCATTGGCAAAGCAAGCCCGAGGGTTCAAATCCACAAATCACATGTAAACACCCTCTTGGGAGGGGCAAAATGGATATTATGAAAGCAATTTTTTTAAAAATATATATTTATCCCTTTCCCCCAGCCGATGCACGGCTGGAGGAGAGGGAGTGTGGGGGGATGGGCTTGGTGGAGGTGGGACTGCATGAGGAGGGGGGAAGCCATGCAGTGGCCACGTGGTGGAGCTCTCCTCTCCCCCCCCTTGGCCTATAAAACCCCCTCCCCAGGGGGTAAGGGGAAGGGAAAGCAGAGGACACCATGTTGAGGTCGCGGAGAGAGAGAGGAAAGGCTGCGTGAAGGAAGAAGAGTCTGAGAATACCGCCGTGCTTCATGATTTGAAGGAGAGGAACGGAGAGAGAAGAAGAACTATGCTGCTGCCATCACCGTTGCTAAGGAAGGAAGAGAGGCCAGACGTGCCGGGAGAAAGCCGCCGTGAGGACGCCTAGATCTGCTGCCGCTGCTATCACCAACCGCTGCCAGGCCATCGATACAGCTGCTGCCACGCCCAACCGTCAAACCGCCACCATTACATCACAAACCCCCTAGCTGTCAATGCTAATTTTCCCTCTCCTCAACCCTTACCTCTAACCCACG
This sequence comes from Lygodium microphyllum, assembly GCF_053477565.2. NCBI lineage: Eukaryota > Viridiplantae > Streptophyta > Polypodiopsida > Schizaeales > Lygodiaceae > Lygodium > Lygodium microphyllum. The sequence goes on along the minus strand of NC_141150.1, from coordinate 9,589,016 downwards.
TGGTTTCGTGGGGAGCAAAAGATTCCGAGAAGCTTTTGGAAGCTTCTAAAGTACAAGACTTAAGGCCTTGTGCACATGGGTTCCACCTCGGGGGTTAAAAACCTTCCCTTAAAGCCCATTTCCACAGATTCTAAGGGATAAGGCTTTGGCCTTGTTCCTGCGGCCTTCTCGGGTTTAAGACCGGGCTCTTTAAGCTCTATTCCCGTAGCTTCCTCGTAAAACTCCAAATTCTCGTAAGTCCTTGTAAAGCCTCCATTTTCACAGCTCCATCCATAAGAGCCCCATTTCCGCAAACAAAGCTCAAATCCCATAAGCCCAAATCCCTTAAGTCCAATTCTCACAAGCCCTGGCCTTTTAAAGATTCGAAGTTCGGTGAAGGTATCTCTTGTGTACGAGGGAGAAGGGCAAGATCTTGAGGCTACTTACCAAGGCTGAGGACATTCACGGATCACGTAGGGCAAAGGCTAACCGAAAGTCCATAATTGTGTAAGGGCAAAGGCAAACCGGAGGTCCGTAATCATGCCTACGATGGCCCCCAAGAAGTCGCAAGGCGCGCCTGCGGGAGGTTCTTCTCCTAGCATTCACGTGGACATCTCCTCGAGCCCACAAACCCAGGTTTTTACTATTGTGATTCCATACAAAAGTAATGCATTAAGCATGATAACTTAATGGATTAGGAAGCACCCGTGCATGTTCAAATTCACCTAGCCTAGTTAAATGAAATTGGGAAAATTGGTATTTTCAATGCTATAAACGCAAATTGTCTATCCATCTTACGACCTTAATAGTATGTTGCCTTGTCGTGCTTTACAAAGTGACGAGCCTAGAACACCTGTTGCCTATCATTATAAGGTTGGAATTGTTAAAGTGCACCGTTGACTAGACATGGAAAGATTAAGCGTATGCTGCATTTTTAGGCAACATCTTCCTTGTAATGAGTCATGAGGAAAAGTTAACACCCATAAGATGTTATCCGAAAAGAAATAAAAGAGCACGAAATTAATCTTATGGACTTGCAAGTGGCATGTAAAAGGGAAAAAGTTAACACTAGCTTTAGTTCGTATGAACTTCATTGACTTCATTGTAGCTAGGAGAAAGTTGCGTGTTGTATAGTCGTCATGCAAAAATTTCATTCATCAGGAGCCGTATTTAGGAAAGGTTGCATGGTTTAAACAAAGCATGAGATTCTAAAGTGCAGATAACAAGGTAGTAGGCATGATTATTTGATGTAAGTCCTAGTAGGTCCTAGGAAAGTTAGTATCCAAATTATCATGTATTTTTACTTTACCAAGGAAAGATAGAGTTATTGTGAACTATGTGATGCGTAGAAGCAATGAATTGCATGTTTACATGTATTGTGGTAGTTGCAACTATTTTTCTCCTTTAGATCTAGTTTATTATCTCTAGAAAAGGTTCATCCTTGTCGCAAGACAAGTATATTGAATTGTCTAAATCACCTAACCCACAAGGGATTCATATAGGCATGATTCAGTCGATATGATAAATATCCCAAGTGCTAACTAGGGTTTAGCGCGTTAAGGATTCGACCTAGTTTTTCACTTGTTGCCAAGTCAAAACCCTCAAACCCAAAGATCATACCCACATTCACGAAATGTTGAGTCAATTGGACGGGCTTGCAAGAAACAATCTAGGGTTTCTACCCTAAGGATCACTCGTTCAAATGATGAAACTCGAATTGAGTTGAAAACCCTAGGACCAAACGTTGTCGGTCTAGTGTAATTAGGAATGGGTTGGGTAAAAAGACACCTAAACCCTGCTTCTCGTCTGAAGATAATTTCGTGACCAGAAAACGCCATTCAATGGGTGAAATGATCCCATGGAATAGATGCAACACTTGTGCAAAAAGTTGCAACATCGCATAGACTTGTGATTTGTTCACAAGAGAGTTTTGCCATTTCTTGAAATGAGGTTGGCAAGCTATTGCGCAAATTTAACTTTCAAGAGGATGAGTAATCATCCTGTTACATCACCTTTCTTGGGGAATAATTGCCAAGAAAAAGGAGAGTTAGGTATTTGCTTGAAAGCAAATGATCAATCAATAAATTAAAGCGACATGGTCGCCAGGATTTACTGTTAATAAAACCTAAGGTATTGGTTAAGTTGGGTTAACAGGGTATGGCCCTAACCCAAGGACAAAAGGGTGAACAAATAAACCCTTGATCTTGCCAAGTCGCAATTAATCCCGGATCGAACGGTGGATGCATTCAGAAAGAAGGATTCACTCCTTGACAGTTGGCCAAATAAACGACCACTGGATTGATTGTGCTTGTAACAGTTTAGGAGCGCTGTTTGCATTGTTTTCTCAAAGAACGAAAGGATGAAATGATATCTAATGCTTCAGGTTGAAGGCCTGAAGGGAGAGGCAGCTTCAGTTACCCTCGACTGCCTGCCTGACCCTAACCAAGGGGGTTGTTGACCGCTCCGAGAACGTGGACTGAACCCGCCGCGAGAGGTCTTCCCGTTGAGCTCTACTTGGAGCAGGAGGACGCTTGGGTGCCAGGGGGGGCTCTGGCTGTAAATCCCTCGCCTTCCGGGTCCTGCACAAGAGGCTAACGTGACTCGGGATTGGATCTCGAGGCCCGCATACTAGTCTACGGGCAGAAGCTTGGAATAGTGATCCCTAGCGGATTACTGGATAGCCTTCGGGCGGATTATGGACAAGCCTACGGGCGGAACTCCTTGTATTTCAAAGATAAAATGATGAAATGATAATAAAGAAGTTGTTTGATATTGTTTTTCTATGTCACGTGATAAGATTACGTGAAGGAACCAGTGCTTAACAGGGTTAATTAAAGAAGCTGATTGTTATATGTCAAATTAATGTGTTAGATAATTACATAACTAAAACAAACCGAGGAAAGTGCGGAGGATGGACCATGGGTCCGTCCTACGGATGGGTGGTCCCGGTTAGCCGGGAACTTTTCTCAAAAATCTCGAAGAACAGCGGGATGATCATCATCATCAAAACGAATAACGAGAACGATGACCTAGAGTTACGTCTTACCCGATTTACATTGTTTTAGGGGAATGGAATGGGACTATGCCTTATGGCTGAGAGGTTGAGTTTTGCATCCCTCTCGTTTCCCATTCTCCTTGAACCAAGTGCAGTGTGAATCCGCTTCGGACCTGGCGTTTCTACGTAAAGTAGTTCGCTCGGGTCTGACGCTAGTTGCTGCTAGCTAATGACCAAACAGGAAAACCCAAAATTCAGGTCGATCCTAAGTGGGAATAGCCATGATACTTCCGCTACGAGGCAGACGCGGGAAGACCTAAATCACAAGTCCCGTAACATTGCATGGGAATATCGGGCGGAGCTTTCTAGACATCCTTTCCGATGGACTGCTAAGACGTGTCCTGGATGATTCTAGTGGACACGTTACAGTTGGTATCAGAGTCGACCAACAACGGAATTGTTTTTATGAGATCTCAATAAAAATGAAGTAAAGAAATTGTTGTTGTCCAAACATTTCCTCATCTTCAATACTGTCTTGCAGAACTATGAAGCGTGGAACAAGTTTTTGGTGTTCCGGGTCATGTTTATGACTGCAATGCATTCTCCGCATTATAGACAAAGAGTTGGAATGATGAACATCCTGGAGCAGATTTATAATCCATCACCTTTATATATAGAACGAAGATGGACTGGGTCTTCAGGAATCTACTACATACCTGCCCACCGGTTCGCTTATCTACAGACCAACCTGAAGAGGATCAAGTGGTTGGAAGACTTGAAAGTCGTGAAGCTGTTCATTTTTGTGGAAGCTCACGTAAATTCGACTTTGCATATTCAAGGTCGGAGGGTTGAATTGAACTCATATGTATATGAGGAAGTAACCCGTGTAATCCCAGCCGACAGGATTAAGGTGTTGGGCCGCCATGAGAAGTATGGATTCCAGCGGAAAGGATATCCTGAACTTCCAATGAATTATCGATTCCTAAAGATTCATGACCCAAAACCCTACTATTACACAGTTCCTGTAGACAAATGCAATACAACGTTGTTCTCCCCAAACTGAATGTAATGATTGGATTATCATCACACGAGATGTTATATAAGGCTACGCCCATGTAAATATAAATAAGGACTTCATTTATCAATATCCGACTGTGCATCAGAGTTGTTTCATGATTTACGAGATAGCTGATCTAAAGATAAGCTAACGTCAATTATCATGTAATAACGTTAAGAAAACTTTTATCCAGGCACAACCCCAGGTACAGGTTCCAAATTCGCCCCCTACATCAACCCGAGTTTGACGGGAGAGGCAGATTCGTCCAGTCTGAGGCTGAAATTTGGATAGAATCTATGGAGGATTACTTTGAAGCAGCTGGTACTGCGCCTACCAATCAGGCCATGCTCGCCAAATTAAAACTCACCGGCGAAGCTAGACTATGGTGGAAACAATGGTGCAGGGATCAAGAGACTTCAGAGGGGTCCGTCACCTGGGAGAAGTTAAAGAAAGCCGTGTAGGGGAGATATTTGCCACCTGCATATCATACACAAAAAATGAATGAATTCTACGAGCTAAAACAGCTAGGACTCACCCTTGACGCATACTACTCTAAATTTGTCTCACTCTTAAAGTATGCGCCACAGATGGACATGACGCAGCAGGTGTCCAAATTTTGTGCAGGCTTAAATCCACCCGTAAATACCCGTCTCGAATCTATGCGTCCGTCAGATCTTCAGGATGCACTCATTCGAGCGGCACCTATAATTCAGGAAGTGCAAGCTAGACCAAGGGGTAACAAAAATTGGTCCTATAGTGACCCGAACAGAGGAACATTCAGACCCCAAGTGAAGAGAGTCCAAGGTCACAATCAGGGACAAAGGAAGAAAGCAAGGACAAACAGCGTCAACAACTTTGTTCCTACTCAAAATAATGGCCGAAACCTCCGATGTTTCCACTGCAACGAACTCGGTCACTTCAAAAGGCAATGTCCCAAGCTCAGCGAGGGACATCGTCAAGGTGTAGGCCGCGGTCAAGGAGTCGCCACCGGTGGAAGAGGAAGAACTGCCTGCATTACCAATAGACAAAGATGCGAAGCAGAAGGAGAGGAAGATCCGACTATGGAAGCAGAATTCGAAAGAGCAACAGTCCATGCCGCTTTACACAAGAAGGGGCCGAATCGTCAGTTCTCGGTGATTCAAACACCGTCGGACTATCAAGGTAAAGATTTCAAAACCTTGATTGATTGTGGCAGTACACATTCCTTTATCTCACCAGCATGTGCAAAAAGATTAGGAATAGCCACAGTAGAAGCACCTACCTTACTTGTGGAATTGGCAAACGGTCGTGAGGTAACTTGTACCAGGCAAACTGCTACGGAAGAATTCTTTCTGGGAGGAAAGAAAACCTCAGTCAAATTCAGAGTCATGAATTTAGGTATCCATGAGTGTCTACTCGGGATGGATTGGCTTAAGCCTCATGACGCCCACATCCACTGTGGAAAGGGTCAAGTTTCCTTTCGAAACTCTGAAAGAGAGTTTGTTACAACTCAAGGTGAGGCAGGGGTGCCAAGAATCCAGTTAGCCAAAGTATCGCGGATCATAAAAGGAGTTAGAAAAGGATTACCTGTTTACTTGATCAAACTCAACAAGTTAGATCAAAAGCAAGAGTCTCATGAGGGACCCTCTTGGCTAAAGGAATACGCTGACGTATTCCCTGAGGAATTGACTGAACTTCCGCCTCCAAGAGAAGTTGATCATGAAATAAGGCTAGTGCCTGGAGCTGCGCCAATTGCAAAGAGACCTTATAGAATGTCCATACCGGAAGCTATTGAGTTGAAGGAACAACTCAAGCAACTGTTAGATCAGGGTTACATCCGGCCTAGCAACTCACCATGGGGAGCTCCAGTACTATTCCAGAAAAAGAAAGATGGGACACTTCGACTATGTATTGATTACCGTGGTTTGAATCAATCAACAGTCAAGAACAAGTATCCTATTCCTAGAATAGATGAACTTCTGGATCGCCTTCAAGGTGCAAAGATCTTCTCCAAAATTCATCTCAGATCAGGTTACTATCAAATAAGGATCAAGGAAGAAGATATTCCAAAAACGGCCTTCAATACAAGATATGGGCACTTTGAGTTCTTGGTTATGTCATTCGGGCTTACAAATGCACCTGCCACCTTCAATAGATTAATGCAGGATATTTTTAGACCATATCTTGATGATTTCGTGCTTGTCTTCTTCGATGACACTTTAGTCTATTCTAAACAGGAAGAAGATCATGAACCTCAACTACGGATTGTTCTTGAGACAATGAGGTCTCATAAGCTGTATGCTAAAATGAAGAAGTGTGCATTCTTCAAGCGTCAGATTGAATATCTAGGATTCATAGTATCATCAGAAGGAATATCAATAGACCCAGCCAAAGTCAGGGATGTGCTTGAATGGCCAATACCAATATCCATTAAAGAAATACGTAGCTTTCTTGGCTTGACAGGATGGTATAGGGTCTTTATCAAAAACTATGCTTTGATTGCAGCACCTCTTACAGACTTACTAAAGAAGCAGACTTCTATTACATGGTCAACTCCCGAACAAAATAGCTTCGACCAATTGAAGCAATGTTTGGTATCATCACCTATTCTAAAAATTCCTGACCTCAATAAGGAGTTCGAGGTAGTAACTGATGCCAGCATTCTTGCTTTGGGGTGTGTACTTATGCAGGAAGGTCATCCAGTAGCATACTCTTCAAGGAAATTGAAGAGTCATGAAAAGAATTATGCCACGCATGATCTGGAATTATTAGCTGTCATCCATGCTTTAAATCTTTGGAGACACTACCTGTTGGGTAACAAGTTTACTCTAGTAACCGATCATAAGAGTCTCAAATGGATTTTTACCCAGAACGAGCTCAACATGAGGCAACGGCGGTGGATTGAAGTATTGGAGGAGTATGATTTTGAAATCAAGTACCGACTAGGGAAAGAGAATGTAGTTGCCGATGCACTCAGTCGCAAGGCATTCCTAAATTCCCTAATCTTGCAGAATCCATCAACGGCCAGATCTGTGGCTACAAAGGTATCTATGCCAAGCAACCCTATACTCGAACGAGCTAGAGAGGAAGCATGCCATGATTTGGCCTACCAAACAATGATAAAAAAAATATCTACCAAGGATCAGAATCTGAAGTTACAGGCCAAGTATCAGGAATTTTCCATTGATAATGGACTTGTCTACTACAGAACAAGGCTGTGTATACCAACAAGCCAGTCACTTAAGCAGAAGATATTATGGGAAGCTCATGATTCCCCTTTCGCAGGACATCCTGGCTATGCAAAAACTCTTAATGCAGTTAGGAAGAGCTACCATTGGGAGAGGCTCAAAGGTGACGTTCTTAAATATGTCACTGAATGTTTGTCTTGCCAACGTATCAAGGCTGAACATGTCATGATGCCAGGAAAATTGCAACCACTTGACATTCCCCAAATGAAATGGGAATTCATCAGTATGGATTTTGTTGTGGGCTTACCCCAAGTCCAAGGAGGATACAATTCCATTATGGTTGTAGTTGACATGCTTACTAAGGTTGCACACCTGATTCCAGTAAAGACAAACTATAAAGCCTCCGACATTGCAAGATTGTTTATCAAGGAGATATTCAAGCTACATGGGTTACCTAGAAGAATCATTAGCGATCGAGATTCTCTCTTCACTTCACACTTCTGGAGAGCTATCTTTGAAGCTGTTGGGACTCAACTCTGTTTTAGCACCGCCTACCATCCCCAAACGGATGGACAAACAGAGCGAGTGAATCAAATCATTGAGGATATGCTTAGGGCTTACTGCTGTCGAGAGCCGAAGAGGTGGATTCAATACTTGCCGTTAGTAGAATTTGCCTACAATGCTTCTTACCAGCAGAGCATTCAAATGACCCCTTTCCAAGCCTTGTATGGTCATGATTGTCGAAGTCCCCTAAACTTTTCTGATCCAACCCTAAGAGTTGAAGCTTCAAGACAAATGTTGGAGGACATGGATGACCAAATAAGGTCAATAAGACAAGACATACAAGCAGCCAAGGATAGACAAAAGGCATATGCAGATTTGAAACGTCAAGAGAGGGTCTTTGGAGAAGGAGACATGGTCTTCATTTGTGTACGCCCTAAAAGGAGTTCTCTATCTCTAGGAGAATGCAAGAAGCTAAGTCCAAGGTATTGTGGGCCGTATAAAATCCTCAAATGCCTGGGACCCAATGCTTATAAATTGCAACTTCCTGATAACCTAAAAGTTCACAATGTATTCCATATTAGTCTCTTTAAAAAATATGTACCCAACCCTACTCATGTACTTGATGACCAACAAATTGTAATGCCTAGTCAAGGAGTCCTTGAACTAAGACCGGATAAGATTTTAGATGTTAGGGAGAGACAGTTAAGATCTAGAACCTTGAAAGAATGCCTCGTCTAGTGGAAAGATTATCCCGAAGAGGATGCTACCTGGATAGATGAAAGCTCCCTCAACCTTCAATATCCCCAGTTTATCTCGAGATGAGGACATCTCGATTCTTCTAAGGGGGAGAGAATGTAATATTCCCACTCGTGAATATTGACTTCCCGCACACTGCGTAAACCTCGTGCAAAGGTTATCTTTCATATTGGAATTGCCGGCAGTGTAATCTGTAACCTGCACGCGAGAAATCGAGACCTCCGCATTGGCAAAGCAAGCCCGAGGGTTCAGATCCACAAATCACACGTAAACACCCTCTTGGGAGGGGCAAAATGGATATTATGAAAGCAATTTTTTTTTAAATATATATTTATCCCTTTCCCCCAGCCGATGCACGGCTGGAGGAGAGGGAGTGTGGGGGGATGAGCTTGGTGGAGGTGGGACTGCATGAGGAGGGGGGAAGCCATGCAGTGGCCACGTGGTGGAGCTCTCCTCTCCCCCCCCCTTGGCCTATAAAACCCCCCCAGGGGGTAAGGGGAAGGGAGAGCAGAGGAAGCCATGTTGAAGTCGCGGAGAGAGAGAGGAAAGGCTGCGTGAAGGAAGAAGAGTCTGAGAATACCGCCGTGCTTCATGATTTGAAGGAGAGGAACAGAGAGAGAAGAAGAACTATGCTGCTGCCATCGCCGTTGCTGAGGAAGGAAGAGAGGCCAGACGTGCTGGGAGAAAGCCGCCGTGAGGACGCCTAGATCTGCTGCCGCTGCTATCACCAACCGCTGCCAGGCCATCGATATAGCTGCTGCCACGCCCAACCATCAAACCGCCACCATTACATCACAAACCCCCTAGCTGTCAATGCTAATTTTCCCTCTCCTCAACCCTTACCTCTAACCCACGTGGTTTCGTGGGGAGCAAAAGATTCCGAGAAGCTTTTGGAAGCTTCTAAAGTACAAGACTTAAGGCCTTGTGCACATGGGTTCCACCTCGGGGGTTAAAAACCTTCCCTTAAAGCCCATTTCCACAGCTTCTAAGGGATAAGGCTTTGGCCTTGTTCCTGCGGCCTTCTCGGGTTTAAGACCGGGCTCTTTAAGCTCTATTCCCGTAGCTTCCTCGTAAAACTCCAAATTCTCGTAAGTCCTTGTAAAGCCTCCCTTTTCACAGCTCCATCCATAAGAGCCCCATTTCCGCAAACAAAGCTCAAATCCCATAAACCCAAATCCCTTAAGCCCAATTCTCACAAGCCCTGGCCTTTTAAAGATCCGAAGTTCGGTGAAGGTATCTCTTGTGTACAAGGGAGAAGGGCAAGATCTTGAGGCTTCTTACCAAGGCTGAGGAGATTCACGGATCACGTAGGGCAAAGGCTAACCGAAAGTCCATAATTGTGTAAGGGCAAAGGCAAACCGGAGGTCCGTAATCATGCCTACGATGGCCCCCAAGAAGTCGCAAGGCGCGCCTGCGGGAGGTTCTTCTCCTAGCATTCACGTGGACATCTCCCCGAGCCCACAATCCCAGGTTTTTACTATTGTGATTCCATACAAAAGTAATGCATTAAGCATGATAACTTCATGGATTAGGAAGCACCCGTGCATGTTCAAATTCACCTAGCCTAGTTAAATGAAATTGGGAAAATTGGTATTTTCAATGCTATAAACGCAAATTGTCTATCCATCTTACGACCTTAATAGTATGTTGCCTTGTCGTGCTTTACAAAGTGACGAGCCTAGAACACCTGTTGCCTATCATTATAAGGTTGGAATTGTTAAAGTGCACCGTTGACTAGACATGGAAAGATTAAGCGTATGTTGCATTTTTAGGCAACATCTTCCTTGTAATGAGTCATGAGGAAAAGTTAACACCCAGAAGATGTTATCCGAAAAGAAATAAAAGAGCACGAAATTAATCTTATGGACTTGCAAGTGGCATGTAAAAGGGAAAAAGTTAACACTAGCTTTAGTTCGTATGAACTTCATTGACTTCATTGTAGCTAGGAGAAAGTTGCGTGTTGTATAGTCGTCATGCAAAAATTTCATTCATCAGGAGCCGTATTTAGGAAAGGTTGCATGGTTTAAACAAAGCATGAGATTCTAAAGTGCAGATAACAAGGTAGTAGGCATGATTATTTGATGTAAGTCCTAGTAGGTCCTAGGAAAGTTAGTATCCAGATTATCATGTATTTTTACTTTACCAAGGAAAGATAGAGTTATTGTGAACTATGTGATGCGTAGAAGCAATGAATTGCATGTTTACATGTATTGTGGTAGTTGCAACTATTTTTCTCCTTTAGATCTAGTTTATTATCTCTAGGAAAGGTTCATCCTTGTCGCAAGACAAGTATATTGAATTGTCTAAATCACCTAACCCACAAGGGATTCATATAGGCATGATTCAGTCGATATGATAAATATCCCAAGTGCTAACTAGGGTTTAGCGCGTTAAGGATTCGACCTAGTTTTTCACTTGTTGCCAAGTCAAAACCCTCAAACCCAAAGATCATACCCACATTCACGAAATGTTGAGTCAATTGGACGGGCTTGCAAGAAACGATCTAGGGTTTCTACCCTAAGGATCACTTGTTCAAATGATGAAACTCGAATTGAGTTGAAAACCCTAGGACCAAACGTTGTCGGTCTAGTGTAATTAGGAATGGGTTGGGTAAAAAGACACCTAAACCCTGCTTCTCGTCTGAAGATAATTTCATGACCAGAAAATGCCATTCAATGGGTGAAATGATCCCGTGGAATAGATGCAACACTTGTGCAAAAAGTTGCAACATCGCATAGACTTGTGATTTGTTCACAAGAGAGTTTTGCCATTTCTTGAAATGAGGTTGGCAAGCTATTGCACAAATTTAACTTACAAGAGGATGAGTAATCATCCTGTTACATCACCTTTCTTGGGGAATAATTGCCAAGAAAAAGGAGAGTTAGGTATTTGCTTGAAAGCAAATGATCAATCAATAAATTAAAGCGACATGGTTGCCAGGATTTACTGTTAATAAAACCTAAGGTATTGGTTAAGTTGGGTTAACAGGGTATGGCCCTAACCCAAGGACAAAAGGGTGAACAAATAAACCCTTGATCTTGCCAAGTCGCAATTAATCCCGGATCGAACGTTGGATGCATTCGGAAAGAAGGATTCACTCCTTGACAGTTGGCCAAATAAACGACCACTGGATTGATTGTGCTTGTAACAGTTTAGGAGCACTGTTTGCATTGTTTGCTCAAAGAACTAAAGGATGAAATGATATCTAATGCTTCAGGTTGAAGGCCTGAAGGGAGAGGCAGCTTCAGTTACCCCCGACTGCCTGCCTGACCCTAACCAAGGGGGTTGTTGACCGCGCCGGGAACGTGGACCGAACCCGCCGCGAGAGGTCTTCCCGTTGAGCTCTACTTGGAGCAGGAGGATGCTTGAGTGCCAGGGGGGGACTCTGGCTGTAAATCCCTCGCCTTCCGGGTCCTGCACAAGAGGCTAACGTGACTCGGGATTGGATCTCGAGGCCCGCATACTAGTCTACGGGCAAAAGCTTGGAATAGTGATCCCTAGCGGATTACTGGATAGCCTTCGGGCGGATTATGGACAAGCCTACGGGCGGAACTCCTTGTATTTCAAAGATAAAATGATGAAATGATAATAAAGAAGTTGTTTGATATTGTTTTTCTATGTCACGTGATAAGATTACGTGAAGGAACCAGTGCTTAACAGGGTTAATTAAAGAAGCTGATTGTTATATGTCAAATTAATGTGTTAGATAATTACATAACTAAAACAAACCGAGGAAAGTGCGGAGGATGGACCATAGGTCCGTCCTATAGATGGGTGCTCCCGGTTAGCCGGGAACTTTTCTCAAAAATCTCGAAGAACAGCGGGATGATCATCATCATCAAAACGAATAACGAGAACGATGACCTAGAGTTACGTCTTACCCGATTTACGTTGTTTTAGGGGAACGGAATGGGACTATGCCTTATGGCTGAGAGGTTGAGTTTTGCATCCCTCTCGTTTTCCATTCTCCTTGAACCAAGTGCAGTGTGAATCTGCTTCGGACCTGGCGTTTCTACGTAAAGTAGTTCGCTCGGGTCTGACGCTAGTTGCTGCTAGCTAATGACCAAACAGGAAAACCCAAAATTCAGGTCGATCCTAAGTGGGAACGGCCATGATACTTCCGCTACGAGGCAGACGCGGGAAGACCTAAATCGCAAGTCCCGTAACATTCCATGGGAATATCGGGCGGAGCTTTCTAGACATCCTTTCCGATGGACTGCTAAGACGTGTCCTGGATGATTCTAGTGGACACGTTACAGCTTTGTCCTCCTTTCTCATGGTAGATGGACGTCAGGCGACAGCAGCGTCTTCCCCATCCTCTCATGATACCGCAGCACCCTCCCTTCTTCTCACGACTCTCCCTTATTTATATAAGGGAGGGGAGGGAACCCTCCCCCCCTTGACGTGCCGATCGGTATGCCTTGTGGAGCCAAGCAAGCTCCAGCGAGGACCTTGCTGGCTCCTCTATCCCCCCTCTACCCTTCCAACTCAATGCAGTGCCGCGCAAGAAGGAGAAATTCAAAAATATATATTTGATATATTACATTGCTGAGCACAAAAATCGCACTATTCTTAATGCTATATGTTGCATGCTTATACATTCTGGTTTGTCTCGAAAGTTTTGGACCGAAGCACTTCTAACAGCCGTTTTTATTCAAAATCATCTTCCAACAATTGCACCTACTGGTAAAATTCCTATGTACTTCATGTTCATGATGGTTCTCTATTCATCATTCATTCAGGTGCCACTGGAAACATGACATACCAATTGCAATGGCTTCACAATTATCATTCTCTTCATGTCAAGAAGTTTGTTTACCTTGCGGATGATACGACTTGTCAAGTCAAAGGAGTAGGTGATTTATATCTGGGGACTGTTTCATCCACTAGAATATTAAGAGGAGTTCTTCATGTTCCAGATTTGCAAAGAAATCTTCTTTTTGTTGCTCGTCTAGTTGATCTTGGTTTGTTTGTTGGCTTTTGATTATAATCAATGTCGTATGGAGAAAGACGGACATACTATAGTAGTGGCTGCTTGACATGGTAATCTATTTGAGCTATCATTGAACGATACGGTTGCAAATGTTGTTACTGACCCTGGAGATGCAAATTGCAAATTATGGCATCAACAATTTGCACACTCCGCTTTTGCCAAAATTCTTGATCTTCATCGTCATGATCTTGTGCAAGGTATGGATCTTAAATCTCATCCACGAATGGGAATATGTGAGTACTGTGCACTTGGAAAACACCATCGTTCGCCTTTCCACACTTCTACTTCATCACATTCCTGTGCTCTCTTGGATTTGGTTCATACCGATATTTGCAGTCCTTTTCCTGCCTCAAAGTCTCAATATCGATATTTTATAACTTTCATTTATGATTTCTCACGGTACACACATGTCTATCTTCTTCGACATAAGTCTGAGGCTTTATCTATATTTAAACAATACAAGATAAGTGTGGAGTTTCAAACTGGATTCTCTATAAAGACTCTTTGCAGTGACAATGGTAGTGAATATGTATCCAATCTATTTGATGACTTCTGTAAGGATCAAGGTATTCATCATGAGTTTACAGTTCCTTATTCTCCTCAGCAAAATGGTATTTCTAAGCGCAAAAATTGCACTATTCTTAATGCTATACGTTGCATGCTTATACACTCTGGTTTATCTCGAAAGTTTTGGACTGAAGTACTTCTAACAGCCGTTTTTATTCAAAATCATCTTCCAACAACTGCACTTGCTGGTAAAATTCCTATAAAAATCTGGACAGGGAAGACACCTTCAGTCTCTCACTTTCGCACATTTGGCTGCATTGCTTATATTCATGTGCCCAAGGACACTCGGATCCTCCAGGTTTGAAGGTTATTTTTCTTGGTTATTCAAATCTTTCCAAAGGTTACAAATTTAATGATCCTTCTACTCAAAAGGTTATCATTAGTCATGACGCTATATTTGATGAGAAGACTATGGGTGGCACATGGTCGTCAGATGTTTCAGATGATACACAGTCTTTGCTTAGTGCATTTCCTTACTTGCTTTGTGAGTCCACTAATTCTGATGATCATAAACCTCCTTCACCTCCAAAGAAAATTGATGAAAATTTGGAGATATATGTCAATCTTCCCATTGAGATAGAGCATGGATTCTATTCTATTGAATATGATGTCTTTGATGATGCTATGTCTCTCCAAGAGGATCCAATATCGTATACGGAAGCTATCAATTCGTCTCAAAGGGATCAATGGCAAGAAGCTATGCAAGCTGAGTATGATTCTTTAATCTCCAAAGGTACATGGATTCTTATTGAACTCCCCCCAAATCGTGTTCCTATCAAATGTAAATGGGTTTATAAAACCAAGACCAAAGCTGATGGCTCGTTTGATAATTTCAAAGCATGACTTGTTGCAAAAGGTTACGCACAGATTGCAGGAGTAGATTATCAAGAAACATTTTCTCCCGTTGTGCGCTCCACAGTTGTTCGTATGCTTTTGGCTTTTGCAACACTATTTGATCTAGAAATTCACCAAATGGATGTTAAAACGGATTTTCTCAATGGAGATCTTGAAGAAGAAATCTATATGGAGCAACGTGAAGATTTTATGATTGCAGGAAAGGAGCATCTTGTATGCTAGCTTCATCGTGCATTATATGGATTGAAGCAAGCCTCTCGTGCTTGGCATATTAAGATTGATCAATTTCTCATATCTAAAGGTTTTGTTGCATGTTTTGCTGACCCAAATCTTTACATCAAAAGGGATGACAAATTTTTTATCATTATTCTTGCTCTATATGTTGATGATACTATTCTTGCGTCAAATAATATTGCTTTCTTGGATGCTATGAAGAAGCTTTTATCGACTGCATTTGAAATGGTGGATCTTGGTGAGATACATTCTTGTTTGGGTATTCAAGTTCAACGACACCGACAACAAGGCATTCTTCTTCTTCGCCAGAAAAAGTTTATTAATGATATTGTTAAGAAGTTTGGGTTGACAAATGCGCACTCTGCCAACACTCCCATTCTTTCGAGCTCTACCAAGGGTACATCTACAACACACAATGAAGAATCAGCCATTCATCAACCTTTTGCTAATCTTGTTGGTTGTCTTCAATTTATTAGTTTAAACACAAGACCAGATATTTTATTTGCAGCTAACTTTTTGGGACAGTATCTTTCTTCCCCTTCCACTATTCATTGGAGTGTTGCAAAACGTATTCTTAAGTACCTCAAGGGTACTAAGGAGTTTGGTCTTATTTATCGTCGTCGAGAGGATTCTTCTTTATCTTCTTCAACTTCTCTTGACCTTATTGGATATACAGATGCTAATTGGGCAAGTTCACATTTATCATTGCGATCTACAAGTGGGAATTGTTTCTTAGTAAATGGATGTTTGGTTTCTTGGTCTAGCAAGAAACAACGATGTGTTGCGGTTTCTACAACTGAGACCGAATATGTTGCTGCATCATTAGCAGCTCGCGAGCTAGTTTGGCTTCAACAACTACTTGCAGATTTGGGACATCCTTCATCATCTAGTACACCTCTTCGATGCGACAACCAAAGTGCTATTAGTCCTACCAAAGACTATATACAACGTAGTAAATCAAAGCATATTGCTATTCATTATCATTATGTTCAACATGAAGTCAAGAAAGGTTCCATTATGGTGGAGCATTGTCCCAGTGATCAAATGGTTGCAGACATCTTCACAAAAGATCATAGTGAAGCTCCCTTTAGTTCATTAAGACATGCACTTGGTATTATTCCAAGTTCTTGTCTCACTGATTGAGGCATGTATCATTGTATTCAAGAAAACTTTATAGTAAATCATTTTTGTATCGTAGGTATGTGTAGGGGCTCCAGTTTTTCCCTTGTTCTCCCCAAGGGTTTTTTCACTTGTAGCCAAAGACCTTTGTTTGAGTGGGGAATTCATGTTGAGAGAGAGAGAGAGAGAGAGAGTATGAGAAAGATACACAATACATGCTCCCAAATAATGATTCATATTGATATAGAGTTAGTATATATAGGTGAGACCCAAGTCAAGTGAGAGATGATATATATAGTTGTAATAGTATGTTGCCCAAAAGAGTCCCTCAAATTGACTCTCATTAATTTTATCAAATCATTTTTTTACTAAATACTAGGCACGTAAATTGTTTTGATGGTTCAAGCCAATGTTCTTCTAGTGCTTTGCCTTGAGGTTCAAATGACATAAGGCATACACACATAAAAGCATTAATAGAGAGAGAGAGAGAGAGAGAGAGAGAGAGAGAGAGAGAGAGAGAGAGAGAGAGTGTGTGTGTGTGTGTGTGTGTGTGTATGTGTGTGTGTCTAAGTGAGTGAGTGAAAAAGAGAGAGAGAGTAAACATAGAAGTGACAATGTCACATTGTATTCTTGAATGGAATCTCTTCTATTTACTAGACTTGCCACTAACACTTCCTCAATTACCTTGCATATTGGAGGTGACTGGAGGATAGCGCATGCCCAGGTTCCTACTAATATGTTCTCTAACAAAATCCCATGTAGCTTTTCAAGAGATGATGGGCTAGCCCTCCTCTTACCATCCTTGAATGTCATTATTCTACCTCCAAATTGGACCCACTTTGATGCAAAAATCTGTAAATTCCTTTTTCGGCTAAGGAGTTTCCTCTTTTACAAAGTGTCAATGCAATTCAAGGACTAAACACCCATGAACAAAATATCTTTTAATTTTCCTTAATGGTAGTATCTTAGATGGTTGCTAAAACTCCTTAAAGAATCTTCACTATGAGTTCTTTATTAGTGTCTTGCTATAGAGATCATTAGTACATCCGAAGATTCTAGAGCACTTTGCTATAATGGAAAATTGTCAAAATTGTAGCTGAGTCACCTTTTAAAAGGAAGTATATGTTCACCTTATTTCATTTTTCCAAACTAAAGTCAACATGTTTAAACCCAACACATTGGACAAGGCAATATCTTTGGTGAATGACGTCCCAAAAAAAAAAACTAAAGATCAATGAGCAACAATTTTTAGCTTTCATGGAAAATAATATGGGTAACGACAACTGTCATTTTAACTCTTTTCATGCTTCCAACTTTCAATTTGGAAAGAATCATCCTACTTGCAGACCTTGCATAAGAGATTTCTGTAATAATGTACACCGCCCTACATCAAATTCTAATCCCAAGAGTTCTACTTTGCTATCTAATTTTCTTAACTCAACTGAACCTAAAAATGCTAATCCAAGTGTATCAAATACCAATTCCAAGAATGTAATTTGTTATAAATGCAATCGTGTATGCTATGTCAGGGACCCATATAGCCCAATAATAGGGGAAAATGGCCTAAGAAATACAACACTTCTATATCCTTTCCTAAGGATAGTATACAAAGGTGCCATTATTCTACCTCCAAAGTGGGCCCACTTTGATGTGAGACTCTATAGATTCCTTTTTTGGCGAAGGAGTTTCCTCTTTTACCAAGTGTCAATGCAATTCAAGGACTAAACACCCATGACCGAATATCTTTTAATTTTCCTCAACGGTAGTATTCTAGATGGCTGCTAAACTCCTTAAAGGATCTTCGCTATGAGTCCTTTATTAGTCTCTTGTTTAATGCTAGTAATGGCAAATTCTACAATTAAGTGCAACCTTAGTAGATACTCCTCTCTAGCTAAAAGGCCTTGGAACACTTGGTGAAGTATAAGGCATTGTCCTACTTTTTTACAACCTTAACTTGACTTTGCACTAGTGTTTAAAGATTGCATATGGTTCTGGTTTTGTATTCCTACCTTACCCAACCACAATAGTCGCATAGATTTAAAGTCATAAAAGAGTGGGAGTGTTGGGGTTTTCGAAGTGAGTATTTGCCCTCCCCCCAAGAGATTCATGGTAAAATCAATCTCAAAACTTCTAACATGGATAAATAGATAACATCAATATCTTCAAACTCCAATATATTATAATTATAAGTATACCTTTAATTATAATGTATAATTAAGAAAGCTAATATTTATAGTATATTATTCACATGAGTTATAATTTTTATAAATTATAATAAATATTATTATAATTTCATTAGTAACTTTGATAATTAATGCGTGACACAAATTAGCATAACATTCTCATGTGAATTTTCCTTTTCAGAATGCATTTAAATGAGTATCTCTTGGAATTTTTTTATACATTTGCAAATATAACATTCTCATGTGAATTTTTGTTTTGAGAATACATTTAAATTAGTATCTATTTCCATAAAAAATCCAAAAATTTATTGAAACTCAAAAATTATATTCTTAATTTCTTTGCAAATTTTGATAATCTTCCAAGTAGTATAGGCAATTTATTTCTTATCATTAAGGTTTAATACAAAACCATACCCACAGTGCAAGGCTCTCTTCTCTTGCAGTTTTTATGAGAAAAATAAGTTCTTATAGTGCAAGGGTTTCATCTCCCTTACTAACCCTCTTTTCTTCTTGCTCTTGAGATCAAGGCTAGGACGAGAAGTACAAACATACATCAAGGGCCTCTAAAGAGAAAACATCACAATGCTAATATTGGAACCCATGATGGAGATTTAGCTTTGTGATAGAGATTGATATGATTAATGTAGCTCTATTGCTAAAGTACTACAAACTATGGTTTTAAATGTAGCTCTATGGCTGAACTAGTATAGACTATGATATTAACTATGTAACTAAAATATGTTATTAACGTAAAATATATTATGGGTTAGATTCTTTTTTCAATCTTGGAGTTTTATCTATGTAGAAGCTCATAATTTCATCAACCTTGGATTGAAGATTGAAGATACTCAAGTAAAGGAGGTCTTCTTCTACAAGCACATTAATAAAATGTATATGTGACTATAAGTGTGCACATGGTATTGAAGGTTGGCAATTAGTGAATCCTAGTACTTATTTTAGACATGTTAAAAATGACATGCTCGGGATTATGCATTCTTCTCTAGAAATATCCCATGCTAGTGAACCAAGTCACTCAAACGTGTAAGGAGATCATATTGAGAACTGAAGGCATGAAGAATCATCTCCAGTGCATGGTGGAACTAACATAGATGATTTAATAGACGATGTATGTGGTGTGATTGCATTGCATATTGTAATGGTGGGAGGAGTATTGGTCCACAAAATTTTCTTAGGCACCAATAGTTGAATGCCAAATATGATGCACTAAGTATGCAAATTGGTCTTACTACTTCTAATGAAAGGCAACATGAACAAGGTAATGATCAAACTATTAATACTTCTGTAAGTCCCCCCTTCGGTCGTGACAACAACTCAATTAACCATGCTGAGTCTCCTCAAATATACCCTTCTATAGACAATCGCATATCTATTATTGGGCGATCATTATATCAACAAACTATACAAATAATAATTGAGCTTCAAGCTCTTTATGATGAGAACCAAATATCAATCAGTGCACAAGAGAACATACTCCAATTATTTTTTGAAGACATGGGCAATCCAAGGCCTAGGACACAAAGAGTTGAAGAATGCAAGCCAAGATTAAGTAAGCTATAAGTGCACCTACTTGGTACATGGGACGCAAACCTTGATGGAGTGAGAATCCCACCATCTCGGGAGAAACTTGACTTTATGTATCATGGTATTGGCATGGTCCAACCTGAAGGCTATAGGTTTTGCATGGGAAGTAAAAACAATGATTATGAAATTGAACTTCTTACACCTAGTAAAGAAAATATCCGACTCTTGTTCTATAGAAAATATAGCATCAATTCTCTAAACCAAATTAGAGGGTGTATTTTGCACTCTTACCTTATAGGTGGTTCCATAAGCCCAAAGAGCCTCATACGGATGCTCATCCCAATCTTATTGATAAGAAGTGACTGTTCTAGTTAAAATCCCACAAATAATTTGATTAGTTACTTCTACTTGGCTATGAACTCTAAGGTAATAAAGCATTAATTTGTGATGCTTAATCTTATATGGCTCTATTAATTTGCTAATTAGACCATTCAAGTCGTGGGAACCTTGATCATCTACTGATTTGAGTGGGCAACCAAATGTGTTATGATGTTTTTATACATGAACTTAGTCACCTCAATGGCTTTATTTGTCTTACAAGCTTCTTTTTCTACCCACTTACTAATATAATAAGTACAAACAAAGATATCTTGATTGGATTGATATCTTGTAGTCCGATCTATTGGACGCACAAAATCAATGCTTTATTTCTCAAAAGAGGATATATAACGCAAACATAATTGTCGAAGGTATAGTGAAACTCTTAGAAGGTCAACCAATCCTATGACATACGTCACATTTTCCAAAATAATAATATGCATCCTTAAATAAGCTAGGCCACCAATAACTAGATAATATAACCTTCCTTGCTATTAATTTACCAACAAAATGGCTATCACAAGGTTCATCATGCAATAACTTTGAAACCACTTGAACTTCATCTTCCTATATACATCAATGATAAATGCCCTCTCTAGGGAAGAATTTATATAGCTAACCCCCTTATCATCCATACGAGCATTCTTGCATCAATATCTCTAGCTTTTTTCATTTATCTACACTAGGTGGATACCGAGCAGTACGAAGAAAATTAGAAATGTCTGCATCACATAGATTATGGCTTGCATAAAAAATTAGATTATCCCCTTTATTGTTATTTTGTTGACATAAAATAGCTCTGACATCATACATAGATTTATCTGATTGGAGTGAAATTCCTTCATACAATTGGAGGGTGCCAATACTAGTTCTTCAATTAACTTTTACTTCAGAAATTCAAATGCTTCCTAACAGACACTATCCCAATTAAAAGGAGTGTCCTTTCATAGCAAGTTTTGTTAAGGATAATGTCACCAAGTGATGGAAGTTTAGAAATCTTAGCAATTTTAGTAAGATCCATGGCAATACCTTCCTTAGAAACAATAGTTCCTTTTGGAACTCCAAAAATACATTAATCAGGTTTAATGAAATATCCACTTCATCCCTACATCCAAATACTTGTGACAACAATTGAGAAATTTCTTTTTCTGTCCATACAAAAGTTGTCCAAAAACACTTTCATCTACTATCAAAGATAATCTTGGTAGGTTGGAATCATAACCCTTTCAAATGTTATGGGGTGCCTTGCACAAACCAAAAGGCATTACTTTGTGAGTGAATGTGTCCCATGCAGTGCTAAAGGTAGCTTTATGGTTATCCTCATGATGAATTAATACTTTATTATAACCTAGTAAACCCATCCATAAAAAATATAGTTCATGGCCAAAGACTTTATCAAGTACTTGATCTATAAATGGCAAAGGAAAATGATATTTTCATGTCTTATTGTTAAGCTCCCTATAATTAACAAAGATATAGATTTTTTTGCTATTTCTCTTCTATACGACCACGATAGGAAATACCCATTCGCTATAAGAAAAAAGATATATGAATTGTGCATCTAGAAGCTTAGAAATTAGAGCTTTGACCAATTCTGCATACACAGGATTTATTATCCATTGAGGTTAACTAACAATCTTTATGCCTAGTTCTAAGTCGATATAATATTGACTGACAAAGTTAAGCTTTAATATCACTAAGGTTCTTACAAGACCAAGAAAATCACTTAACATGTGCTCATAATACTTCTTCAAATCTTTCTCAATCATGGGGTTCTAATTGAGACCCTAGATCTAAGTATTTTCCTTCTATCATTTCTCTTTTTACTATCTTCACTTTAGGCTCTTCAACATATAAAAAATATATATCGCGAGGTTTTACTATAGGCACATCTCTAGATATTTTCATTGAAACACTTTCAAGTAAAACATGCCTTGCACTCGAATCTAGTGATTCTTCTTTGACATTCACATAATAAACCAAGGGTAAGGCGCTATAAATACAATAGCTAAGTTATCCTGAGTATCATACGTAGTTTATATCTTATAGACATTCAATTGATACATCAAGTAAGGTCTTTCTAGTATATCCTCCCTGCTTTTTACTCAAGCAATGCAAGGTAGTCTTCAAATCCCTATTAGTCGTTATTATTGCGAGCATGATCTTAATAGAACCAATTATTTGGGAGATCTGCTCTCGATCACATGAAAATTGAGCATAATAAAATCCATTACATAATAAAATCCATTAAACTTTCCTTTGGATGGGGTAACACGACCTCGCACATATTTTGCAATGGAGCATTGACTGATTTAAGATGGCTTCTCATTGGCTTCTAGGATATCCACGAGCCGCGCCTCAGAATAACAATACATATTACACTTTATTTCCACTTGAACACTTAAAGAAATGATAAAGCAAGGAGCGACAGTAGGATTTTTCACTCGCAATTTAATTCAAAAGAAAGATATAGACTTGTCTTTCTTTCAAATTTTATTTATTTGCTCACATCCAACCAAGCATTCCTTGAAAATAGGTAAAATTTGTCCCATTTCTTACACATCACTATTTCTTTTATATTCTTACTCTTCTAACTATAGCTCTAGAAGTGAAATTTCTTCTAAATATCATCTGTCCCTAAATTGAAATTCTAACTTCTCTTTTGGTAGCTCAAAATTTTTCTTTATCGCTTCATTCACAACAATCAGTGTTGCTGCCTCTCACGCTCTATTTTTGATATCTCATTCAATTCTTTAATTGTTTTTAATAATTGCCTTGACATCCATTGGACGTCTAGACAAATCTTTTTAAGGCCAAAGATGGGTCATGCTTATCTTAGTCCATGTCAATGATTGTATGGGTTTGCAAACATCCTTATTTCTCCTATCTCTTTTTCTCTTTTTCGATCGATTATAATAAGATATTTTAGTAACAATTGGAAGTTGTTCAAACCCAAAAAGTAGAACATCTACCTCATAGTAAGGATATTTAGTAACGAAACTATCATAAGGTTCACCATAATCATCCTCAATAGTGCCAATTTCCTCATTACTTCATAAGAATCTGTCATCCTTTCATCTATGTCTCCCTCTTTTGAGTCCTTCTCGGAAAAGATTTTCCACCTATTATATGCCAAAAATGCATCCCCACGGTCACCTTCCTTCTCATCTTTATGAAATCCAAGACATGCTTCAACAAATGTATCATTCAAATAATTGAATTCATGGATTACATCATCAAGATGTCTATCCTCCTTTGTTGAGATCATTAAGTAATCCAAGGTTGTCTCTTTGGACATTGATTACCAATGGGCAATATTGCTATCAGGGTTATTATTTGGTGAGAAGTTAGTAGTATATTCACCAATACTCACTTGTTCTCCTTTTTTAGGCTATGTATAGTATTTACCTGTACTTTGATCATCCACACATAAAACTATATGGATAGGTTCTAGATTCTTCAACCCTGATTCTTCCATCGTATGAACTGTCATTAAACTAGCTTTTGAACCACCATCCAATGGTACTTCACTTAACAAATGATTGTTGATAGTAGTATCAATAAGTGGAACTCTTGGATCCACAGATAGATCTAATATTTTTACTTCTTAGTTGTTTTCTTTTTGGATTTATTTGTTCTTACCTTAGAAGCATTAGTCGTCTCAATTCTTTATCTTCTATGTTGAACTAGCTTATGATAGAGTTGTCTACGGCATGTAGGTTATATTCCAAGCACCCTCTTGAGATTAATTGTTAAATATACTTTCTCTAGTACTTCCCAAAAATCATAGCCTTGTTCACCTTTCCCTCTTGCTCTGTTCTTCCCTTCATTGAAGGTACTAGTCTTTCAAGAAAAGGAGGTACACCCATCTGAATTTTGAGATTTCCTGGTGGCATGGGCGATAACACATGATCCGAACAGAGTTGAGGAGAGTCTGATTCACATAGATCTATATTAGGATATACATCCTTAGATTTATCATTTGCAACTCCTTTTAATTGCAAATTTTCTTCCTCAAGACCTTGCTTCTCTTATGCTCCAATAATGACACCAATCATGGGGTCAACTATAAAGGTCACCCTATGAGGTAGAAATCTCAACCACCTTTTCTTCAAAATCACATAATTCCCAATCCCACATTTTCATATTTCTTATAAGCTTTTGTTTTACATGATTGTTCAAGGAGGCATATGAGGATCTGGGAAGTATTAAAAGCTTTTAACTTTTACAAGTTACACACACAATTTCTCATGCTCATGGCTTTACAATGTTAACCCACTAAATACCCTAGCAAATTACAAAGAATTTAACAATGATAGCACATATTAAAGGAAGTACAAATCCAAAATGCATGCATTTTTTTAAATAGAGACTACATATTTTACATTTTTCTTGCATAAACTTTAGGGCTATTAGGCAGGAGAGGGTGGAAACTGTAATTCACAGTTGTGGAAACTCTAAACCTAAAGGAACTACAATCTTTGAAATGCAAACAAGGTGCCACCATTAAGAAGTGTCCCACCCCTAACCCTAATTTTGGTCTAGATAAGGATGGGAGCTCTTAGTTGTATTTACCCTTTTGGTGCATCCATGCTGCCAAAGTTCTATAAGTGCAATGTTTGAGAACCATTATGTTATATTTTATCATCTTGTCTTCATTAGAGAGAGAGAGAGAGAGAGAGAGAGAGAGAGAGAGAGAGAGAGAGAGAGAGAGAGAGAGAGAGAGAGAGAGAGAGAGAGAGAGTGTGTGTGTGTGTGTGTGTGTGTGTGTGATTCATGTATTGGGCAATTTACTGACCAAAGATGAAGCTTTATTTCATTTCTTTACTTTTTTTCTTCTTCTTTATTAGCTTTTTTGATTGGTGGTGTGCTTCTAGTAGATGAGACAAAGCAACAACATTGGATCATTTTGTTTTGGTGGCGAAACCATATTCAAGCACTCAAGCTTTTGCAATATAACATGAGGAGGTAAGATGTTTGAGTTTACTACTCCTCCAAGCTAGTCTTGTATTATTGCTATCTTAAATCAGGGAGAAGGATGCCTGGTTAGTTAGACTTGAGTGTCCCAATTGATATCTCTTGAGAGTGGTAGTTGTCAAGGATGTCATAGTAGGATGAAGAGGCACTGAGGTAGAAGGACAATCAATACTAGAAGAAGGGAGAGGACATATCTCTTTCGGGCCACCACCACCTCCTCACAAAATTATTGCATATTATGACTTGAATGATGAGGGTAGCATTGAGCAAGACTTATATGCAATGGAGGTGCTAACTATAAAATGAAAATTATAAAATATGATTACTGTGCTTTAAAATGAAAAAGCCAGGTGTCTTGTAGAAACCAAGGTTATGCATAAGGTATTCAATATTGTTGATGAGGAAAGATCTATACTAATGAGCAACAAGATATAAGGATCCATGTATCCTTGGCCAAAAGAGGTTCTTGCTAGTGAACCCATACCGTTGGAATCATAACCCTTTCAAATGTTACGGGGTGCCTTGCACAAACCAAAAGGAATTACTTTGTGAGTGAATGTGTCCCATTTAGTGGTAAAAGTAGCTTTATATTGGTCCTCATGATGAATTAATACTTAATTAAAAGCCAGTAAACCCATCCATAACAAATATAGTTCATGGCCAACAACTTTATCAACTGCGTGATCTATAAATGGCAAAGGAAAATGATATTTTGCGTGTTTCTTCCTCGACATTCACATAAAAAACCAAGGGTAAAGCCCTATAAATACAATAACTAATTTATCATGAGTATCATTTGTAGTTTCAATCTTATAAACATTAATTTGATACATCAGATAAGGTATTTCTAGTATTTCTTCCTTGCTTTTTACTCAAACAATGAAAGGTAGTCTTCAAATCGCTATTGGTCATAATTGCTGCGAGCATGATCTTAATAGAACCAATTATTTGGAAGATCTGCTCTTGATCACATGAAAATTGAGCAGAATAAAATCCACTACATGATAAAGTCCCATCCCCATACATAATAAAATCCATTACACTTTCCTTTGGATAGGGTAACATGACCTCGCACATCTTTTGCAATTGAGAATTGACTGATTTAAGTTGGCTTCTTGTTGGCTTCTAAGATATCCACGAGCCACCCCTCAGAATTACAATACATATTACGCTTTATTACCACTTGAGCACTTAAAGAAATGATATAACCAAGGAGCGATATTAGGATTTTTCACTCGCAATTTAATTCAAAAGATAGATATGGACTCGTCTTTGTTTCAAATTTTATTTATTTGCTCACATTCAACCAAGCGTTCCCTGAAAATAGGTAAAATGTGTCCCATTTCTTGCACATCACTATTTTTTTAATATTCTTATAAGTTTTTGTTTTACATGATTATTCTTAAACCTTAGAAAGGAGGCCTTTGAAAATATGGGAAGTATTAAAACCTTTAAACTTTTACAAGTTACACACAAAATTTATCATGCTCATGGCTTTACAATGTTGACCCACAAAATATCCTAGCAAATCACAAAGCATTTAATAATGATAGCACATACTAAACGAAGTACAAAGCCAAAATGCATGGATTGTTTTCATATAGAGACATACTTTACTTTTCTCTTGCATAAACTTTATGGTTATCAGGCAGAAGAGGGTGGAAACTATAATTCACAATTGTGGAAACTTTAAACTTAAAAGAACTACAATCTTTGAAATGCAAACAAGGTGCCACCATTAAGAAGTGACCCACCCCGAACCCTAATTTTGGTCTAGATAAAGATGGGAGCTATCAGTTGTATTTACCCTTCTTGTGCATCCATGTTGCCAAAGTTCTATAACTGCAATGCTTGAGAACCATTATGTTCTATTTTATCATATTTTCTTCATTTTTAAGAGAGAGAGAGAGAGAGAGAGAGAGAGAGAGAATGTGTGTGTGTGTGATTCATGTATTGAGCAAGTTATTGACCGAAGATGAAGCTCTTTGTCATTTCTCAAAAGAGGATATATAATGCAAATATAGTTGTCAAAGGTATAGCGAAACTCTTAGAAGGTCAACCAATCCTATGACATATGTCACATTTTCAGAAATAATAATACGCATCCTTAAATAAGCTAGGCCACCAATAACTAGATAATAGAACCTTCCTTGCTATTAATTTACCAACAAAATGACCACCACAAGGTTCATCATGCAAAAACTTTGAAACCACTTGAACTTCATCTTCCTATACAAATCAATGATAAATGCCCTCTCTAGGGAAGAATTTATATAGCTAACCCCCTTATCACAAATTATAGGAGCATTCTTGCATCAATATCTCTAGCTTTCTTCATTTATCTGCACCAGGTGGATACCGAGCGGTACGAAGAAAATTAGCAATGTTTGCATCACTTAGATTATGGCTTGCACAAAAAATTAGATTATCCCCATTATTGTTATTTTCTTGACATAAAATAGCTCTGACAACATACATAGATTTATCTAATTGGAGTGAAATTCCTTCACACAATTGGAGAGTGCCAATACTTGTTCTTCAATCAACTTTTACTTCAGAAATTCAAATGCTTCCTAACAGACAATATCCCAATTAAAAGGAGTGTCCTTTCATAGCAATTTTTGTTAAGGATGATGCCACCTTTGTAACATAAAAAATAAACTATCAAAAATAATTTAAATGCCCCAAAAATCTACATAGTTGTCTAAGATTTGTTGGACCAGGTGGTGGAAGTTTAGAAATTTTATCAATTTTAGTAAGATCCATGGCAATACCTTCCTTCGAAACAATAGTTCCTTTTGGAACCCGAAAAATACATTTATAAGGTTTAATGAAATACCCACTTCATCACTACATTCAAATACTTGTGACAACAATTGAGCAATTTCTTTTTCCATCAATACAAAAGTTGTCCAGAAACACTTCCATCTACTATCAAATATAATCTTGGTAGGTTGGAATCATAACCCTTTCAAATGTTATGGGGTGCCTTGCACAAACGAAAAGGCATTACTTTGTGAGTGAATGTGTCTCATTCAGTGCTAAAAGTAGCTTTATAGTTATCCACATGATGAATTAATACTTTATTATAACCTAGTAAACCCATCCATAAAAAATATAGTTAATGGCCAAAGACTTTATCAAGTACTTGATCTATAAATGGCAAAGGAAAATGATATTTTTGTGTCTTATTGTTAAGCTCCCTATAATTAACAAAAATATAGATTTTTTTGCTATTTCTATTCTATACTACCACGATAGGAAATACCCATTTTCTATAAGAAAAAAGATATGTGAATCGTGCATCTAGAAGCTTAGAAATTAGAGCTTTGACCAATTCTGCATAAACATGATTTATTATCCATTGAGGTTGACTAACAATCTTTGTGCCTAGTTCTAAGTCGATATAATATTGAGACTTACAAGGTTAATCTTTAATACCATTAAGGTTCTTACAAGAACAAGAAAATCCCTTAACAATATTTGTGCCTAGTTCTAAGTCGATATAATATTGACTGACAAAGTTAAGCTTTAATATCACTAAGGTTCTTACAAGAACAAGAAAATCCCTTAACATGTTCTCATAATACTTCTTCAAATCTTTCTCAAACGTGGGGTTGTAATTGAGCCTCTAGATCTAAGTATTTTCCTTCTATCATTTCTCTTTTGACCATCTCCACTTTAGGCTCTTCAACATATCAAAAATCTATATATCGCGAGGTCTCACTATAGGCACATCTTGAAATTTTCATTGAAACACTTTCAAGTAAAACATGCCTTGCACTCGAATCTAGTGATTCTTCCTCGACATTCACATAACAAACAAAGGGTAAAGTCCTATAAATACAATAGCTAATTATCCTGAGTATCATACGTAGTTTATATCTTATAGACATTAATTTCATACATCAAGTAAGGTCTTTCTAGTATATCTTCCTTGCTTTTTACTCAAGCAATGCAAGGTAGTCTTCAAATCCCTGTTACTCATTATTATTGCGAGCATGATCTTAATAGAACCAATTATTTGGGAGATCTCCTCTCAATCACGTGAAAATTGAGCATAAAAAAATATATTACATAATAAAATCCTATCCCCATACATAATAAAATCCATTACACTTTCCTTTGGATGGGGTAACACGACCTCGCACATATTTTGCAATGGAGCATTGACTGATTTAAGTTGGCTTCTCATTGGCTTCTAGGATATCCACGAGCTGCTCCTCCGAATAACAATACATATTACACTTTATGTCCACTTGAACACTTAAAGAAATGATGCAAGCAAGGAGAGATAGTAGGATTTTTCACTCACAATTTAATTCACAAGATAGATATAGACTTGTCTTTCTTTCAAATTTTATTTATTTGCTCACATTCAACCAACCATTCCTTGAAAATAGGTGAAATTTGTCCCATTTCTTGCACATCACTATTTCTTTCATATTCTTGCTCTTCTAACTATAGCTCTAGAAGTGAAATTTCTTCTAAATATCGCCTCTCCCTAAATTGGAATTCTAACTTCTCTTTTGGTAGCTCAAAAATTTTCTTTATCGCTTCATTCACAACAATCAGTGTTGCTTCCTCACGCTCTATTTTTGATGTCTCATTTAATTCTCTAATTCTTTTTAATAACTGCCTTGACATCCATTAGATGTCTACACAAATATTTTAAAGGCCAAAGATGGGTCATCCTTATCTTAGTTCATGTCAACCATTGTAAGGGTTTGCAAACACCCTTATTTCTCCTATCTCTTTTCCTCTTTTTCGATCGACTATAATAAGATATTTTAGTAACAATTGGAAGTTGTTCAAACCCAAAAAGTAGAACATCTACCTCATAGTAAGGATATGTAGTAACGAAACTATCATAAGGTTCACCATAATCATCCTCAATAGTGCCAATTTCCTCGTTACTTCATAAGAATCCGTCATCCTTTCATCTATGTCTCCCTCTTTTGAGTCCTTCTTGGAAAAGCTTTTCGACCTGTTATATGCCAAAAATGCATCCCCACGGTCACCTTCCTTCTCATCTTTATGAAATCCAAGACATGCTTCAAAAAGTGAATCATTCAAATAATTGAATTCATGGATTACATCATCAAGATGTCTATCCTCCTTTGTTGAGATCATTAAGTAATCCAAGGTTGTCTCTTTGGACATTGATAACCAATGGGTAATATTGCTATCAGAGTTATTATCTAGTGAGAAGTTAGTAGTATATTCACCAATACTCACTTGTTCTCCTTTTTTAGGCTATGTATAGTATTTCCCTTTACTTTGATCATCCACACATAAAACTACATGGATAGGTTCTAGATTCTTCAACCTTGATTCTTGCATCGTATGAACTGTCATTAAACTAAATTTTGAACCACCATCCAATTGTACTTCACTTAACAAATGAATGCTGATGGTAGTATCAATAGTTGGAACTCTTGGATCCACAGATAGATCTACTATTTTTACTTCTTAGTTGTTTTCTTTTTGGATGTATTTGTTCTTACCTTAGAAGCATTAGTCGTCTCAATTCTTTATCTTCTATGTTGAAACAGCTTATGATAGAGTTGTCTCCGGCATGTAGGTTATATTCCAAGCACCCTCTTGAGATTAATTGTTAAATATACTTTCTCTAGTACTTCCCAAAAATCATAGCCTTTTTCCCAAAAATCATAGCCTTTTCTCTAGTACTTCCAAAAAATCATAGCCTTTTTCACATTTCCCGCTTGCTCTATTCTTCCATCCATTGAAGGTACTAGTCTTTCAAGAAAAGGAGCTACACCCATCTGAATTTTGAGATTTCCTGGTGGCATGGGCGATAACACATGATCCGAACAGAGTTGAGGAGACTCTGATTCACATAGCTGTATATTAGGATCTACATCCTTAGAGTTATCCTTTGCAACTCCTTTTAATTGCAAAATTTTCTTCCTCCAGACCTTGCTTCTCTTGTGCTCCAGTAATGGAACCAATCATGGGGTCAACTATGAAGGTCATCCTATGAGGTAGAAATCTCAACCATCTTGTCTTCAAAATCACATGATTCCCAATCCCACATTTCATATTTCTTAGAAGCTTTTATTTTACATGATTATTCTTAAACCTTACAAAGGAGGCCTATGAAGATATGGGAAGTATTAAAACCTTTCAACTTTTATGAGTTACACACACAATTTCTCATGCTCATGGCTTTACAATGTTAACCCACTAAATACCCTAGAAAATTACAAAGAATTTAACAATGATAGCACATATTAAAGGAAGTACAAATCCAAAATGCATGGATTCTTTTTTATAGAGACTACATATTTACCTTTTTCTTGCATAAACTTTAGGGCTATTAGGTAGAAGAGGGTGGAAACTGTAATTCACAGTTGTGGAAACTCTAAACCTAAAAGAACTACAACCTTTCAAATGCAAACAAGGTGCCACCATTAAGAAGTGTCCCACCCCTAACCCTAATTTTGGTCTAGATAAGGATGGGAGCTCTTAGTTGTATTTACCCTTTTGGTGCATCCATGCTGCCAAAGTTCTATAAGTGCAATGTTTGAGAACCATTATGTTATATTTTATCAACTTGTCTTCATTATTGATAGAGAGAGAGAGAGAGAGAGTGTGTGTGTGTGTGTGTGTGTGTGATTCATGTATTGGGCAAGTTATTGACCGAAGATGAAGCTCTATTTCATTTCCTTACTCTTCTTCTTATTCTTTATTAGCATATTTAAATGGTGGCGTGCTTCTAGTAGATGCGAAGGTGCAACAACATTGGATCGTTTTGTTTTGGTGGCGAAATCATGTTCAAGCACTCAAGCTTTTGCAATATAACATGAGGAGGTAAGATGTTTGAATTTACTACTCCTCCAAGCTAGTCTTGTATTCTTGCTATCTTAAATTAGGGAGAAGGATGCAAGGTTAGTTAGACTTAAGTGTCCCAATTGATATCTCTTGAGAGCGGTAGTTGTCAAGGATGTCATAGTAGGATGAAGAGGCAATGAGGTAGAAGGACAATCAAGACTAGAAGAAGGGAGAGGACATAGCTCTTTCGCGTCACCACCACCTCCTCACAGAATTATTGCATATTATGACTTGAATGACGAGACTAGCATTGAGCAAGACATATATGCAATGGAGGTGCTAATTAGTTAGCTTTGTTCTATCAAGCATTATAAAATTTGATTTCTTTGCTTTAAAACGAAAAAGCCAGGTTTCTTGTAGAAACCAAGGTTATGCATAAGGTATTCAATATTGTTGATGAGGAAATATTTATACTAATGAGCAACAAGATATAAGGATCCATGTATCCTTGGCTAAAAGAGGTTCTTGCTAGTGACCCCATACCGTAGCCAAAAAGAGAAGACTAGAGCAAAAGATGATTTTGTTAAGTATCTAAGCTATGATTTATAAAGCCTAGGTCCTTTTATCATCTTGAAATATTGTATTATGTATACATTTGGTTGTTTTTTTGCAAATGGATCTTATGGGTAGACTTTTCACTCCATCCCTTAAAGACTAGGTACCATTGTCGACACAATAGGTGAGATATGTAGGAAAGCTTTTATAAAGAAGTACAAACAATAGCATAGTTGCATTAGAGGATCATAGATACATGAAAAGATAAGACTCGTTTTTATAGCATTTATTATATTAAGCACTATTGTCTTGCTCCTGAGTTAATTTGTAAGATGTCCCATTTGGTAGTAAATATTGGTATAAGATTATATAATGTGAACCAATTTAAGTGTTTTCATAGTGCTCATATATAGGATGTCTCATCTGTGTAGGCCGAAGGAAATCAAGAGGTAAGGTCCAACAATACTATTGCATCTCAGGATGATACTAGAAACAACATCAAGCCAAGAGTCCATTAGTGCAGGAGACACATTTTCTTAGGTTGTATTGCTTCTATATTGTAATGCATGCGAACGATTATTTATACTACAACAAAGAATATATTTTGGTAGGTTTGAGCTCTTCTATCTCGTGGTGTAGGCCAAGTTTTAGCCTCTAAATCTTTATGTACACTTGTGTATATTTATGATGCAACAAAGGCAATTGCTTGATTCATCTTATTCGCATTTGATATTGTAATTATGCTCATTTTTTCCTACCAAGATATCCATTATTCCTTGGAAACTTTTTTATGTTTGTTCTAGTGTCTGATGTAATGTGTAGAATCTTTGTATTGAATATAATTATTCGCATGCACAAAAGCAAGAGAAGAAGAATCCAAGGAGCTTTTGGTTGTAGTTCAATGGTTCCAATTCCAACCACGACTCTACAAAACAAGTAGCTCCTTGGATTTCCTTTAAATTTTCCATCATGTCCCTCATCTATATAGGTGTCTATGAGCACTATCATAGTCACGTGCAAATCTCAAGTGACATGCTTATAAGAAAGTCCTTAGGCCTAGAAATGAATGCAATTGTTGATGTACTCGAAACTTCTTTTCATAATTCACAAAACACATTTGCAACCTTATTCCTTCTAGTGTGTGTTGCATATATACGAGTGGAAATAAAATTTGTAAGAGTGACACAACCAGAATCACAATCACAGTCATCCAAAAATTTCAAAGTAACTACCATTTCAAAGCATGCATTTGCAATAGAAAAAGGATTGTTAAGGATAGTACCTTAAGCCTAGCTACTTTAGGGTCGAAAGGTACATAGCATGCTAAGGCAAGTCTACTCTTTCAAGAGTGTCAATTTTTCTTCCCTTCTGTTACCATGTGATGGTTATAGCACCTACATCCCGACGGCAACAAACCACCACAGTGGAAATGGTAACGCGGCACCGCTCCATGCGTAAGCCTAGAGCTACCAAACTAGAGTAGGACAAAATAACGATCATCCCTTTCGCCTTGCAACAGATGGATAATTCTCACCGGTCCGCTTAAATAGCAAACGAAAATGATATTTTCGTGTCTTCCATGGGGAGCTCGAATGAGGCTTCCATGGAATGACCCATCTTCTTCATTTACACTAGGAAAGCTGTTTTTACCCCCCCATTACTTTCATTCCAAGTGTTACAATATCAGAACTTAGCACTAACTTTAAAGAAATAGGCGGCGTTTCTTTGATACAGGCGTCTCCAAAGACCAATCATCCCAAGTTGGTGATCGAGATGGGAGTGCAGTGGGCTGCTGATATGCAAGCTCAAGGCATGTCGCCTAAGCACTACAAGCGTGTCCAAGAAGCAATTATGGACTATCTCATGAGTGTGATGCTTATTCTAGCATTGAGAGAGGAGAATAAGCTCCCTAGCCTCCAGCAATACATCCCCCTTTGTCGTAAGGATGGGGCTGCTAGGATTTGTCGCGTTGCTTGTGACTTTGACCTTAACATGGAGCTTGACGATGAGGCTTTATCACAACCACTCTTGGAAAACATATATCAAGCCATGGCTGATCAAGTGCTTTGGATCAATGATGTTCTTTCGTTTAATGTTGAGTTCTATAAAGGGGACTACATCAACCTAATCACAATATTTCACTATCAGAATGACCAGATGGTTTCTTGCCCAACTCACAAGATCATGGACTTCCAAGAAGCTCTCTCTCAAGCATGTGCTATGATCAAGGACAGGGACAGTGATCGTGTACAATTATCTTACGACATCATTACATGAAATCCATCCTTGCGAGGCTATGTTGATGCTACTAACGACACCCTCTTTACAATCATTACTTGGACTGTAACGTGTCTGCCTATTCCCTTATAGGACACGTCTTACCAGCCCATCGAAAAGAGGGTCTAGAAGGCTCCACCTGGCACTCCCATGGAATGTTACGGGGTTTGCGATCTAGGTCTTTCCGAGTCTCCCACGTAGCAGAAGTATTCCGACAGTTCCCACTTAGGACCGACCAGAATCAAGGTTTCCTCTAATGGTAAATTTCCTAAAATGGCAGCTAGCGTTGAACCCCAGGCGAACTACTTTACGCAGGAACGTCAAGGTCAAAGCGGATTCATGCTGCACTTGGTTTAGGGAGAATGGGAAAGGAGAGGGATGAAAAGATCGACCTCTCTGCCCATAAGGCATAGTCCCATTCCGTTCCCCTAAAACAACATAAATCGGAATTCTAGTAACCTAAACTCTAGGTCAGCGCCCTTGCTATTCATTTCCTTTGAGAAGAGCTCCTTGCTATCCATTTCGATTGAGAAAAGTTCCTGGCCAACCGGGACCACCCATTCGTAGGACGGACCCATGGCCACATCCACCGCACTTTTCTCAGGGTTGCTTTAGTTGTCTAATTACCTACCACATTTAGTTGGACATGCATAAAGCAACTTCCTTAATTAGCTTGTTAGACACTGGTTCCTTCACATAATCTTAGTACCTGACATAGAAAAACAATGCCAAACAAGTTTCTTTTCTACATGTTATCTTATTTATCTTTAGAATACATCCATAAAGTCCAGCCCGTAGGCTAATCCATAATCCGCCCAAAGGCTATCCAGCAATCCATAGGGATTACTAATCCAAGATTCCACTTGTAGACTAGTATGCGGGACTCGAGATCCAATCCCAAGTCACGTTGGCCTCTTCTGCAAGGCTCGGAAGGCAAGGGATTTACGACCAGAGCCCCCCCTGGCACCCAAGCGTCCTCCTGCTCCAAGTAGTGCTCAACAGAGAGACCTCACGTGGTGGGTTCGGTCCACGTGCCCGGCGCAGCTAACAACCCCCTTGGTTAGGGTCAGGTAGACAGTCGGGGGTAATTGATGATGTAACGTGTCCCCTAGTATCATCTAGGACATGTCTTAGTAGTCCATCGGAAAGGATGTCTAGAAAGCTTTGCCCGGCACTCCCATGGAATGTTACAGGTTTTGCGATCTAGTTCTTCCCGCGTCTGCCACGTAGCAGAAGTATCCTGGCCGTTCCCACTTAGGATCGACCGGAATTAGGGTTTTTCTAATGGGTCATTGGCTAACAACAACTAGCGTCAGACCCAAGCGAACTGCTTTACGCAAAAATGCCAGGTCCGAAGCGGATTCACGCTGCACTTGGTTCAAGGAGAATGGGAAACGAGAGGGAATGCAAAGCTCAACCTCTCTGCCATAAGGCATAGTCCCATTTCGTTCCCCTAAAACAGCGTAGATCAGGTAAGACGTAACTCTAGGTCATCGTTCTCGTTATTCCTTTTTGATGATGATGATCATTCCGCTGTTCTTTGAGATTTTTGAGAAAAGTTCCCGGCTAACCCGGACCACCCAACCGTAGGACGGCGGACCCATGGCCCATCCTCCGCACTTTCCTCGGTTTGTTTTAGTTATGTAATTATCTAACACATTAATTTGACATATAACAATCAACTTCTTTAATTAATCCCGTTAAGCACTAGTTCCTTCACATAATCTAATCACGTGACATAGAAAAACAATATCAAGCAAGTTCTTTTTTTAACATTTCATCATTTTATCTTTGAAATACAAGGAGTTCCGCCCGTAGGCTTGTCCATAATCCGCCCGAAGGCTATCCAGTGATCCTCAAGGATCACTATTCCAAGCTTCCGCCCGTAAACTAGTATGCGGGCCTCGAGATCCAATCCAGAGTCACGTTAGCCTCTTGTGCAGGACCCGGAAGGCGAGGGATTTACGGCCAGAGCCCCCCCTGGCACCCAAGCGTCCTCCTACTCCAAGTAGAGCTCAATAGAGAGACCTCTCGCGGCGGGTTCGGTCCACGTTCCCAGCACGGTGAACAACCCCCTTTGTTAGGGTTAGGCAGGTAGTCGGGGGTAACTGAAACTGCCTCTTCCTTCAGGCCTTTAACCTGAAGTATAGGTAATCATTTAATTTGTAGTTCATAATTCAAGCAGAGCCCTAAAATCTCTAGCAAGCACAAACATTTCCATTAATCAACCGTGATGTATGGCAAACTGCTAAGGAAGTGTTCTTTCCTTTTGAGTGTATCAGCACTCAATCCCAAGGTGTCTTGTAAATTGGCAAGATCCTTTACATTCCGGTGTAGGGCGTACCTTATTAACCCAACTTGGTCAACCCTAAAGTTCCTTAGATATGCTAGTTTCCGGTTTACAAATTTCCTTATTTAGGAGGAAATGCAAAAATACGTCTTTTTGCAAGATAACTTGCGTAGGGATCTGCCATCCTTGATGAGGGTTTTTACCCTTCCTCCTTGTGAATCAATCACAAGACTAAATGATTTCTTACTTGCTACGCAAGTCCTACGATGGAATAATCAGTTTTAGATCCCTTAAGCTGGCATATGTTAGGCCTAGGGTTTCTTTTTTTGAGAATCTTAGGGACAAACCCTAGTTCCTTATCTTTACGAATTTATTGTCCCTACAGTAAAAGAAAGTAGTCAAGTGCTTAGGGTATGAATGTTTTTATGTTTAGATTGGTTTAGTTATCTTTTGGAAGGTAATATTAATCGTCTTGTCACGGTTTTGCTATCCTTGTGACAATTTACTTTCCAGTCAATACAGTTTAATTTAACTTCCGTTTTCCTAAAAGATGAACTCATGCCAAATAACAACATTTGCCTTGCTAAGATGTGCAATTAGCAAAGATAACTTCCTAGTAATTTGAGCATCGAAAGAAACCTTTCATGAATTTAACCATTTACAATGATTCGTTGCGAAAGGAATAAGACTAATGGTGCAAGATATAATTTCTACATCTTTAGGATTTAACTAAAATATACTACTATAGCAAATGGATAATCTCGCTCGTAATTTATAATGCTTGACGCAACTCGAAGGAAACTAAGTTCTATTCATTATCATTCATTCAAATAAGCTAAACTTCTTTATTACAAATAACTCGGATAAATATATCCTATCCCTAACAATTTCTCTTTGCATGATCGACTTAAACCCGAATTAAAGCCAAGAAGAAAAAACCTGGTTTTGGGGTGAGATATCCACATGGATACTGGGAGATGATCCTCCCGCGGCTACGCCTTGGACTTTCTTAGGAGGCATTGCAAGTGTGGTCTGTCGAACGTGGAAGCAGCTTTACCACTCCTTAGAATTCCACCGTCGCTCCCTTGCACCGTTCGTCAAAAGTAGTTTTTTTTTTTTTTGGAAGGCTCCCTCCTTGAATTCGGGAATTCGAAAGGGTATTTTAGAAACTTTTACAACTAAGACCCATTGAAGCCATGGGGAAGGCTTAATGACCTTTGTAAGCTCGCACGAACGGAAATAACAAGGTGTGGAGAAGACACAAGGTGTAGGAGAGCTTTAAGGGAAAATAATAGCCTAAAGGTTATAAGTAAGGGTCTAAGGACCCTTAGGTCAAACTTGGAGAAAAAGGGCTTATGGAGGCTTACACATGGGGGAGGGTGAAAGGTTTTGATGCCAAGGTAAAGGCTTAAGGGATAATCACGGGAGAAGTGGTTTTCAGAGGCCACAGGAAGGGGGTGATTCCAAAGCCAAGGGAATAGGTCTTTTAGGGATTATACACAGGTAAAGAAGTAATAAGACCCTTAAGGCCTTTGTGCTCATGGGGGGGGGAGTGACTCCAAAGTGAAAGGCAAGGGGTTTTAGCACGAGGGTGAAAGGGGACTTAAGGAATTTTTTAAAACCTGGCAGGGGGGGTTACTAATACCTATGGAAAGGGGTTTTAGATATGAGGGTTAATAAAACAAAAAGGGCTTCATACAGCACAAGGAGGGGGTGAAAGTTTTTGAAATCCAGGGAAAAGGGTTTTAGCACGGGGGAGGGGGGGATGAAAGGGGGCTTAAGGGATTTTAAACCCGGGGAAAAAAAAGGGGAAAAAAAGGGGGTAGTAGGGTATAGGAAGGGGGTTTAAAGAGGCCCCCCCTTTGGAAGCTTCCAAGCTTCCAGAAGCTTTGGGGGGGGGGTGGTTATGGCCGTCCGTCCTGATGGCGAATTTGAGGCGGCTCCTCCCTCCCTCGATGGTGACGCCTATCTACTACCCAGGCGGCCAGCAACAGCGTCCCTTCTTAGTCTTCAAGCGGCAGCTCACGTACCTCCTTCCCCTCTCTCTCACAGCTATAGCGTCATGATCTCTGGCGGCGGCGTTCGGTTCTTCTCACGGCCCCCCAGCCTTCTCTGTTCTGCGGCCCCTCCCCTCCCCTCGTTTAAATAGTGGAGGGAGGGGGATCTTCTCCTCCTGCGTGTTGACACGCATGCCCTCCCTCCCTCCACAAGCTCTACCAAGGAGCTTCATAACTCCTTCTATTCCCCTCCCCCTCCAGCTTGTCAGTCGGCTGGAGGGATAAGGGGGGGAAATAAATTTAAAAAAATTTTCAAAAGCCTGATCTATTATTTCCCACGCGGACTTTTATATTCTCTCCCCCTTCGAGGAATCGAGATGTCCTCATCTCGAGATAAACTGGGGATATTGATGGTTGAGAGTGCCTTCATCTACCAAGTGGCATCCTCTTCGGGATAATCTTTCCACTGGACAAGGCATTCTTTCAAGGTTCTAGATCTTAACTGTCTTTCCCTAACATCTAAGATCCTTTCCGGCCTTAGTTCAAGGACTCCTTGACTATGCATTACAATTTGTTGGTCATCAAGTACATGATTAGGGTTGGGTACATATTTTTTTAATAGGCTGATATGGAATACATTGTGAACCTTTAGGTTCTCAGGGAGTTGCAATCTATAAGCATTGGGTCCTAGGCATTTGAGGATTTTTTACCGCCCACAATACCTTGGACTTAGCTTCTTGCATTCTCCTAGGGATAGAGAACTCTTTTTAGGGCGTACACGAATGAAGACCATGTCTCCTTCTTCGAAGACTCTATCTTGACGTTTCAAATCTGCGTATGCCTTTTGCCTATCCTTGGCCGCTTGTATGTCTTGTCTTATTGACCTTATATTGATCATCCATGTCTTCCAACATTTGTCTTGAAGCTTCAACTCTTAGGGTTGGATCAGAAAATTTTAGGAGACTTCCACAATCATGACCATACAATGCCTGGAAAGGGGTCATTTGAATGCTCTGCTGGTAAGAAGCATTGTAGGAAAATTCAACCAAAGGCAAGAATTGAATCCACCTCTTTGGCTCTCGACAGCAGTATGCCCTAAGCATATCCTCGATGACTTGATTTACTCGCTCTGTTTGACCATCCGTTTGGGGATGGTAGGCGGTGCTAAAACAGAGTTGAGTCCCAATAGCTTCAAAGATAGCTCTCCAGAAGTGTGATGTGAAGAGAGAATCTCGATCACTAATGATTCTTCTAGGTAACCCATGTAGCTTGAATATCTCCTTGATAAACAATCTTGCAATGTCGGAGGCTTTATAATTTGTCTTTACTGGAATCAGGTGTGCAACCTTGGTAAGCATGTCAACCACAACCATAATGGAATTGTATCCTCCTTGGACTTGAGGTAAGCCTACAACAAAATCCATACTGATGAATTCCCATTTCATTTGGGGAATGTCAAGCGGTTGCAGTTTCCCTGGCATCATGACATGTTCGGCCTTGATACGTTGGCAAGACAAACATTCAGTGACATACTTGAGAACGTCACCTTTGAGCCTCTCCCAATGGTAGCTCTTCCTAACTGCATTAAGAGTTTTAGCATAGCCAGGATGTCCTGCGAAAGGGGAATCATGAGCTTCCCATAATATCTTATGCTTAAGTGACTGGCTTGTTGGTATACACAGCCTTGTTCTGTAGTAGACAAGTCCATTATCAATGGAAAATTCCTGATACTTAGCTTGTAACTTCAAATTTTGCTCCTTGGTAGATATTTCTTTTATCATTGTTTGGTAGGCCAAATCATGGCATGCTTCCTCTCTAGCT
Source organism: Lygodium microphyllum (assembly GCF_053477565.2). Classification (NCBI taxonomy): domain Eukaryota; kingdom Viridiplantae; phylum Streptophyta; class Polypodiopsida; order Schizaeales; family Lygodiaceae; genus Lygodium; species Lygodium microphyllum. Next base: position 9,547,975 of record NC_141150.1, on the reverse strand, counting down.
AGTTCCAGTATAGGGTTGCTTGGCATAGATACCTTTGTAGCCAGAGATCTGGCCGTTGATGGATTCTACAAGATTAGGGAATTTAGGAATGCCTTGCAACTGAGTGCATCGGCAACTACATTTTCTTTCCCTGGTCGGTACTTGATTTCAAAATCATACTCCTCCAATACTTCAATCCACCGACGTTGCCTCATGTTGAGCTCGTTTTGGGTAAAAATCCATTTGAGACTCTTATGATCGGTTACTAGAGTAAACTTGTTACCCAACAGGTAGTGTCTCCAAAGCTTTAGAGCATGGATGACAGCTAATAATTCCAGATCATGCGTGGCATAATTCTTTTCATGACTCTTCAATTTCCTTGAAGAGTATGCTACTGGATGACTTGCCTGCAAAAATACACACCCCAAGGCAAGAATGCTCGCATCAGTTACTACCTCGAACTCTTTATTGAGGTCAGGAAGTTTTAGAATAGGTGATGATACCAAACTTTTCTTCAATTTGTCGAAGCTATTTTGTTCGAGAGTTGACCATGTAATGGAAGTCTGCTTCTTTAGTAAGTCTGTAAGAGGTGCTGCAATCAAAGCATAGTTTTTGATGAAGACCCTATACCATCCTATCAAGCCAAGAAAGCTACGTATTTCTTTGACGGATACTGGTATTGGCCATTCAAGCACATCTCTGACTTTGGCTGGGTCTACTGATATTCCTTCTGATGATACTATGAATCCCAAATATTCAATCTGACGCTTGAAGAATGCACACTTCTTCATTTTTGCATACAGCTTATGAGACCTCATTGTCTCAAGGACAATCTGAAGTTGAGGTTCATGATCTTCTTCCTGTTTAGAATAGACTAAAGTGTCATCGAAGAAGACAAGCACAAAATCATCAAGATATGGTCTAAAGATATCTTGCATTAATCTTTTGAAGGTGGTAGGTGCATTTGTAAGCCCAAATGACATAACCACGAAGTCAAAGTGCCCATATCTTGTATTGAAGGCCGTCTTTGGAATATCTTCTTCCTTGATCCTTATCTGATAATAACCTGACCTGAGATCAATCTTGGAGAAGATCTTTGCACCTTGAAGACGATCAAGAAGCTCATCTATTCTAGGAATAGGATACTTGTTCTTGACTGTTGATTGATTCAACCCCCGGTAATCAATACATAGTCGAAGTGTCCCATCTTTCTTTTTCTAGAATAGTACTGGAGCTCCCCATGGTGAGTTGCTAGGCCGGATGTAACCCTGATCCAATAGTTGCTTGAGTTGTTCCTTCAACTCAATTGCTTCAGGTATGGACATTCTATAAGGTCTCTTTGCAACTGGTGCAGCTCCAGGCTAGCCTAATTTCATGATCAACTTCTCTTGGAGGTGGAAGTTCAATCAATTCCTCAGGGAATACGTCAGCGTATTCCTTTAGCCAAGAAGGTCCTTCATGAGACTCTTGCTTTTGATCTAACTTGTTGAGTTTGATCAGGTAAACGGGTAATCCTTTTCTGACTCCTTTTATGATCCGCGATACTTTCGCTAATTGGATTCTTGGAACTCCTGCCTCACCTTGAGTTGTGACAAACTCCCTTTCAGAGTTTCGAAAGGAAACTTGACCCTTTCCACAGTGGATGTCAGCATCGTTGGGCTTAAGCCAAAAATCCATCCCGAGTAGACACTCATGGATACCTAAGTTCATGACTCTGAATTTGACTGAGGTTTTCTTTCCTCCCAGAAAGAATTCTTCCTTAGCAGTTTGCCTGGTACAAGTTACCTCACGACCGTTTGCCAATTCCACAAGCAGCGTAGGTGCTTCTACTGTGGCTATTCCTAATCTTTTTGCACATGCTGGAGAGATAAAGGAATGTGTACTACCACAATCAATCAAGGTTTTGAAACCTTTACCTTGATAATCCGACGGTGTTTGAATCACCAAGAACTGGTGATTCGGCCCTTTCTTATGTAAATCGGCATGGATTGTCGCTCTTTTGAATTCTGCTTCCATAGTCGGATCTTCCTCTTCTTCTGCTTCGCATCTTTGCCTATTGGTAATGCAGGAAGTTCTTCCTCTTCCACGGGTGGCGGCTCATTGACCGCGGCCTACACCTTGGAAAGGTGTTTGACGATGTCCCCCGCTGAGGTTGGGACATTGCCTTTTGAAGTGACCGAGTTCGTTGCAGTGGAAACATCGGAGGTTTCGGCCATTACTTTGAGTAGGAACAAAGTTGTTGACGTTATTTGTCCTTGCTTTCTTCCTTTGTCCCTGATTGTGACCTTGAACTCTCTTCACTTAAGGTTGGAATGCTCCTCTGTTCGGGTCACTATAGGACCAAGTTTTGTTACCCCTTGGTCTAGCTTGCACTTCCTGAATTATAGGTGCCGCTTGAATGAGTGCATCCTGAAGATCTGATGGACGCATAGATTCGAGACGGGTATTTACGGGTGGATTTAAGCCCGCGCAAAATTTGGACACCTGCTGCGTCATGTCCATCTGTGGCGCATACTTTAAGAGTGAGACAAATTTAGAGTAGTATGCGTCAAGGGTGAGTCCTAGCTATTTTAGCTCGTAGAACTCATTCATTTTCTGCGTACGATATGCAGGTGGCAAATATCTTCCCTACACGGGTTTCTTCAACTTCTCCCAGGTAACGGACCCCTCTAAAATCCCTTGATCCCTACACCATTGCTTCCACCAAAGTCTGGCTTCACCGGTGAGTTTTAATTTGGCGAGCATGGCCTGATTGGTAGGTGCAGTACCAGCTGCTTCAAAGTAATCCTCCATGGATTCAATCCAAATTTTAGCATTAGCCTGGACGAATCTGCCTCTCCCGTCGAACTCGGGTGGCTTTATCTGCTTGAGGAGGAACTTCTTCTCCTGGGTCACCGCAGTACATGATGTAGGAGGCGAATTTGGAACCTGTACCTGGGGTTGTGCCTGGATAAAAGTTTTCTTAACGTGATTATATGATAATTGACGTTAGCTTATCTTTAGTTCAGCTATCTCATAAATCATGAAGCTACTTAACTTTTTAACAACTCTGATGCACAGCCAGATATTGATAAAAGAAACCTTTATTTATATTTACATAGGCGTAACCTTATACAACGTCTCGTGTGATGATAATCCAATCATTACATTCAGTTTGGGGAGAACAACGTTGTATTGCATTTGTCTACAGGAACTGTGTAATAGTAGGGTTTTGGGTCATGGATCTTTAGGAATCGATAATTCATTGGAAGTTCAGGATACCCTTTTCGTTGGAATCCATACTTCTCATGGCGGCCCAACACTTTAATCCTGTCGGCTGGGATTACACGGGTTACTTCCTCATATACATATGAGTTCATTTCAACCCTACGACCTTGAATATGTAAAGTCGAATTTACGTGAGCTTCCACAAAAATGAACAGCTTCACGACTTTCAAGTCTTCCAACCACTTGATCCTCTTTAGGTTGGTCTGTAGATAAGCGAACAGGTGGGCAGCTATGTAGTAGAGTCCTGAAGACCCCATCCATCTTTGTTCTATGTATAAAGGTGAGGGATTATAAATCTGCTCCAGGATGTTCATCATCCCAATCGACCAGAATTAGGGTTTTTCTAATGGGTCATTGGCTAACAACAACTAGCGTCAGCCCCGAGCGAACTACTTTACGCAGAAACGCCAGGTCCGAAGCGGATGCACGCTACACTTGGTTCAAGGAGAATGGGAAACGAGAGGGAATGCAAAGCTCAACCTCTCTGCCATAAGACATAGTCCCATTCCGTTCCCCTAAAACAACGTAGATCAGGTAAGATGTAACTCTAGGTCATCGTTCTCGGTATTCTTTTTGATGATGATGATCATTCCGCTGTTCTTCGAGATTTTTTAGAAAAATTCCCAGCTAACCGGGACCACCCAACCGTAGGATGGACCCATGGCCCATCCTCCGCACTTTCCTCGGTTTGTTTTAGTTATGTAATTATCTAACACATTAATTTGACATATAACAATCAGCTTCTTTAATTAATCCTATTAAGCACTAGTTCCTTCACGTAATCTAATCATGTGACATAGAAAAACAATATCAAGCAAGTTCTTTTTTTAACATTTCATCATTTTATCTTTGAAATACAAGGAGTTCCGCCCGTAGGCTTGTCCATAATCCGCCCGAACGCTATCCAGTGATCCTCAGGGATCACTATTCCAAGCTTCCGCCCATAAACTAGTATGCGGGCCTCGAGATCCAATCCCGAGTCACGTTAGCCTCTTGTGCAGGACCCGGAAGGCGAGGGATTTACGGCCAGAGCCCCCCCTGGCACCCAAGCGTCCTCCTACTCCAAGTAGAGCTCAACGGAGAGACCTCTCGCGGCGGGTTCGGTCCACGTTCCCAGCGTGGTGAACAACCCCCTTGATTAGGGTTAGGCAGGTAGTCAGGGGTAACTGAAACTGCCTCTTCCTTCAGGCCTTTAACCTGAAGTATAGGTACTCATTTAATTTGTAGTTCATAATTCAAGCAGAGCCCTAAAATCTCTAGCAAGCACAAACATTTCCATTAATCAACCGTGATGTTTGGCAAACTGCTAAGGAAGTGTTCTTTCCTTTTGAGTGTATCAGCACTCGTTCCCAAGGTGTCTTGTAAATTGGCAAGATCCTTTACATTCCCGTGTAGGGCGTACCTTATTAACCCAACTTGGTCAACCCTAAATTTCCTTAGATATGCTAGTTTTCGGTTTACAAATTTCCTTATTTAGGAGGATATGCAAAAATACGTCTTTTTGCAAGATAACTTGCGTAGGGATTTGCCATCCTTGATGAGGGTTTTTACCCTTCCTCCTTGTGAATCAATCACAAGACTAAATGATTTCGTACTTGCTGCGCAAGTCCTGCGATGGAATAATCTGTTTTAGATCCCTTAAGCTGACATATGTTAGGCCTAGGGTTTCTTTTTTTGAGAATCTCAGGGACAAACACTAGTTCCTTATCTTTACGAATTTATTGTCCCTACAGTAAGGAAAGTAGTCAAGTGCTTAGGGTATGAATGTTTTTATGTTTAGATTGGTTTAGTTATCTTTCGGAAGGTAATATTAATCATCTTGTCACGGTTTTGCTATCCTTGTGATAATTTACTTTCCAGTCAATACAGTTTAATTTAACTTCCGTTTTCCTAAAAGATGAACTCATGCCAAATAACAACATTTGCCTTGCTAAGATGTGCAATTAGCAAAGATAACTTCCTAGTAATTTGAGCATCGAAAGAAACCTTTCATGAATTTAACCATTTACAATGATTCATTGCGAAAGGAATAAGACTAATGGTGCAAGATATAATTTCTACACCTTTAGGATTTAACTAAAATATACTACTATAGCAAATGGATAATCTCGCTCGTAATTTATAATGCTTGACGCAACTCGAAGGAAACTAAGTTCTATTCATTATCATTCATTCAAATAAGCTAAACTGCTTTATTACAAATAACTCGTATAAATATATCCTATCCCTAACAATTTCTCTTTGCATGATCGACTTAAACCCGAATTAAAGCCAAGAAGAAAAAACCTGGTTTTGGGGTGAGATATCCACATGGATACCGGGAGATGATCCTCCCGCGGCTACGCCTTGGACTTTCTTAGGGGGCATCGCAAGTGTGGTTCCTCGAACGTGGAAGCAGCTTTACCACTCCTCCTTAGAATTCCACCGTCGCTCCCTTGCACCGTTCGTCAAAAGTAGTTTTTTTTTTTTTTTTGGAAGGCTCCCTCCTTGAATTCGGGAATTCGAAAGGGTATTTTAGAAACTTTTACAACTAAGACCCATTGAAGCCATGGGGAAGGCTTAATGGCCTTTGTAAGCTCGCACGAACGGAAATAACAAGGTGTGGAGAAGACACAAGGTGTAGGAGATCTTTAAGGGAAAATAATAGCCGTAAAGGTTATAAGTAAGGGTCTAAGGACCCTTAGGTCAAACTTGGAGAAAAATGGCTTATGGGGGCTTACACATGGGGGAGGGTGAAAGGTTTTGAGGCCAAGGTAAAGGCTTAAGGGATAATCACGGGAGAAGTGGTTTTAAGAGGCCAAAGGAAGGGGGTGATTTCAAAGCCAAGGGAATAGGTCTTTTAGGGATTATACACAGGTAAAGAAGTAATAAGACCCTTAAGGCCTTTGTGCTCCTGGGGGGGGGGGGAGTGACTCCAAAGTGAAAGGAAAGGGGTTTTAGCACGAGGGTGAAAGGGGACTTAAGGAATTTTTTAAAACCTGACAGGGGGGGTTCTAATGCCCATGGAAAGGGGTTTTAGATATGGGGGTTAATTTAAAAAAAAGGGCTTCATACAGCACAAGAAGGGGGTGAAAGTTTTTGAAATCCAGGGAAAAGGGTTTTAGCACGGGGGAGGGGGGGGATGAAAGGGGGCTTAAGGGATTTTAAACCCGGGGAAAAAAAAGGGAAAAAGAGGGGATAGTAGGGTATATGAAGGGGGTTTAAAGAGGCCCCCCCTTTGGAAGCTTCCAAGCTTCCAGAAGCTTTGGAGGGGGTGGTTATGGCCGTCCGTCCTGACGGCGAATTTGAGGCGACTCCTCCCTCCCTCGACGACGATGCCTATCTACTGCCCAGGCGGCCAGCAACAACGTCCCTTCTCAGTCTTCAAGCGCAGCTCATGTACCTCCTTCCCCTCTCTCTCACAGCTACAGCGTCATGATCTCCGGCGGCGGCGTTCGGTTCTTCTCACGGCCCCCCAGCCTTCTCTGTTCTGCGGTGCCTCCCCTCCCCTCGTTTAAGTAGTGGAGGGAGGGGGATCTTCTCCTCCTGCGTGTCAACACGCATGCTCTCCCTCCCTCCACAAGCTCCACCAAGGAGCTTCATAACTCCTTCTATTCCCCTCCCCCTCCAGCTCGTCAGTCGGCTGGAGGGATAAGGGAGGGAAATAAATAAATAAAAATTTCAAAAGCCCGATCTATTATTTCCAATGCGGACTTTTACAGATGCTGCCTCTCCCTTCAGGCATTCAACCTGAAGCATTAATTAACTTTTCATCTTTTAGTTCTTTGAGCAAACAATGCAAACAATGCAAACAATGCTCCTAAACTGTTACAAGCATAATCAATCCAGTGGTCCTTTATTTGGCCAACTGATAAGGAGTGAATCCTTCTCTTTGAATGCATCCAGCATTCGATTCGGGATCAATTGCGACTTGGCAAGATCTCCCAAGGGTTGTTTGTTCACCCTTTTGTCCTTGGGTTAGGGCCAAACCCTGTTAACCCAACTTAACCAACACCTTAGGTTTCATAATTCAACAGTAAATCCAGGCCGCCATATCGCTCTAACTTGATTGATCCTTTACTTCCAAGAAAATGCATGTATTCCCTTAACTTGGCAATTGTCCCGAAGAAAGTAAATGTAACATGATGATTACTCATCCTCTTACAAGTTAAACTTGCGCAAGAACCTGCCAACCTCATTCCAAGGAATGGCAAAACTCTCTTGTGATCAAACCACAAGGCCATGTGACGTTGCAACTTGTTGCACAAGTGTTGCATCTAATCCATGGGATCATTTCACCCATTGAATGGCGTTTTCAGGTCAAGGAATTATGTTTAGACAAGAAGCGGGGTTTAGGGTGTCTTCTTACCCAACCCAATCCTAATTGCACTAGGCCGACAGCGTTTGGTCCTAGGGATTCCAAAGTCAACTTGAGTTTTAACATTAAGTTGGTCGATCCTTAGGGTAGAGACCCTAGATCGTTATTTGCATGAGCGTCCCATTGACCCAACAACCCGTGAATGTGGGTAGGACCTTTGGGTTTGAGGATTTTGACTTGGCAACAAGTGCAAAACTAGGCCCAATCCTTAATGTGCCATACCCTAGTTAGCACTTGGGGTATTTATCGTATCGACTGAACCATGCCTATACGAATCCCTTGCGGGTTAGGTGATTTAGATAATTTGATCTACTTGTCTTGCGACAAGGACGAGCCATTTATAGAGATGAGAAACTTGGTCTAAAAGAGAAAACTAGTTGCAACATGTCATAATACACGTAAATATGTGATTCATTGCTTCTACGTACCACTAGATTCGCAATAATCCTATCCTTTCTTGTTAAAATCAAAATGCAAGATAATTTGCATAATAACTTTCATAGAACCTACTAGGACTTACATCAAAGAATCATGCCTACAACCCTTTTTCTAGGCTTTGGAGTTTCATGCTTTAATAAACATGCAACTTTCCCCTAAATGCAACTCTTGATGAATGAAATTTTCACACGACGAGCGTGCAACATGCAACCCTTTCCTAACTACAACGTAGTTAAATGAAGTTCATGCGAAGTGAATATTGTAGGACTAGTGTTGGCTTATTCCATCTTGCAAGCACATGCCACATGCAAATCCATAGATTCATTTTCGTACTCTGCAATTACTTTTCGGATAATATCCTATGGGTGTTAACAACTATTTCCCATGAACCATTACAATGAAGATTTTTCCTAAAAATTTGACATACGCTTATTCTTTCCATGTCTAGTAAAAAGAGCACTTAATAATTTCAACCTTATAATGATAGGCAATAGGTGTTTTAGGCTCCTCACTTTGAAATGCATGCCATCGTAGGCGGGATTACGGACTTCCGGTTTGCCTTTACCCTTACGCGATCGGTGAATTTCCTCTAGCCTTGGTAAGCACCCTCAAGATCTTGTCCTTCTCCCTCGTACACAGGAGACACCTTCACCGAAATGCGAATCTTTGAAAATACCGGGGCTTGTGGGATTTGGGCTTATGGAAAGGCTTGTGGGAATGGGGCTTTTACAAGGAGGTTTTTAAAAACCCGGGGTGGCCACGCAGAAATAGGCCTTCATAAGGAAGCCCCCTTATGGAAGCTTCCAAGGAAGCTTCTATGCTTCAAAAGCTTACAAGGAAGAGGGAGGGAATTTGCAGATTAACCTCGGGGGGGGAGAAATCTTATGATTGGTTTTGTCAGGGAAATGGTGGCGGCTTGACGGCCTATGGCGGCCCAAAGTGGCGGTATTGGCGGACTGGCCTAGGCGGTGACCTCCATGGCTGGGGGCGGCAGTTCATCGACCTCTCCTTCTCTCCTTGTCCATGTCATGGTAGCCTCTTCCTCCTTTTGTGCAACATGGCCACGTTCGTCAGCTGGAAGACTATCGTCTGCTCCTCACGGACATGCGGCAGTTATTCCTTACACGACAACCTATCCTCTCTCTCACCTCCCCCTTCCCCCCCAAGGGTAAGGGGGGTTTATATAGGGCTTAAGGGGGAAGAGGGGAACCACCACGTGGCTATGCATGGCCCCCCCTGGACACCACTTCACCACATCACCACCTTCTCCCATTCCCTTCCCTCCAACCATGCATTGACTGGGGGAATTAGTAAAAAAAATTGCCTTTTTTCCATCATTATCCATTTTCCCCCCTTCCAAAAGGGTGTTTCCCCGCGGTGTCGAAGGGTTTTCAAAAGCAAAGTCCCGACCACACAGGACCTTAGCTAATTTCAGGATAGAAGATCAATCAAGCAAGATCATATTTAATTAGAACCCTGTTCAACATCAACAGCTTCAGCTTCATAAAGGAAACAAATCTGATTTATAAACTAGCTATTCAAAAACTGAAGTTCTTCACATCCCTTCTTGCTATTTCAAAAAGAGATAATCTACAAGTTGTCCGTTGATTAGTACTGTATAAGAAGCACCAAGATAATCTGTATGCTAAATACTAGACTCTTGCTATTTTAGAGAGGAACACTCTGTAGGTTGTTTGCTCACTGTTTTTCAGCCATGGAATACATATTTTCTTCCAATACTGTTTAGAGCCACACTTGATTCCTCTTCTGATCTGCTGCTATTTGTAGACAGCTATTAGTCACACTAGAGATAGCCTTCCTGTGCCCTGTTAATGTATGCTTCAGCTTTTGCCATATCTGCTATAAAATTCTTTTTCTTTTGCATAAGCTCAAGCTCTCTATCTAGGGCCTTCTGGGTTTCTGTTTGTTTGAAGTTTTGTGTTAACATCTAAAGTCGTTGTTTCAAAATCTCAATCTCCTTTTTACAAATATTCTTCTCTTCTTCCAAGTGCTTCTCATTCTCTGGTTGAATGTAGCTTCAGCTTATAAGGTTTATAAGCATTCCTAACACGTCAAAACTTAGGTAGGATAGCATTCCCATTTTGTAGCAACTGACATCGATTTTTCTATATGTTTGCAAGTAGCTCCAGAGTTCTACAAAAGATTCCTGGCTCCTAGTTCAGCGTCAATCCAGATAGTCATTGGGCCATTGATCCTTAGTCGATGGAGAAGTTCACAAAGAAGAGCTCGACGGATTCCTGAAAGCTCGCTGCCTTGCAATCCCTTGACCAGAAAGAAATTTTGCTTTAGCCTCGGCTTCAGCATGCTTCACTTATAGGATTTTCTCTGCTTCTGCCTTCTCTTGTGTTGCCATTCTGAGCCTCAATTTGGCACCTCGGGTCCCAAAATCCCTGACCAATCGAAGGGAAAAGCCACAACCAATTCTTTGCTTTTTTCTCTTCAAGCTCCTCCCATAATAGCCATCAAAAAAGCGGCCTTTTTCCCCCCCAGGCCAGAGTAAGGGCCACTTGCAGTAGATTTATGGAATGAACTAGTAGGCCCTTTATTTGCATTTCTACCTCTTCCACCTAGAGAAATTAGACCACTTCTTCCACCTCCCTTTTTCGTGCCTCTTCCCACAATTCACTGCCCATAGAAAGAAACATAATCCTTTGCTTCTGAACCAATAGTATCACTGAGCCGTTGTAATAAGGAGAATCTGCTTCTTGATATTGTACGATATTGCCAATGCATTATTGCCCTTACAGTGGCTGCACCAGCATCATCCACACCACCCTGGAAACCCGACAGCAAAGGTATGACGACAATGACACGGAAACATTGTTTCTCCTTGTGAGCTCTTAGAACTCGGTTGAATACAGCTTGAAGAACACGATTGTGAATCAAATCATCATCATCAAATCCAGATATGAAAAATTGATTCTGAATTTACACAAAATGTTCAGCTTGGTCAATGAGGGTACAATAAGCTGCATGGATGCTAGTTTCCTCAGATTGACTGGTACCAGCTGACCAAAATCCCACACTCCTTAAAACCTGACAAGCACACTTCACCCGTGGACCAACTTGGCCAGCTTCATCTTCAATAGAAACCTGGCCCTCTCTTTCCTGAAATTGCCACCATTCTTGGTGAAATCTTTTTGCAAATTCATTAAACTTCCCAGCTTGCCAAGGTTGACAGTTCATGTAAGACTCCACAAATTCTTGATCTTCTAGCACAACTGCCACCTCAGAGTCTCGGGAACCGAAGAGACTTCTATCATTTATATTTGTAGAGCCAATCAGAACAACCCTCTCATCAATTATCATGATTTTTCTATGTACATAAACCTAACTAGTAACTAGTGGAGAACTTTTAGACAGTTTTCCATAATTTCAGAGCCCATGCTCAGCATACCGTGGAAACAATGCATTCTGCAAAACTACTTCACGGATTGGGAGATTATCAAACACTTGTTGTGCATCCATGAGCAAGACACATTTTGCATATAGATCAACCACTGTGCTACTAATGAAGAGGTCCATTTGCAAACCCTTTCGAACACCATGTAATGCCCAGCCCATGTCCATATCTTTCTGCTATGCACAAGCCTTGAACAGGGCAACGAATGTGTAACTGTTTGGTTGAATACAATCATCTTGCATTTTTTGAAAGACCTGGAAAGCATGTGATAAGGCACCCTGAGACTTAGCCAAGTAGGCATAAATAGTGTACCTGTCCAACAGGCGAATCCCAACCTGTCTCAAATCTGATGCTAGAACCTGCATTAGTCAAAACAGTCTGCTGAATTTTTCCCTTGTTTGCCATCTCCATAGCACAAGTCTATAATGCTGACTGATTCTCTAATCCTTTCTCAATATGGACTCCAAATGCAAAAGCATCTCCTCTAGCTGCCACATAAGAAGTACGTGTAGCCATGTCATCCACTAATTTCTTCATTCCGCCTTTTCCAAAATTGGTAGCAAGCGGAGCTCCTATTTCAGTCAACTAGATCTTACCATCTTGTCCCCAAAATACCAAATTCTTCCTCCTTGCATCTTGAAAAGATTCACAATCCCTGCAATGTTGATGGTCCGTACTATCACACCAAATACATATTTGATCTCTCCTAGGTGCACTAGGAGCACTCCTAGGTGCAGTAGGAGCACCATATGAAATAGTAGGCGCAGTCGAAGCAAACTGCTCTTTCAAAATTTCCACCAATTTTTCTTTAACTGACTCCAGTGTCAAATCCGTTATGCCTTTGATTATGTCATCAAGAGAGGAAGGCACTGACGGAGCGGATGGTTTTGAAGCAGAAGGAGCAGGCATCGGTCTTGGAACATGAGGAACAAGAGGAGTAGAAATAGTAGGCACTAGCGTAGGCCAAGAAACTGGTTGAGGAAGAGAAGAAATAACAGGGATAGAAGCAGGCATAGGAGCAGAAGACAGCATTGGTGTCATAGATCCATTCTGTAGGCGGGTCTTCTATATCCCCCTCTTGGTCAAAGTCGAGACTGCATCCTGGGCATCTTGCCAATCCGTTTTAAGACCCATAGGCTTCATGTGATCCTCAAGAAGCTCTCCTAATTCTTCCTGAAGAGCAGGATCTGTAGCTTGCAAGAAAAGCTCAACTTTCTCAACATCCAATGCTTTTTGTTCAATGGCATCAAGCTGACTATACCTCTCTTCAAATTCTCGTATCAACTCTGAAGCACCTAGACCTTTGTTTGGCATGTAGACCCACTCTCGGAATGACCGCCGTGTAGCCATCCCAAAGTCCTCAAGGAAAAACTCTTCTTTCAAGGCCTTCTTAAAATCTTGCCAATGATAATTTTGAAGGAAAAGATCAGTCACTTTTGCCCTCAAGGCAAGTGTGACAAGGCGAAGGAAATACTTACTCATAAGTCCTGCTGGTACTCCAAAAAATCCCATCTTGATCTCATACATCTTCAAATAAGCCGAAACATTACGGCCATCAAATAGCTTCATCTCATTCTCAACTGCTTCAATCGCCTTAGTCGTGCTGATTGCATTCTCCTGCTCCGAATATAGTTGCCTTTGCTGAGACAACTGTTGTTGATGCAACTGCTGTTGCTGTTGCATATACAATTGCATCTGCTGATTTTGAAGCTGCATATACATAGACATATTCTGCAAAATCTGCTTTAAATCATCCATTGAAGTATTTGAAGTAGCACTCAATGATGGAGCTGAAGTAGAGGACAAAGGAGGAATTGTAGAAGAGGCTAAAATTGATGCTGAAGTATCTCCCATCCTGAAATTTATGCGACGCTTTCACGTCGGGCTAACCAAAAGATGTCAAAGGGTTTTCGAAAGCAAAGTCGCGACCACAGAGGACCTTGACTAATTTTAGGATAGAAGAGCAATCAAGCGAGATCACATTTAATTACAACCCTGCTCAACATCAACAACTTCAGCTTCATAAAGGAAACAAATTTGATTTATAAACTGGCTATTCAAAAACTGAAGTTCTTCACGTCCCTTCTTGCTGTTTCAAAAAGATATAATCTACAAGTTGTCCGTTGATTAGTACTATATAAGAAGCACCAAGATAATCTGTATGCTGAAGACTAGACTCTTGCTATTTCAGAGAGGAACAGTCTGTAGGTTGTTTTCTCACTGTTTTTCAGCCATGGAATACATATTTCCTTCCAACCCTGTTTAGAGCCACACTTGATTCCTCTTCTGATCTGCTGCTATTTGTAGACATCTATTAGTCACACTAGAGATATCCTTCCTGTGCCCTGTTAATGTATGCTTCACCTTTTCCCATATCTGCTATAAAATTCTTTTTCTTTTGCATAACCTCAAGCTCTCTATCCAGGGCCTTCTGGGTTTTTGTTTGTTTTAAGTTTTGTGTTAACATCTGAAGTCGTTGAACTCTCAATCTCCTTTTTACGAATATTCTGCTCTTCTTCCAAGTGGTTCTCATTCTCTGGTTGAATGTAGCTTCAGTTTATAAGGTTTATAAGCATTCCTAACACGTCAAAACTCAGGTAGGATAGCATTCCCATTCTGTAGCAAACTGACATCGATTTTTCTATATGTTTGCAAGTAGCTCCAGAGTTCTACAAAAGATTCATGGCTCCTAATTCAGCGTCAATCCAAATAGGCATTGGGCCATTTATCCTTAGCCGATGGAGAAGTTCACAAAGAAGAGCTCGACGGATTCCTGAAAGCTCGCTACCTTGCAATCCCTTGACCAGAAAGAAATTTTGCTTCAGCCTCGGCTTCAACATGTTTCACTTATAGGATTTTCTTTGCTTTCGCCTTCTCTTGTGTTGCCATTCTGAGCTTGAATTTTGCACATCGGGTCCCAGAATCCCTGACCGATCGAAGGGAAAAGCCACAACCGATTCTCTGCTTTCTTCTCTTCAGGCTCCTCCCACAATAGCCATCAGAAAAGCGGCCTTTTTCCCCCCCCCCCCAGGCCAGAGTAAGGGCCAGTTGGCAGCAGATTTATCGAATGAACTGGTAGGCCCTTTAGTTGCGTTTCTACCTCTTCCACCCGGAGAAATTAGACCACTTCTTCCACCTCCCTTTTTCGTGCCTCTTCCCACAATTCGCTGCCCATAGAAAGAAACATAATCCTTTGCTTCTGAACCAATAGTATCACTGAGCCGTTGTAATAAGGAGAATCTACTTCTTGATATTGTATGATATTGCCAATGCATTATTGCTCTCACAGTGGCTGCACCAGCATCATCCACACCACCCTGGAAACGCGGCAGCAAAGGTATGACGACAATGACACGAAAACATTGTTTCTCCTTGTGAGCTCTTAGAACTCGATTGAATACAGCTTGAAGAACACGATTGTGAATCACATCATCATCATCAAATCCAGATATGAAAAATTGATTCTCAATATACACAAAATGTTCAGCTTGGTCTATGAGGGTACAATAAGCTGCATGGATGCTGGTTTCCTCAGATTGACTAGTACCAGCTGACCAAAATCCCACACTCCTTAAAACCTAACAAGCACACTTCACCCGTGGACCAACTTGGCCAGCTTCATCTTCAATAGAAACCTGGCCCTCTCTTTCCTAAAATTGCCACCATCCTTGGTGAAATCCATTTGCAAATTCATTAAACTTTCCAACTTGCCAAGGTTCACAGTTCATGTAAGACTCCACAAATTCTTGATCTTCTAGCACAACTGCCACCTCAGAGTCTCGGGAACCCAAGAGACTTCTATCATTTATATTTGCAGAGCCAATCAGAACACACCTCTCATCAATTATCATGATTTTTCTATGTACATAAACATAACTAGTAACTAGTGGAGAACTTTCAGACAGTTTTCCATAATTTCGGAGCCCATGCTCAGCATACCTTGGAAACAACGCATTCCACAAAACTACTTCACGGACTGGGAGATTATCAAACACTTGTTGTGCATCCATGAGCAAGCCGCATTTTGCATATAGATCAACCACTGTGCTACTAATGAAGAGGTCCATTTCCAAACCCTTTCAAACTATTTCACCATATAATGCCTAGCCCATGTCCACATCTTTTGGCTGTGCACAAGCCTTGAACATGGCAACGAATGTGTAACTGTTTGGTTGAACACAATCATCTTGCATTTTCTGAAAGACCTAGAAAGCATGTGATAAATCCCCATGTCAACATAGCCAAGGATAAGGGAACTCCAAGAATACTCATTGCTTTGTGGCAGGCAGTCAAACGTGTGCTGAACATCAAGCAAGCTCCCACATTTGGCATACATATCCACCAGTGTGCTGCCTCGATGAAGACATCTTTCCAACCCAATTTTCACTATTTCAGTGTTTATTTCTCAGCCTGATTCCAAAGCTGCTCTATCGCCACAAGCCTTTATACAAAGAACAAGTGTAACAGCATCCGCAAGCATACCTTCGATCTGCATCTCTTTGAAACAGTTTAGTACTTCCTCACAAAGCCCGTGTTCTGCATACCCTATAATCAATGCATTCCATGAAATAGAATTACGTAGTGGCAGCCTTTCAAACATGTAATGTGCTTCTGCCAAGAAGCCACATTTAGTGTACATGTCACCAAGAGCATTACAGATAAGTTCCTCTTGCACCAAACCCCTCTTCACTATACTACCCACGCAGAACAAAAATGCAAACACAACAACTAAATATGTACAAAGTAACAAATGTCACACACACAACTTTTTGGTGGATTCCACACCTTGAATACGCAGCAATACGATAGCGGTTATGCAATCTTCAACCTCGATTTCACAATGCAGAGGCCTCGTTTTTGCACGTGCGGGCTATGGATTAAACTGCCCAACTACAAGAGAAAGGTCCTATAGATGCACACTGTACACGTGAAAAAGCGAGCGCATTTATAAGCGTGTGTATCAGTGCATCTATTCATGCTAATATACAGAACACGTCTATATATCGGCATTTATAAACGCACCTATAGATGCAAAAATAAATGCATATATTTTTCATTTCTCATAAAGTCCCTGAATATGACCAAACCTTTTAACAGCTAGTATTTGTTTGAATACATTACCAACTTTACTTCTTTTTGAGTATTACAAATATACATCCAATCATTCAAAGCTAATTATATATGTGTGATTTCATGCCCTATATACATCCAATCATGCCCTATACAAATGTGATTGGATAGGGCATGATTGGATGTATATATGACTTAATTACACCTGGATCATAAGGACATGACATGTATATCATCCAATCATTCAAAGCTAATTATATATGTGTGATTTCATGCTCTATATACATCCAATCATGCCCTATACAAATGTGATTGGATAGGGCATGATTGGATGTATATACGACATAATTACACCTGGATCATAAGGACATGATATACATGTATATACGACATGATATACATGTATAGAGTATACATGTATAGGACATGATATACATTACCAACTTTACTTCTTTCTGAGTATTACAAATATATATCCAATCATTCAAAGCTAATTATATATATGTGATTTCATGCCCTATATACATCCAATCATGCCCTATACAAATGTGATTGGATAGGGCATGATGATTGGATGTATATACGACATAATTATTAGAGAAGTGATTGATATATGCACATGTTGCATCTATTGTGCACTTAACCTAGCCATGGCTAAAACTTATAGATCAAAGGTTAACTTGTGCATTTGCAATATATATATATATATATATATATATATATATATATATATATATATATATATATATATATAGAGAGAGAGAGAGAGAGAGAGAGAGAGAACTAATCAATACACTCACATGTCTCATTTTTTGTGCACTTAACCTAGCCATGCATAAACTTATAGATCAAAGCTTAATCGGTGATTCAAGGGAGTACCCTCACTTTTTAGGGTAGTCTCTTGATTCTCATTATTCTTGAGGAATATACATCACAATCAATACAATCAAAGCGAAAGCAAGACATGCATGCCAATTCATAGCATGAGTAGATTGATGTAGATTAGTTGGCTTGTGCATGTGCAAGCTATTCCAATCATGTCAAGGTGCACTTATAGCTCACATATAATTTTAGATAAGGTGGACCACATGTAGCCAATGTGCACATGTCCTCTTTTCATCATCTTTAGCCAGTGTGTCCACTTGTTGGTGACTAAAATAGATCACTGTAAGGATAATTTGCAATACAACAAGCCAACTACAAATCTCTTATCTATGAAATGTATAAGTAAATTAACTTGGTTAATTTGATGAGGTGAAGTTTTCCTTCCATGGATAGTGTGGTTGGCTATCTACTTCAAGGTTATGAGAACTTGCACAAGTCAATGGAGCATCCTAAAAATGACGATACTCTAATTACTATATCAAGTCACTTCATGTACATATCTTTGATTGATTGATGGATAATATGCCTTTCTCAATCTCTTTCATATACACCTTCATTGCATTATCTTCTCTAGCTAAAAACCATTTGTGCTTTATCCACCTATTGATACTTGCGTGCAATTGCAAGTGGGATGGCCTAGTAAGTCACCACATAGGTGCCAATTGAATTGCCAATGTGTTATCTCTTATCCTCAAGCTTTGTTATATATGTCACCACATAGGTCAATTGATTTTCTAGTGTACCATCTCTTATCTCAAGATTTTCTATATATTTCACCAGTATTCTCAATCAAAAACATCATATCAAGCATATATTGCATTAATCAAGCAGATTGGCCAACCCAACATAAATGACATTGTATGAATGGCAATGTAGCTCAAGATCTTGGCTTAAATCAATGACACCTTTTTGCACAATATAAACTATTAGAGTTTAACTACAATATATAATGCCTGCAAATAAGAAAGAGGCTTGATTTGTTGGACCGTTATGCACATACAATCTATATATGTCATATTCCCTAAATGTATTCATTGATACTTACAATATGGAGGCAAACATTTTGATGATACTTACAATATGGAGGCAAACATTTTGATATTGAAAGACTAAGAAAGTCATGTCATGTTGATCCAAAAACTACCAAAAGCTAGCTTCTAATCAGTTTAATTGTTCCTGCGCGTCTGTCAGCACGTGTAATAGGTATTATCTGCGCATATACATGCACAATTTGTAAAATACCGAACACTACACGCATGAACCCCTTTTTTTAAAAGTAGTGGGATGATAATATTGCATTGTGATAAATTACCAGGATAGTGGCAATTTGTTTTTCCTTATTCCCCTCCCCAGCAGACTGTTGTGCTCGAAGGGGAGGGGAATAGAATGCATGATAAAGCTCCTCGGTGGAGCTCACTGCTACTAGTCGCCATGGCGCAGACACGTAGGGGAGGAAGGATTCCCTCCCCCTTACCTGTAATTGCCAGTGGGGGGGAGAAAAAGGAGAGGAGACGGACACTCTGCAGCATCGTGAGGGAAGAGAGAGATCGAGGATGGACTCGCTACTTCTTCCGGGAGTGGAGATGGGCCGCTGATGTCCGCGGAAGGCCAGGACGGCGTCGCCTCTACTGTCAAGCCGCGCCCATCTATCAAACGCCGCCAATTCGAGGTTGTGATTTCCCCCTCCTGCCACGTATCTTAAAGAAGCTATAGAAGCTTCTGAGAAAAGCTTCTAAGGGGGCTTTATAAGTCCCCTCCCCCCCCCAAAGAACTTAGACCTTAAAGGTCTTATTACCCCCCCCCCCCACCCCCATGTTTAAACCCTTAAACCGCCTTTTCCTTGGCTTTGGAATCACCGCCCCGTGTTTAAACCGTTAAGCCCCCTTTCCCTTGGGCTTTGGAATCCCCCCTCCCCCCCCCCCCCCCGCCCCCCGTGTTTAAACCCTTAAGCCCCCTTTCCCTTGGCTTTGGAATCGCCCCCTCTGCTTAAACCCTTAAGCCCCCTTTCCCTTGGCTTTGGAATCACCCCCCATGTGCAAACCCTTAAGCCCCCTTCTTTTGGGCTTTGGAATCCCCCCCACCCCCCCCCCCCCCCCCCCCCCCGTGTTTAAACCTTCTTAAGCCTTGTTCCCTTGGGCTTTGAAGGTAACCCCCCTAAAATTCGCCCTTAGGCCTTTTTCTTACAGCCTTAAGTCCACCTCCCTGGAATTCCTCCTAAGGCCCCCCTTAACCCTTTTTCTTTCCCCTCCTCGAATTTCCCCTCCTTGAAACCCTCTAGCTCTTTTCCCCGTGTAAAAATGAGCCCTACTCGCGCGGAGGATTTCCACAATACCCCCTTTCCCTATTTTAGAACCCTTTCTGTGGTTCTTCCCTCTTCCACACACGCATCCCTTCAAAGAGTCTCCACGAAGGGAAGCAAAAGAAACTTGTAAAGGACGGTTAAACTTAAGAAGGAAATTTTCAAAGCAACATCGACGACGGAAAATCTACAATTATGATGCCTCCTAAGAAATTCCAAGGCGCAACCACGGGAGGGTCGTCTCCGGGCATCCACGTGGACATCTCACCCCAAGTCCAGGTTTTCCTTACTAATTCTTATTTGTTAATGTTTAAATTCAATCATGCAAGGTTAATTGTTGGATATAGGATATATTTTTGTCCTAGATATTCACGACGAAGGAACTTAGTCATTAATACTTTCAATAAAACATGCAAAATAAAGGAACCATAAATGCATTTCTAGCAAATAGCTTTATGCATTGAAATGAATTAAAAATTAGATTATTGTCCATTAAAATAGTATACTTCGTTTAGGCATAGAAGTATAAACTGCATATCGCACTATTAACCCATATCCTCTTTGCAATGAATCATCATGGAAAGTGCAAAGCATGAAATGATTCTTACGCTGCATGACTCTAGGAAATTATCATTTGTCAAATTATCAGGTAAAAGGTTGCTTGTTTAGCATGAATTGTGTTCGCAAAGTTATAGGAAGATTAGTTGGAATTAATTTAACCTATGCCTGACCTCAAATCGATAAGTTAGGGTTGAAAAATCAATTTATGCATAGACAACAAGTCATGTAGAAATGATCACATAATTATTCTCTAGAGTTAAACAATTTGGCATAAACCTAAAACACCTAAACCACGGAGTACTTGTTTAGAACGAGTTAAATTCCAAGAAATTCACTAGGAAATTAATACGTGACCTAGTCGTATGTATTGCTAAAACTGAAGCTCCTATACCTTAAATACTTGCCCACTTTCGCCGAAATGCAGGGATAGTGCAACATATTTGGAAGGCGAGCTAGGGTTTGTCCCTAAGAATCTTACAAGATGGAACTTGGAAACCCTAGGTCTAATGATGTCAGCCTAATGTTATCAGGAACAGATTGTTTCGTGACTCCATTCAATGTGACACTTGTGCAACAAGTGTGGAGTCATATGATCTCGTGATTGGATCACAAGGGAATGGCCAAATTCTCGCAACAAGGATGGCAAGTCCTCACGCAAGTTATCTTGCAAGAGGATGAATAATCATCCCAAATTAGTATCTTTCTTGAAAAAAGAAGATTGATTGGAAGCTAAAGTCCATCCGATAAACTGAAATAACCTATGAACTTAAGGTTTGGCCAAGTCGGGTTAATAGGGTACGCCCTAACCCAGGAGATAGGGGATCTTGCCAAGTTGCAAGTCATCTCGGATCGAGTGTTGGACGCATTCAAAAGGAAGGATTTGTTCCTTAGCAGTTTGCCAATAAAAACGATCAATGGATATATTTGTGCTTGCTATAGATTTTAGAGCATTGTTTGGCTTTGCTTGATCAATGAATTAAAAGATAAATGGATATCTATACTTTGGGTTGAAGGCCTGAAGGGAGAGGCAGCTTCAGTTACCCTCGACTGCCTGCCTAACCCTAACCAAGGGGGTTGTTTACCACACCGAGAAAGTGGACCAAACCCGCCGTGAGAGGTCTCTCCGTTGAGCGCTACTTGGAGCAGGAGGACGCTTGGGTGCCAAGGGCAGCTCTGGCCGTAAATCCCTCGCGTTTCGGGCCCTACACAAGAGGCTAACGTGACTCGGGATTGGATCTCAAGGCCCGCATACTAATCTACGGGCGGAAACTTGGATTAGTGATCCATGTGGATTGCTGGATAGCCTTCAGGCGGATTGTGGATAAGCCTATGGGCTGGACTCTTTGTATTTCAAAGATAAATATGATAACCTGTTAGTAAGGAACTTGTCTGATATTGTTTTTCTATGTCAAGTGATAAGATTATGTGAAAGAACCAGTGCCTAACGGGTTAATTAAAGAAGCTGATTGTTACATGTCCAACTAATTTGTTAGGTAATTAAATAACTAAAACAACCCAAGGAAAGTGCAGAGGATAGGCCATAGGTTCATCCTACGGATGGGTGGTTCCGATTGGCCGTGAACTTTCTCAAATCACGATGGATAGTAGAAAGATCGTCAAAGAACACGAACAACAAAAGCGTTGACCTAGAGTTATGATTGAACCCGATTTACGTTGTTTTAGGGGAACAGAATGGGACTATGCCTTATGGCATAGAGGTTGAGCTTTGCATCCCTCTCATGTCCCATTCTCCTTGAACCAAGTGCAGCGTGAATCTGCTTTGGACTCGCCATTTCCGCGTAAAATAGTTCGCTTGGGGTCCGACGCTAGTTGCCGTTAGGAAATAACCAATAAGGAAAACCCTAATTCACGTCGATCCTAAGTGGGAACGGCCAAAATACTTCCGCTACGTGGCAGACGCAGAAATCCCTAGATCTCAAACCTTGTAACATTCCATGGGAGTGCCGGGCGGAGATTTCTAGACATCCTTTCTGATGGACTGCTAAGATGTGTCCTGAAGATACAAGTGGATACGTTACAGTTGGTATCAGAGCCGAGCAACAATGGAATGGTTTTTATGAAATATTAATAAGTTGAAGTAAAGCAAATGTTGTTGTTCCAAACATTTCCTTACTTCCAATGTTGTCTTGCAGAATTACAAAGCGTGGAACAAGTTCTTAGTATTTCGAATCATGTTTATGACTACAATGCATTCTCTGCATTATCGACAAAGGGTTGAGATTATGAACATCCTAGAGCAAATCTATAATCCATCACCTTTGTATGGGTGCTTCAAGAATATACTATATAGCCGCCCACCGGTTTGCTTACCCACAAACCAACCTAAAAAGGATCAAGTGGTTAGAAGACTTGAAAGTTGTGAAGCTGTTCATTTTTGTGGAAGCTCACGTAAACTCAACTTTACATATTCGAGGTCGGAGGGTTGAGATGAATTCATATGTATATGAGGGAGTAACCCATGTATTCCCCGCCGATATGATTAAAGTGTTAGGGCGCCATGAAAAGAATGGGTTCCAAAGGAAAGGATACCCTGAACTTTCAATGATTTACCAATTCCTGAAGATCCACGACCCAGAACCATACTATTATACAATTCATGTAGATAAATGTAATACAACGTTGTTCTCCCCAAACCAAATGTAACAGTTGGCTTATCATCGCAAGAAATGTTGTACTCCAAAAGGGCTATGCCCATATAAATACAAATAAGACTTCTTTTTATCAATGTCTGATTGTGCATTAGAATTGATAAAAAGTTAAGTGGTTAGATTGCCTGGGTGATAGCAGAATTGAAGATGTAATATAAATCAATAACGTTTATCGTATAATGACACTAAGAAATATTTATCTAGGCACAACCCCAGGTACATGTTCCCAATTTGCCTCCTACATTAAGTACTGTTGTAATCTAGGAGAAGAAGTTTCTTCTCAAGCAGATTAAGCCGCCCAAGTTTGACGGGAGAGGCAGGTTCGTCCAAGCAGATGCTGTAATTCGGATTGAATCCATGGAGGTTTAAATCTACCAGTAAATACCCGTCTTGAATCTATGTGTCCATCAGATCTTTAGGACGCACTCATTTGAGCAGTGCCTATAATTCAGGAGGTACAGCCTAGACTAAGGGGTAACAAAACTTGGTCTTATAATGACCCAAACAGAGGCGCATTCAGACCTCAAATGAAGAGAGTTCAAGGTCATATACAGGGACAAAGAAAGAAAGCAAGGACTAACAATGTCAACAACTTTGTTCCTACTCAAAGCAATGGCCGAAACCTCCATTGTTTCCACTGCAACAAACCTGGTCACTTCAAGAGGCAATGTCCCAAGCTTGGTGGAGGACATCACCAAGCACCTTTCCAAGGAATGGGCCGTGGTCAAGGAGCCGCTACCCAAGGTAGAGGAAGAACTGCCTACGTTGCCAATAGGTAATTGTGTGAATAAGAAGAATAATAAGATCCGACCATGGAAGCAGAGTTCGAAAGGGCGACAATCCATGCCGCTCTACACAAGAAAGGCCCAAATCGCCAGTTCTCGGTGATTCAGACACCGTCAGACTATCAAGGTAAAACTTTCAAGACCTTGATTGATTGTGGCAGTACACATTCCTTTATCTCACTAGCATGTGCAAAAAGATTAGGAATAGCCATAGTAGAAGCACCTACCTTGCTTGTGGAATTGGCAAATGGTCGTGAGGTTACTTGTACCAGGCAAACTGCTAAGGTGCAATTCTTTCCAGGAGAAAAGAAGACTTCAGTCAAATTCAAAGTCATGAATCTAGGTATCCATGAGTGTCTACTCGGAATGGATTGGCTTAAGCCTAATGACGCCCACATTCATTGTGGAAAGGCTCAAGTTTCCTTTCAAAACTCTGAAAGGGAATTAGTCACAACTCAAGGTGAGGCTGGAGTGCCAAGAATCCAATTAGCCAAAGTATCTCAGATCATAAAAGGAGTTAGAAAAGGATTACCTGTCTACTTGATCAAACTCAACAAGTTAGATCATAAGCAAGAGTCTAATGAAGGACCTTCTTGGCTAAAGGAATACGTAGACGTATTCCCTGAAGAGTTGACATAATTGCCGCCTCAAAGAGAACTGGATCATGAGATTAAGTTAGTACCAGGAGCTGCGTCAATTGCAAAGAGACCTTATAGAATGTCCATACCAGAAGCAAATGAGCTGAAGGAACAACTTAAGCAACTTCTAGATCAGGGCTACATCCGGCCTAGCAGTTCACCATGGGGAGCTCTAGTACTATTCCAGAAAAAGAAAGATAGGACACTTCAACTATGTATTGATTACCGAGGGTTGAATCAAGCAATGGTCAAGAGCAAGTACCCTATTCCTAGAATAGATGAGCTTCTTGATCGTCTTCAAGGTGCAAAGATCTTCCCCAAGATTGATCTTAGGTCAGGTTACTATCAGATAAGGATCAAGGAAGAAGATATCCCCAAGACGGCCTTCAATACAAGATATGGGCACTTTGAGTTCCTAGTTATGTCATTCGGACTTACGAACACACCTATCACCTTCAACAGGTTAATGCACGATATCTTTAGGCCATATCTTGATGATTTTGTGCTTGTCTTCTTCGAATATATTTTAGTCTATTCGAAATGGGAAGAAGATCATGAACCCCAACTTCGGATTGTCCTTGAGACAATGAGGTCACATAAGCTATATGTTAAGATGCAGAAATGTGCATTCTTCAAACGCCAGATTAAATATATGGGATTCATAGTATCAGTAGAAGAAATCTCAGTGGACCCAGCCAGAGATGTGCTAGAATGGCCAATACCAACATCTGTCAAAGAGATACACAACTTTCTTGGATTGACAGGATGGTATAGGGTCTTCATAAAAAACTATGCTTTAATTGCAGCACCTCTGACGGACTTACTAAAGAAGCAAACAACCATTGCATGGTCAACTTCCGAACAAAATAGCTTTGACAGATTATAAAGAAAAGTTTGGTATCAGCACCTATTTTAAAACTTCTAAACCTCAATAAAGAGTTCGAGGTAGTAACTAATGCTAGCATGCTTGCCTTGGGGTATGTACTTATGCAAGAAGGTCATCTAGTAGCATACTCTTGAAGGAAATTGAAGAGTCATGAAAAGAATTATGCTACGCATGATCTGGAATTGCTAGATGTCATCCATGCTCTAAAGCTTTGGAGACACTACCTGTTAGGTAACAAGTTTACACTAGTAACTGACCATAAGAGACTCAAATGGATCTTTAGCCAGAATGAGCTCAACATGAGGCAACGTCGGTGGATTGAAGTGTTGGAGGAGTATGACTTTGAAATCAAATACCGACCAGGAAAAGAGAATATAGTTGCTAATGCACTTAGTCGCGAGGCATTCCTTAATTCTCTAATCCTGCAGAATCCATCAACAGCTAGATCTCTAGCTACAAAAGTATCTATGCCAAACAACCCTATACTTGAGTTAGCTAGAGAGGATGCATGCTATGATCCATCCTATCAAAAGATGCTAAGAGAAATATCTACCAAGGATCAGAACCAAAAGTTGCAGGCTAAGTATCATGAATTTTCTATTAATAGTGGACTTGTCTACTATAGAACAAGGCTGCGTATACCAACAAGTCAGTCACTTAAGCAGAAGATTTTGTGGGAAGCTCATGATTCCCCTTTCTCAGAACATCCTGGCTATGCCAAGAACTCTTAATGCAGCTAGGAAGAGCTACCATTGGGAGAGTCTTAAAGGTGACGTTCTCAAATATGTCACCGAGTGTTTGTCTTGTCAACGTATCAAAGTTGAACATGTCAAGATGCCAGGGAAACTACAACCGCTTAACATTCCCCAAATGAAATGGGAATTTATCAGTATGGATTTTGTTGTAGGCCTACCCCAAGTCCAAGGAGGATACAACTCCATCATGGTTGTGGTCGACATGCTTACTAAGGTTGCACACCTTATTCTAGTAAAGACAAACTATAAAGCCTTAGACATTGCAAGATTGTTTATCAAGGAGATATTCAAGCTACATGGTTTACCCAGAAGAATCATTAGTGCTCCTGATTCTCTCTTCACGTCACACTTCTGGAGAGCTATCTTTGAAGGTATTGGGACTCAACTCTGTTTTAGCACTGCTTACCATCCCCAAACGGATGGCTAAATAGAGCGAGTGTATCCAGTCATTGAGGATATGCTTAGGGCATACTACTGTCGGGAGCCGAAGAGGTGGATTCAATATTTAGCTTTGGTTGAATTTGCCTACAATGCTTCTTACCAACAAAGCATTCAGATGACCCCTTTCCAAGCATTGTATGGTCATGACTGTCGAAGTCCCCTAAACTTCTCAGATCCACCAACCTTAAGGGTTGAAGCTTCAAGGCAGATGTTGGAAGAGATGGATGACCAAATAAAGTCAATAAGACAGGACATCCAAGCTTCCAAGGATAGACAGAAGGCATACACGGATTTGAAACGTCAAGATAGAGTCTTCAAAGAAGGAGACATGGTCTTCATTTGCGTACGCCCAAAGAAGAGTTCCCTATCCTTATGAGATTACAAGCTAAGTCCAAGGTATTGTGGACCGTACAAGATCCTCAAATGCCTAGGACCTAATGCTTATAAACTGCAACTCCCTGAGAATCTAAAGGTTCACAATGTATTCTATATCAGCCTATTGAAGAAATATGTACCTAATCCTAACCATGTACTTAATGACCAACAAATTGTAATGCCTAGTCAAGGAGTCCATGAACTAAGGCCTGATAGGATCTTAGATGTTAGGGAGAGACAATTAAGATCCAGAACCTTGAGAAAATGCCTCGTCCAGTGGAAAGATTATCCCAAGAGGATGCCACTTGGATAGATGAAGGTACTCTCAACCATCAATATCCCCAGTTTATCTCGAGATGAGGACATCTCGATTCCTCTAAGGGGGAGAGAATGTAAAATACTGAATACTACACGCATGAACCCCCTTTTTTTTAAAGTAGTGGGATGATAATATTGCATTGTGATAAATTACCAGGATAATGGAAAAAAAAATTTCCTTATTCCCCTCTCCAGTTGACTGTCGTGTTGGAAGGAGAGGGGAATAGAATGCATGATAAAGCTCCTCGGTGGAGCTCGCTGCTACTAGTCACCATGGCGCAGACATGTAGGGGAGAAAGGATTCCCTCCCCCTTACCCATATAAACTAGGGGGGGGATCGCCAGTGGGGGAAAGAAAAAGGAGAGGAGACGGACACTCTGTAGCATCATGAGGGGAGAGAGAGATCAAGGATGGACTCGCTACTGCTTCCGGGAGTGGAGATGGGCCACTAATGTCCGCCGAAGGCCAGGATGGTGTCCCCATTGCTGTCAGGCCGTGCCTAGCTGCCGTCAAATGCCACCAATTCGACGTTGTGATTTCCCCCTCCTGCCACGTGTCTTAAAGAAGCTGTAGAAGCTTATGACGGAAAGCTTCTAAGGAGGCTTTATAAGCCCCCTTGCCCCCCCCAAAAGAACTCAGACCTTAAAGGTCTTATTACCCCCCCACCCCTGTGTTTAAACCCTTAAGCCCCCTTTCCCTTGGCTTTGGAATCACCCCCCCGTGTTTAAACCCTTAAGCCCCCTTTCCCTTGGGCTTTGGAATCCCCCCCATGTTTAAACCCTTAAGCCCCCTTTCCTTTGGCTTTGGAATCACCCCCCGTGTTTAAATCCTTAAGCCCCCTTTCCCTTGGCTTTGGAATCACCCCCCGTGTGCAAACCCTTAAGCCCCCTTCCCTTGGGCTTTGGAATCCCCCCCCCCCCCCCCCATGTTTTAACCTTCTTAAGCCCCCTTCCCTTGGGCTTTGAAGGTAACCCCCCTAAAATTCCCCCTTAGGCCTTTTTCTTACAAGCTTAAGTCCACTAACCCCCTGGAATTCCTCCTAAGGCCCCCGTTAACCCTTTTTCTTTCCGCGCCTTGAATATCCCCCCCTTGAAACCCCCTAGCCTTTTTCCCCGTGTAAAAACGAGCCCTACTCGTCCGCGGAGGATTTCCACAATATCCCCTTTCCCGATTTTAGAACCCTTTGCGTGGTTCTTCCCTCTTCCACACACCCATCCCTTCAAAGAGTCTCCACGAAGGGAAGCAAAAGAAACTTGTAAAGGATGGTGAAACTTAAGAAGGAGATTCGCAAAGCAGCATCGACGACGGAAAATCTACAATTGCGATGCCTCCTAAGAAAGTCCAAGACGCAGTTGCAGGAGGGTCGTCTCTGGGTATCCACGTGGACATCTCACCCCAAGTCCAGGTTTTCCTTCCTAATTCTTATTTAGTAATGTTGAAATTCAATCATGCAAGGTTAATTGTTGGATATAGGATATATTTTGGTTCTACATGTTCACGAGGGAGGAACTTAGTCATTAATACTTTCAATAAAACATGCTGTAACGTGTCCACTAGTATCATCCAAGATACGTCTTAGCAGTCCATCGGAAAGGATGTCTAGAAAGCTCCGTCCGGCACTCCCATGGAATGTTACGGGTTTTGCGATCTAGGTCTTCCCGCGTCTGCCACGTAGCAGAAGTATCATGGCCGTTCTTTGAGATTTTTGAGAAAAGTTCCCAGCTAACCGGGACCACCCATCCGTAGGATGGACCCATGGCCCATCCTCCGCACTTTCCTCGGTTTGTTTTAGTTATGTAATTATCTAACACATTAATTTGACATATAACAATCAGCTTCTTTAATTTACCCTGTTAAGCACTGGTTCCTTCACGTAATCTTATCACGTGACATAGAAAAACAATATCAAGCAAGTTCTTTTAACATTTCTTCATTTTATTTTTCTTTGAAATACAAGGAGTTCCATCCGTAGGCTTGTCCATAATCTGCCCGAAGGCTATCCAGTAATCCCAGGGATTACTATTCCAAGCTTCCGCCCGTCAACTAGTATGCGGGCCTCGAGATCTAATCCCGAGTCACGTTAGCCTCTTGTGCAGGATCCGGAACGCGAGGGATTTACGGCTAGAGCCCCCCCTGGCACCCAAGCGTCCTCCTGCTCCAAGTAGAACTCAACAAAGAGACCTCTCACGACGGGTTCTGTCCACATTCCCAGCATGGTCAACAACCCCCTTGGTTAGGGTTAGGCAGGTAGTCGGGGGTAATTGAAACTGCCTCTTCCTTTAGGCCTTTAACCTGAAGTATAGGTACTCATTTAATTTGTAATTCATAATTCAAACAGAGCCCTAAAATCTCTAGCAAGCACAAACATTTCCATTAAACAACCCAGTTGTTTGGCAAACTGCTAAGGAAGTGTTCTTTCCTTTTTGAGTGTATCAGCACTCGTTCCCAAGGTGTCTTGTAAATTGGCAAGTTCTTTTGGTGTAGGGCATACCCAACTTGGTTAACCCTAAAGTTCCTTAGATATGCTAGTTTCCGGTTTACAACTTTCCTTATTTAGAAGGATATCCAAAAATACGTCTTTTGCAAGATAACTTACGTAGGGATCTGCCATCCTTGATGAGGGTTTTTACCCTTTCTCCTTGTGAATCAATCACAAGACTAAATGATTTCGTACTTGTTGCGCAAGTCCTGCGATGGAATAATTTGTTTAGATCCTTTAAGCTGACATATGTCAGGCCTAGGGTTTCTTCTTTTAAGAACCTTAGGGACAAACCCTAGTTCCTTATCTTTACGAATTTATTGTCCCTACAGTAAGGAAAGTAGCCAAGTGTTTAGGGTATGAATGTTTCTATGTTTAGATTGGTTCAGTTATCTTTTGGAAGGTAATATTAATCATGTTGTCACGGTTTTGCTATCCTTGTGACAATTTACTTTCTAGTCAATACAGTTTAATTTAACTTTCGTTTTCCTTAAAGATGAACTCATGCCAAATAACAACAATTGCTTTGCTAAGATGTGCAACTAGCAAAGATAACTCCCTAGTAATTTGAGCATCGAAAGAAACCTTTCCTGAATTTAACCATTTACAATGATTCGTTGCGAAAGGAATAAGACTAATGGTGCAAGATATAATTTCTACACCTTAGGATTTAACTAAAATATATTACTATAGTAAATGGATAATCTTGCTCGTAATTTATAATGCTTGATGCAATTTGAAGAAAACTAAGTTCTATACATTGTCATTCATAAGCTAAACTCCTTCGTTACAAATAACTCGAACAAATATATCCTATCCTTAACAATTTTTCTTTGCATGACCGACTTAAAACCGAATTAAAGCCAAGAAGAAAAACCTAGTTTTGGGGTGAGATATCCACATAGATATCGGGAGATGACCCTCCCGCAGCTACACCTTGGACTTTCTTCGGCGGCATCGTAGTTCGAATGTGAGATAGCCTTTTTCTCTTTCTTCTGGAATTCCACTGTCTCTTTGGATCAAAAAAGTTTATGGGTGAGTGTGGTTTTGCAACCACAGGAACCCTTGGAGGATTTTGACTTGGGGTAGAAGGAATAGAAAGCACTTATTCTCCTTCCTTCCCTTTCTTTTATCTTTTTCCCACTCTTCCTCCTTCACTCCTTCTTTTCACTCCCTCTACTTTCCCTCCCTATCTTTTATCTCACAGCTATTTCTCCCTTACAGGATTCCATCCGAGGCCATGATGATGATTTGGAATTTTAGGTTCAGGGGGGGAAAAATAATAAGGGTTATACGGGGGATTAAGAGGAAAGCTTAGGGAGTTGTGGGAAAAAAAGGCTTTAGAGGGATTAAACCCGGGGGGGGAGGGGGGGGAAACAAGGGGGCTTAGGGGGGAATTAAACCCGGGGGGGGGGAACAAGGGGGCTTAGGGGGGGATTAAACCCCGGGGGGGGGGGGGGGGGGGGGCCAAGGGGCTTAAAGATCGCCCCTTAGAAGCTTCCAAGAAGCTTCTGAACTACTGTACATGGTGTGGGGAAGACGACGAATTTCTGACGGATCTTCATGGACTAGACGACGATGGCAACAGTGGCCTCAGGATGTAGGCGGTGGCTCCTCCCGTATGGCGACAGAGCTGGCGCACAGCACTTGGTTCTCCCTCTCTTAGACTAACAATGGCATCTCCTGGCAGCACAGCACGCGGCAGCAGCCTTCCATCCCTATCTTCCTCATCTCTGCCCCGTCATTAAATAGTGGAGGGGAGGGGGATCTTCCCTCCCCTGTGTGTTAACACACATGTCCCCCCCCCTCTCAATCAAAGCTCCACCAAGGAGCTTAGTTGCTCCTTCTATTTCCCTCCCCCTCCAGCTCGTTAGTCGGGTGGAGGGATAGGGGGAAATTTTAAAAAAAAGTCCATTTATCCCATTCGATTTTTACGCGGAATATTACATTCTCTCCCTCTTGGAGGAATCGAGATGTCCTCATCTCGAGATAAACTGGGGATATTGATGGTTGAGAGATCTTTCATCTATCCAAGTGGCATCCTCTTCGGGATAATCTTTCCACTGGATGAGGCATTCTCTCAGGGTTCTAGATCTTAACTGTCTTTCCCTAACATCTAAGATCCTTTCCGGCCTTAGTTCAAGGACTCCTTGACTATGCATTACAATTTGTTGGTCATCAAGTACATGATTAGGGTTGGGTACATATTTTTTTAATAGGCTGATATGGAATACATTGTGAACCTTTAGGTTCTCAGGGAGTTGCAATCTATAAGCATTGGGTCCTAGGCATTTGAGGATTTTGTACCGCCCACAATACCTTGGACTTAGCTTCTTGCATTCTCCTAGGGATAGAGAACTCTTTTTAGGGCGTACACGAATGAAGACCATGTCTCCTTCTTCGAAGACTCTATCTTGACGTTTCAAATCTGCGTATGCCTTTTGCTTATCCTTGGCCGCTTGTATGTCTTGTCTTATTGACCTTATATTGATCATCCATGTCTTCCAACATTTGTCTTGAAGCTTCAACTCTTAGGGTTGGATCAGAAAATTTTAGGGGACTTCGACAATCATGACCATACAATGCCTGGAAAGGGGTCATTTGAATGCTCTGCTGGTAAGAAGCATTGTAGGAAAATTCAACCAAAGGCAAGAATTGAATCCACCTCTTTGGCTCTCGACAGCAGTATGCCCTAAGCATATCCTCGATGACTTGATTTACTCGCTCTGTTTGACCATCCGTTTGGGGATGGTAGGCGGTGCTAAAACAGAGTTGAGTCCCAATAGCTTCAAAGATAGCTCTCCAGAAGTGTGATGTGAAGAGAGAATCTCGATCACTAATGATTCTTCTAGGTAACCCATGTAGCTTGAATATCTCCTTGATAAACAATCTTGCAATGTCGGAGGCTTTATAATTTGTCTTTACTGGAATCAGGTGTGCAACCTTGGTAAGCATGTCAACCACAACCATAATGGAATTGTATCCTCCTTGGACTTGCTTGGGGTAAGGCCACAACAAAATCCATACTGATGAATTCCCATTTCATTTGGGGAATGTCAAGCGGTTGTAGTTTCCCTGGCATCATGACATGTTCGGCTTTGATACGTTGGCAAGATAAACACTCAGTGACATACTTGAGAACGTCACCTTTAAGCCTCTCCCAATGGTAGCTTTTCCTAACTGCATTAAGAGTTTTAGCATAGCCAGGATGTCCTGCGAAAGGAGAATCATGAGCTTCCCATAATATCTTCTGCTTAAGTGACTGGCTTGCTGGTATACACAGCCTTGTTCTGTAGTAGACAAGTCCATTATCAATGGAAAATTCCAGATACTTAGCTTGCAACTTCTGATTCTGCTCCTTGGTAGATATTTCCTTTATCATTGTTTGGTAGGCCAAATCATGGCATGCTTCCTCTCTAGCTAGTTCAAGTATAGGGTTGTTTGGCATAGATACTTTTGTAGCCAGAGATCTGGCCGTTGATGGATACTGCAAGATTAGGGAATTTAGGAATGCCTTGCGACTAAGTGCATCGGCAACTACATTCTCCCTCCCTGGTCGGTACTTGATTTCAAAATCATATTCCTCCAATACTTCAATCCACCGACATTGCCTCATGTTGAGCTCGTTCTGGGTAAAAATCCATTTGAGACTCTTATGATCGGTTACTAGAGTAAACTTGTTACCCAACAGGTAGTGTCTCCAAAGCTTTAGAGCATGGATGACAGCTAGTAATTCCAGATCATGCATGGCATAATTCTTTTCATGACTCTTCAATTTTCTTGAAGAGTATGCTACTGGATGACCTTCCTGCATAAGTACACATCCCAAGGCAATAATGCTAGCATCACTTACTACCTCGAACTCCTTATTGAGGTCAAGAAGTTTTAGAATAGGTGCTGATACCAAACTTTGCTTCAATTTGTCGAAGCTATTTTGTTCGAGAGTTGACCATGTAATGGAAGTCTGCTTCTTTAGTAAGTCTGTAAGAGGTGCTGCAATCAAAGCATAGTTTTTTATGAAGACCCTATACCATCCTATCAATCCAAGAAAGCTACGTATCTCTTTGACAGATACTGGTATTGGCCATTCAAGCACATCTCTGACCTTGGCTGGGTCAAGTGATATTCCTTCTGATGATACTATAAATCCCAGATATTCAATCTGACGCTTGAAGAATGCACACTTCTTCATTTTTGCATACAACTTATGAGACCTCATTGTCTCAAGGACAATCCAAAGTTGAGGTTCATGATCTTCTTCCTGTTTAGAATAGACTAAATTGTCATCGAAGAAGACAAGCACGAAATCATCAAGATATGGTCTAAAGATATCTTGCATTAATCTGTTGAAGGTGGCAGGTGCGTTTGTAAGCCCAAATGACATAACCAGGAATTCAAAGTGCCCATATCTTGTATTGAAAGCCGTCTTTGGAATATCTTCTTCCTTGATCCTTATGTGATAGTAACCTGACCTGAGATCAATCTTGCAGAAGATCTTTGCACCCTCAAGACGATCAAGAAGCTCATCTATTCTAGGAATAGGATACTTGTTCTTGATAGTTGATTGATTCAACCCTCGGTAATCAATACATAGTCGAAGTGTCCCATCTTTCTTTTTGTGGAATAGTACTAGAGCTCCCCATGGTGAGTTGCTAGGCCGGATGTAACCCTGATCTAACAGTTGTTTGAGTTGTTCCTTCAACTCAATTGCTTCTGGTATGGACATTCTATAAGGTCTCTTTGCAATTGGTGCAGCTCCAGGCACTAGCCTAATCTCATGATCTACTTCTCTTGGAGGCGGAA
The DNA here is from genome assembly GCF_053477565.2 of Lygodium microphyllum. Classification (NCBI taxonomy): domain Eukaryota; kingdom Viridiplantae; phylum Streptophyta; class Polypodiopsida; order Schizaeales; family Lygodiaceae; genus Lygodium; species Lygodium microphyllum. The sequence goes on along the minus strand of NC_141150.1, from coordinate 9,513,546 downwards.
GTTCAATCAATTCCTCAGGGAATACGTCAGTGTATTCCTTTAGCCAAGAAGGTCTTTCCTGAGACTCTTGCTTTTGATCTAACTTGTTGAGTTTGATCAGGTAAACGGGTAATCCTTTTCTGACTCCTTTTATGATCCGAGATACTTTGGCTAATTAGATTCTTGGCACTATGAGAGTGGAATTTAGGTGACGGGAAGTGCTTAAAAATAGCTAAAAATTATGAATTTCAAGGGAAAAATATTCACCGTCAAAGGCGACGGCTCGATCTAGGACGATTTTAAGCATAAGTAGTCGACGGGCGCCCAAGTGACACCTCCGGATTTTTAGTATTTTTTTTGTCAGTCAAGACAGGATGTGGGAGCTGCAGGCCTGTCCGGGATGCTGAGAGGGACGCCCAGAAATTTACAACACGTCAATCGGAGCTCGTATGCGGAAGTTGGCCCGAAACCGGCCAAGGTGCCCAAAAAGGGGGCCAAATTTGAAATTCCAAAAGGTGTGATTAGAGGGGGGTGACCTTTGGCACCCCCCCCTAAAAAAAAAACGTGATGTAGGGGGGGCGGCGGCTGTTTTCAACCGCCGAAAAAAACGCGCCCTCCGCCCTCACAAATCGACATGATGGCTGTCAAGTAAGCCATGAAACAAATCACAGCAGACCACTACATTGTTCTCACGCTCCGCATCGCTCTGTTCCGTGCAGACAATGGCAGCCTGTAGAGGGAGAGAGAAAATCAGTCTTTCTCTCTCCTCCCTCTCTCTCTTCTAAAGGCAAGTTCATGTGGGAAGAAGAAGGAAGAAGAAAGAATGATGGAGGCTTGTCCGGCATGGATCGGATTGCTCCACGGGCTGGAAATGGTGATTGGTGATTGTGCTGGACATGAAGTGCTGCTAATTTCCAAATTTGCAGCCATGGACATGAAACCCGAAACATGCAAATAAGCGGTAATTTAAAATTTTCAAAGGAAATTTGAGATTCTATAGCTTTTGATTGATGAAATGTTGTTCATGTGGGCTAAAAATTGTTCATGTTGCTGTTTTCCATGAGTTCTTGCTGGTCATAATCAAAAAATCAGAAAAATATGCATCTTGTGATTCAAAATAATACATTAAAACACGAAAAACATGAAAAATCAAGGGAAAATGATGGTTTTTTGGCATAAAAATGGGGAAGTAAATAGGAACATCAACTAAACTTTCATTTTTCTGCAAGAAGGAACTAAGGGCCACAGCCCCTAATCTGTTCTTAGTTTTTAGTAATTAAATAATGCAAAAAAATAAGGGAAAATATAAGAAAAGGGTGGAAAAACCCTAAAAAATAGGAAAAAAATACATTTTGGATTTCGAAAAATAAGGATAAATAAGAGCAATGTTTGTGAATGTTTGTGGGGACTGAAGCATGAGGATTTTCCTCAGTTCAACCCCACCTTCTTGTTCTAGTGTGTCTTTTTCCGCTTTCTACACATAAAATGATGTCAAAATACCCTATAAACCTATCAAACGATGCAATATTTAAACGGGGAAGGGTAGAGAAGTTGAAATATGTCTAAATGCCGTGTGAGATGATGAGAAAGCGGCTGATTTCTATGCATAGCATTTAGGACGGATAATAATTAAAATTAAGAGCTTAGTAGCACGAGGATCACCTCGGTGGTAAGCCCATGCAACGAAGCACGAACGGTAGTTGGAAATCATTAAAAGAATGGTTTTGCACTTGTGCACGATACTGTTTGCTAAATGTTTGAGCACTAGGCATCCACCAAATGCATAGAGCATGAAAAGAATTTAAAAGTATCATTGATCAGCTCCTGGACATGCATTGCAATTGGTTTATTAGAACATGACCTACATTAAGAGGCAGTGAGGTACCCATGCTGTAGGCTAGTCATGGGGTCTAGGGGAAAGTAAGTGAGGGAAAAATGGTACATTCCTGGACACGCTTTTTTGGTACCTTGAGCGACTTTTGTGCGAAATGTTTATTTGTTGAGTGACGCACTGAGGGGCCAATCCCCAAGGTGTAGGAGAGTCGCAGAGGGTTGACGGCATTCAGCTGTAGGAGGAACCCCATGTGTATGTGATTCGAGCCTTTTGGCTATGTGAAAGGGACTCCCTCTGAGGAGTAATATTGGGTTAGGATCAGTTGGACTACAATGTATTACAAACGCAATGTTTAGGAAAGCAGAGATTTTGATAGACGCTCCTGGCCGCGAGGCCGAGGGGTTGTCTTGTGCGTAGTGACGAGGCCCGGCTAGTGCGTGAGCCAATGCCGGCCCGTTTTTTGGTCCATCAGTGGTGCGTCTGTCGGGAGCCGCTTAAAAGTGGCGGTTCTCGAATCCTGGTTGTTTAGGGACCAACTAGCAGTTTATGCCAAAGGATACTGAGATTGATCCATTATTTATTGATAAGCATCGTCTAACAGGAATCCAAAAGCAAGAAAGAGACGAAAGAGCTAGGCGACGTGCTGAAATTTTTAGGAGATATTCTCCTAAGCGTAGCGGCGCTGAACCCTTACGAGGGAGTGGATCTAGTGGTCTTAGTACCACAAGCAGTAAGTTAGGAGAAGGCGGAAGCTCTAGTGCTCCCCTTCCTTCTATAAGCCAGTCTACATCAAGTACGGGAGGTGTAACCCCACCATCCCCTATTCCTAGTGCAAATCCAATCCTTGTCATGGCGCAGCCTATTGCAATTCCAGCAGGAACGATAGATTTGCCGGCTCTAGGTTACCCGCTACCCATTTTTAATGGGTTAGTTGAGGAAGATGCGGAACTCCACATTAGGGAGTTTCAAAAGCTGATGTTTAATTGCCGCATCCAAGAAGAAGGACATTTAATGATGTTCTTCAATATGACTCTCAAAGGAAGAGCCGCTATATGGTATCATGGTTTAGAAGCCGGAACCATATTGAACATTGATGCATTTTATGGAGCTTTTCGAAGGGAGTTTGCCCCTGAAAGGGGTGGGCAATATTGGTTGCGTGTACTCAACGTGACCCGCCAAGAACCACACGAGGATATTCGTGCTTAGGCGAAGAAGATAAAAGAGGTTTTCCGTAAGTTGGACACCTCTATTCCTATCCCCGCAGCTGCCCAATTGCAATATTTCCTTCATGGTTTGGACTTTAATATCCAATTGCAGTTGAGTAGTGTTCCCTTGGGGGATATAGATACTGCCATTACACGAGCACAAGAGGTGGAATCCCGACTACAAGCAGCCTACGCTTCTCGAGGCAATTCGAATATGGGTTTAGTATTGGGAAACAATATGGCAATGGCCAATGGCAGTAGTGGCCAAGGGATAACAATGGCTAACCCTAATGGGAGAGGGAACATGATGCAGAATGTCCCTTTATTACCAGCTCCCCCTAGCATGTCTATGCCTACGGGCAGTCAAATGGCTCCAAGTGGTAGAGGCGAGGTGGTCAATTCTAACACCATGCTTGTGGCTCAACAAGTAGTGCCTAATCGAATTGTTAGGCCGATGGAACGACATGGTAATGACCAAGGCTATGAGTCGAGTTCTTCCAATGTTCTTGGCGAGGTTAAGGACATGATGAAGCATTATACCGATATGATTACGGAGCAGTATCGACAAATAGCTGTTGATGTCAACTTCCTTAAAAAACAACAAAATTTGATAGGAAGTAGATACCCAGAGGAGGGTGCACCTTCGAGGTTTAGCTGCAAATGGTGTAGTGGGCAGCACTATCCAAGGAATTGCCCGAATGTTAAGTGCGACATTTGTGGAAAATCTGGCCATTTAGCAGCTACTTGCTGGAGTAAGATCAGTTCCCTCCAGCGAGGTAGTCGGCAACCAGGGCTTGTTAATCATCGTGCCCAAGGAAGTGATTCCCAGCGAGAAGATGGGCCTAAACAAATACTTCAACGACCAAAGACTACAGTGGAGGAGCTACCAAGTGGTAGTGGGGTTAGTTTGATTGAGGCTGTACGCGTTAATGATGCTGAAACCTCTAATCTGCGAGCTGTTCTTACAAGAGTTCAAAAGGGTAGAGAAGCCGACAAGGATAAGCCTGTCGAAGGAAACCCTAAACAAGGCGACAAAGGAACGCAAGTTTTGGATCCTGCCATGGAAGGGGGGCCTTTGAAGCCCGTAGAAAGTAAAGGCGATAAGGAACCATCAAAGAAGAAGGTGAAAGTTAAGAAAGAGGCAATAAAGCCAGTTCAGCGACCTAAAGAGCGGATGGTTTGGCGTGAAAAGTGAGCTCTATCGAACTATCATGAATTCGATTTGGCAAGCTCTCTTTGCGAAGTCAAGCCGAATGTGAATTTTTTACAGCTTATTAAGCTTTCCCCAGGAGTACGCAAGGAATTTAGAAAGATCCTACGTACCGGGTATATCGTAGAACATTTGGGTTTTGCGCGAGTTGGTTATGACTGGTTCGAGCATGCTGAGAAGCATTGCCCAAGGGTTGCGGCCTATGTCGATGGGATATTAGTAGATTATGCCATTGTCGACACGGGATCATCGGTCAACATTATGAGTTCTGAACTGATGGAAAGGTTGGGTCTTGTGATCCAGAAAGATACCTCCACAATTCTCAGAATGGCAGATGAAAGTTTGAGACAGCCGGAAGGCTGCATTACTAAGATCCATGTCACTGTTGCAAATGTAGAATGCCTGTTGGACTTTAGGGTGATTCGTTTTGCAGGGCGTCCAAGTTACCAAGTATTACTCGGACGACCTTGGATCTTGCAAGCGGACTGCCAAGTAGATATACCCGCCGGTCGACTAATATTCAGTAGAGGTGCCCAGCGTGTGGTGGTTGATGCTTATCGTGAGTCCCCACAGAGTGAGAGAGCTCCTCTATCTTCTACAGAATTGGAGACATTAGAAGATTTATCTGCTAGTGAGATATCATCGAGTGATGAGTCCAAAGAGGGATCCACCACGGAGGACATCTATCTGATCACTTTGAATGAGCCGATAGAGGGCCAAGAGCGTAAAAGAGATGCAGATGTTATCGAGCTAGACCTTGGTACGCCTGATGATTCGCGGCCAATCAATTTTGGTTCTATGCTCAGTTCAGCAGAAAGGGAGGACTATGTGGCCTTGATCCAGGAATTTCGTGATATCTTTGCCTGGAGTTATGATGAGTTAAGAGGCATTCCTCCTAGTCTTGTTGTTCATACAATCCCGTTGAAAGAGGGCAGTCGTCCTGTACGGCAGAAAGTAAGGCGTATGCCTTTCGAATTGAGGGACGGGTTGTTTGAAGAGTTACATAAGCTTCGAAAAGCGGGTTTGATTTTTCCTGTGCAACACACGGAATGGTGTTCGCCGGTTGTGATAAGAAAGAAGAAGAATAATCAAATCCGATTATGTGTAGACTTTAGGGAGCTGAATAAGCAGACAGTTAAGGACTACTACCCGTTGCCATTTATTGACCAGATTTTGGATCAATTAGCGGGTAGGGAGATATATTCGTTTATGGGTTGCTTTGCAGGATACAACCAAATGGCAATTGCAGAAGAGGACAAGTTGAAAACAACTTTTATCACTGTATTTGGTACTTTTGCGTACCATGTGATGGCCTTTGGTTTATGCAATGCGCCTCGTTCATGGCAATGAACAGTAGATAAGACATTCGGTGGCATATCCCCTGAAGAGTTGAAGGTGTTTATTGATGACTTAGGGGCTGCCACCGTGAGAGAAAGGCAGTTGATCATTTTAAGAAAATGCTTTGAGCGCTGTAGACAATTTTGCATCGCCCTAAACCCACGGAACTGTGTTTTTGGAGTACCTTATGGGCTATTGCTGGGTCATGTGGTCAGTTCGGTAGGGATTGCTATAGACCCCGAGAAGGTCAAAGTTATAGTTGCCATGGGTCCACCACGCACTCCGAAGGAAGTTCATAGCTTTCTGTCTTCGGTTGGTTACTACTGTAGATTCATCAACGCCTTAGAAGAAAGAACATTGCCGCTTACAAATTTATTGTCCTTCAGCTACTCGTTTGTATGGGGTAACCCTTGTAAGGTAGCATTCGAGGATGTGAAACAAGAGCTAGCAAGAGCACCCGTTTTAAAAGCACCTAAAAGAGGTGAGGTGTTTTATATATTTTCAGCAGCCACCATGTATAGTATCAGCTGCTGTTTAGCCCAAATTTGGGAAGAGAAGTGGTACCACCCGATTGCTTTTGCTAGTCGGAAGCTAGGGGTATCCGAAATCAATTATACTTACATGGAGAAGCTGTGTTTAGCGATGGTCTTTGGGACCAAGAAATTCAGGCATTACATTCTCTATGAGAAAGTCATGCTTTATACAAAGGCGGAGGGGCTTTGATTATTGATGAATAAGCTACAGCCGCCTAATCGTTTAGCAAAGTGGTTGATCACTTTGCAGGAATTTGATTATGAAATCAAGAGTAAGCCACCAAGGTTGCAAGGCATCGTGGAATGTCTTGTGGACTTTGGGGAGCCGAAAGAATTTGTGGCTGAAGGTAGTGACATGGAGTTGTTATTTAAAATAGATACGGCATCTATTCCCTCCTGATACACTGCAATAACGCATTATTTATCAACGAGACAGGCGGGATCCGAATTATCTAAGGCTGAGAAAAGGAAAATTAAGCAGCAAGCGTTAAAGTTTGCCTTGATCGCAGGTACATTATATCGGCAAGGGGTTGATGACATCTATCGCCGGTGTGTGATACCTGACGAGGTGCCATTCATTTTGAAAGAGTGCCATGATTCTGCTTGCGGTGGCCATTTTGCTGGACGGCTCACAGCACAAAAGGCTTTAAGAGCAGGTTATTGGTGGCCCGCCATCTTCCAGGATGCGTTTGCGTATGTTAAGAGATGCGATATTTGCCAACGACATGATAGTCGAGAGAATAGGAAACGACCACTCACCCCTATTATGGCGATACTTCCATTTGAGAAGTGGGGAATAGACTTTGTGGGTCCTATTACTCCGTCGTCGACTATGCAAAAGAGGTACATCATTGTCGCAACTGACTACTTCACAAAGTGGTCAGAAGCATGTGCAACAAGGAAAGATGATACTAAAGAAACTGCTAGTTTCCTTTTAGAGCAGATAATATGCCGGTTTGGTCCGTTAAAAGAATTAGTCTCGGACTGCGGAACTCATTTCCTGAATAAGGTGATTAAAGGTTTGACAGAGATGTGGCAAATCAAGCATAACAAGACAACCCCATATAATCCGCAAGCCAATGGGCAAGTTGAAAGCACCAACAAGCAGCTTGTGGGCATCCTGTCCAAAATTGTATCGGAAAAGAAATGGGATTGGGATAAAAAGTTATACGTGGCAGTGTGGGATTATAATACGACTTTCAAACGAGCCACTGGCCATACCCCATTCAAGTTAGTATATGGGGAGGAGTGTGTCTTGCCTTTAGAAATTGAGCTGGTGACTATTCGGTTTGCCATCAATCATTCTTTGAGTGATGAAGACGCACTTTTTGAGCGCTTGACGACACTGGCACATTTAGATGAGCTTAAGTTGCAGAGCTTATTGCACCAAGAAGTGGCGAAGCGCCGAATGAAGCAGTTGCACGACGTCAAAGCCAAGAAATACACCTTCAAGAAAGGACAGCTTGTTCTGTATTATGACGCATGACGTGAATTATTTTCAGGCAAGCTGGAACCCAAATGGGATGGGCCCTATAGGATCCTTAGGATAGGAAAGAATAAATCCACAGTTTTGTTAGCTGACCTTGAGGGGATAGAATTTAAAAATAAGGTTAGTCTTAATAAGATTAAACCTTATTATTTCTGATTGCACTAATGCTATGACTGCCTTGCAGGTCTAGGCGAGATCGATCAAACATCTGCAAGGAAATCGTGATAGAGGTTGATGGGTCGTCTGATCCCTTATTTAGAACACCCATATTTAGAACAGAGATATCATCAGGGAAAGCTCATTTGGTGGAGCAAAAGATACAAGGTGATTGAGCAAGAAGGCGGGACATTTATTTGGGAGATCAAGGTCTTTTGCCATCACTGCCTACAAATTTTGACGAGCATTCCTGTTAAATTCAATGATGATGGAGGGATGGAACCTACAGTCCACCCATTGAATATGCTGAATTTCAATTACCATAATTACGAGTAGAGTTCCGGATGGCGGGATATGTAAACCCTTTATGGACGTACACCTTGTACTTTGATGGGGCCTCCAGGGGTCCATGCAAAAAAGGTAGTGTAGGAGTTGTCATCCAAGACCCCCGACGACGCATTGTCATGAAGTTAGCTACTTATCTCGGGGTGAATTTTACCAATAATATGGCAGAATACAAAGCCCTGATTATGGGTTTGAATATTGTGAAGAAGGGTGGTATCCGCCAGTTGTTGGTGAAAGGGGACTCTCAGTTGGTTTTAAATCAACTCAATGGGACATACATGGTACGAAACCCCATCCTTTGTATGTACCATCATACTGCCATAGCCCTGCTAGACGAATTTGATAGAGTGTCTTTTCAGTTGATTCCACGGAATTGGAATGAGTTTGCCGATTCATTGGCTAATTTCGCGTATGAAGAGGACCTCTTCTTTAATTGTGGCCCTTGTCCTGATATATCTATTGATGGTGAGACAGGGCCTGGTCATTTGTGGGGTATGCTTTCTGAACATGCCCTCTTTGGCAGACGATGGTTGATCTGGGTGATGCAGAGGGTAAGCGAGACTCATCTGCCTTTATTATCTTGGACCCATAGACTGATTCGACGACATGTGATGCAAACACCTCTTGCAATATACGCAGGAGGGATAGGTCATAATTTAATGCACTTAGTTTAGGGCTACAAGCCCTGTTCCCCTGGGAATGGTATGCTTTGATGTCTATCATAGTTGTTTCCAGGAGGATGTTATGCGTAGTATGTTTGATTTCATTAGGCCAAGAGGGCCGATTCAGTTTTGTAGTGAAGTGTTTCATTTCATTAGGCCAAGAGGGCTATTTGCCTGTCTAGTGCAGGTGCGTTTAATTGGGTTTTTGTTTCAAGTACTGTGCTAGACAGGTTTGAAGGCAAGCGTGGAGGGAGCCTTTGTCCCGGCATCGATGGAAGCTTCTTGTGGCCAATCCAGGTGATACCTCTCCTTTACGAGTACCTTTCTTTCCTGTTATATGTGTATTTGTACTTGTCGAGGGGATACATTTTTGTTGGGGATCGGCATTCAAGGCATGAAGTCCCAAGTTTAGGTTGAGTATGTTTGAGGGAGGTCGGAGTAGTCATTGCCTCCTGTAAAGACATTGTTAGACATTGAAAGGCTTGTTTTAGAAGGAAGTCCTAGTGGCCCTGTCCTGCTAGCCTGCTAGGCAGCCGTTCTAGGAGTTCTTGTCAGTAGTGAGGCAGTTAGAGAAGCTTGCCAGAAGCTAATAATGATGATGCCCAGAAACTCTCTACATCCTAAAAGATGAATATAAATACGAAGGTGTGTAAAAAGGGGTTCTAACCCCTCTCAAAGAAAAGAAAAGAAATGAAAATATATAAGCAGTTGATCATTGCCTTGCGACGGCTTGGTAGGTTCCTGGGGACGAATCAGACCCGGGGCCGATACCTTGTCTTCCTAGGGGTGGCTTCTTGCTGGAACAAAAAAATGATGACAAAATAAGGAAGGTTGGAGCGAAAATAAAAGTGAGCGTTAAAAAAGGATTAAGTGTCGCCTTGCAAGGGCTTGGTAGGTTCTTGGGTGCCGAGACAGGTCCTGAGGCTGATGCCCTGTTCTCCTTGGGTCACTACGCTCAGCTCCCTCCTTTTTACATGCCCAAGTATGTTCATCCAATAAAAACCCTAAACAAAGACATGTACTGAAAGAAAATACTCCTTGATCAGGCTATAGGAGTCCTTGCCTTGCAGGAGCACCTCATGGTGTTGTCTTTAGTTGGTAAGTAGTTCAGACTACCACTTAGGGCAACCTCTTTGATAGGGTTTTTTTTAGTTTGGCTGTGTTGGACATTACAAGGGAATGGGGCAATAGCGACGCCGATTAGTGACGCTGGATATCGGCGTCGCTATAGGCGTCGCTATATGCGTCGCTATTTGCATCGCATTTGTGACGCAAATAGCGATGCATATAGCGACGCCGCAGGGAAAAAAAGCGCGGCCGAAACCAGAGCGCCATTTTCATTTTCTTTTCTTCGCCTTTTGAGAGCGAGAGCGAGGGAGAGAGCCAAGGCTTTGTGAGAGAAGAGGAGGAAGAGACTTGCTGCCGCCACCGCCGCCGCCGCCACCGCCACCGCCATTGTTCGCGAAGGAGAGGAGGAGCCCTCGTTGCAAAGAGAAGCCGCCCACGCTCGCCATATCTCATTGGTTAGTCTCCCTCTCTCTTTCTTTTACTTGTTGAAGGTTTAAATCGTTCTCTTTTGTTTGTTTAGGAGGGAAAATGAAAGAGAAGGAGAGGGAGAGGGAGAGAGAGGGAGAGAAAAAGAGGGAGAGGGAGAGGGAGAGGGAGAGAAAGAGAGGGAGAGTGCATTCTCTCTCTCTCTCTCCCTTTTGCTTGTTTAATGTTTAAATTACTTTCTTTTTTGCTTGTTTAGGAGAGGAAACGAGAGAGTAAGAGAGAAAGAGAGGGAGAGGGAGAGGGAGAGGGAAAGAAAGAGAAAGAGAAAGAAAGAGAAATAGAAATAGAGGGAGAGGGAGAGGGACGGGGAGGAAATAGGAGAGGGAGAGAAAGAGAAAGAGAGGGAGAAGGAGAGAGAGTGCATTCTCTCTCTCCCTCCCTCTCCCTTTTGCTTGTTTAATGTTTGAATCACTTTATTTTTTGCTTGTTTAGGAGAGGAAATGAGAGAGAAAGAGAGTGAGAGGGAGAGGAAGGGGAAGGAAATGAGAGAGGGATAGAAAGAGAAAGAGAGGGAGAGTGCATTGTATCTCTCCCTCTCCCTTTTGCTTGGAGGATGTTTAAATCACTTTATTTTTTGCTTGTTTAGGAAATGAGAGAGAAAAAGAGATAGAGAGGGAGAGGGAGAAAAAGAGAGGGAGAGGGAGAGGGAGAGGGAGAGGGAGAGGGAGAGGGAGGGGGAGGGGAAGGAAATGAGAGAGGGAGAGAAAGAGGGAGGGGGAGGGAGAGGAAGGGAGGGAGAGGGAGAGGGAGAAAGAGGGAGGGAGAGGGAGAGGGAGGGGGAGGGAGGAAATGAGAGAGGGAGAGAAAGAGAATGAGAGGGAGAGGGAGAGGGAGAGGGTGAGAGAAAGAGAGGAAGAGAGGGAGAGGGAGAGAAAGAGAGGGAGAGGGAGGGGAAGGAAATTTAAGATAATATACGTATTGGTAATGGTATGCAATGTGCTTTGCATACGGCCACGTACTTCATCAAAATGAACCCAAAATTATTGTTATAGAAGAAGAAACCCTTAAATTGAGTATAGGATAATTTCTCTCAGGTCTTATGACTATGAGTAGAATTGATTGAAATAAATTTTATTACCATAGTTATAAAATTTCATAGATGGCGCGCATTAATTTTAAAATGGATTACTTATACTCAAAGCCGAGATATAACAAAAAATTATCTACCGGGACAAACAAATCGTTGAGCATGATACAAGGCCGAGATATAATATCGGAAAATCTCTCGACTACTATATACAATGCAAGGTTTATGCTCAACTTGCAACTTGACGTACATCTCCATAAAGCTATCCATTTAAGCCTCGTTTGCTGTAATGTAGATAAGATGGCAAATGAAGAAGGTCCTATTGTTCAAGACCGCGAGTCGTATCTTAATCAGCGTGTCCCATGTCCTTGCTCTCAATGCAAGTTAGCAATTAGACGAAAACGCCGATTGTCTATAGAACGCGTACGACGATTTGGCGACTTTCAATCTGGGATCATTGATTAGGCGATTGCAGATTTTCAGCAAACGGTAATTTGAAGTTAGCATTTTTCATGCATTGTACTCTCAAGCTAATTGAAAACCATACACAATAAGATTGGGTCTTGTTGGCAAATTTTGTATCCAGGGGGGTGATGTCTCGACCCAAGGGGGAGTGCACCCTTTGCGGCCAATTAGAAGAGTTCGTGGATGTGCGATGGATGGATTGCAGGAGCCAATCGACCACTCGCAAGGCCCATCTATACCATCAATGCCAGAGGAGACAGACAACCTTCCCGACCTACCTACAATCTTGGAGCCTGAGATAGAGGCAATGATCGATGCATTGATTCCCATGGATGTTGAGACATCTGACCCGCTTAGAGAGGAAGCATCCATACCATTATATGATGGGTGCCGAGTATCTCGGTTGAAGACATTGCTTGCACTCTTAAGTGTGCAAGCGAAATACGGTTGGAGCGATACGAGTGTGACTGAGTTATTCAGGTACCTTGCACATAGACTTCATTGTTTTTAAAAAAAAACAGTATTATTGCAAACATGGATGGATTTTTCAAGGTGTTTTATGATTTTTTCAGGTTATTGAAATATCATATATTTCCACCTGCAAACACCATGCCTGAGTCTCGTGATGATGCACGACATGTTTTACGGAAGCTTGGCATGGACTACAATAATATCCATGCATGTATCAACGATTGCATATTGTTTCGAGATGAATACGAGACTATGGAGACATGTCCAAAGTGTGGTGCTCACAGGTATCAACAGGACTTGCAAGGGTAGACCATCCCTCAAAAAGTCCTCAGATACTTTCCGCTCATCCCCCGCATAAACCACATGTTTCGCAAGTCTGCCATGGCAAGCTTGACAACGTGGCATGTGCAGAATAGGTCCACGGATGGAGTGCAACGAATATCAGCAGATTTGCGTGCATGGAGCCACATTGACTCTACCTTCCCAGGCTTTGCACGAGAGCCAAGGAATCCTCGGCTCGGTCTCGCCATGGATGGTGTGAACCCATTCGGTCTGCGCTCGACTTCTTACAGTGTGTGGCCTATAGTGCTTGTCAACTACAACATTCCTCCATGGCTTTCTACGAAGAAAGGACATCTCATCCTTAGCTTGCTCGTCCCGGGCCGCTACAAAGTAAAAAATATGGACATGTATCTTCGTCCATTAGTCGATGAGCTTAAGATTTTGTGGGAGGAGGGGGTCACGGTGCAAGATATGAGCAAACGCGATGGTCGGTGGTCAGCCAACATTCGAGCCATTCTCATGTGGACGATGCATGACTTTTCGGGATTGGGAGAGTACTCAGGTGAGCAGACCTTTGTTCTTGCCGGTAATATCTATATTTTATTTCATTCAATCAAGTATTCACTAGGTCGTGGATCGCCTTGCAGGTCTCGTTACCTCAGGTTATCATGCATGTCCATTATGTGGGCCACAGTTAGACTCCCGAAGGTCACGAACCATGAAGAAGATGGTATATCAAGGACACGCCGCTTTCTTGCCGGAGGATCATGAACTCAGGGAAGGTTTTCTTGGACGACCTCCAGCACGTATGAATGCTGCAAGCTGGTACGAGTTGAAAATGGTAAACCCGGAATCACATCCAAATGGAATGCGACGGTTCTCAGTTTTCTACGAGTTGCCATATTGGACCCACTTACAGGTCAACCACTTGTTGGATCCCATGCATATTTTCAAAAATGTGGGCAGCTTGCTATGGGACCACATCACAGGAAAGGGAGACACTATAGGGTCACGAATGGATTTAAAGGAGGTAGGTAAGATGGAGGCGCTTTGTCCGCAGTCGAGTGTTGAAGGGGGAGTGTAGCTTCCTCGCGCTCCCTGGGTTTTGTCTACCAAAGAAGAGCGCATTATGAAGCAAGTAATCAAGTCTATCCGCACTCCAACGGGTATGATGCGTTCTCTCAGGTCCGCATTTTCTAAAGATGACCAAATGTCTGGGCTAAAATCCCATGATTGGCATAAGATATGTCAGGTTTGTGAACAGAATGGATTTTAATTAGCGTGGACATTTTGAAATTTGAAAAGTGACCATTATTCTTAATGCTTTCTCATTTGTGGCAGTCTGTCCTACCGATCGCGATCGCGGGATGCCTAACTCCAGAAATTCGCGGGGCAATTTACAAGCTGTCGACTTTGGTGCAATGGATCTCACAGAAAGAGATTAAGACGTCCTCTATTGAATCCGCAAGGCGGGGAGCAGTTGAGACGGTCTGTCTCTTTGAGAAATACCTGCCCACTAGCATGCTCATGATACAAGTTCACCTTCTTGTGCATCTTGTGGATGAAGTGGAGATTGCTGGACCTGTCCATACGCGATGGATGTTCTTCCTGGAGCGCTTCATGAAAACCCTGAAAGGCTTTGTGCGACAACGAGCTCGTCCAGAAGGTAGCATGGCAGAAGGTTGGTTGGTGTCACAGGCGTTAGTGCATATCTCACAATGGCTACCAACGGTGGAACCAGACAATGAAATGTTATGGACGCTGAAGGATGATGACAGGCTGACTGGAGATGTGGTGGTTGGAAATGGGGTAGAAAAAAGAATGGATACCTCAATGGAAGAGAAGGTGAATCGCTTTTGTATGTTGCACCATGCCTCCATGGAGACGTGGCTCGCCAAGTACCAGATTGCAAGGCAAGATCGAGAGGAAGCGCGAGCTGAATTCCGACGCAGTACGTATCACCGACCGAGTCGATATCCCAAGGGCATGGAGGAGATGCCACGGTTTATGTCAACACGATGGTTGCATGGAGCCTTGACCGCAGCATCCAGCGAAGGGACAGAGGTCTCAATGGAGGAGTGGGAGTTCTCGAGGGGATGTAGTCCAAAGATAATGAGGGGTTTAGAATGTGTCGTATCTAAATTTTCTTTTTACATCTAATTTGAGTGTTTCAATGTGCAGTACAAAATATATAGTGGAGTGTATTGACAAAATGCGCTCCACAATGGACTGTGGTGTCATGGCAAGGTTTGAGCAAGAGAGCCGGTGACGAGCAACGGATCCGAACACGGTTGTGGATGAGATGGAGTATTTTGGGAACTTGCAAAGTATTATTACGGTGGATTACCGTAGCTTCTCCATGATAATATTTGATGTGCAGTGGTTCAAAGTCGTACTTGGAGGAGCTGGCGCAACAGTTCGACGAGGTCCATCTCGATTTCTTGAAATAGATTCCGAAAAAAAATGGATGGATTTGCGCGACACCTTTGTGTTGCCGGCCCATTGTGAACAGGTACAACTAGTCATTTGCTTGCTAATTGTAATACGACATGGTTTATGTCACAATGGTTTGAAGCCGCTTTGTAAGTGTTTGTGAACAGGTAATATTCTATCCAAATCCGCGACAACCTCGATGGTGTTATGTTATACCTTCAACTCCTCGAGGTTCGAGAGTATACGATCAAAGCAATGTTCTAGGCATAGATGAAGAAAATATGCAAATAGAGGGATCGAAATTACAAGGGGTGGAGGCCACCGCAAGCTTGGAGCCCGCATCGGCTAACAATGATGGAAATACAGAAGTCGTAGAATTTTTTGAGAATGAGGCAGACTCGTTCTTTTGTGGTGACATGTCTATCGACCTTCCATTGTATGCAGAGTTGTGTCAGGAGATTAACATGGGACCATAGAATACTTCATTCTTGGAGAATTGTATTACTCAATTCGTTGTTTAGATCTTCCATAAAGGTAAATAAGATATGCATTTTAAGAGGGATTTTTCAAAAATGATTTATATTAATGTGCTTTGTATAGTTTAAATTGATTATTCTAACATTATTTTTTATCTGTGCAGGTATCGACATTTTCAGGATGAGTCGAGGGATGAGCGATGAGGAGTTTCAGGAGATGATGGCACGTATGTCTCCAAATTAGCTCGCGAGATTCAGAGAGATGGCAGATCAAGAGCTGTCTCGTTCTTCGTCAGGGCGCTCTGCTAGATCAGCTTCAGCGCGATCAGATGCTTCAGCTTCGAGCAGACGATCTCGACGCTCGCGACTTGGGCCAGAGGGAGGGACTGCGACTGCAGGAGGATCAGGGGGTGCTGCTGTGGAGACACAGACGCGGTGTCTCCGTCTCGTCGTTCAGCTGGAGCTCGGTCACCTCCAGGATTTGTCACACCTGTGGGACGTCCACTCCAGTTACTCTGGCTTTTGCGCAGCCGTCGGCAGATGTCACGCCTTTTGGTAGCACTCCTTTTGGTGGCACTCCCTTTGGTGGCACCCCTTTGAGTGGCACTCCGGGAGAGGGTACCCCCATCGGTACACCGGATGTACAGGGGTCTCCTGGATATGCCCAGGAGCGTGGACGGAGATGGGAGAGGGCCCATACAAGGCACACTCCTAGGGATTATGGATACCTAGTGGATGGCAGGTCAGGAGCCATCATCATGAATGATGAGGGGAGGAGGGTGATGGCTCGCATGAGGGAGTTGTGCCAACAAGTTTTTCGGCACAACGTCCTGGATCATTGGAGGAACATACCGGAGGGGAGCAAGGAGTACATAGTAGCATCCTTGCACGAGGAGTTCCCAGTGCTAGCCGCAGTGGATAGATTCTCTACGGGCTGGATGATGGATTTCATGCGTGCATACATGTCACATAGACGATCCGACGCACGCAAGGCAATCAAGAGTGGGGCTCCAAAGCCCGAGTGGTTAGATGCAGACGACTGGTGCCGACTGAGGGAGGAGGCTACAAATTCACCAGGACGTTGGAGTCAGCAGCGGGAGGCGGCGAGGGCACGAATCGAGGCCGGATCGGTACATCATCTTGGGAGTGGCGGCCACAGGACATATTTGGAGGACTTTGTAAGTTTCTCTTTTGTTTTGCTTATTTGTTTTTTTGAGATATTATTTGTACTGACAATCATGTTTCTAACAGTTAGCATTTTGTTTTCTTTGCAGCACTCCATTACAAATCACGATCCGCAGGGCCTTGAGACTCGATATGCAGAGAGGCACGGTCTCAGATCATTGATCGACCGATTGTATAGACGCGGCGGCCCAGTAAGTCACTCATCTTTCTTGTCCGTAGTTACCGAGATATTTGAATGCATTATTGTATGGTGGATTGATATGTTGTTTCTTTTTCTGCAGAGTCCGTTTGATGCTCCTTTGCAGCGGGAAGAGCTTTCGGGGGATGAAGATTTGTAGCTCGCCCTTGGATCCTTAGAGCTCACATACCTTTAGTTTTTAGTCGCCCGATCTATGTAGACATTTTCTATGTATTAGTGATATTGTTTTATGATTGTACCAATCGCATTTTATGCGATATCATGTATTTATTTCATCTATCAGTTTTATGATTTCAGTATACATTCTTTTTGTTTGCAAACGCTTTGTATGCAGCAGTGCAGAAACTATTTTGTATGGCTCTCATACAGCACACAAGTTGCCCTGCCACAAATTTTCTTTTTCTCTGTTACCGTCGCTATTTGCGTCGCAAATTTACTGCACGAGTCGCTATTGTCGTCGCTATCAGCGTTGCAAATTCTCGGTAACCGTCACTATATGCGTCGCTATAGCGACGATTCTATGGCGTCGTCAATAACGACGCTTTTTGCGACGACGGGGGCAAATTTTGTTGTTTGTATTTTCGTCGCTTTAAACGTCGCTATAAGGTCTATATCTTGTAGTGGGAGCAACTGGTTAGTGACTCACTTCGGATCTTCTATTAGATGATGCTAGGCCTACTCCTTGTGGATGTCATGCCTTGGTTCTGTCCAAGGGGAGGGGGAGCATTGTGCTGAGTTTTATTATATGTTTGTTTTGTATCAGTTTGATGCTTCTTTGGTTGTTTATGTGCAAATATGTTCGTGGATTCGACGGGCTGAGTCGCCCTATCCCGTGGTCGCCAATGAGAGCGGAATTTAGGTGACGGGAAGTGCTTAAAAATAGCTAAAAATTATGAATTTCAAGGGAAAAATATTCACCGTCAAAGGCGGCGGCTCAATCTAGGACAATTTTAAGCATAAGCAGTCGACGGGCGCCCAAGTGACACCTCCGGACTTTTAGTAATTTTTCTATCAGTCAGGACAGGATGTGGGAGCTGCAGGCCTCTCCGG
The DNA here is from genome assembly GCF_053477565.2 of Lygodium microphyllum. Classification (NCBI taxonomy): domain Eukaryota; kingdom Viridiplantae; phylum Streptophyta; class Polypodiopsida; order Schizaeales; family Lygodiaceae; genus Lygodium; species Lygodium microphyllum. Next base: position 9,495,653 of record NC_141150.1, on the reverse strand, counting down.
GATGCCGAGAGGGACGCCCAGAAATTTACAGCACGTCAATCGGAGCTCGTATGCGGAAGTCGGCCCGAAACCGGCCGGGGTGCCCAAAAAGGGGGTCAAATTTGAAATTCCAAAAGGTGTGATTAGAGGGGGGTGACCTTTGGCACCTCCCCCCTAAAAAAAAACGTGATGTAGGGGGGGCGGCGGCTGTTTTCAGCCGCCGAAAAAAACGCGCCCCCCCCCCCAAATCGACATGATGGCTGTCAAGTAAGCCATGAAACAAATCACAGCAGGCCACTACATTGTTCTCACGCTCCGCATCGCTCCGTTCCGCGCAGACAATGGCAGCCTGTAGAGGGAGAGAGAAAATCAGTCTTTCTCTCTCCTCCCTCTCTCTCTTGTAAAGGCAAGTTCATGTGGGAAGAAGAAGGAAGAAGAAAGAATGATGGAGGCTTGTCCGGCATGGATCGGATTGCTCCACGGGCTGGAAATGGTGATTGGTGATTGTGCTGGACATGAAGTGCTGCTGATTTCCAAATTTGCAGCCATGGACATGAAACCTGAAACACGCAAATAAGCGGTAATTTAAAAATTTCAAAGGAAATTTGAGATTCTATAGCTTTTGATTGATGAAATGTTGTTCATATGGGCTAAAAATTGTTCATGTTGCTGTTTTCCATGAGTTCTTGCTGGTCATAATCAAAAAATCAGAAAAATATGCATCTTGTGGTTCAAAATAATACATTAAAATACGAAAAACATGAAAAATCAAGGGAAAATGATGATTTTTTGGCATAAAAATGGGGAAGTAAATAGGAACATCAACTAAACTTTCATTTTTCTGCAAGAAGAAACTAAGGGCCACAGCCCCTAATCTGTTCTTAATTTTCAGAAATTAAATAATGCAAAAAAAAAGGAAAAATACAAGAAAAGGGTGGAAAAACCCTAAAAAATAGGAAAAAAATACATTTTGGATTTCGAAAAATAAGGATAAATAAGAGCAATGTTTGTGAATGTTTGTGGGGACTGAAGCATGAGGATTTGCCTCGGTTCAACCCCACCTTCTTGTTCTAGTGTGTCTTTTTCCGCTTTCTACGCATAAAATGATGTCAAAATACCCTATAAACCTATCCAACGATGCAATATTTAAACGGGGAAGGGTAGAGAATTTGAAATATGTCTAAATGCCGTGTGAGATGATGAGAAAGTGGCTGATTTCTATGCATAGCATTTAGGACGGATAATAATTAAAATTAAGAGCTTAGTAGCACGAGGATCACCTCGGTGCTAAGCCCATGCAACGAAGCACGAACAGTAGTTGGAAATCATTAAAAGAATGGTTTTGCACTTGTGCACGATACTGTTTGCTAAATGTTTGAGCACTAGGCATCCACCAAATGCATATAGCTTGAAAAGAATTTAAAAGTATCAGTGATCAGCTCCTGGACATGCATTGCAATTGGTTTATTAGAACATGACCTACGTTGAGAGGCAGTGAGGTACCCATGCTGTAAGCTAGTCGTGGGGTCTAGGGGAAAGTAAGTGAGGGAAAAATGGTACATTCCTGGACACGCTTATTTGGTACCTTGAGCGACTTTTGTGCGAAATGTTTATTTGTTGAGTGACGCACTGAGGGGCCAATCCCCAAGGTGTAGGAGAGTCGCAGAGGGTTGACGGCATTTAGCTGTAGGAGGAACCCCATGTGTATGTGATTCGAGCCTTTTGGCTATGTGAAAGGGACTCCCTCTGATGAGTAATATTGGGTTAGGATCAGTTGGACTACAACGTATTACAAACGCAATGTTTAGGAAGGCAGAGATTTTGATAGACGCTCCTGGCCGCGAGGCCGAGGGGTTGTCTTATGCATAGTGACGAGGCCCGGCTAGTGCGTGAGCTAGTGCCGGCCCGTTTTTTGGTCCATCACACTCTTGCCTCACCTTGAGTTGTGACAAACTCCCTTTCAGAGTTTCGAAAGGAAACTTGACCCTTTCCACAGTGGATGTGGATGTCATTAGGCTTAAGCCAATCCATCTCGAGTAGACACTCATGGATACCTAAATTCATGACTTTGAATTTGACTGAGATCTTCTTTCCTCCCAGAAAGAATTCCACCTTAGCAATTTGCCTGGTACAAGTTACCTCACGACCGTTTGCCAATTCCACAAGCAGGGTAGGTGCTTCTACTGTGGCTATTCCTAATCTTTTTGCACATGCTGGTGAGATAAAGGAATGTGTCTTGCCACAATCAATCAAGGTTTTGAAACCTTTACCTTGATAGTCCGACGGTGTCTAAATCATCGAGAACTCGCGATTCGGCCCTTTCTTGTGTAAAGCGGCATGGATTGTCGCTTTTTTGAATTCTGCTTCCATAGTCGGATCTTCCTCATTTTCTTCTTCGCATCTTTGCCTATTGGCAATGCAGGCAGTTCTTCCTCTTCCACGGGTGGCGGCTCCTTGACCGCGGCCTGCACCTTGGAAAGGCATTTGACGATGTCCCCTGCTGAGCTTGGGACATTGCCTGTTGAAGTGACCGGGTTCGTTGCAGTGGAAACATCGGAGGTTTCGGCCATTACTTTGAGTAGGAACAAAGTTGTTGACGTTATTTGTCCTTGCTTTCTTCCTTTGTCCCTGATTGTGACCTTGAACTCTCTTCACTTGAGGTCTGATTGCTCCTCTGTTCGGGTCACTATAGGACCAAGTTTTGTTACCCCTTGGTCTAGCTTGCACCTCCTGAATTATAGGCGCCGCTCGAATGAGTGCATCCTGAAGATCTGATGGACGCATAGATTCGAGACAGGTATTTATGGGCGGATTTAAGCCTGCGCAAAATTTGGACACCTGCTGTGTCATGTCCATCTGTGGCCCATACTTTAAGAGTGAGACGAATTTAGAGTAGTATGCGTCAAGGGTGAGTCCTAGCTGTTTTAGCTCGTAGAACTCATTCATTTTCTAGGTACGATATGCAGGTGGTAAATATCTTCCCTGCACGGCTTTCTTCAACTTCTCCCAGGTAACAGACCCCTCTGAAGTCCCTTGATCCCTGCACCATTGCTTCCACCAAAGTCTGGCTTCCCCAGTGAGTTTTAACGTGGCGAGCATGGCCTGATTGGTAGGTCCAGTACCAGCTGCTTCAAAGTAATCATCCATGGATTCAATCCAAATTTCAGCATTAGCCTGGACGAATCTGCCTCTCTCGTCGAACTCGGGTGGCTTTATCTGCTTGAGGAGGAACTTCTTCTCCTGGGTCATAGCAGTACTTGATGTAGGAGGCGAATTTGGAACCTGTACCTGGGGTTGTGCCTGGATAAAAGTTTTCTTAACGTTATTATATGATAATCGATGATGGCTTATCTTTGATTTTTAGTTCAGCTATCTCTAAATAATGAAGCTACTTAACTTTTTAACAACTCTTATGCACAGCGAGATATTGATAAAAAGAAGTCTTTATTTATATTTACATGGGCATAGCCTTATACAATGTTCCGTGTGATGATAATCCAATTATTACATTCAATTTGGGGAGAACAACGTTGTATTGCATTTTTCTACAGGAACTGTGTAATAGTAGGGTTTTGGGTCATGGATTTTTAGGAATCGGTAGTTCATTAGAAGTTCAGGATACCCTTTCCGTTGGAATCCATACTTCTCATGGCGGCCCAACACTTTAATCCTGTCGGCTGGGATTACACGGGTTACTTTCTCATATACATATGAGTTCATTTCAACCCTCCGACCTTGAATATGTAAAGTCGAATTTACGTGAGCTTCCACAAAAATGAACAACTTCACGACTTTCAAATCTTCCAACCACTTGATCCTCTTTAGGTTAGTCTGTAGATAAGCAAATTGATGGGCGGCTATATAGTAGATTCCTGAAGACCCCGTCCGTCTTCGTTCTATGTAGAAAGGTGATGGATTATAAATCTGCTCCAGGATATTCATCATCCCAATTCTTTGTCTATAAAGGGGAGAATGCATTGCAGTCATAAACATGACCCGAAATACCAAAAACTTGTTCCACGCTTCATAGTTCTGCAAGAAAGCATTTGAAGATGAGAAAATGTTTGGACAGCAACAATTTCTTTACTTCATTTTATTGAGATCTCATTAAAAAAATTCCATTGTTGGTCGGCTCTGATACCAACTTGTAACGTGTCCACTAGTATCATCCAAGACACGTCTTAGGAGTCCATCGGAAAGGATGTCTAGAAAGCTCCGCCCGGCACTCCCATGAAATGTTACGGGTTTTGCGATCTAGGTCTTCCCGCGTCTGCCACATAGCGGAAGTATCCTGGCTGTTCCCACTTATGATCGACCGAAATTAGGGTTTTCCTAATGGGTCATTAGCTAACAGCAACTAGCGTCAGATCCGAGCGAACTACTTTACCCAGAAACGCCAGGTCCGAAGCAGATTCACGCTGCACTTGGTTCAAGGAGAATGGGAAACGAGAGGGATGCAAAGCTCAACCTCTCTGCCATAAGGCATAGTCCCATTCCGTTCCCCTAAAACTGCGTAAATCGGGTAAGACGTAACTTTAGGTCGTGGTTCTCGTTATTCGTTTTGATTATGAGAATCATTCTGTTGTTCTTCGAGATTTTTGAGAAAAGTTCCCAGCTAACCGGGACCACCCATCCGTAGGACGGACCCATGACCCATCCTCCGCACTTTCCTCGGTTTGTTTTAGTTATGTAATTATCTAACACATTAATTTGACATATAACAATCAGCTTCTTTAATTTACCCTGTTAAGCACTGGTTCCTTCACGTAATCTTATCACGTGACATAGAAAAACAATATCAAGCAAGTTCTTTTAACATTTCATCATTTTTTTTTCTTTTAAATACAAGGAGTTCTGCCCGTAGGCTTGTCCATAATCTGCCCGAAGGCTATCCAGTAATCCCAGGGATTACTATTCCAAGCTTCCGCTCGTCAACTAGTATGCGGGCCTCAAGATCCAATCCCGAGTCACGTTAGCCTGTTGTGCAGGACCCGGAAGGCGAGGGATTTACGGCCAGAGCCCCCCCTGGCACCCAAGCGTCCTCCTGCTCCAAGTAGAACTCAATGGAGAGACCTCTCATGGCAGGTTCGGTCCGCGTTCCCGGCGCGGTCAACAACCCCCTTGGTTAGGGTTAGGCAGGTAGTCGGGGGTAACTGAAACTAGCCTCTTCCTTCAGGCCTTTAACCTGAAGTATAAGTACTCATTTAATTTGTAATTCATAATTCAAACAGAGCCCTAAAATCTCTAGCAAGCACAAACATTTCCATTAAACAACCCAGTTGTTTGGCAAACTGCTAAGGAAGTGTTCTTTCCTTTTTGAGTGTATCAGCACTCGTTCCCAAGGTGTCTTGTAAATTGGCAAGATCTTTTACATTCCGGTGTAGGGCATACCCAACTTGGTTAACCCTAAAGTTCCTTAGATATGCTAGTTTCCGGTTTATAACTTTCCTTATTTAGAAGGATATCCAAAAATACGTCTTTTGCAAGATAACTTGTGTAGGGATCTGCCATCCTTGATGAGGGTTTTTGCCCTTTCTCCTTGTGAATCAATCACAAGACTAAATGATCTCGTACTTGTTGTGCAAGTCCTGCGATGGAATAATCTGTTTAGATCCTTTAAACTGACGTATGTCAGGCCTAGGTTTTTTTCTTTTAAGAACCTTACGGACAAACCCTAGTTCCTTATCTTTATGAATTTATTGTCCCTACAGTAAGGAAAGTAGTCAAGTGTTTAGGGTATGAATGTTTCTATGTTTAGATTGGTTCAGTTATCTTTTGGAAGGTAATATTAGTCGTCTTGTCACGGTTTTGCTATCCTTGTGACAATTTACTTTCTAGTCAATATAGTTTAATTTAACTTCCATTTTCCTTAAAGATGAACTCATGCCAAATAACAACAATTGCCTTGCTAAGATGTGCAACTAGCAAAGATAACTCCCTAGTAATTTGAGCATCGAAAGAAACCTTTCCTGAATTTAACCATTTACAATGATTCGTTGCGAAAGGAATAAGACTAATGGTGCAAGATATAATTTCTACACCTTAGGATTTAACTAAAATATATTACTATAGTAAATGGATAATCTTGCTCGTAATTTATAATGCTTGATGCAATTTGAAGAAAACTAAGTTCTATACATTGTCATTCATAAGCTAAACTCCTTCGTTACAAATAACTCGAACAAATATATCCTATCCTTAACAATTTTTCTTTGCATGACCGACTTAAAACTGAATTAAAGCCAAGAAGAAAAACCTGGTTTTGGGGTGAGATATCCACATGGATACCGGGAGATGACGCTCCCGTAGCTACACCTTGGACTTTCTTCGGCGGCATCGTAGTTCGAATGTGAGATAGCCTTTTTCTCTTTCTTCTGGAATTCCACCGTCTCTTTGGATCAAAAAAGTCTATGGGTGAGTGTGGTTTTGTAACCACAGGAACCCTTGGAGGATGTTGACTTGGGGTAGAAGGAATAGAAAGCACTTATTCTCCTTCCTTCCCTTTCTTTTATCTTTTTCCCACTCTTCCTCCTTCACTCCTTCTTTTCACTCCCTCTATTTTCCCTCCCTATCTTTTATCTCACGGCTATTTCTCCCTTACAGGATTCCATCCGAGGCCATGATGATGATTTGGATTTTTAGGTTCAGGTGGGGAAAAATAATAAGGGTTATACGGGGGATTAAGAGGAAAGCTTAGGGAGTTGTGGGAAAAAAAAGGCTTTAGAGGGATTAAACCCGAGGGGGGAAACAAGGGGGCTTAGGGGGGAATTAAACCCGGGGGGGGAACAAGGGGGCTTAGGGGGGGATTAAACCCGTGGGGGGGGGGGGGGGGGGGGAAACAAGGGGCTTAAAGATCCCCCCTTAGAAGCTTCCAAGAAGATTCTTGGAAGCTTCTGAACTATTGTACGTGGCGTGGGGAGGACGACGAATGTGGACTGGACGGCGATGGCAGCGGCGGCCTCAGGATGTAGACGGTGGATCCTCCCGTATGGCGACAGCTGGCGCACAGCACTTCGTCCTCCCTCTCTCAGACTAACAATGGCATCTCCTGGCGGCAGAGTAGACGGCAGTAGCCTTCCGTCCCTATCTTCCTCATCTTTGGCCCGTCATTAAATAGTGGAGGGGAGGGGGATCTTCCCTCCCCTGTGTGTCAACACGCATGTCCCCCCCCCCTCAATCAAAGCTCCACCAAGGAGCTTAGTTGCTCCTTCTATTGCCCTCCCCCTCCAGCTCGCTAGTCGGGTGGAGGGATAGGGGGAAATAATTTAAAAAAAATCCATTTATCCAATTCGATTTTTACGCGGAATATTACACATGCAAAATAAAGGAAGCATAAATGCATTTCTATCAAATAGCTTTATGCATTAAAATGAATTAAAAATTAGATTATTGTCCATTAAAATAGTGTACTTCGTTTAAGCCTAGAAGTATAAACTGCATATCGCACTATTAACCCATATCCTCTTTGCAATGAATCATCATGGAAAGAGCAAAGCATGAAATGATTCTTACGATGCATGACTCTAGGAAATTATCCTTTGTCAAATTATCAAGTAAAAGGTTTCTTGTTTAGCATGAATTTTTTTTGCAAAGTTATAGGAAGATTAGTTGGAATTAACTTAACCTATGCCTGACCTCAAATCAATAAGTTAGGGTTGAAAAATCAATTTACGCATAGACAACAAGTTATGTGGAAATGATCACATAATTATTCTCTGGAGTTAAGCAATTTGGCATAAATCTAAAATTCCTAAACTGCGGAGTACTCATTTAGAACGAGTTCACTAAGAAATTAATACATTACCTAATCATACGTATTGCTAAAACTAAAACTCATATACCTTAAATACTTGCCCACTTATGTCGAAATGTAGGGATAGTACAACATATTTGGAAGGTGAGCTAGGGTTTGTCCCTAAGAATCTTACAAGATAAAACTTGGAAACCCTAGGTCTAATGACATCAGCCTAATGTAATCAGGAACAGATTGTTTCGTGACTCCATTCAATGCGACACTTGTGCAACAAGTGTGGAGTCATATGATCTTGTGATTGGATCACAAGGGAATGGCCAAATTCTCGCAACAAGGATGGCAAGTCCTTACGCAAGTTATCTTGCAAGAGGATGAATAATCATCCCAAATTAGTATCTTTCTTGAGTAAAGAAGATTGATTCGAAGCTAAAGACCAGCCGATAAACTGAAATAACCTATGAACTTAAGGTTTGGCCAAATTGGGTTAATAGGGTACTCCCTAACCTAGGATATAGGGGATCTTGCCAAGTTGTATTGCCAAGTTGCAAGTCATCCCGAATCGAGTGCTGGATGCATTCGAAAGGAAGGATTCATTCCTTAGCAGTTTTCCAACAAGAACGATATATGGAAATGTTTGTGCTTGCTACAGATTCTAGAGCAGTGTTTGGCTTTGTATGATCAATGAATCAAAAGATAAATGGATATCTATACTTTGGGTTGAAGGCCTGAAGGGAGAGGCAGCTTTAGTCACCCCTGACTGCCTGCTTAACCCTAACCAAAGGGGTTGTTGACCGCGCCAGAAAAGTGGACCGAACCCGCCGCAAGAGGTCTCTCCGTTGAGCACTACTTGGAGCAGAAGGACGCTTGGGTGCCAGGGGGCTCTGGCCGTAAATCCCTTTCCTTCCGGGCCCTACACCAGAGGCTAACGTGACTCGGGATTGGATCTCGAGGCCTGCATATTAGTCTACGGGTGGAAACTTGGATTAGTGATCCCTGTGGATTGTTGGATAGCCTTCGGGCAGATTGTGGATAAGCCTACAGGCTGGACTCTTTGTATTTCAAAGATAAATATGATAACCTATTAATAAGGAACGTGTGTGATATTATTTTTCTATGTCAAGTGATAAGATTATATGAAAGAACCAGTGCCTAACAGGTTAATTAAGGAAGCTAATTGTTACATGTCCAACTAATGTGTTAGGTAATTAAATAACTAAAACAACCCGAGGAAAGTGCGGAGGATGGGCCATAGGTCCGTCCTACGGATGGGTGGTCCCGGTTGGCCAGGAACTTTTTTGAAATCACGATGGACAACAGGAAGATCTCAAAGAACACGAACAATAAAAGCATTGACCTAAAGTTATGATTGAAGTCGATTTAAGCTGTTTTAGGGGAACGGAACGGGACTATGCCTTATGGCAGAGAGGTTGAGCTTTGCATCCCTCTCATTTCCCATTCTCCTTAAACCAAGTGGAGTGTGAATCCGCTTCAGACTCGGCGTTTCTACGTAAAGTAGTTTGCTTGGGGTCCGACGCTAGTTGCATGAATCCTAAGTGGGAACGGCCGGAATACTTCCGCTACATGGCAGACGCGGAAAGCCCTAGATCGCAAACCCCATAACATTCCATGGGAGTGCTGGGCGGAGCTTTCTAGACATCCTTTCCGATGGACTACTAAGACGTGTCCTGAAGATACAAGTGGACATGTTACACAATTACATGCGCTTACAGACGCGCTACACAAATATTAAATTTTTTTAAAAAAAGTTGTGGCTTTCTATTCAAACCTGTGCTTTCCTGCGTTTTTTGCACGTTTTCTGTAGTTCGATCTCGACATCACTACTCATGTCTATCTATCACTTCATGAAGACAATGAGGCAAGGAAATAAGAGTAAAAAGAGGACATGAGGAAAGAAGATCCAAAGAGTAAAGAACAAGAGCCAAACAGCAAGGAAGAGAAGAAGATTCAAGCAACTTACCAAGGGAAGGGAGAAGGAGGACAAGGAGCTTGCAACCTAGCCGCCAACCAATCGGAACAAGCAAAGAAGGTGAGTTCTTCTTCTCTCTCTCAATCTTGTTTGCTTTCTCTATCTGTTTGTCTCTCTCTCTCTCTCTTTATATGCTATAGTCTGTCATCTATGGAGGTTTTTTGCATGTTTTTTAACCAAGTTTGAAAAGAAATGGTCCAACTGTGCGCGTTTGTCAGCGCGTCCAGATGACAGTGTAGAGGCAGGTATAGACGCGGAAATAGATGCGTTGACAGACGCATACAGAGACGCAGATATAGACGCAACATGTAATATGTTTTATGTGCACAGGGTAATATGATTTTTCTTGTGTAGATGTGGAATCCTGGATCCTCCAACACTGATCCTGAGTTGGAACGCATGAACAACACCTTAGCGGAGTTTTCAAGAGGTGTTAATAGCTTTCTTGGAGGTTTTCCAAACAAGGAGCAATTCATGGGGGAGATGACCAATTATCTTGATTGCCCTCCCACTAAAGAGGAGATTTTCAATGTGATGTCTGGGACACCTATCACATCTTTGCCTAGCACTGCCGCACAAACACCAAACCTTGGCATACCTCTACTAACATGTACTCCACGCACTATGCATACACATAGATCAGCTAATGCACAGGGATCAGTTGAGGTACATGGATTGGCCAAAGCACGTGCATCTGCAGAAGCACGTACATCGAGTGAGGTAGAGGGTAGTCCTCGTCGAGGGAAGAGGGAGATTTGTGTGGGAGGACGAGGAGGTCGAGGGATTTGTGGGGGTTGCCTAGGAGGTGGCTCTTGATCACACTCACCGGGAAATGAGAGAGGTGAGCCTCCAAAAATGCACTACTCTTGATGTTGGTGGTATCTTGCATGACTTTGAGGGGAGGGAAGTGATAGCCTACTTTAGAAGTGTTGTGCATGCCACATACAAAGATTACATGATTCCCTTCAAGCACCAAAAAAATGGTTTGTGGCAAGAGGTGCTGTGGACACTACATAGAAGGTACCCTAATCCCGAGAATTCATGATTCTCAAATGATTGGGGACAGTCAAAGGTGAGAGACACGCTTCATAACAAGAGGTCTCACCTTATGAAGCACGCCAAGGAATCAGTGCGGAGACAAGAGCAGGGGCGCCCTGGATATGGCCAACCATCCAATTGCCACCGCAGGGAGTGGAAAGAGGCCAAGAAGAGAGCAGCTAAGAAAATGACAAGTCACCAGCATGCAGAGGGGCAACATATCTAGATGGCAACCATGGCATCGTCACATTATGGATCGGGTGGCAGGGAGTCATGGGAGGCTCAGTTTGTAAGTATTATTTGATTTCTTTTTCTAAATTAAGAACTCATCATGTAAAAATGTTTCATCTATATATATGAAATTTCGTGTTCTACATACATTGTTTTGTTTTCAGTACAAAAATCTTCGAAATAATCTTTCTCTGTTTTCCCTAAGCATACAATTTGATGTTGATGGGGGAAAGCCACATGCTCTCTGGTTTTTTTTTCATACCTCTATTTTGCGCGTCTATCAACGTGTCTAAATTGCACGATAAATGCGCGTCTATTATCGTCAAAAACTTTCAGAGTAAACGCTTTTTTAGACACGTAGATACACGCGTGTATAAATGCACAATATGAATATATCCACTTTTTTATAAATATGATTATATATTTATGTAGCGCGTCAATACGGGCGTCTATATGTGCGTCTACATGGGCGTGTAACTCTGACCATAAGCGCGCTTTTAGATGCAAAATTGTAGATGCAGTAGTAGACACAGTAATAAACGCGCCCGACATTTTTTATCACACTTCAAATATTGCGTCTACAAGCGCGTCTATGGAGCCTTTTTGTTGTAGTGGCTGGAAGTTACAATGCAAGAGATAACCTTGCACAGGTTTTTATGCGACGTGTTTGGTAATATTTTCAAGCGGGAATATTACATGGACCCTATGTACTCTACGCTATAGAGCCTAGTCTAGCGATGATCTCATCAACTAACGTGACTCTACCACTCTCCTTAAATAGTGAAGACATATATGATGACTCATCTAAGCATGTTTGGTAGCCTACCCTACAAAGAAGCTATACACATTCTTCCATGAATGAATCCTCATATTAATCGCATTATTACTTGTTATTACTCAATGTGGAATATCTATGTTCTATCTCATCTCATTGCAAAAGTTGCAAATTTGTCCAAAATACTGATTAGTTGAAGTTGTAAGTAGTGTTACATCTATTTGTTTTCAATCTCCACAATATTCCATAGTGAATTTGTGAAGCTTCTCATATTTCATTTAAGTTGGGGAATCCATTCAAACAAAAATTGCTTTTGTAGAATGGTGAGTATCTATTTGTAGCAAACCACTACACATAATATGCACAAACTTGAAGATCTCTAAGAGAGCTATTTTAATTAAAAGCCCATATATAGAAAACTATAATGTAGTGGACTATTCTTTCATAAACTAGTGATACAGAGATCTAATGATAATACTATGTAATTGAAAGAATGCATCCCTCTTTAAAGACCTATCTACTCATAGTAGGACACAATTTTCCAAATGTACACATACACTAAATACAATAGATCATATGCATGGCAAACCAAGTGGACACTTTCAAGGAGTAGTTTTGGCTTATGATAACTATGACAACTACACGAAAAGCAACCCCCCAACTGCAAATTGTCATTTCTATACCTTATAGGCAAGGAATAGTCTTACCCAAAAATACGATAATTTTCCCAAGCTCTACATAAGTCACACACAGGATAACAACATGTCAAACATACCATTAGTTACTAGGTCTATTCTTACTCAAGTATGACAAAGAATTTTAATATCTAAAAATAATTCTCACAATTGGACTAAGTATTCAGGATCCAAGAAATGTAACGTATCAAGGCCTAATGTTGCCAAATCAAGGACCAATATCTCAATCCATGTAATATTCAAGGTCACAACTATACTTTCCAAATATGTTGCTAGGTGGCACCTATACGAAGGGTGAGCACCTTCAATGTTTCTCCTTTGCGTGCATATTGATAGGATGAGTTCCTTGAATGGTTCTCTCTTACTGCTAGGCATGTTTCGAAGAGCTAATTACTTTTTGTCCTGGGTAAAAGCTTGATGAGGATGCCTATCCTTTTCGAGTGTGAGACTTGCATGTGTTAATGTGGGTGAAGCCGTACATGGGTGATACCACAATATTCATATGTCAAGCGCTAACATCTACATTATTTGATTATTTAATGAAATTTCAATGATTATTTGATTTATTATGGCTAGCTATATTTATTCAATTAACTATTTTTCTAACATGATTTTCTAAATCTTTGGCAGAGCTAATGTGTAGAGCAAGATGAATTGGATACACATAGCAACCACACTTTATTCTATAAACTTCTTCATTGTATTATACAAATAGTTGCATCGTTGTGTATAATAAGGAGTGCATATATCCTCTTTGTAAATATTTATTAATACAGGAGATTTTAGAGATAGAATGAAGGTATTCTGGAAATATTTTACGGCTCTCAATAGTTGTGAGTTGTGCAATTGATTGCAATCATTTATTTAGTAAAATCAAATTCTTTTATGAAAATAGTGGTTATAAAGGGCCTATCTTCTGGCAAAGCAAGATTCATTTTAATATTATAAATATGGCATGGAGGAGATACCCACTCCATATAGGGGGAGATTGCACCCAATAGTGTGTTGCTCAATTTTTCTTTACTATTCTTTAAGTCTGTTTTGAGTTTTAGGAATCATGCTTTCATTTTTATGAGTAAAAGAGTGTGAGGTAGAGCTTCTTCTGCTCGCTGTGTGCAATTCTTCCATCTGATGTGTGCAAGAGTGATATCAGAGCGCCTAGCCTACATCTAGGGCTTCCAATCGCCTATCCTCTTATGCAAAGGCAAGCTTGCTGGAACAATTGGCCTCTACGGTCTATCTCAACCCAAAACCGACTTCACGCTAGATTCCTAAGCCTCCAAAATCATCCCCAAACCCCCTATCTCTATCCAAAAATTTCTAAGTCTAGTCTAACATTAAAAAATCACATCTCCTTACCTTCCAAACTGAAGTCAACATATTGAATAAGGCCGTCTCCCTAGTGCATGACGTCGAAAAGAAACAAACTAAAGATCAGTGTGAGTGACAAGTTTTAGCTTTCTTGGAAAATAATATGGGTAACAAAAACAGTCATTTTAAGTCTTTTCATGCTTCCAACATTCAATTTGGAAAGAATCATGTTGCTCACCAACCTTGGATAATAAATTTCTAGAATAATGTAGGTCACCCTAGTTGAAATTATAATCCCAAGAGTTCTACTTTGCTCTCTAATTTTCTTAAGTCATCTGAACCTAAAAATGCTAATCCAAGTGTCTCACATACCAATTCCAAGAATGTAATTTGTTACAAATGTAGTCGTATATGCTATGTCAAGGACCCATATAGCCCAATAATAGGGGATAAATGGCCTAAGAAATATGACACTTCTATGTCCTTTCCTAAGGATAGTATACAAGGATGTATGAGTACTGGTATGTTTTCCAAAAGAGTCCCTAAAATTGACTCTCATTATTTTTATCAAATCATTGTTTTACTATATACTAGACACGTAAATTGTTTTGATGGTTCAAGCCAATGTTCTTCTAGTGCTTTGCCTTGAGGTTCAAACGACATAAGGCACACACACATACAAGCATTAATCATGAGAGAGAGAGAGAGAGAGAGAGAGAGAGAGTGTGTGTGTGTATATCTAATTGAGTGAGTGAAAAAGAGAGAGAGAGTAAACATAGAAGTGACAAAGTCACATAGTATTCTTGAATGGAATCTCTTCTATTTACTAGCCTTGCAACTAACACTTCCTCAATTACCTTGCATACTGGAGGTGACTGGAGGATAGTGCATGCCCAGGTTCCTACCAATATGTTCTCTAACAAAATCCCATGTAGCTTTGCAAGAGATGATGGGCTAGCCGTCTTACCCCATCCTTGAATGTCATTATATCTTCCTCCAAAGTGGACCCACTTTGATGCAAAACTTTGTAGATTCCTTTTTTGGCTAAGGAGTTTCCTCTTTTACCAAGTGTCAATGCGATTCAAGGACTAAACACCCATGAACGAAATACCTTTTAATTTTCCCTAATGGTAGTATCTTAGATGGTTGCTAAAACTCCTTAAAGAACATTCACTATGAGTTCCTTATTAGTGTCTTGCTCTAGAGATCATTAGTACATTTGAAGATTCTGGAGCACTTTGCTATAATGGAAAATTGTCAAACTTGTAGCTGAATCACCTTTTAAAATGAAGTATATGTTCGCCTTACTTCATTTTTCCAAACTAAAGTCAACATGTTTAAACCCAACAAATTGGACAAGGCAATATCTTTGGTGTATGACGTCCCAATAAAAAAAACTAAAGATCAATGAGCAACAACTTTTAGCTTTCATGGAAAATAATATGGGTAACGACAACTGTCGTTTTAACTCTTTTCATGCTTCCAACTTTCAATTTGGAAAGAATCATCCTACTTGCAGACCTTGCATAAGAGATTTCTATAATAATGTAGACCGCCCTACATCAAATTCTAATCCCAAGAGTTCTACTTTGCTCTCTAATTTTCTTAACTCATCTGAACCTAAAAATGCTAATCCAAGTGTCTCAAATACCAATTCCAAGAATGCAATTTGTTATAAATGCAATCATGTATGCTATGTCAAGGACCCATATAGCCCAATAATAGGGGAAAATGGCCTAAGAAATCCTAAGGATAGTATACAAAGGTGCCATTATTCTACCTCCAAAGTGGGCCCACTTTGATGCGAAACTCTATAGATTCCTTTTTTGGCCAAGGAGTTTCCTCTTTTACCAAGTGTCAATGCAATTCAAGGACTAAACACCCATGACCGAATATCTTTTAATTTTCCTTAACGGTAGTATTCCAGATGGTTGCTAAACTCCTTAAAGGATCTTCACTCTGAGTCCTTTATTAGTGTCTTGTTTAACGCTAGTAATGGCACATTCTAAAGTTCAATGTAACCTTAGTACATACTCCTCTCTAGCTAAAAGGTCTTGGAACACCTGGTGAAGTATAAGGCTTTGTTCTATTTTTTTACAACCTTAACTTGACTTTGCACTAGCTCTTTAAAGATTGCATATGGTTCTGGTTTTGTATTCCTACCTTACCCAACCACAATAGTCTCATAGATTAAAAGTCATAAAAGAGTGGGAGTGTTGAGATTTTCAAAGTGAATATTTTCCCTCCCCCCAAGAGATTCATAGTAAACTCAATCTCAAAACTTCTAACATGGATAAATAGACAACATCAATATCTTCGAACTCCAATATATTATAATTATAAGTATACCTTTAATTATAATGTATAATTAAGAAAGCTAATAATTATAGTATATTATTCACATTAGTTATAATTTTTATAAATTATATCACTTTTTTAAATAATTTCATTAGTAACTTTGATAATTAATGTGTGACACAAATTAGCATAACATTCTCATGTAAATTTTCCTTTTGAGAATGCATTTAAATGAGTATCTCTTGGAAATTTTGTATACATTTGCAAATATAACATTCTCGTGTGAATTTTTGTTTTGAGAATACATTTAAATTAGTATATATTTCTATAAAAAATCAAAAATTTATTGAAACTCAAAAATTATATTCTTAATTTCTTTGCAAATTTTGATCATCTTCTAAATAGTATACCCAATTTATTTCTTATCATTAAGGTTTAATACAAAAGCATACCCATAGTGCAAGGCTCTCTTCTCTTGCAATTTTTATGAGAAAAATAAGTTCTTATAGTGCAAGGGTCTTATCTCCCTTACTAACCCTCTTTTCTTCTTGCTCTTGAGACCAAGGCTAGGACGAGAAGAACAAACATACATCAAGGGCCTCTCAAGAGAAAACATCACAATGCTAATATTGGAACCCATGATGAAGATTAAGCTTGGTGCTAGAGATTGATATGCTTAATGTACCTCTATTACTAAAGTACTACAAACTATGGTTTTAATTGTAGCTCTATGGCTGAACTGGTATAGACTATGATATTAACTATGCAACTAAAATATGTTATTAACATAAAATATATTATGGGTTAGATTCTTTTTTCAATCTTGAAGTTTTGTTTGTGCAGAAGCTCATAATTTCACCAACCTTGGATTGAAGATTGAAGATACTCAAGTAAGGGAGGTCTTCTTCTACAAGCTCATTAATAAAATGTATATGTGACTATAAGTGTACACATGGTATTAAAGGTTGGCAATTAGTGAATCCTAGTACTTATTTTAGACATGTTAAAAATAACATGCTTGGGATTATGCATTATTCTCTAGAAATATCCCATGCTAGTGAACCAAGCAACTCAAACGTGCAAGGAGATCATATTGAGAACTGAAGGCATGAATAATCATCTCCAGTGCATGGTGGAAATAACATAGATGATTTAAATAGACGATGTACGTGGCGTGATTGCATTGCATATTGTAATGGTGGGAGGAGTATTGGTCCACAAACTTTTCTTAGGCACCAAGAGTTGAATGCCAAATATGATGCACTAAGTATGCAAATTGGTCTTACTACTTCTAATGAAAGGCAACATGAACAAGGTAATAATCAAACTATTAATACTTTTGTAAGTCCCCCCTTCGGTCGTGACAACAACTCAATTAACCATGCTAAGTCTCCTCAAATAGACCCTTCTATAGACAATGGCATATCTATTATTGGGTGGATCATTATATCAACAAACTATACAAATAATAATTGAGCTTCAAGCTCTTTAGGATGACAACCAAATATCAATTAGTCCACAAGAGAACATACTCTAATTATTTTTTGGAGGAATGGGCAATCCAAGGCCTAGGACTCAAAGAGTTGAAGAATGCAAGCCAATAAGTAAGCTATAAGTGCAACTACCTGATACATGGGATGCAAACCTTGATGGAGTGAGAGTCCCAACATCTTGGGAGCAACTTGACTTTGTGTATCATGGTATTGGCATGGTCCAACCTGAACGCTATAGGTTTTGAGTGGGAAGTAAAAACAATGATCATGAAATTGAACTTATTACACCTAGTAAAGAAAATATCCGTATCTTTTTCAATAGAAAATATAGCATCAATGCTCTAAACCAAATTAGAGGGTGTATTTTGCACTCTTACCTTATAGGTGGTTCTATAAGCCCAAAGAGCCTCATACGAATGCTCATCCCAATCTTATTTATAAGAAGTGACTGTTTTAGTTAAAATCCCACAAATAATTTGATTAGTTACTTCTACTTGGCTATGAACTCTAGGGTAATAAAGCATTGATTTGCAATGCTTAATCTTATACAATTCTATTAATTTGCTAATTAGGCCATTCAAGACATGGGAACCTTGATCACCTACTAATTTGAGTGGGCAACCAAATGTGTTATAATGTTTTTATACATGAACTTAGCCATCTCAATGGCTTTATCTGTCTTACAAGCTTCTGTTTCCACCCACTTAGTAATATAATAAGTACAAACAAAGATATCTTGATTGGATTGATATCTTGTAGTCTGATCTATTGGACCCACAAAATCAATGCTTCATTTCTCAAAAGAGGATATATAATGCAAATATAGTTGTCAAAGGTATGGCGAAACTCTTAGAAGGTCAACAAATCCTATGATATACGTCATATTTTTGGAAATAATAATATGCATCCTTAAATAAGCTAGGCCACCAATAACTAGATAATAGACCCTTCCTTGCTATTAATTTACCAACAAAATGGCCACCACAAGGTTCATCATGTAATAACTTTGAAACCACTTGAACTTCATCTTCCTATACACATCAATGATAAATGCCCTCTCTAGGGAAAATTTTATATAGCTAACCCCCTTATCATCCATAGGAGCATTCTTGCATCAATATCCCTAGCTTTCTTTATTTATCTGCACTAGGTGGATATCAAACAGTACGAAGAAAATTAGGAATGTCTGCATCACTTAGATTATGGCTTGCATAATAAATTAGATTATCCCCCTTATTATTATTTTCTTGACATAAAAGAGCTCTGACAACATACATAGATTTATCTTATTGGAGTGAAATTCCTTCATACAATTGGAGGGTGCCAATACTAGTTCTTCAATCAACTTTTACTTCGGAAATTCAAATGCTTCCTACCAGACACTATCCCAATTAAAAGGAGTGTCCATTCATAGCAAATTTCTTGATCCCGGATCGAATGCTGGATGCATTCGGAGAGAAGGATTCACTCCTTAGCAATTGGCCAAATAAACGACCACTAGATTGATTGTGCTTGTAACAGTTTAGGAGCACTATTTGCATTGTTTGCTCAATGAACTAAAAGATGAAAAGTTAATTAATGCTTCAGGTTGAAGGCCTAAAGGGAGAGGCAGCATCAATTACCCCCGACTGTCTACCTGACCCTAACTAAGGGGATTGTTAGCCGCATCGGAAATGTGGACCGAACCCGCTACGTGAGGTCTCTCTGTTGAGCGCTACTTGGAGCAGGAGGACGCTTGGGTGCCAGGGGGGGCTCTGGCCGTAAATCCCTTGCCTTTCGGGCCCTGCACAAGAGGCCAACGTGACTCGGGATTGGATCTCGAGGCTTGCAACTAGTCTACGTGCAGAATCTTGGATTAGTAATCCCTGTGAATTGGTGGATAGCCTTCGGGCAGATTATGTATTGCCTTCGGGTGGATTATGGATTAGCCTACGGGCTGGACTTTATGGATGTATTCTAAAGATAAATAAGATAACCTGTAGAAAAGGAACTTGTTTAGCATTGTTTTTCTATGTCAAGTGCTAAGATTACGTGAAGGAACCAATGTCTAACTGGCTAATTAAGGAAGCTGCTTAATACATGTCCAACTAAATGTGGTAGGTAATTAGACAACTAAAGAAACCTTGAGGAAAGTGCGGTGGATGTGGCCATGGGTCCATCCTATGGATGGGTGGTCTCGGTTGGTCGAGAACTTTTCTCAATCGAAATGGACAGCAAGGAGCTCTTGTCAAACGAAATGAACAACAAGGACATTGACCTAGAGTTTAGGTTACTAGAATTTCGATTTATGCTGTTTTAGGGAAACTGAATGGGACTATGCCTTATGGGTAGAGAGGTCGATCTTTGCATCCCTCTCGTTTTCCATTCTCCTTGAACCAAGTGCAGCATGAATCCGCTTCAACCTTGATGTTCCTGCGTAAAGTAGTTCGATGCTAACTACCATTTTAGGAAATTGACCATTAGGGGAAACCCTAATTCAGGTTGGTCCTAAGTGGTAACGGTTGGAATACTTCCGCTACCTCGCAGACTCGAAAAGACCTAGATCGCAAACCCCGTAACATTCCATGGGAGTGCCAGGCGGAGCCTTCTAGACCCTCTTTCCAATGGGTTGCTAAGGCGTGTCCTGTAAGGGAACAGATGGACACGTTACCGTTGGTATCAAAGCGAACCAACGAAGGATCTCTCTTTATAAGAAAACTTAATAAGAAGAACTAAAGCAAATGTTGTTGTTAAGAATATTTTCTTACTTACCGATGCTGTCTTGCAAAATTATGAAGCATGGAATAGATTCTTAATGTTCCAAGTCATGTTTATGACCGCGATGCATGCCTCAAATTATCGACAAAGGATCAATATGATGAACATCCTAGACCACATTTACAATCCATTGCCTTTGTACGTGGAACAGAGATGGACGAGTGATTCAGGAATCTATTACATAGCTCCCCACCAGTTTGCTTACTTTCGAACCAACCTAAAGAGAATCAAGTGCTTGGAGGTCTTGAAGATCATGAATCAAGTGCTTGGAGACATGAAGAAAATGTCAAATAAATTGCGTCGATTCGTAGCCTAAAATGTGTCGATTTGCAGCCTAAAATGCGCCTATTTGCAGCCTTTGTGATGCTTGATAAGAAGCATATTTCCCCTGCTAATAAAATACCATATAATGAAGTATATAATTAGCAGTATCCATGCTTGAATATACATAAGCATCTTCATCATTACCTTCAGAATCAACACTGTAGAGTGGGCCTATTCAAACAACGTGAGAATTGCATATGGCGCCTGAGTGACAGGTTGAATGCCTAGTTGAAATCTGGGTGCTGGATGACTATTGTGTGGTTTAATGCTTTGATAAAGCATCCTTGGAATGCTGTTGAAGACCCTGGAGCTCTAATGCTTGCATGGGAGCTTAGTTATGAACTGTGGGACAGTTGTACAGAACTGAAATAAGGTCATATCTACTGTTAATATTGACACACAACATATATTTGGACATCCTTGAAGCATTGAAGGTATATGACATGCATTCTTGGCTTCATTCAAGTATACCTAAATCCCAGAAGACATATGCGTAAATTTCATGCTTTTGAACTGAGATTTTGTAATCCAAATACTCAAATCTGGTCTTCAAATCTAGAAATGAATGCAATTGTAGATGTGCCCCAAACTTCTTTTCCTAATTTACAAAGCACATCTGCAACCATCTTCCTTCTAGTGTGTGTTACATATATACCAATGGAAATACAATTTGTAAGAGTGACACAACCAGAATCACAATCACAATCATCCAAACATTTCAAAGTAACTATCATTTCAAAGCATGCATTGGCGATAGAAAAAGGATTGTTGAGGAGAGTACCTGAAGCCTACCTACTTTACGGTGAAGCCTACCTACTTCACGGTCGAAAGATACATAGCATGCTAAGGCGAGTCTACTCTTTCGAGAGTGTTACTTTTTCTTCCCTTGTGTTACCATGTGATGGTTACAGCGCCTGCATCCCGACGACAGCAAACGACCACAGGCTAAATGGTAACGTGGCGCTGCTGCATGCGTAAGCCTAGAGCCATCGACCTTGAGTATGACGGAATAGCGATCATCCCTTTCGCTTAAGTCAAGAAGACCGGACCCCAGCCATAAAATGGAGGGCTAATCCTCTTTGAGCCGCAGCTGTCTGAATCCGCCGCATTGTCGTCATTTGCACCGCCCAGTTATTCTCAATGGGCGGCATTGATGCACGGTTTTAATCAATTTTCGCCAAGAGAGCTTGCCGCTGGGAGATATCTGTGACTGCACTGGCTGGCCCACAACAAGGAGCATAAATATATGGGGGATGGAGTAGCGTATTCGTGAAGAAAGCAGCGTATTACAGAGAAAGAGAGAGAGAGAGAGAGAGAGAGAGCGCAATGGACAAGAACCTGCCGCTGATGATCGCCGGTGCCGACGGAATTATGACTAATATTGGTCATGATGAGTTTTTGCAATACTGCCCCTTGGACCGTAGATGCCATCCCCTTCGGACGTCGCTGGAGGAGCAGAGCCGCGAGTGGACTACCGGCCTCTTTAAGGCCCATGGCCGCTCCCACGAGCAGCTGCAAAATCTTCTGGACATGAACTAAGCCAGCCTGTCGTGTTTGATGTATCCCAGCGGCACCTCAAAGGCCCGCTCCTTCACCCTGGTGAAGCTCCTGCACTGGATATTCCTGCTAGATGACCTCTTCGATGACGGCCAGCACGTTCTCGGCCTCAACCTCGAGTGTGCTCGCGCCTTCTGCTCCCGGCAGCTCATGACGATGTTTGGGCCCGCTGCCGTGGCCGCGGCCGGCCTTACTGACGTGTTCCACAGCTCCCTTACGAATGAGCCTAAAGGTATACCATTTCCATAACGAGGCTCAAGGAAGCTTCCATGGGGAGCTCGAATGAGGATTCCATGGAATGACCCATCTTCTTCATTTACGCTAGGAAAGATGTTTTTACCCCCCCCTTACTTTCATTCCGAGTGTTACAATATCAAAACTTAGCACTAACTTTAAAGAAATACGGGGAGTTTCTTTGATACAGGCGTCTCGAAAGACCAATCATCCCAACAAGAGTTGGTGGTCGAGATGGGAGTGCAGTGGGCTGCTGATATGCAAGCTCAAGGCATGTCGCCTAAGCACTACAAGCGTGTGCAGGAAGCAGTTGTGGACTATCTCACCGGTGTGATGCTTATTGTAGCATTGAGAGAGGAGAAAAAGCTCCCTAGCCTCCAGCAATACATCCCCCTTCATCTTAAGGATGGGGCTGCTAGGATTTCCCTCGTTGCTTGTGAGTTTGACCTTAACATGGAGCTTGACGATGAGGCTTTATCACAACTACTCTTGGAAAACCTATATCAAGCCATGGCTGATCAAGTGCTTTGGATCAATGATGTTCTTTCCTTTAATGCTGAGTACTGTAAAGGGGACTACATCAACCTAATCACAATATTGCACTATCAGAATGACCGAATGGTTTCTTGCCCAACTCACAAGATCATGGGCTTCCAAGAAGCTCTCTCTCAAGCTTGTGCTATGATCAAGGACAGGGACAAGGATCATATACAATTATCTCACGACATCATTACATGGAATCCATCCTTGCAAAGCTATGTTGAGGCTACTAACGACACCCTCTTTGCAATCATTACTTGGACCCTATGTACTCTACGCTATAGAGCTTACTCTAGCGATGATCTCATCAACTAACGTGACTCTACAACTCTTCTTAAATAGTGAAGACATATATGACGACTCATCTAAGCATGGTTGGTAGCCTACCCTACAAAGGAGCTGTACAAATTCTTCCATGAATGAAGCCTCATATTAATCACATTATTACTTGTTATTACTCAATGTGGAATATCTATATTCTATCTCATCTCGTTGTAAAAGTTGCAAATTTATCCAAAATACTGATTAGTTGAAATCACAAGTAGTGTTACATCTATTTGTTGTCAATCTCCACAATATTCCATAGTGAATTTGTGAAGCTTCTCATATTTCATTTAAGTTGGGGAATCCATTCAAACAAAAATTACTTTTGTAGAATGGTGAATATCTACTTGTAGCAAACCACTACACATAGTATGCACAAACTTGAAGATCTTTAAGAGAGCTATTTTAATTAAAAGCCCATATATAGAAAACTATAATGTAGTGGACTATTCTTTCATAAACTAGGGATACAGAGATCGAATGATAATACTATGTAATTGAAAGAATGCATCCCTCTTTAAAGACCTATCTACTCACAGTAGGACACAATTTTCCAAATGTACGCATACAGTAAATACAATAGATCATATGCGTGAAAAACCAAGTGGACACTTTCAAGGAGTAGTTTTGGCTTATGATAACTATGACAACTACACGAAAATCAACCCCCCAACCGCAAATTTTCATTTCTATACCTTATAGGCAAGGAATCATCTTACCCAAAAATACGATAATTTTCCCAAGCTCTATATAAGTCACACACAGGATAACAACATATCAAACATATCATTAGTTATTAGGTCTATTCTTACTCAAAGTGTGACATGCTTTAACGGGATGCTTTGACTAGACATGGGAAGTATTAAAACCTTTCAACTTTTGCAAGTTACACACACAATTTCTCATGCTCATGGCTTTGCAATATTAACCCATTAAATACCCTGGCAAATTTCAAAGAATTTAACAATGATAGCACATATTAAAGGAAGTACAAATCCAAAATGCATGAATTTTTTTAAATAGAGACTACATATTTACCTTTTTTTGGCATAAAATTTAGGGCTATTAGGCAGGAGAGGGTGGAAACTGTAATTCACAGTTGTGCAAACTCTAAACCTAAAAGAACTACAATCTTTGAAATGCAAACAAGGTGCCACCATAAAGAAGTGTCCCACCCCTAACCCTAATTTTGGTCTAGATAAGGATGGGAGCTCTTAGTTGTATTTACCCTTCTGGTGCATCCATGCTGCCAAAGTTCTATAAGTGCAATGCTTGAGAACCATTATGTTATATTTTATCATCTTGTCTTCATTATTGACACAGAGAGAGGGAGAGGGAGAGAGAGAGAGAGAGAGAGAGAGAGAGAGAGAGAGAGAGAGAGAGAGTGTGTGTGTGTGTGTGTCTATGTGTGTGTGATTCATGTATTGGCCGACCGAAGATGAAGCTCTATTTCATTTCCTTACTCTTCTTCTTCTTCTTTATTAGCTTTTTTGATTGGTGGTGTGCTTCTAGTAGATGCGAAGGAGCAAAACATTGGATCGTTTTGTTTTGGTGGTGAAATCATGTTCAAGCACTCAAACTTTCACAATATAACATGAGGAGGTAAGATGTTTGAGTTTACTACTCCTCCAAGCTAGTCTTGTATTCTTGCTATCTTAAAAGAGGGAGAAGGATGCAGGGTTAGTTAGACTTGAGTGTCCCAATTGATATCTCTTGAGAGTGATAGTTGTCAAGGATGTCATAGTAGGATGAAGAGGCAATGAGGTAGACGGACAATCAAGACTAGAAGAAGGGAGAGGACATATCTCTTTTGGGCCACCACCACCTCCTCAGTAAATTATTGCATATTATGATCTGAATGATGAGGCTGTGAAGATTGTGGGAGAGAAGGAAGGAGTCTCACTTGTAGCTTTCTTGCTTGCACAATGGGGGAATACACACAAAGGTGGAGGCTGAAAACAGTTTTCCTCTTCTTAGTTGTGTAAGCCAAAAAGGAGTCAAGTACAAAGAAATAGAAGAACCCTATATATGGGTCTCAAAACCAAACTTAACTAACTAAGGTGGCATACTAAATGAGCCACGAACTAGAGTAGATAAGGATAGCTGTCATCTAGCTATTATTCATGGGCGGTGTACCAACTGCATCTGCAACTAACACATCGGTGACATAAATGCACAACGGTCACCTTGGCATATCACGAGTGGAGCTCGATATCTCAACAGAGGCTAGCATTGAGCAAGACATATATGCAATGGAGGTGCTAATTAGTTAGCTTTGTTCTATCAGGCATGCAAATTATAAAATTTGATTACTCTTCTTTAAAACGAAAAATCCAGGTGTCTTGTAGAAACCAAGGTTATGCATAAGGTATTCAATATTGTTGTTGAGGAAAGATTTATACTAACACAAGGAAATTTTAATCGATCCCCATATAGGAAAAAAAGAGAATTCCCAATGGAATTCCCTAGTTGAAAATACATATAAGTGGAAAAAGTAAAAACTAGGGAAAATGGGACATTTCCTGGTGAGAATAAGTAGGGAATCACATAAGACCTTTCCTATGTAGGAAATATTTCCTACATAGAAAAATACAAAATTTTCTATGTAGGGAATAATTCCTATATAGGAAATATTTCATATATAGGAAAAATTTTCTAGAGGTGATTCCCTAGGTACTCTCACTAGGAAATCTCTCATTTTTCCTATTTTTTACATTCCCTACTTATATGTACTTTCAACTAGGGAATTCCATGGAAATTCTCTTTTTTCCTTATCACTTTATCTACTTTGCCCTTCCTCTTAGACATGCTAATATCAAACAGGAAATTGCACAATAAAATTTTAACTAGAAAATTATATAGAGAATGTCATCATTTCTAAGTAAGGATCAATAACATACATCTAATGATCAAAATAGATTAAACAAATTAAGACATCAACATCTACTTCTAGCAACCAAAAGAAAAATGAAAATAATTTTAAAGGAGCATAGAACTAAAAACTAATTAAGCAACATGTGTGCCTTGATTGTTTTATCCCTTAAATCTTCAAT
This sequence comes from Lygodium microphyllum, assembly GCF_053477565.2. NCBI lineage: Eukaryota > Viridiplantae > Streptophyta > Polypodiopsida > Schizaeales > Lygodiaceae > Lygodium > Lygodium microphyllum. Next base: position 9,469,304 of record NC_141150.1, on the reverse strand, counting down.
ATGTTGCAAAGTGATAAATGTTTGTCTACCCTCTTCTCTAAATTTCAACATGGGTGGCCGATAGATATCATCATATGATGGTATGCGTATCACTCCTATTGATACTCAAGTGATCAAATATCATTAGTTAGTATAACCATTTCAAAAAATGACTCATTATGAACATAAGAAAGCTGGTAATACCCGATTCTTGGCTTGAAGAAGTGTTAAGGCAAGTAATCTCAATGTCTTCCTTTCTTGTATTGTCTCTTGTGTCATCTTTAGTAACTTGTTTACCTATATATACATAGAGTTAACCAAAGCTCATGATAATACAAGGTTATGAAAAATTTCAATAACACAAAAGAAAGTAATTAGATATTTTGTATCAATTTGGGTCACCAAATTTGTACAAGTTTTTGATCCTTAAAGTTGGTACTTGTATCTTGACTTGAAGAAACATTATTGCAAGTAACCTTCTGATCTCCCTTTCTTACATTACCTCTTTTCCCACCTTTTTTTGTTCTTTAATCTATATTTATATAAATACACACAATTACTCAATGTTTTAAAATATGAATAACTATGAACATTTTAAATTAGACAAAGAGACTAATTAAAGCTAGTTAATCTCAAAATGAATCACCTAATAAAGCAAGATGTAAAATATGTACAAATTTTAATTTTCAAAGTTTAGTAGAAATAAAGACATATACCTGTATCGTGATTTGAAGAGACATTAGGGCCAATGACCTCCTTAGCTTTCATTGTTCCATTATCTCTTGTACCATCATTTGTGAGTTTGTTACCTTTATGTACACATAATAAACCAAAGTTTAGAAACATAAGAGACATTTGTAAAACATCAAAACATGCATACCTTTTTTGCCATGTTCTTTACACCATCTGATAGTAAATTGAGCAGGTGAAAACAAGGAATTCATTGTTCATACTTTTATGGGCTCACCAACTTCTCCTTTTGGTTTGAAGCATCTTACAGACTTCCTGTTGAATAGTGCGCGAGGGAGACGAGGAACGGAGGAAGAGAGAAGAAAAGAGAGACACGGGACACCGGAAGTGGAACCCCAGAAGTGCATCAAGTGAGCACACATTAGCTGTAACATCAGCTCCTTAGCTAGAATAGATAAAACATCAAGTAGAATAAACATAAGCTTGAACAGACGAATCAACTGAAAATAGACAAACAACAACTGGAAACAATGAAACATCAGCTAGAACAACTCAGCAGCTGGAATAATAATGAAACATCAGCTGGAACATTTCAACAGCTGGAATAAGAATGAAATGAAATATCATCCCATCAGCTCGAAACATTTCTTATAAACAAAGCGTGGAATAATTTCAGCGCATTAGCTGTAATATAGATGAAATGATATGAAATGTAGCATGAAGAGCCAAAAATCAGCTGGAAGAAAGAAACATTTAGAATAATCAAATGATGAACAAAATACCGACAATCATCAGCAAGAGCTCATTAGTTTTCTTACTGCTGCTCAGAGCCCAAGCAAACATCTCAGCAATCTGCTTCTGGGACTCTAGGAACATCTTTGTACACCTGGCCTCCAGATCATCACGAAATCACTCAGACTCTCTCTGCATCTGCAGTTTCATCCCTTCTAATTTGAGAAAGCGCTCCCCCAAAGTGCGGATCACGGAGACCAATCTGAGAAAGCGCTTTCCCAAAGTACTGTCAACTGGGGCCTGTTAATGCCGCAAGCTGGACTTTGAAGAAGTCCTATGGTTGAGGAATCTGTCCATCTTGAAAGCCTTCATGGCCTCATAGTCTATACTACGGCTACGCTTCTTGTGGAGAGATGTGTAAGAAGTATCATGGTCATCCAGAGACCGGTTGCAATACCAGCATTATCACTTATGGGACCATATGCATCTATGGGTAACAGGTGGCAATGGTACAAAGCATTCCAAGAGCTACAACTGTGATCCCGTACATGGCTGCTAGGGTATGGCTGACATAGATGGAAACATCAATAGCAAATATTGGAACAATTACATACTTGTAGCCAAGTGCCAAACCAAAGATGACATTGGTAGCAGCTCCTGTCCCGCAAGAATCAGCAACAACCTGGACTAGTCTGTATGTATTGCTGGTGAAATACTTTGTAACGTAGCCAATTACCAACCCTGCCCAAAGCCCTACTTCAACGCAAAAAAATAGTTTCCAGTTTTGAACCATCTTTGCACCACCGTTAGGATCATATATGTAAAACGTGGATGGTAGTGCCAACAAACAAACAAAAGCTGCACCGAATGTCATTAAGATGGTGGATATTAGTTCGGTGTAGATTCAATATCCCTTAGATTTGAGATCTCGAACACATCATTTGCGAACAAGGTTGTGATGAGGCACACCACAATGCCCATAGAGCTAATGAGTATAGGGAAGCACATAGCAGTGAAGTCATAATTTCTGCCAAATGATGACATGGAAGCCACAACAAGAGCTGTGCAAGAAGCTTCAGCAAAGGAGCCAAACAAATCTGAACCCATTCCAGCAATATCTCCCACCACTACAACAAAAACGAGGCATAGACGCACAAAGTCGGCCGCATCTATCACAGTGTCTATATACACGTGTAAATGTGCGTGTAAATAGATGCGCACTTTGCGTCTATATATCCGCACAAATAGATGCGCTTATACACGCAAAAATAGACGCTCACGTCAAAATTCAAATCATACTAAATCATTTCTTTTCAAACTACGCCTTTCCTTTCCTATGTTTTTTGCGGTTCTGAAGCTTGAGTTTAGCCGACATGCAGTCTCTTCATGCCTCACCTAGTCTTTTCATGCCTCACCTCCTCATGACTTAGCTCTTCTTTCATTTCAAACACACAAGAAGGGAAAAAGGAAATCCAAGGAGAGGAAGAAAGAGAGAACAAGAGAGAGGAGAACAAGAAGAAGCAGCAAGCAAGCAAGCAAGCATCAAGGAAGGGTAACTTACCAAGGAGAGGAAGAAGGAGAAGGAAGAAGCGCCACCACCCGCCACACCAAACACCCAAGGTGAGTCTCTCCCTCTCTCTCTCTCTCTCTCTCTTTCTTTCTATCTTCCTCTCTCTGCTCTGTTTCTGTATTTAGGATTTGTGATTTCATTATGTATTGCATTTTGTAAAACAATAATGGCAGTCGTCTGCTAAAATCAGCCGACCAAGCGCGTCTGATAGCGTGTCTACATCTCAGTGTAGACACAGATATAGACGCGAAAAACGTTTCTCTGGGATGCATCTTTGAGCGTGTGTGCGGGCGTGTGTGCTCTGCAGTGTACACGTGAGGATACACGTGCTGACAGATGTCCACATAGACGCGGGTATAGACGCGCATAGAGACGCAGGTATAGACGTTGTATGTAATATAGACGCTGTATATAACATGTTTTATCTACACAGGGTAATATGATTTTTCTTGTGTAGATGTGGAATCCTGGATCCTCCAGCACCCCATTCAACAAGGAGCAATTCATGGGGGAGATGACCAATTATCTTGGGCGCCCTCCCATTTGCAGATGAGGTTTTCAGTGTGATGTCTGGGACACCTATCACATCTTTGCCTACACAGGGATTAGCTGAGGTACATGGATCGGTCAAAGCATGTACATCTGCAGAGGCACGTGTATCGAGTGAGGTAGAGGGTAGTGCACGTCGAGGGAGGAGGGAGAGTGATGTGGGAGGATGAGGAGGTCGAGGGCTTTGTGGGGGTTGCCTAGGTGGTGGCTCTCGATCACCCTCACCAGAAAATGAGAGAGGTGAGCCTCCACAAATGTACTACTCTATCACTGATGTTGGTGGTATCTTGCATGACTTCGAGGGGAGGGAAGTGATAGCCCACTTGAGGAGTGTCGTGCATGCCACATACAAAGATTGCATGATTCCCTTCAAGCACCAAAAAAATGGTTTGTGGCAAGAGGTGCTACGGGCAGTACATAAAAGGTACCCTAATCCCGAGAATTCACGATTCTCAGATGATTAGGGACGGTCAAAGGTGAGAGATGCGCTTCATAACAAGAGGTCTCACCTTATGACGCGCGCCAAGGAGTCATTGCGGAGACAAGAGCAGGGGCGCCCTGGATATGGCCAACCACCCAATTGCCACCGCAATGAGTGGAAAGAGGCCAAGAAGAGAGCAATGGAGAAAATGACAAGTCGCCAGCATGCAGAGGCACAAGGTATCCAGATGGCAACCATGGGATCGTCGCATTATGGATCGGGTGGCAGGGAGTCATGGGAGGCTGAGTTTGTAAGTATTATTTGATTTCTTTTTTTAAATTAAATTTTGTAATTTGTTTCACTTCATTATGTAGTGTGTTTTAATACGTTGTATGTTCAAATTGTTTTGTAGTTCCATATCGTTGGTAGGATGCCTACTCCTAGAGAGGTAGACTACCATCGAGGTCATAACCGGGCGTCCACTTGGCAGCATTTCTACGAGGAGGGACTCATCATAGAGGAGCAATATAATCGCGCCATGAAGATTCCACCACCAGAAGAGGTATGTTTTATTTTTTACATGAAAAGTATAGATCAATATGATTTATTGTTTGTAATGGTATTTATATACTTTAATCCTTTGTGTAGGCAAACCTTGATTGAGTTGAGGATAGAGAAGGGGGGACTAGCAGTAGAGGTGGCGGCAACGGCAACGGCACAAGAAGGGGTGGTGGTAGCGATGATGATGCCTCTTCTAAGGAGATATAGAGGCGCCCCATGCATGCATGCCTCCCCTTGGCTTGTAATTTTCATTTTTGATATGTATTACTTTCAGCTGTGCTTGTGACCATGACCATGCTTGAGGTCACAAGCACTAGAACTCATAATGTAAAAACGTTTCATCTATATATATGAAATTTCGTGTGCTACATACATTGTTTTGTTTTCAGTATCCAATCTTCGAAATAATCTTTCTCTGTTTTCCCTAAGTATACAATTGGTGCGCAGATCGGTCGTTGTATGCTCACGTAGTGAATCCCGAAAGGTCCCCAAGAACAATGAACTCTACTTTTTGCACAAGTTACAAGGTAAAAAGCATGAACAACAAGAGCAAGAGACCAATTGGGTGCAATCTCCCCCCATGCCTTGTGTGAGCGCTTCACAAAGCATGTATTTTATGTATATTTCTTCTTCATGCTCAATAATAGCCCAATTTACAAAAATATGACAAGCTTTTAGCTTTTGAGTTTGCTTTTACAAAAATAGGAATAAAGCTAATGGACGGTGCCCATAGAATCTGGCACGCCCAATACAATGTCCAAATAGAAATAACATAACCGTGCGCATGGGCGCATACAAAATAATAATAAATAGTCGATGCCTCAATAGACATGACAAAATATAGGCATGGCGCTTATCAAAATATAATCCATAGATTGAATACTCACTAGACTCCAATGCTTTCCTCCGCCAGTGCTGCTATCTCTACACATCAACTGAAGCATTCACAATCGTTAGTAAAATAATACAATTAAACCGACAAAAGTGAATACCTAGTATTCTTCAGCTACATAAATAAATCAACTGGTTAGAAATAAATCCTAACCTTAATTTATTACGAGTGCGCACTCTAAACTAATAAACGTTTATTAATTTAATATGCATTTTGCGGAATCACCCGCTATGGAATCACCCATGTAAACACTAAATTAATGAAACACCCGAAAAGGACAGGCGTCCCCATCAACTTCTCGCACAAAGAATCCACTTTGTGTATGAGCCCCGGTCATCAAAGTTTACGGAATCCACCGTAAAACCTCATGGAATCCACCGTGGCACGGAATCCACCGTGAAATATGCCTCCTGGCATCATACCCCCGGGGTGGGATAGCAATTGACCTCAATGGCTATTAGCTCAATGTGGAGCTAACAGAGTGGGGAAAGCATTTAAGTCTCTAGTGTGCATCCATTGTGCTTCCTCTACAGGATGGTTCTTAAATTTAACTAGATATCTAGAATACCTTCGGCCAGTTCTAGAGGTCATAAAGTCAGTGTCTATGATAGCTTCTGGTTCAAGTATTTCAGTCTCTTCCTCTAATAAAGGTAGGTTTTCATAAACAGGGTGTACAGGTAATTGGCCTCTAAATGGTCTCAATAAACTAATGTGAAATGTGTTGTGAATTTTCCAATGAGGTGGTAATTCTAACTTGAATGCATTGTCATTAATTTTATGAATGATCCTAAATGGTCCATAGAATCTGGGGGACTAATTTGACAATTGGATGTCTGTCTACACTTTGCAGTCTACGTTTTTCTACTCTCAGCCAAACATAATCATCAACTTTGAAATTCATGGCTTGTCTTTTCTTGTTGGCTTGTTTGGTATATGATTGCTGGGCTTTAGCAATCATATCTTTAACCTCATCAAAAATAGTATTATGCATACTAGCAATATCATCAGCACTTTGAATTCTATTTGATAAAGATGCAACAAGTGTAGATAATCTATATCCATAAATCACTTCAAACGGTGCTTTCTTTGTAGATGTGTGCGGTATATTGTTATATGCAAACTGTAATAAATGCAAATGTGTGTCCCATGTCTGTGATTTAGAAATAGTATATGCACGTAAAAGATCTAAAATTGTGCTGTTAGTGGCTTCTGTTTGTCCATTAGTTTTTGGATGAAATGTAGATGAGAAATCAATCTTTGTGCCTAGATTAGCAAATAGAGTAATCCAAAAATTGTTACAAAATCTAGAATCACGATCTGAAATAATAACTTTTGGCAATCCATGGTTAGTAAAAACAGTTTTCAAAAACAATCGTGCTGCTTGTGATGCTGTTAAAGTTTTCTTACATGGAATGAAATATGCTTGTTTACTAAATCTATCTACAACTGTCCAAATCATATCATGGTTAGATTTAGTATTAGGTAAACCAGTAATGAAATCCATAGAAATTTGTTCCCAAGGTTTAAATGGAATAGACAAAGGCATAAGTAATCCATATTGTTTACCATGATGTCTCTTAACTCTTTGACAAATCAAACATTCAGAAAGAAAGTTAGATACATTAGCATCCATATGCGGCCAATAAAAATCTTCAGTTAATGTACGTAAGGTAGATATGATATCTCTATGACCTTGATATGGGGACAATGAATTTCATTCAAAACAAAAGATCGGAATGGAATTGTAACACACAATCTCTTTTCATAAAACATAAATCCATCATTATATGACAATGAATCAATAGGAATGAAGTTATTTTGAACTAATTTATTCCAATCAGCATGAAAAGTAATATCCTGGTGATATGTATCTTTCATAGCAATCAAAGAATCAAAAGATATGACAGAAATATTATGATTGGCAGGTCTTCTACTCAATGCATCAGCCACTACATTTTCTTTTCCAGGTTGGTATTGAATGATAGGATGAAAACTTTGAATAAAGGAGGCCCATTTGATATGTCGGTCAAAGATTTGGGATTGGCTAAGTAAATGTCTAATACTTTGCTGATCGGTCTTAATCATAAATTCTGAACCCATTAAGTAGTGTTTCCACTGTCTTAATGCTTGTACAACTACTAATAGTTCTTTGTCATATGTGGAATATTTCAGCTCAAAGGGTTTCAACTTACAACTAGAATATGCTATAGGATGATTGTCTTGCATAAGTACAGCTCCTATTCCTGATCCACTAGCATCGATCACTACTAGAAAGAATGGTCTATTAAAAGGTAACTGTAGAACAGGGGCATGGATTAATGCATGTTTCAGTAAGTCAAAAGATTTATGTTGATTTTCGGTCCATTGATAAACAATTCCTTTCTTGAGAAGTTTGGTTAATGGTAAAGCAAGTAATGAAAAATTACCTACAAACTTCCTATAGAAACTAGCAAGACCAAAAAATGAGCATAACTCATGCACCTTTTTAGGTACAGGCCAATTCAATATTGCATCAATTTTCTTAGGATCAACTTTAATTCCATCAGATGATACAATATGACCTAAATACTCAATTTCTCTTTTAAAGAATTCACTCTTTTCAGGATTTTCTTTCAATAACTGAAAAACCAATGACAAATGCTCATAATGTTCTTTCTCATTTTGACTAAACACCAAAATATCATCAAAGAAGACAATTACACAATACTGATATTTCAAATAGATACGGTTCATCATTCTACTAAAGGTAGCAGGTGCATTAGTCAATCCAAATGGCATGACTAAAAATTCGTAATGACCAAACTGTGTTCTAAATGCAGTCTTGAATATGTTTGACTTATCTAGTCTCACCTGAATTTTACTAAATATTGCAGAGCCTTGCAGTTTGTCCATAAGGTCATCGACTCTAGGAATAGGATACCTATTCTTTACAGTGATCTTATTTAAAGCTCGATAGTCAATGCACATACGATAGGTATTATTCTTTTTCTTGACTAACAGAATAGGTGTACCGAATGGAGAACTGCTAGGTCAAATTAAACCTCTATTTAGTAATTCCTCAACTTGACTCTCGATTTCTTTTTGCTCTATCTGGTTATGCCTATATGGTGCTTTGCAAGGTGGTTGTGTGCCAGGGATCAAATCTATCTTATGGTCTTCTGGACGTGAAGGAGGTAAACCTGGTGGTAGGTCTTCTACAAAACAGTCCTTAAAATATGCAAGAAATTCTTTATGCCTAGGGTACATATGATTTTCTTTTACTTGCAGTTCATTCACCCAAATGAGATAAGATTTACTACTCTTGCGTAATGCATGTTTAGCTTGAGTGTGCGAAAGGAGTGGAAAAACATTAGATGCATGCATACCATATAATATAATATGTTTTCCTTGAAAATTAATATTCATAGTGTGTGTGGAATAATCTATATCTAGATTATGCTGGTGACGCCAAGGCATACCTAAAATAATGTCACTCGATTGTAATGAAACAACTAGAAAATTTTTTCTTTCAGTGTATTGACCAATTTGAATCTCTAAGTCTTGCACTTCCTGTGTACCATTATACCTAGTGCCTAAAAAATGCAGCTTGGATGCGATAATGCGTAGGTACAGTCTGTAACTTCCATTCCTTTACTAATTTTGCTGAAATAAAATCATGAGTACTACCGTCATCATGCAAAATAGTCTTTTCCTTTCCATGCACCAAACATTTCATAGTCAATAAAGAATGTGGAGTAGGCATACCTGGTAAAGTATCGGAAGTAGTAGTAGTGTCATCCTCATCTTCAGTGAAGTCAGGCATATCTTCATGTTCGTCTTCGTCCATTGCTCCAAGGTAGTTGATATGAGCTAGTGGCTTCTTTGAATGACAATTTGCTGCTAGATGTCTAGGCTGGTGGCATTTATAGCATATTATTGGCTTGGCTTTGGTTACATTGTTTGCAATGGCGAGAAGTCTAGGTACATTTGGATTTGGTTGTGGAATAGGCTTAGGGTTTTGATTGACATTGGATGGTAATGCAAGTGGTTTTGCCCAATTTTTGCAGAAAGATGATGAAGAGAAACGACCTGGATTAAATCTTCTAAAATTGGAATTGAATTGTTTAGATCCATAGTTACCATTGGCTTGGAATTGCTGTGGTCGTCTGTCTCTTCCTCGTAGCTTATCTTCAGTGTGTTAGATATGATCAATGCCCCACCCTCATTAGGTGCTGCCAATGATCCATGGTGCTCAAAGTTGTAAGGCCCCCATTATGAGGAGAAGCCAAATGTGAGCCCGGACATTGGTTGAGTCCTGACTTGTATATCAGATGAGGTCTATGTGATCGGATGGCAAAAAGGTGACTGTTGTGGGTCTAATCTTTGGGTTAGACGGAGTGGTTAAGCTGGTAGCAACTCGAGGCACATTGCATTGAGTTGCGTGGTAAGGGAGTTAAAAGGGGCCCCTATTGAGGGGTCCGGGGACCGCGGAAGCGGCCCCTGGCTGGGGGGTCCCAGGGGGGCCAGCGGCCCCCCTGGCGGGGGTCCGGGGGCAGCGCCCCCGGCCCGATGGTAAAGGGAATATTCCCTGGAATATTCCCTGGCCGACTAGTGGAGGCTCATATGGTAGGTCGGTCAGCAGGCCGACCTAACGACCTTCGCGGGCTATAAAAGCTAAACCCCTTCGCAGCCATCTTACACTCATCTTTCACCCAGTCAGAGTTGTTGTTCCAGCTAGCCTTAAGCTCTTCACCTATCTTCTGTCTAGATCGCCATCTAAGCTTCACTCAGTGGAAGCGCACGGGTGGACAGAGCCATCTTTGTATCAGTTGTTTGGAGTTAAAGAATTTACTGATTCTCCTCTTATCTGTTGTGTACTCTCTATCTCTTTCTCAGATTCTGTTCGCTGCGCCGTGTAATATTTTACATGGTATCAGAGCCCAGGGGGCTCTAGAGATCGGAGAGCGTGCAAGAGGCAAAGGCTTCAACAGCAAAGAGAAACGATGTCGACTCCGGGAAGCAGTTCTGGCGCATCAGGAAGCGGTGCAGGAGGTGGTGCTGCTGTACCGGCTATTCAAACACTGAGGATTCGTCCACCAACCTTCAGCGAAGGCAAGTTAGATGGTACAAACTACACCTTGTGGAAGTTCAAAATTACTACTATCCTTGATTCTTATGAGCTTCTGGAGACTGTGCTGGGGACTGACGCAGAACCACAGCCTACCCCCGACCCATCAAATCCTAGTGTGATGATTCCTCCGAATGCAGATCTTCTACGAGCTTGGAAACGAAGGAATGCAGATGCATTGTGTGCCTTAGTTACAAGCTGTTCTGACAGTGTTTTGACTCTGATTCAGCATACAACCAAAGCGTCAGAGGCTTGGAATGTACTAAGGAGTCAGTATGAAACACGAAACCAAACAAGGATTCAAAACTTGGAGAATCAACTAGCAGCGGAGAAGTTTGCTGAAGGAGAGACGGTTGAAGCATTCATCACTCGGATTAAGAATCTGCGCGACCAGATGGCTGGCGCTGGGATACAAAAGACTAGCGAAGAGCTAGCTCGGAGGTGTCTTCGGATTTGTCCACAAAAGTTTGATGGACTAGTAACTGCCCTTAATACTCAGGTGAGACCTCAAGCTTTGACTTTTGAGGAGTTTTGTGCATTATTAATGGAGGAGGAGTTGAGGCTGAAAGCCCGAGAAGGAAGCAACAATGGAGATGCTGCATTCTCTGCCAATGCAAAAGGCAAAGGTGTTTCCTCCACCAAAAATGATGGTGACAAAAAGAAAAAGGGCGGCAAGAAGAAGTTTCAAGGAGAGTGCTTCTACTGTAAGAAGAAAGGACATGCAATTGCAGATTGTCGTGTCAAGAAGGCAGATGAAAAGAATGGTACCCTTAAAACTAAAGGGAAAGAGACAGCCAATACGGCTGAAGCAGAGTTGGAATTATTCATGGCGACCATTGAGGAAGTGTGCTCCTCGGCGCAAGAAGAATCTACCACTGACTCTTGGGTGTTGGATAGTGGGGCCTCCCGTCACATGACCAACAAGAAAGGTCTATACAGTTCTATGCAGCCTCTACAAGAATCCATCACTGTGACGGTTGGAAATGATGCTAAATGCCCTGCTGCGGGCACAGGTACTATTTCTTTTGTTGCTGCAAATGGTGAAGTCAAAAAGCTTTCAAATGTGTTGTATGTTCCCGAAATCAGGAGAAATCTCTTATCAGTTGCTGCCATAACTGATCTTGGTCATGAAGTGAGGTTCAAGAAGACAGGTGCAGAAATTATTGATAGTGCTGGCACAATTGTTGGCAAAGGAGAAAGAAGGAACAACCTGTATGAGCTAAGTGCTCTTACAGCCACCGCTGGAGTGGGCACAAGTAAGCTTTGGCATGAAAGGTTTGGACACATCGGATTTGCAGTATTGAAGGAGATGCAAAAGCAAGGTATGGTTGCTCACCTACCTACAATAACTGAATTGAAGGAACCATGTGAAGCTTGTATGATGGGCAAGCAACAGAGAAAGGCATTTCCACAAGAAAGCAAGAATAGAGCACATGCTCCTCTAGAGTTGGTGCATGCTGACTTGTGTGGTAAGATGCCTACACAGGCCTTGGGGGGATCTTCTTATTTTATGTTGATTGTCGACGACTACAGTAGGAAGATGTGGGTGTACTTCCTTCGTGATAAGGCTCAAGCTTTTGGTAAGTTTAAAGAATGGCTAATACTTGTTGAGAATGAAACAGGGAAAAGTGTGAAGAAATTTAGAACAGATGGTGGTGGTGAGTTCAACTCAAAGGAGTTTGAAGGCTTTTGCAAGAGCAAAGGGATCAAGCGTCAATTGACGACGCCTCACACACCTCAGCAGAATGGTGTTGTGGAACGCAGGAATCGTACCATTGTGGAGATGGCAAGATGCATGCTAAAGGGCAAGGGATTGCCTAACCATTTTTGGGCTGAAGCTGTTAATACTGCAGTCTACATTCTAAATCGGAGCTACACAAAGGCTCTCAAGGGAAAAACACCTCATGAGGCTTACACTGGTAAGAAACCATCTGTTTCACATTTCAGAATTTTTGGATGTGAATGTTATGCACATGTTCCAGATGAGAAGAGAAACAAGTTACAACCAAAAAGCAGAAAATGTATCTTCTTGGGTTATAGTGATGAGCAGAAGGCTTACAAGTTATATGACCAAGAGGCAAAGAAGATCATCGCGAGCCGTGATGTGGTGTTCAAGGAGGAGCCGCATACAGTGGAGGAGGAGAAGGCAAGGTCTTCCACTTTATCATCAAGCGAAGAAGTAGTCCACTATGAACCTGTCCCGAGAGCTATCCCTATCCTTAAGGAGGAGGAAGCATCATCTTCAGATGATGAGGAAAAAGTTCACCAACCTGACATCACCCCACCGGAAAAGCCATTGCCGCGCTGGGTGAAGCAGCTCTATGACCACAATAATCCTATGCCTGCATCTGTTGAGGAGAAGGCAGACGGACCAAGGAGGTCTCAGAGAATAGAGGAGCAAAGGAGGGCTTCTGCTCACATAGTCAACATGGCCTTGATGGTTGAGATTATGAGAGAAGTAAAGGAGCCAACTGACTTAGAAGAAGCACTTGCAGATCCATCATGGAAGGCTGCTATGCAGGCGGAGTATGACAGCATAATGAAGAATGACACTTGGGTGCTAGTGGATCGGCCAGCAAAGCGGAAGATTATTGGCACCAAGTGGATCTGGAAGGTAAAGTACAAGGCTGATGGTACCTTAGAAAAGTACAAAGCTAGACTGGTTGCCCAAGGATTTTCACAAGTTGAAGGGTTTGATTTTCAAGAGTCATTTGCCCCAACTGCTAGAATGACCACTATTCGCACGGTACTTGCAGTGGCTGCCCACAAGAAGTGGCCAGTGTACCAAATGGATGTTAAGTCAGCGTTCTTAAATGGTGACCTCAAGGAGGAGGTGTACGTGGCTCAGCCACCAGGGTTTGAGGCCCCCCATTCTGAGAACAAAGTGTGTAAACTGAAGAAGGCATTGTATGGGCTGAAACAAGCCCCCAGAGCATGGTACCAGCGGATAGATAGGTTCTTTTTAAACCTAAACTTCAAAAGATGTGCCTCAGATGCTAACTTGTATGTTTACAGGGATGGTAAAAAGTCTGTAGTGATTGTCCTATATGTGGACGACCTTCTTATTACAGGTGACTATGAAGATATGATCAACCAAACTCGAAAGGCTTTGAGTTTTGAGTTTGAAATGACAGACTTGGGCTTGCTGCACTATTGTTTGGGGATTGAAGTCTGGCAAGAGCCAGGAAAGATCTTCATCTCTCAGAAGAAGTATGCATGGGAGATCTTGAAGGCATTTGGCATGACCGAGTGCAAGGAGATAGCTACACCTATGGAGGTGAATGTAAAGTTATCCGTTGAGGATACATCAGCACTAGCAGACATTGGGAGGTATAGGAGGTTGGTCGGCAGTCTAATCTACTTGTGTAACACCAGACCAGATATCAGTTTTGCTGTTGGTGTTTTGAGCAGGTTCTCAAACAAACCTCATGAGAGTCATTGGAAGGCTGGGATGCGGGTGCTCAGATACTTGAAGAAAACTCTTGACTATGGTATCACATACAGTTTCGGAACTTCTCTTGTGGGGAACTGTGACTCAGATTGGGCAGGAGACATTGATTCCAGGAAGTCAGTTTCTGGTTATTGTTTCTCTTTGGGTTCAGGAATTTTCTCTTGGATTAGTAAGAAGCAACCAACAGTGGCATTGTCTTCTACCGAAGCAGAGTACAAGGCAGCTTGTTTTGCTGCATGTGAGGCCGTATGGTTGAGAAGGATTCTATGGCATATGGGAGTGCAGGATGAAGAACCAACTGTGCTGAGATGTGACAATCAGAGTTGCATCGCCATTGCCAAAAATCCAGTGTTTCATGCACGCACCAAACATATAGAGATCCAGTATCACTATGTGCGTGATTTGATGGAGGATGGGATAGTGGAATTGATCTACTGTCCAACAGAGGAGAATGGAGCAGATATCTTCACCAAAGCACTTACGAAGGATCTGCTTCAAGTTCATCTTCAGAGACTCGGCATTGGGCCGAGGAGATAGTTCACCTATGGGTGGACATTGAGGGGGGGTGTTAGATATGATCAATGCCCCACCCTCATTAGGTGCTGCCAATGATCCATGGTGCTCAAAGTTGTAAGGCCCCCATTATGAGGAGAAGCCAAATGTGAGCCCGGACATTGGTTGAGTCCTGACTTGTATATCAGATGAGGTCTATGTGATCGGATGGCAAAAAGGTGACTGTTGTGGGTCTAATCTTTGGGTTAGACGGAGTGGTTAAGCTGGTAGCAACTCGAGGCACATTGCATTGAGTTGCGTGGTAAGGGAGTTAAAAGGGGCCCCTATTGAGGGGTCCGGGGACCGCGGAAGCGGCCCCTGGCTGGGGGGTCCCAGGGGGGCCAGCGGCCCCCCTGGCGGGGGTCCGGGGGCAGCGCCCCCGGCCCGATGGTAAAGGGAATATTCCCTGGAATATTCCCTGGCCGACTAGTGGAGGCTCATATGGTAGGTCGGTCAGCAGGCCGACCTAACGACCTTCGCGGGCTATAAAAGCTAAACCCCTTCGCAGCCATCTTACACTCATCTTTCACCCAGTCAGAGTTGTTGTTCCAGCTAGCCTTAAGCTCTTCACCTATCTTCTGTCTAGATCGCCATCTAAGCTTCACTCAGTGGAAGCGCACGGGTGGACAGAGCCATCTTTGTATCAGTTGTTTGGAGTTAAAGAATTTACTGATTCTCCTCTTATCTGTTGTGTACTCTCTATCTCTTTCTCAGATTCTGTTCGCTGCGCCGTGTAATATTTTACACAGTGTCGTGAGCTAGTGAAATGGCGTCTTCAAGAGTAGCAGGCTTGAACATGTTAACTTCAGCGTAGTAATGCCCAAGGAGTCCAGACATATACTTGCGCATATGTGTCACCTCTGGTACGTCTTCAAGCATGCGTAGCTGGAGGAGTGCATTCCAAAAACGCTCTGTATACTGAGGTATAGGCTCACGATTGCGTTGTTGGAGAAGATCCCATTGCTTGATAGCTTTCTCATGAAATTGTGGTGGAAGGAAATTCTGCATGAACTTCTTCTTGAAATCTTCCCAAGTAGCACGACAATCTATGCTCTTGCATACTACAGTCCACCAAAGTGATGCTCTGTCTACTAAATGATTAGTAACACACTTGATTTTATCTTTTTCTGCATAGGTTTCCTCATGGAAATAGTCATCAAACTGACTAATGAATGCTAGAACAGTCTTTCCTTCTTGTATGCCATTGAAAGTACAGAATTTGAAACTTCTTTTACTTATCTTGGATTCCTTGCGGATGGTTTGAGCTTCAAGAGTGGCATCAATGGTATGTCGAATCAGATCTTCAACTTGAGGTTATTCTTTGTCGGTAGATGCTCTTTGTAATTTTTCCA
The DNA here is from genome assembly GCF_053477565.2 of Lygodium microphyllum. Lineage (NCBI taxonomy): Eukaryota > Viridiplantae > Streptophyta > Polypodiopsida > Schizaeales > Lygodiaceae > Lygodium > Lygodium microphyllum. The sequence continues at coordinate 9,453,448 of NC_141150.1, read as the reverse complement.
GTTGCACTTGCAATGATTGCCTAGCCCTTCGTTCTTCTTCCAATTGCATCATGACTAAGTCCAGCTTTTGCTCCATCGTAGGCTCAGATAGGTCACCTTCAGCCATAAGATCATCCATATGTGGTTCCGTCATCCTGTAAAACTCAAAAGACCTTTCTCACTCAAAATCAAGTTAGCGGGATGAGTATAGCTCAAGTTCGAGAATACAAGGCTTATGTGTTTTTGGGTATAGCTTTCTCAATCTTCAGAAAATCTGCGATTTATCCTTCTTCGTATGCTGAAAATGCTTCAGCAAACCTGCGTATGGGTAGAGTACTTTCCAATGAACAACTTTGCAGTTCGGAGTTTCTGCGCAGGAACAGCCCTTCTAGGAGTTTTGAGCACAAGTCAGTTATGACTCTAGTTGACTAGTCTGACTTGCAGAGTTGCAAACTTATGTGACTTGTAGAGTTGCAGAGTTGCAGACTTGCAGACTTGCAGAACTTAGTCGACTTACGAGACTTGTAGAACTTGATCAGAGATTACTTGCAGAACTTGACTTCTGTAGTGTGTGGCCTGAAGTTTGATGACTTGCAGGATTGACTTGCTTAGGTAGCTAAGCTTAATGAATTAAGCTTAAAGCTTGATATTCAGTACATCAACGGATTTCGTGGGGGGGGGCCGTTTTTTGCCGTTGCGAGATTTTCGGGCATCCTCTCATAGCTCGATGACGAATTTTGAAGATTTTTAAGCTTCTTAAAGCTTTTAAGCTTCAACACTAAGCTTTTGAAAAGAATTAGATATGGAGGTTATGAGCTTAACTCTGTTTGTCCACGACTTGTTGAAGGAGATGTAGGAGTGGTCCTCCGCCTGTATAGCCCAGTCCTTCGCGATGTAATGACAGAAACAGGGGTTCTTAATCGCCAGAAGTCTGCCTGTATCGACGGTTCACGACGAGATTGCCCGTAGAGCCCGATCGTTCCAGGAGCTCCCCCTTAGCACGAGATGGGTAGCGATTGGAAGCTCTTGATCTCAGCTCCGCTCTGATACCACTGGTGCGCAGATCGGTCGCTGTATGCTCACATAGTGAATCCTGAAAGGTCCCCAAGAACAATGAACTCTACTTTTTGCACAAGTTACAAGGTAAAAAGCATGAACGACAAGAGCAAGAGACCAATTGGGTGCAATCTCCCCCCATGCCTTGTGTGAGCGCTTCACAAAGCATGTATTTTATGTATATTTCTTCTTCATGCTCAATAATAGTCCAATTTACAAAAATATGACAAGCTTTTAGCTTTTGAGTTTGCCAAAAATAGGAATAAACCTAATGGACGGTGCCCATAGAATCTGGCACGCCCAATACAATGTCCAAATAGAAATAAGATAACCGTGCGCATGGGCGCATACAAAATAATAATAAATAATCGATGCCTCAATAGACATGACAAAATATAGGCGTGGCGCCTATCAAAATATAATCCATAGATCGAATACTCGCTAGACTCCAATGCTTTCCTCCGCCACTGCTGCTATCTCTACACATCAACTGAAGCATTCACAATCGTTAGTAAAATAGTACAATTAAACCGACAAAAGTGAATACCTAGCAGTCTTCAACTACATAAATAAATCAACTGGTTAGAAATAAATCCTAACCTTAATTTATTACGAGTGCGCACTCTAAACTCATAAATGTTTATTAATTTAATATGCATTTTGCGGAATCACCCACTATGGAATCACCCATGTACACACTAAATTAATGAAACGCCCAAAAAGGACAGGCGTCCCCATCAACTTCTCGCACAAAGAATCCACTTTGTGTATGAGCCCCAGTCATCAAAGTTTACGGAATCCACCGTAAAACCTCACGGAATCCACCGTGGCATGGAATCCACCATGAAATATGCCTCCTGGCATCAATAATTTGATGTTGATGGGGGGGAGAAAAACCAGAGAGCGTGATGCAAAGCCACATGTTATTTGGTTTTTTTTCATACCTCTGTTTTGCACGTCTATCAGCGCATCTAAATTGCAGGATAAATGCGCGTCTACTCTCGTCAAAAACTTTCAGAGTAAACGCGGTTTTAGATGCGTAGATACATGCGTGTATAGACGCACAATATGAATATATCCACTTTTTTATAGTGTGTTTATATCTGTGTCTATAGGCGCGTCTAAGTGTGTGTCTCCTTCTGCCTATAAGCGCGCTTTTAGATGCGATTTTGTAGACACGAAAATAGACGCGTTAATAAACGCGCCCGACTTTTTTTTTTCATAATTCAAATATTGCATCTACAAGCGCGTCTATGGAGCGTTTTTGTTGTAGTGCACATTATCACCCACATTGTCAGCAATGATCACTGGATTTCGCGGATCCTCCTCTCGGATATTCCTTTCTACTTTTCCAACAAGATGTGCTCCAACATCCGCAGTTTTGGTATAGATTCCACCTCCAACCCTTTCAAATAGAGCCACGGATGAGCATCCAAGCCCATAGCCAGTGATCGCATCAAAAAGGCCCTCCCAATCGTCCTTGTAATAAAGCTGGAACAATTTCATAGTGATGTATAAAACTATGAGGCCATTAGCAGCAAGTAAGAAACCCATCGCCGAACTTGATTGGAAGGCGATTTTGAATACTTTGCCTATCCCTTTTCTGGCTTCCAAAGTTGTGCGAGCATTCGCATATGTTGCGATCATCATGCCCAAAAATCCCGACACTATGGACGTCAAAGCTCCCAATATAAATGCAACTGTAGTGAAAATTGCTGTAAAGAGAGTTGGGGCACATTCTTGCTTTGGATCGTATCTGCAAGGCTCGGGCTTAGTACTGAACCCCTTCACAGATCCCAGGAACAAGAAAATGACAGTAGCAAATATGCCCATGAAATAAACCAAATACTTGTACTCTATCTCAGCAAAAACAATGTGGCTACTATGGATATGGCTTGCTAAATTTCAGCGCATTTCCTAATAGCTGTTGCATTTGATTCCTCATCCAATCTATCCTCCTCGTCACAGTCTAATGATCCATTGACGATGTTGTGACTGTGGGTGTCGTTGTTGTTGAGGAAGGTGTAGCCATTGCTGCCATGCCTGGACTTGTGCTCGAAGGCTAAGAGACTGGTTGCGATAGCGATCTGGTGGTGGTTGGTCAGAATCATCTACATCTACATTAGTTAACAAGTTAGTTACAGCATCTGCATTAGCAATTATACCCCACAAGTTAGTTAACAAAATACTGCTAAGGCATAGAGTAAAACCGCTTCAGGAACTACACTACATTCTTGCAAAGTTAAGATGTTGAATTGGAAAGGTAAGCAAATGCATCATTAATCTCTGCCCATTCCAAGTACATATTCATGTCTCCCTGCATGTCAAATGCCACTGTCACTGTCACTGTCTCACTGTCTCATTGTCTCACTATCACTGTCACTGTCACTGTCTCCCTGCATTAGTACCAGGCTGCCACTGTCTCCCTGCATGTCAAATTCCTGTTGGTTCTCGCCCACAATCAGGAAATAAGTGAAAAAGCAATTGCCCTTCTCGTCATTGTACTCAAAGGCATATGCCATGATGCTTCCTTCTGTTAGCCCTGAGCTTCTGCCAACTTTTATTACCCTCCTCCCCATGATGCTGTTGATGTTTGCTTGCAAGTCAATAGTTATAACATCTCCCATCTCACCTACCCCTTTGATAGTAGTTGTGACTTTGGAGACATCAAAACAATCCCCGACTAGAATGTAAGCACTATCAGCTCGCACAAATGTCTCTGCCCCATGCGTAAACATCATCAAGTATCAATATTGTCATATCAAGAAACGGAAACCAGAATTCTTCTTTCAACTCACAAAGAAGTTTATAAAATGGACAATACAGAATGCCTTAACAGCAGACAGCTCAAAAACAAGTAGCAAAGAGGAAAACCTGGATTCACACTTGTAAAAATACCATACCACCGCTCATCTGTAATAAAAGACATCTCCCTTTCCACTGCACCCAAATAAACACCATGTCCAGCATTTGGAGGTAGTGGATGGAACATCTTCTGGTTGGGGTAGTCCAAATCAACTGCAACATGTCGATTTGTCTAGTAATCACTCTATCTCAACTCATGCAAGAGCTTGATGGGAATAACATAACTGCAATTGCTGTGAGCACTTTGAAACACATGGTAGCCCATGATAGCTCATCCATGCACAAGCTTATAATCTGGACTTATGCAGGCTTACTGCAAGCTGTGGAACTCAACTAATCTACATGCTATATCCCTCTCCTGTCTTCACCTTCACAGGTACATGCATTTTCTTTTGAACCAGCTGAAGTATATACTTCGTCATCAGGTAAGTTGGTTTCTTCATAGTCAGCTAATATGTGTTTGATTCCATCAAGTAATGCAGCTTCTTTGCAATAATCCACTGGTGATTCTCTTCCATCAGCATGATATTTTCCCTGGCAATAAGGTGGTCTGCAAGCAGCATCTACAGAAGAGGGAGGAGACACAGACAATACTTGGTGGTTCTCTCTATCATCCTCCATCTTTGCTTTGTGGTCTTTAGGTCCAATGTTCTCAAAGCAAAAACTAGCTCAAAGGCTGCAAGTGTGCAATGGGCTGCCTGTACTGGGGTCAGCAGGTTTTGTAGCTCTTGGAGGGTATGCAGCCTAAGAGAGTTTGATCACTTTAACAGCGAACTCAAAGTTTCAAGATTTGACTCCATTAATTGTTCTCCTTGCACTATGTTGTGTGACATGATGAAAGAAGAGCTCCCAATCCCTATGGCTTCTTTCATGCTTTGATCTGCAATAAGCATCTGAAAGAACCCAAAGCAGTAGTCAGGCTCAGCAAACCTAGAAAAGCCATAATATTATGAATCACAAGTAGCTTTAGACACTTTCCCATGTCACAGGGAAAAGGGGATATTCTCCCTTGTTTTTCCTTATAGTATTCAACAGCATGAGCTTCTATGAGGGAGGGACCACATACTTGATCGCGGGCAGGGAGCAACCACACAGAGCTAGGTATATGGTCCCTCCCTTGAAGAAGCTCATGATGTTGTCGTAATTCACAATGTGGGAAGTATAGTGAGAATTTGTTGAAAAGTTCTTGTGCGCATCATGCCAAACCATGGCAGATAGCTTCAAAATGGCTTGGCAAAAACAGGATAAATTGCAACAGAAAACTCAAGAAGCAAAGGTTCACCTGCATGGTTGCTAGTTGATTTGAAAGCTCCATCTCTGCCTAGTGCATGTAATGCTGCAAAGCATCCATTGAAGCTAACTGTGTCTTTGACAACAGGCATGTCACATCATCATGGCTTATGCAACCATTAAGATTCTGCACATCAATACCCATTTTCGAGTACATGAGTGTTATAGTTGATGTGGGCCTCCAACCACCTATTCACATAAATGCTGCTTCAAGAGCAGAGGAAAGATGCCCTGCAGGAAAAAACTTTAACCAATACTAGAAAACATGCCTCAACACAAAACTCTATTCAATTGGGGCAAGTAGAAAGAATCAAACACACTAAAGCCCAAGAATACTTGCATTCTCTTCTTGGCCACCCAAAAGTGGATTGAAATCTCACTCTATCACCTACACACGTATATACAATAGATTCTCTAAAATTTATCATTTTAGCTTGAATGTTTTACTTACTAGACACAATATGTGTAAGCCAGGCTGTTAGTCAAGACAATTTTTGTGATGAGAGTTTTGGAAAGAAGAGATATAATATGTGCTAAGAATAACTTTGAGAAACAAGCTAGAGTGTTTGAATGGTTTGAGCAATCAATAAGCCCATCTTGAGGCAATGAAAGTAAGCCATTGAGCGTGTTTAGATTAGTATTCTGTGCATGTTTGGATAGAATGACTACAAACTGTGTACTGAAAGTACTCTGTACATGGCTCCCTAATGCAATGAAGGTAAGTCATGTAGTATCCAATTCCAATAGAATATTATTAGTGCCTTTTTAATGCTAGCTTAGAGTACATTTGTGTCAGGCAATTCTCCTGGACAACCATCACTATATTTTATTCTATTCTCTTTCACAGGATGTGTTGCAGAAAAGTTCTAAGTTTTCATTTGCTGAAATGCAGGCCATGGGGACAAATGGAATTGTGAAGGAATGCTTCTTGTTGTATGGACTTATGGGAAAAATGGAATAATTAAGGAATTCTTCTTGTTGTATGGGCTTATGGACCTTAGAGTCTCACAACAGCACAATTCAATACAAGTTAATGCAATCCACAAGCAATGCAACAAATAAAAAGTGTGTGAAGCCTGACCTGAAATAGTTGCAAGCAATCCATCAGTGGTAGGGGGAGGTTTGTGGGAGGCTTTGTAGATGCTCATGCAGTCCTTCACAAGCTGCCTGACATGGGAATCAGGGCTCTTGGAGATGAGGGCGAACTGGAGGGCCTGCACCTTGACCTTCCACTGCAGCCAGAGACCTGAGCCAGCTGCCATGAGTCCTGGGCTTCCATGGGATCGATTAATGCTCGATGCGACGGATTGCAATGCCGAGCGTTGGATGTTGGACGCATGTAGTAGCAGAGCCCCTTCCCCATTGTTAGCCCTCGATTATGCATAGTCTGAATGAGTACCCGCGCTCTTGCGAAAATCAAAAGAGAACTCTATTCTCTCTTTCCTTCTTTTAATGTGAAGGTTCGATCACAAAGTAATTTGAGGTTCATGGAAATTTATGCTATTGGGCTCCAAAAAGCCTTCCCACAGGCTTCAAAAATGTGTCTTTCTAAGGAGCTTGTACCCCCACTTTGAAGATATGCTCTCTCCTCCTCATCTTTCTACATGTTGCAAGCACTTCTCTTACAGTCTATCTAGATAGTAGATCATATTTGAGCATTCTTATTGGCCCAAATGGTGCTAATGTTAATGCCCTGATGGCATTTCCATAGGTTTAATATGTCTTCATCCAATACACCTTTGTCCCCAAACAATGCCATCTTCATCATAACCTCTACATTAAGGCCTGCAATTGTAATCCACCCTGTCACGTTCTTTTAAACAAAGCCTGCTTGCAAGGCAATGCCAGAGAACATGGAGAATTGACTCCCAAGATTGATGGCACATGACACACCATGCATGGATTTTTATAAACTTATTGGGTCTCTCCTTCATGTTTAGCTTCTGCATATACACCTTACATAGAGGGGTGTTCAATTTGTTTATGGAGTACTAGACCACACTTTTCTAGTGCATTTCTGCCATATCTTCGAATGTTCCCTAGGAAAGATGGATCTCCACTCCATCTACTGCTACTTGAGGAACACATCATTCTTCCTGAATTCCAAATGTTTCTTGTGCTTAGCTTGAATCACCTTTTTACCTCTAGCTATGACTTCCCCTTGAATTCCTCTTCGTATGAGTTTAAAATTTCTAACCATCTTCTCAAACTTTTCTTCTCCATCGCTTTGGAATTCTCTATCATCTTTTTTTGGGCCTACCCAATGCTCCTAATGATGATTTTTCCTTAGCATTTAAAATAAAGAAAATAGAGAATAAGGTATTTTGAATTTATTGTTTTGATCCTTTGTACCATTTGACTTCCTTTTCAAGTCTTATATTTCTTGAATATATCTTCTTTGAGTCTTAATATCAAGGTGCTCCTAATTTCCCATCAAGCAAAGTATGTTACAGATGCATGAGGGATGCATGAGGAATACACTCCCAAGTTGAGTCTAATATGCTTCTTGACATGAGAGTCTAGGGCATAGCTACTACTTAAGATGGATGCTTATTGAAACCCAAAACAACTTACTTGTACCAAGCTTCTCAAGAGGATTACCACACAACCTACTTGTACCAAGCTTCTCAAGAGGATAGGTTGAGGAGTGTACTAGATAGCCTGCATGAACCAAGCTCAAAGGACTATGCCAACGGACTATGTTCAGAGGACAATGTGGTGAACAATGCATTACATGAATTTATGCAATGAGGCTAAGTCTCCTCCTTGTGATCTAGAATTGTACACATGCTTTAGTCATTTACTAGAATTTCTTCAAGCTATTTTGATAGAAAAAGATAATTGCATGTTAGGCTTTAGATTTGCAAGCATTAATCACTACATAAAGGGCGTCATTAAAAATTTTTAGTTGTTATCTTTAAGATAACACACAAATTCAGGTGTATCCACCTATAGGTGGTCTAGATCAACTCAAGCTGGCATTGACCATCCCTCTCAAATTGTTGGCCATTGCCCTAGTTACAATGTGGGAAACAAGAGTCCTACTTCAATTCTAGTGTCTTATACGATAATCTCATTGGATCTTCAATCTTCATTAATCTCATTGGATTCATGATGCCAAAATTAGGCCTTTCCTTTGCATGTATTTTTGGTCACTATTGCATGTCACTTGGCTCACAACATACATAATGTAGAAGATAATCAAATGAATTCCTCCATCATATGCTCAGTAATTAAGTCCCCAACCCAAACACATGCATGTTACTTGGCCTATGATAGATATGAACAATCGTAAAGGAGTGTTATAAACTTACTAGCATATATAGCCCCCAACCCAAACACATGCATGCTCTCTTGATAAAGGGCATGCCTAACCACAAGTTGTTGACATTGGCACCTTTAAATCTCAACAAGTAACCTAACGATCCATTGTTGGTATGTTATTATAAAAGTGTAGTTAACTCATCAATATTCAAGGACTCAAATAATATTCCTAATTATTATCCTGAACATATCTCTTTTAATTTTTTGCATAACATTGATGGCACTCCATCTTTTAATCTTTCCCTATTATTCATTTCAAGCTTTAAGTTTTTCCAACCTCACTTATGATTTGAAAAGTTTTATGAAAGTAATTTGGGTTTTATGAAAAGTTTTATGAAAGTAATTTCTTTGTTTCCATCTTGCTTTAACTTTGACATCTCTAGGATTTGGGTTCCTCCTTTTGAGGGTTGTTTGTTTTGTTTGGATTTACCCTTCTCAATCTATGAGATTTTTTCTTTTTACTTCTTTTGTGAATATTTTGCATGAAGTTCTTCCTTATCTTCACTCTTTTCTCCTTGGGTGCTTCTTAGCTCCATTCCTTTACAAAGCACCCACGTTCTTTGCATATAAAGCATGTAACCAAGAAGAGTCAGAATTCTACATTGACTAGCAACTCAATCACATTAGGATCATTGATGCCAGGAGGCATATTCCACGATGAAACAAGAGTCCTACTTCACTTCTAGTGTCTTATATGATAATCTAGGCTATGGATCTTCAACCTTCATTAATCTCACTGGATTCATGATGCCAAAATTAGGCCTTTCCTGTGCATGTATTTTTGGTCACTCTTACATGTTACTTGACTCACAACATACATAATGTACAAGATAATCAAATAAATTCCTCCATCATATGCTCAGTAATTAAGGTCTAATGCTAAAAATTTTGAAAACACCCAAATTCTTTAGAATCAAGCAACTACACCTCCAATTTTACTACTTGGAAGCCTAAGTCCCTTAGCAACTTTGCTAACTCATTCAATCTTAGGTAAATAAGCTTGCTTTTGCTCACATTAGTCACAACCCCAGATAGCTCTAAAAAACTTTCATGCACTTTCATCAAATACATCTACTAGTTGCCTCTCTACTTGCACAATATTGGTAAGTTATTGTTGGCAAAGAATTGGGAGACCAAGTGTCTTCTTAATGGTATAGGAAGCCCCTTGCTTACTCCATGTTGCACCTTCAAATCCAAATTCCTAAGCAAAGGGTTGGTGATTATGGTAGTGAAGAGTAATTGAAACCACTTGTTCGCACTAGCACTCAGCAAATTGAAACCACCACAAGCAAATTTTGCTGCACTGATTGAAGCTAAATGATCATCTCATGTCTCGATGACATCAAAGTTCCTAAATTCAAAAATCAAGCGTGCTCAAAGAAGTACTGTATAAGACAAACTCTTCCATAGCATAAGACAAAAAATATATCTACCTCCAAAACATGAACTTTGAAAGTGAATTAAATGACCACCATGTTGACAAAGAAATGATAGACTATGAATGTACAAGTCATAATAGCTGCATAAATCCACAATGTCTAAGACATGCAAAAGCATAATTGAAGTTACAATTATCTTCATTTAATATTGGCCACTGGCACACCTTGAGCGTGAAGATTGTAGCATTGTTTCTCAAAAGATACAACCAACCTATGCTGCCTTTGAATAATCTTTTGTCAACAGGCTTATGGATGTATGGTACGTTCCAAACTTTGGATGAGGTTGCACAGCTCAGCAATTTGGAGGCGACAATCTAGAGGCAATCAACATATACAGCAATAACTACATTCTTCTTGCTCTACAGCTTTGCACCATCTGGTTGCACATAAGAAGGTGAATGACCTTGGCACTTGGTTCAAAGAGAGTGAGTAGTGGAAGAGAATAAAATGTTGATCCCCTTGCCGATAAGGCATCATCTCACATTAGCCCCCCAAAAATGAAGTTGAGCCTCATATATATCCTACTGAATTTGGAGGATCATGTATTAATAACTCCATCTAATGTTTAGAAAAGCTATCCAAATTATTAGATCCATCTACCCATAGATGATTGGTCATCAGGATTGAGGTATTCTCACATTCCTTGATGGGATTTATTTTACTTATCTAATTAGCAAAGGTACCATACTATTACAACATAAAAAAGCAGCTTTATTTTATTATCATGTTACATAGGGTCCATTAACACAACATCTAGCACATGACAAACACTTTGAAAAACAACATTCTATTGCACAAAAGATAATATATAAAAACATCATTCCATGAAGTAGTATAAAATCCATCTCCCTACAGAGAAAACAATTGTCTAGCCTAGGATATGAGCTTCCAACCCCATAAGATTGGGTTGTATGTGATTACACTACTTCTGTCAACAATACACAGTAGGGAACTTATTAACTTAGAGCTATGATAAGCTTCCCTCAGCATTAAAGGTATCCTATATAGTAGGGTCACTTGGCCTTTTGCCTTCTCAAGCACTCATGTAATCAAAAACACCTATCTCCTAAAAGATCATGGGATTCCAACCCACTAGTGAGTATTTTGGCATCTTATAGGATGCTAAGGCATATTGGGATGGAAATGCCAATGGCTTGAACTACAATGATAAAAATTTTGTCAGATTGTTCCATGAAAAATAATAATTTTAGAGAATAATTTCAAAATATTTGTTATAATTAGACAAAATGATAATTTTCTAGAGTAATGTTAAAATATTCATAATAATATTTTTTGGGGCCATAAATATAGTCGTTGGGATATGATCTTCACAAGTATATATGAATGGTCTTGCTAAAAATTCATGTGTCTATTATTTCTAAGGGTAGAGAAGGGATATGATAGTGCTCATGAATTTTCTTGAGTTGTTCCAAGATTTTTGGGAGCTTTGAATTACCTCTAAGGCTTGACTTATAGGAATAAGGGCTAGAGCAAGTTAGGAGGGATTAGAGGGTAGTATAAATAGACTTGTCATGGATGTTACACTTGGTGTTTGTTATGACCACAAGATGATACTAGCCAAATAGGTGCCTATAGGAGAAGTTGCTACACAAGATTGCACACATCATAATTTTTGAATTGCCAAATGCATAGCATGATTGAAATCCTCATGGAGAGTACATTAAGATCCTCTAGGGGTTCAACCTCTCATGTAGAGATTCAAACCTATGGTTTTTTACCCAACATGGAAGGTTTAAGATGTATAGGAGAGAATAGCCCAACATGATTTCCTCCTCTCCTTGCTTTTTATAGTACTCTATTTTAATATTGGCCTTGTTTAGCATGTTCTTAGCACAAAAAGCATGCTTTTCTTTTAGCTCTCTTATTTTTTCTCAAAAGATAAATTCAAAAATTTTCCAATCTTAATTTGTTCTTATTTTCCTCTTTTGTTTTCCTTTTATTATGATGCACTTTCAATGTTCCATTGAGAATTTGCAAAAGTTTCTACATTGTTTGAATTATTTCACCTACCTTTGAGATTGGTGAGAATTTGATATGCTCCCATCGATACTTTTCTATGGAATTTCTCAACTTCAAACCCTAATGAAATGAGAATATCCAATGAGGATTTCTTTTTTTTGGAGCACTAGTTCTTTGTAAAGGTAATATACTTCCACCCTTGTAAGGCTATTTAGGTGTAGCCTTCTTGTTTTCAAGTCACCTCATAGTGAACCTTAAAGTAGCTTCCTATCTATCATGTTGCAAGCTTCCACATAGAGCTAGCTACAATAGTTGGCAATCACTAGAATCCTTGGTACTTATATTTTTGTGTTAAGACATGAAGATTATAAGTTTAGTTCTAGTTTGAAAGGTGATAATATTTCATCGTACAACTAGCAATGTAGTTTGCTTTATTTTCTATAGCCACATGTTTTGGGCAATGCAATTTAGTTTTTTCTCAATATGGCTACGCACATTGCCTTGGTGGTTCTTTTTTTCCATGTGCACTTCCATGACCAGTATGGTCATGCACTTGGTAATGTGCTTTCCTTTTTAATATGGCTATCTAATTTTCATGATGGGGTATATATGATTGTGTGGTTTTCTTGCCATGCACTTTGAATGTTTGCTCTTGTTGCTCATTTGGACAGTACAGAATATGATGTTAGTATGTGGAGTTTCTATTTAATCCATTGGTGCAATATGCTTTTTTCTCACAAATATAATCATGAGCTTTGCAATAAAATGGATGTCATGGCCATGATATATGCTTGGTCAATGTGGCCATGTACTTTGCTCAACATTGTAAGTGTTATTGTTGCTAAATGCAATGACTCTATTGTTGGGGCCACACAGTTTGTGTTATTCATGTGTACTAAACATCTTTCTTTTAATTTTTTTATTCTTATTGTGATTACCTTTCAACAATTGTGGTCTTGCTTTTGTGTCAATGTGAAAAGCTTAGCTGAGTAAGTATTATACAAATGTAAATGTGTAATCAATGAATATTTATTTACTAATTATACCTAGAAAAATCATGAGTTCCAAGTTAACTTGATAGAATATCTATAATTCCCTAGTTAGAGGATAGTACTTGCTAGTTATGACTAGTAAAAAGTAAAATTTTCTAATTAGGTTGATATTATTACTAGTTATACAATAACTTGCTAGATAATGTTGCTAGATAGGGCTTCAATTTTCTAGATACTATCTAGGAAAAGGATGTAGGTATTTTCAAAGGAATGTGGGGAATGCTCTATATTCCCTATTATAAGATGTAGGGAACGTAGGGACGTTCAAAGGAATGTAGGGAATGCTCTATATTCCCTATTATAAGATGTAGAGAATGCAATTTCCTAGTTATAGATGGGGAATACATACTTGTCTACATAGGAAATATTGGAGAATTTCCTATATTTCACCAAATTTCCTATGTGGGGAACGATTGAAAGTTCCTTGTGTAATGAGCAACAAGTTATAAGGATCCATGTATCCTTGGCCAAAAGAGGTTCTTGCTAGTGACCCCATACCGTAGCCAAAAAGAGAAGACTAGAGTAAAAGATGATTTTGTTAAGTATCTAAGCTATGATTTGTAAAGCCTAGGTCCTTTTATCTTCTTGAAATATTGAAAACATATACATTTGGTTGTTATTTTGCAAATGGATCTTATGGGTAGACTTTTCACTCCATCCCTTAAAGACTAAGTACCATTGTCGGCACAATACACTACAACAAAAAGGCCTCATAGACACACTTTTAGACGCGATTTTTGAATATAGAGAAAATCTTGCGGGTGGGTCTATCCGCCCGTCTATTTGTGCGTCTACCATTTCGGGTCTATAATCGCATGTATGAACGAATTTACACGGAAAAATAGACGCGCAATAGACGCACATATACACGCGCAAATACATGTGCATAATAAACCGAAATTGCTATTTATTTAATTCATTTTTCACAACTATAAGCGCGTCTATTTGGCAATTAGATGGGCATATAGACACGCTTATAGACGCACTTTTACAAGCACCCGTAGACGCGAACGGAAAATAAAAAATATCATTTTTTTAAAAAAAATATTTAATTTATTTTTTAAATTTGAATTATGGAGCTCGTGTATAAGCGCGTGTACTCTGCACTGTAGACGCGTGTATAAACGCGGATTTTCTGCAATTTAGATGCGCGAATAGACGCGCAAAACAGAATTGGAAAAAAAAAACCAGAGAGTATGTGGTTGCAACACATGCTCTTTGTTTTTTTTTTCCCCCTCCCATACATCAGATTGTGCATTTGGGAAAAAGACAATGTATCTTATGGGCACGAGAATTGAAAATAAAAGTCCATATGTTCATTATGGATCAAAAGCATTTACATAAGAAGTTTAAGTGCTTGCGACCTAAAGCGTGGCCACAAGCAGTAGGCTCAAAGATGGATCATACATATACAAAAAAACAGGCCTCATGAGGAGGTATGGTGCTCCTCTACGAATCTGAAGAAGAAACATCTTCGCTAGTACCACCATGACTACTAGCATCACTATCCCCCTTCTCGCTATGCTCCACATCCGGGTTCGCCTACACACACAAAAAATCAAGGTTGTGTACATAGATATGGTGGAGAAAAAGTTATAGTTAGCTATACCTTTAATAGAAAAGTAAGAAAAACATACCTCCTCTAGCTGTCGAATCCTCATGGCCCAGTTGTATTGGTCCTCAGTGATGAAACCCTCCTCATAGAAGTGAAGCCATGTGGCTACACGGTTATGGCTTCGATGGTAACCTACCTCTCTAGGAGTAGGTATCCTACCAACGATAGTAGTCTGCAAAACAATTATGATATATACAAACAATTATGAGTCCCAATATATTAGAATAAATTATATAAAGAATTGAAAGAAATATAAATTTTAAAAAACTAAAAATCAAAATATACTTACAAACTCTACCTCCCACGACTCTCTGTCGCCCGATCCGTAATGGGACGATCCCATGGTTTCCATTTGGATCCATCGCGCCTCTGCGTGCTGGCAACTCTTCACTTTCTCTGTTGCTTTCTTCTTGGCTTTCTTCCACTCTATGCGGTGGCACATAGGTGGTTGGCTATAGGCTCCATGTCCCTCCTCCTGCCTCCCAGTGAGTCCCTGGCTCGTGTCATGAGGTGGGATCTTTTGTTGTGAAGCATATCCCTCACTTTTGTGCATCCCCAATCATCCGAGAATCGCTGACCCTCAAGATTTGGGTACCTTCTATGGACTGCCCTCAACACCTCCTGCCACAAGCCGCTTTTTTGATTTTTGAAGGCAATGAAACAATCTTCATATGTCGCATGCACGACGCTCCTCATGTACGCCATTACATCCCTTCCTTCATCATCATGAAAGATGCCACCAGCATCTGTAACTCTATAGTACTGGCATACAACCTCCTCTACGTGATCTACTAGTGAGGGTGATTGCTCGCCACCTCCTAAGCAACCCCCACACAAGCCTCGTCCTCCCTCTCGACTCTCCCTCCTCCCTCTCTGTCGACTACCCTCTGCCTCGCTGGACGCACATGCTTCTGCAGATGCACATGGTTCTGCAGATGCTTGTTCTTGAGCTGATGCAGGTACATGTGTTGTACATGGAGTACCTGCATATGGAGTACCTGCATGTGGAGTACCTGCATGTGGATTTTGGGAAGTAGTGCCAGGCAAAGATGTCAAAGGCGTTCCAGACATGACATTGAACACCTCATCCGTTGTGGGAGAGTGGCCAAGGTGTCTGGTCATCTCTCTCGTGAAGTCTTCCCTACTAGGAAAACCTCCAAAAAATGCATTGACCCCCTTGCCAAACGAGGCCAATGTATCATTCATGAGATCCAAATCTGGGTCATTGCTAGATGAACCAGGATACGACATCTGCAAAAAAAACACAGGAAAAAAGACAAATTTATTTGCATACAAAAAATCATATATTACCTATATTTTCAAAGATCGTTCTTTAGACATTGAGCATAAAACTTAAGTGCTAAAGCTTCTCATAAACAAGAAAACTGATAAACACAAACATGGGATTTGTCACATTCATCATTGCAAAATAATTTTTTTTTAAAATCAGAGCTGGGAGAGCTGGCACGTGTATAACCGTGTCTAAATTGCAGGTTAGACACGCCCTCAGACGTGCTCCCAAAGTCAACCTTCTGTCCAGCACGTCTATATTCGCATCTAAGATGAAGCACAGATGCGCTGTCAGACGCAAATTCCAGGTCAATCTGTACGCGTGTGTATCCTCGCGTGTAGATTGACCTCCACATGTGCCAACACACGCACTCTAAGAGGCGCCCTCAGACGCTATGAGAGGAAACATTTTTTCGTGTCTATATCTGTGTCTACACTGAAATGTAGATGTGCTATCAGACACGCTCGGTTGGCTGATTTTAGCCCGACGACCGCCATTGATGATTTACAAAATGCAATACAAATGGAATCAAAAATCCTAAATACATAGACAGAGCAGAGAGAGAAAGAGAGAAACAAAGAGAGAAAGAGAGAGAGAGAGAGAGAGAGAGAGAGAGAGAGAGAGTCACCTTGGGTGTTTGGTGTGGCGGGTGGTGGCGCTTCTTCCTTCTCCTTCTTCCTCTCCTTGGTAAGTTACCCTCCCTTGATGCTTACTTGCTTGCTTGCTGCTTCTTCTTGTTCTCCTCTCTCTTGTTCTCTCTTTCTTCCTCTCCTTGGCTTTCCTTTTTCCCTTCTTGTGTGTTTGAAATGAAAGAAGAGGTGAGTCATGAGGAGGTGAGGCATGAAGAGACTAGATGAGGCATGAAGAGACTGCATGTTGGCTAAACTCAAGCTTCAGAACCGCAAAAAACGCAAGAAAGGAAAGGTGCAGTTTGAAAAGAAATGATTTAAGTATGGTTTGAATTTGCACGTGTGCGTCTATTTTTGCGTGTATATGTGCATCTATTGTTCAGATAGATGCGAGTATAGACGCGAACATAGACGCAAAAATAGACGCGTATGTAAACGCAGATATAGACGCACATTTAGGCTTTATCATAATTTTTTGTTTTTAAGATAAGTTTTAGTAGTGTCTTATTATCATAAGTTTTAATGTATTTATGATGATTTTTGTGTATTTAAAATTGAGATCTTATATAAACATATGAATGACAAATATTTTGATGTTGTCATGAATTAGGTTTAATCATGTCGTCGTCATCACCTAGTGTGGTGCATGCTAATGAGTCAATGAGCACATCCTCAAGTGAGGATAAAACATTGCATCTTCATAATCAAGATGCATGGCTACGACGAAAAATTAAATGCATGTGTGATCATTGTCGAGGGTGTATTTTTTAAGCACGTCGAATTGCAATGTCACACCTTAGCTTGTATGGAGAATGGGACCGAGAAAAATCACCGGTATTCATTGTTTTTTTTACCACTAAGATTGCTAGTCTATGTTACGGGAATTATATATCAACGTACATGAAACTCCCTTTTGTGGTTGAGCAGGATGCAGTGCTACATCCTCAGATGCTCCCTCCCAGGCATCGAGAGGCTGCAAAACGTCGACGCGAGGAGGCAGAGTCTTCAAGAAGAGTAGAGACTGACGACCATGATAGTAGCCCTCATGAAATGCCCCATCAAGTCGTAGAGGATGAGATTTTGGACAACATGGTACACCATCTATTCGCAACCGGTTCAGGGAGAAGGTCACTCTACGAAGCCAGATGATCCACTATATGTAGCATCATCTACTCCATTGTATGAAGGTTGTACGTACTCTGTTCTTCGTGCGTCCCTTGAGATACTTAACTTGCAAACAATTTATGGATGGAGTAATGTCAGTTTGGATGCGTTATTGAAGTAGGTATAAATCAGTTTGGATTATGAATCATAATATTAATTGTTCTATTTTGAAATCAGATAGAAATATATGTTGGTGGTTTTTTAACTCACTTTTAAAAATATATGTAGGTTATTATCACAAATGCTTCCAAAAGGAAACAAATTGCCAACTAAGAGAGAGCAAGCAAGACATTACTTGACATCTCTAGGAGGCCTCCATTATGTCAAGATCCATGCATGTGTCAATGATTTTTCTTACTTTCCTATTAAAAGTATAGCTAATTATAACTTTTTCTCCACCTTGTCTATGTAAGCAACCCTGATCTTTTGTGTGTGTAGGCGAACCCAGATGTGGAGCATAGCGAGGAGGGGGGTAGCGACGCTAGTAGCCATGGTGGTACTAGCGAAGATGTTTCCTCTTCAGATTCGTAGAGGAGCACCATACCTCCTCATGAGGCCTTCTTTTCTTGTATATGTATGATATCTCTTTGAGCCTACTGCTTGCGGCCACGCTTTAGGTCGCAAGCACTTAAACTTCCCTTGTAAATGCTTTTGATATATACTGAATACATAGACTTTTATTTTCAATTCTCGTGCCCATAAGATACATTATCTTTTTCCCAAATACACAATCTGATGTATGGGAGGGGGAAAAAAAAAAACCATAGAGCATGTGGTTGCAAGCAACCACATGCTCTCTGGTTTTTTTTTTCCAGTTCTGTTCTGCATGTCTATCCGCACGTCTAAATTGCAGAAAATTCGCGTTTATACGCACGTCTTTAATGCAGACTACACGTGCTTATACACATGCTTCATAATTCAAATTTAAAAAAGAAATTAAATATCTTTTTAAAAAAAGAACATTTTATGTTTTCCGTTCGCGTCTATCAGTGCTTGTAAATGTGCCCCTATCAGGGTGTCTATATGCGCGTGTATATGTGCATCTATTGCGCGTCTATTTGTGCGTGTAAATTCGTTGATACATGTGATTATAGACATGAAATGGTAGACTCACAAATAGACGGGCGGATAGACGCGCTCGTAAGAATTTCTCTATATTCAAAAATCGCATCTAAATGTGCGTCTATGAGGCCTTTTTGTTGTAGTATAAGGGGGGTTTATATAGGGCTTAAGGGGGGAAGAGGGGAACCACCATGTGGCTATGCATGGCTCCCCCCCCTGGACACCACTTCACCACATCACCACCTTCTTCCATTCCCTTCCCTCCAGCCATGCATCGGCTGGGGGAATTAGTAAAAAAATTTACCTTTTTTTCCATCATTATCCATTTTTCCCCCTTCCAAAAGGGTGTTTCCCCATGGTTATGCGATCCTGAACTCCCGGGCTCGATTTCACAATGCGGAGGCCTCATTTTTGCATGTGTAGGCTACGGATTAAACTGCCAGAAATTACAATGCGGGAGAAAATCTTGCACAGGTTTTTACATGGCGTGTGGGGAGTCAAGTTTGGCAATATTTTCGAGTGGGAATATTACATTCTCTCCCCCTTGGAGGAATCAAGATGTCCTCATCTCGAGAAGAACTCGGGGTATTGTTGGTTGAGAGTACTTTCATCCATCCAATTGGCATCCTCCTTGGGATAATATTTCCACTGGACGAGGCATTCTCTCAAGATTCTGGATCTCAATTGTCTCTCCCTAACATCTAAGATCGTGTCAGGCCATAGCTCAAGGAATTCTTGGCTAGGCATTACAACTTTTTGATCATCAAGTACATGCCTAGGATTAGGTACATACTTCTTCAGTAGGTTGATGTGGAATACATTATGAACCTTAAGCTTCTCAGGGAGTTGCAGTCTATAAGCATTGGGTCCTGGGCACTTGAGGATCTTGTATGGTCCACAATACCTTGGACTTAGCTCCTTGCAATCTCCTAAGGATAGGGAACTCTTCTTTGGGTGTACACGAATGAAGACCATGTCTTCTTCTCAAAAGTTCTATCTTGACATTTCAAATCTGCGTAAGCCTTCTATCTATCCTTGGCGGTTTTACGTGAGCGGTGATCGAGAGCAAGCCTCACTCACAACCGGATAACGAGATGTTAAGGAGTGCCGCTTGGGGTAATTGACTTTGTCGAATGCACTACTGAATTTAAAAAATTCAGATATTTGATAAAACACCACAAAACAAGACTAAAAACAATGCCTCTTATAGCCCACAAAAAATTTAAAACCCGTGGATAGAGCATCACACAAACATACAATGAAAATACTAATAATTCGAAAACAAACTAAGAGAAATATATTCTCATACCTTAACAACCTTGATCCAATGCTCATCGCTTTCACATCCAAAGGCTCCGACTTTCAAATTAGCATGACAAGAGCTCACTCTAGCATGCGATCCTCCACTCTCCTCTCTCACATAATACAATTGTAAGCGACGGGGAAGGCCCTCAACTCTCCAATCTCCTCTCCTTATATAGTTTTCTATCCAGACTCACACACATTAGGCTTTTTGCTTTCAGCTTTTGGATTTTGCTTTTCTACTGTTTTTCACTATTTTTGTTTTTTCTGCTTTATGCTTGTTTGTAACTTGTTTGGATCATAACTTCGTCATTTTAACTCTGAATATAGTTGTTCGGGTACTCAAAACGATTCGAACATATCTGGTCGACAAGCCAACGTGGGCAGAATTACAAAAATCCATCAAAATCGGACAAAAATACCGATTTTTCTAAATCGCATCATTTTTTCTCTATATTTTATCTTGGATGATTTATTCCCTTCCTTGGTCTATTGTTCTTGTGATTGCATACACTTTCAGCACACTTGTCCTCTTTTCCTTCAAGAAATACTCGTTGACGATGTATAAAGTACGATCTTTTCCTTTGATCCTTGAGTCTTCAAAATAAATATTCTTTAGATATGAACTTGTTTTTTATGCAGTGTGCCCTAGCAAGAATATGGTTTTTTGAAATGAACTCCGTGCCCAATCATTCATGATTTGAGAAAATATACAATATAAAATCGATGCTATGCAACCATTCAACTGATGCTTCACACAAAAATATGGATGCACTAAAGAAATTGTGCCTAACCTATCTAGATGTGCTCGTGCGTCATGCAAAATGCAAACATAGTTCCTTAATTATTTAAATCCTTATCCTCATCTGTCAACGCTCTTCAAAAAAATATAGCATACTCCGCTCCTCCCGCCCATAATCTCCCAATCACTCAAGAAATGATGGTCCTCAAGATGCTGAACAGATAAGAACAACCCTTCTCACAATTGATGGCATCCTTCACGACCCTCTAACTCACTGAACCACCTTACACTCTTAACTAGAAGTTTCTAACTTTGTGATGAACATCCCAAATGGTGTGTGCGATAAACGTGTGTGCTCAATGATAGATGCTCTCTCATGTGCGCGTGCATCTAGAATTTACTACATATAGTTGCAATGAACCTCATGCCATGCTAGTGCTCAATGATGGTGCAAAGCGTGCTTAATCCCAACCCATGGCATGGAAAGATTTGATAAGGATAGGAGACGACCCGCAAGTGTAGTGCATCAACAAGTGCAACGTGAAGTGCTCGTGAACCCATTATCCCCTGTGGTGTGCAAGAGTCTCAACAAGAAAACATACCTTGCTCCTCAATGTTCGCTAGCTATTGACAAACACAAGCTTCATCATGTTCAAAAAATACCAAGATCGACCAAGGCTATCAAGTTTCACACTTAACAAATCAAACAAAATGACAGAAGCAAATCCTAGACTAAACAAACACAAGAAATGCAACTACCAAATAACAAAACAAACTGTCACGCAAATAACTAAGCTAGCAAAAATGAATCCTAACTATAGTTAGAATAGGGGTTTTCAGTTTCAAAAAAACACTTGACATAGTTAGCCCTCCCCCTAGTCCACAAACATTTATGTGCAGCAGTTGCTTTCATAAAACGATGCAACATTTATAAGCAAATCAAAAATCAAATCCAATGATGTATCCACAATCTTCTCAATAAACACAAATGGTACATTTCTCTCAAACAACTCCTTTACAAGTAGACAAAAATCATCCATGAAATTCTGATCAAAATCCTTGAGACAATCTTCACCATCTAAGGAAAATACATCATCCTCCAAATTCTTCAGATCCCTCAAATCATAAACACACTCAAAAATGTTCATATCCCACCCATCCTCCCTAGGAAAAACCATGTTACTTCTAGAGTCTCTAAATAAAGTTTTGACCATTTCTTTGTTGCCAATCTCAAATTCATCCACTGATCTCATCTACAACTTCTCCTAAAGATAATGTAAGGATCTCCTAACTCAATCACATCAAAAGGAGTCAACTCCGGACTCATAACACCACAAAAACCAACAACATCCACAAATGGGGTCACTCTAGGACACCGAGCCACATCACTCAACTCATCAACAATACAAGACTCCATCAAGTCTTTCACACACAAAGAGTGGTAAACACCTTCCATAGTATCCTTACAATAAACCTCACAAAAAACTGAACAAACTTTCACCTCTACATCATCACAAATAACATCTTCACTATACAACAATTTTGGGTCTAAAACCTCAACCAAAGACTCCTTAACTACCAAATCCCCAACTACCTCCTCACAAACCTCTTCCAACTCTATTTTCTTGATTTTAAACCACTCTACCCTCAAATTCTCAATCCTTTTTAAAGACTTACTCAAATTCTCTCTCACATCCTCATCAATGTCACTCTCAATATCCTCAAAACCCCAATCAGAATCATCACAAACAACATCAAAAACTTCTGGAGAATTCAAAGAAACTACAAGACTATCAAATGAAGTTTTCTCTTTCACATTGTTGCCTAAAACAACCAAACAATCATCATCACAACTATCAAGGAGTAAGAGATTAGGTTTACTCAAAACCACATCATCAACACCATAAACAAAAGCCTCTCTAGGGCTACTCAAACCATCAACAGCCAACTCAAAAGACTCAACTCAGTCAACAACACCAACACCAGAATTACAACAAGAGTCAGAACCTAAAACCTTCATACTCTCTTGATCATCAAACTCACAACAAATCTCAACAAACTCATCAGGCAACAAATTCGAACCCTTAACTTCATCTTGAAAACTTACAGTTTCTAAGCCCTCCCCCTCATAGTTTTCAGAAATACTCAAAAATTCATCCTCTATTCTCTCTTCATCTTTCAAACAATCAGATCCATCTATACTATCACCAAGGCAAAAAAGCTCACTCTGTAAATTGTGTTTACTCTCTTCAACATTGCCATGACTATCAGAATTTTCATCACACCTTCCCTCAGCAGAAATATCAAAACTTTCTTGACTCTCATCCTCTCCCAAGGAACATGAGAACTCTTGGTCCTTTAAAAAATCTGGTCTCTCATTTGCTTCTTTATAACTTAGATGAAACTCTAGCTCATCCTTACACTCATCAAGCTCCAAAGTATCATTAGTCAATCCCTCTTCTTTAGTTAAATTACTAATCACTCGACTAGAAGTATCCGTGGTCAATGGGTATGAATTCACACTCCTAGACTCTTCACTCTAATCATTCAAACAATTATTTTTCTCCTCAACCACCCTAGGGAGTTTCTCCTCACAGACTTCAATTGATTTATCACAAGTCAACTCATCTCTCCTAAATAGAGAATATAATATACCTCTCTCAGGATAGGCATAACTAACTCTCTTCTCCTCAAAAACTTTTCTCTCAACTCGCCTTGAACTCAACCTTTCCCTTGGTTCATCATACCCTAACTCTTTTTCTCTTTTGGTCTTCCTCTGTTGATATTGAGCTATGTTCACCGCTTCCTCAAAAGTCTTAGTGTTTTTTACCTCTAATTTCACTCTCCAATCTTCTAATTTCAACCCATTTACAAGTACATTATCTTCAACATAACAGGGGCTATCTCACCTTCTAACAATGTTAAAATCCATCGATTCCAAAATCTTTCAAACTCCCTAGCAAAATACTCAACACATTGATAATCTTTTTGAACAGAAGTTTCTATTTTTGCCCAAATCTCACTTTGACTTTCTCTTCTTTTAAACCTACATAGAAAAGCATTTTTAATGGTCTCATAGTCCAAATTTTGTCTCCTAAATTTCAGGCTTCTCTCAAAGTCAAGCAACCAATTTCATGCTTCTTCTTGCAATTGATATCTAAGAATTTGGAGTTTATCCTTAGGGTTAGTCACTCTCTCTATCAAACAACACAGCTCTATTTTTTCTAAAAATATTTCGGGATCTTCAGTATGATTACCATGAAACTCAGGAAAATCATTAACCATTTTCAACAATCAGAAGAAATCAAAACAAACTCACATTCAAAAAAACAACAATGTGAATTTCGGCACTCCTGAGTGGAGCCACCACAAAAGAGATGTTATGTGAGCGGTGATCGAGAGGAAGCCTCACTCACAACTCGATAACGAGATATTAAGGAGTTCCGGTTGGGGTTATTGAATTTGTTGAATGCACATCTCAATTTGAAAAATTCAGATATTCGATAAAACATTACAAAACAAGACTAAAAACAATGCCTCTTATAGCTCACAATCACTCAAGAAATGATGGTCATACTCTCCTCCTCCCGCCCATAATCTCACAATCACTCAAGAAATGATGGTCCTCAAGATGCTGACCAGATATGAATAACCTTTCTCACAATTGATGGCATCATTCACGACCCTCTAACTCACTCAACCACCTTACACTCTCAACCAGAAGTTTCTAACTTTGTGATGAACATCCCAAATGGTGCGTGCGAGAAACATGTGTGCTCAATGACAGGTGCTCTCTCATGTGCGCATGCATCTAAAATTTACTGCATATAGTTGCAGCGGAACTCATGCCGTGCTAGCGCTCAATGATGGTGCAAAGCATTCTTAATCCCAACCCATGGCATGGAAATATTTGATAAGGACAGGAGACGACCCCCAAGTGTAGTGCATCAATAAGTACAACGTAAATTGCTCGTGAACCCATTATCCCTTGTGATATGCAAGAGTCTCAACAAGAAAACATACCTTGCTCCTCAATGTTCGGTAGCTATTGACAAACACAAGCTTCATCTTGTTCAAAAAATACCAAGCTCGACCAAGGCTATCAAATTTCACACTCAACAAATTAAACAAAATGATAGAAGCAAATTCTAGGCTAAACAAACATAAGAAATACAACTACCAAATAACAAAACAAACTGTTACGCAAATAACTAAGCTAGCAAAAATGAATCCTAACTACAGTTAGACTAGGGGTTTTCAGTTTCCAAAAAACACTTGACAGCGGCTTGGATGTCTTATCTTATTGACTTCATTTGGTCATCCATATCTTCTAGCATTTGCCTTGAAGCTTCAACCCTTAGGGTTGGATCCGAGAAGTTTAAAAGACTTCGACAGTCATGCCCATATAATGCTTGAAAAGGGGTCATCTGAATACTTTGTTGGTAAGAAGCATTGTAGGCAAAATCAACAGTGGCAAGTATTGAATCCACCTTTTTGGTTCACAGCAGCAGTGTGCCCTTAGCATATCCTCGATGACTTGGTTGACTCACTCTGTTTGACCATCAGTTTGGGGATGGTAAGGTGTACTAAAATAGAATTGAGTCCCAATGGCTTCAAAGATAGATCTCCAAAAGTGTGATGTGAAGAGAGAACCACGATCACTAATGATTCTTCTGGGCAACCCATTTAGCTTGAATATCTCCTTCATGAATAACCTTGCAATGTCAGAGGCTTTATAGTTTGTCTTAACAAGAATAAGGTGTGCAACCTTAGTAGGCATATCCACCACGACCAGGATGGAGTTATATCCTCCCTCAACCTGGGGTAGGCCAACAACAAAGTCCATACTGATGAATTCCCATTTCATTTGGGGAATGTTAAGTGGTTGCAACTTTCCTAGCATTTTGACATGTTCGGCTTTAATACGTTGACAAAACAAACACTCAATGACATATTTGAGAACGCCACCTTTAAGCCTCTCCCAATAGTAGCTCTTTCTGACTGCATTGAGTGTCTTGGCATAGCCAGGATGTCCTAAGAAAGGGGAATCATGAGCTTCCCAAAGTATCTTCTGCTTGAGTGACTGGCTTGCCAGTATACATAATCTCATTCTATAGTAGACAAGTCCACTATCGATAGAGAATTCATGATACTTAGCCTGTAGCTTTTGGTCCTGATCCTTGATAGGGATCTTCCTTAGCATCTTTTGATAGGTTAGATCATGGTAAGCTTCTTCTCTATCTAGCTCAAGTATTGGGTTGTTTGGCATGGATACCTTTGTGGCTAGAGATCTAGCTATTGATGGATTTTGCAAGATTAGAGAATTAAGGAATGCCTTGCGACTAAGTGCATCGGCAACTACATTCTCCTTTCCAGGTTGGTATTTGATTTCAAAATCATACTCCTCCAGCACTTCAATCCATCAACGTTGCCTCATGTTGAGTTCGTTCTAGGTAAAGTTCCACTTGAGACTTTTATGATCTCTCACTAGGGTAAACTTGTTACCTAGTAGGTAGTGTCTCCAAAGCTTGAGAGCATGGATGAAAGCTAACAACTCTAGGTCATGGGTAGCATAATTCTTCTCATGGCTCTTCAGTTTCCTTGAAGAGTATGCTATAGGATGACCTTCTTGCATAAGCACACATCCTAAGGCAAGCGTGCTAGCATCAGTTACTACTTCGAACTCCTTACTGAGGTTCGAAAGTTTCATGATAGGTGTTGATACCAAACTTCGCTTTAATCTATCAAAGCTAGATTGTTTAGCAGGTGATCATGCAATCGATGTTTGCTTCTTTAGTAAATCTGTCGGAGATGCTGCAATCAAAGTATAGTTTTGGATAAAGACCCTGTACCATCCTGCCAATCCAAGAAAACTGCATATTTCTTTGACAGTTGTAGGTACTGGCCATTCTAGAACATCTTTGACTTTGGCCGGATCCACTAAGATTCCTTCTACTGACACGATGAATCCTAGATATTCAATCTGGCATTTGAAGAATGCACACTTCTTCATCTTGGCATAAAGCTTGTGTGCCCTCATTGTCTCAAGGACAATGCAAAGCTGGGGTTCATGATCTTCTTCCTGTTTGGAATAGACTAAGGTATCGTCGAAGAAGACGAGTACAAAGTTGTCAAGATATGGCCTAAAGATATCCTGCTTTAACCTATTGAAGGTGGCAGGTGCATTCGTAAGCCCGAATGACATGACTAGGAACTCAAAGTGTCCATATCTTGTGTTGAAGGCCATCTTTGGGATATCTTCTTCCTTGATCCTTATCTGTTAGTATCCAGACCTGAGATCAATCTTGGAGAAGATCTTTGCACCTTGAAGACGGTCAAGAAGTTCATCTATTTTAGGAATAGGATACTTGTTCTTAATGGTTGATCGATTCAACCCTCTGTAATCAATACACAGCCGAAGCTTTCCATTCTTCTTCTTCTGGAATAACATTGGAGCTCCCCATGGTGAACTGCTGGGATGGATGTAGCCCTAATCTAACAGTTGCTCTTCAAGAAATACGTCTGCGTACTCCTTTAGTAATAAAGATCCTTCACTAGACTCCTGCTTCTGATCTAGCTTATTAAGCTTAATCAAGTAGACAGGTAGTCCCTTCCTAACTCCCTTTATATTCCGAGATGCCTTGGCCAATTGAATTTTCGGCTTTCCATCCTCTCCTTGAGTTGTGACTAATTCCCCTTCAGAGTCTCGAAAGGAAACTTGGCCCTTTCCACAATGAATGTGGACGTTATTAGGTTTAAGCCAATCCATTTCGAGCAACCTCTCATGGATACCTAGTTTCATGACCCTGAATCTGACCAATGTTAACTTTCCTCCCAGAAAGAATTCCACCTTAGCAGTTTGCTTGGTACAAGTGACCTCACAACCATTTGCTAATTCCACAAGCAAGGTAGGTGCTTCTATTGTGCCTATTCCTAATCTTCTTGCACAAGCTAGTAAAATAAAGGAATGCATACTGCCACAATCAATCAAGGTTTTGAAGCCTTTACCTTGATAGTCCGATGGTGTCTGAATCACCGAAAACTTGCAATTCGGGCCTTTCTTGTGAAGGGCAGCATGGACTGTTTCCCTCTCAAACTCTGCTTCCATGGTCGGGTCTTCTTCTTTGCACATTTTCCTGTTGGCAACACAGGCGGTTCTTTCTCTACCTCGGGTGACGGCTCCTTGGCCACAGGCGGTTCTTTGGAAAGTTCCTTGACGTTGTCCTCCACCAAGTTTGGGACATTGCCTTTTGAAATGACCCGGCTCGTTGCAATGGAAGCAACTGAGATTGCAACCATTACCTTGGGTAGGGACAAAGTTATTGACATTATTGATCCTTTCTTTCTTTCTTTGTCATCGATTTTGACCTTGAACTCTCTTCGCTTGGGGCCTATATGCTCCTTTGTTCTGATCATTATAAGTCCAAGTCTTGTTACTTCTTGGTCTGGTCTGCACCTCCTGAATTATGGGTGCAGCTCAAATGAGTGCGTCTTGAAGATCTATTGGGCACATTGATTCGAGGCTGGTATTTACAGGTGGATTTAAAGCGACACAAAATTTTGACACCTGTTGTGTCATATCCATTGGTGGCGCATACTTCAAAAGAGAGACGAACTTTGAGTAGTGTGCATCAATAGTCAGGCCCAGCTGTTTCAGCTCAGAGGAGTCATCCATCTTCTGCGTACGATACGCAGGTGGTAAGTATCTTCCCTGCACATCTTCTTTCAGCTTTTCCCCAGGTGAGAGACCCTTCCTCGATTCCTCGGTCTCTGCATCATTGCTTCCAACAAAGTCTGGCTTCGCCGGTGAGCTTCAGCTTGGCAAGCATTGCCTGGTTGGCGGGTGTGGTACTGGCCGCTTCAAAGTAATCTTCCATGGACTCTATCAAAATCTCATTATTAGCTTGGACAGTCCTTCCCTTCCCGTCAAATTCTGGCGACTTGATCTGCTTGAGAAGAAACTTCTTCTCCTGAATCACGGCCGTACTTGGTGTAGGGTTTGGACTAGGAACCTGTACTTGGGATTGTGCTTGGGTAAAGGATTCTTAACGTTAAAAACTCGCTAATAGTTACTATTATATCTCATACCCAATTCAACTTTTAGCTAAGAAACCTAACCACTTAACTTTTTATCAATACCCATGGACAAGACAATCATTGATAAAAAGAAGTCTTATTTCACTCGTATGGGCTAGCCCTTTCGGAGTACAATATTTCTTGGGATGGTAGAGCAAGTTGATACATTAATTTAGGGAGAATAATGTTGTGTTACATTCAGCTACGTAAACTAGGTAGTAGTATGGATTTGGGCCATGGATCTTCAAGAATCGATAAGTCATCGGAAGATTAGAATATCCTTTCCTTTGGTACCCATTCTTCTCGTAGCGTCCCAACACCTTGATCCTGTCGGCGGGGATTATGCGGGTCACTTTCTTGTACACATACGTGTTCAGCTTGAACTTCTGACCTTCGACATGTAAGGTTGCCTTTACATGAGCCTCAACAAAAATGAAGAGCTCCACGATCTTCAAGACCTCCAAGCACTTGATTCTCTTTAGGTTGGTTTGAAGGTAAGCAAACCGTTGGGAAGCTATGTAATAGATTCCTGAATCACTCATCCATCTTTATTCCACGTACAAAGGCGATGGATTGTAAATGTGGTCTAGGATGTTCATCATATCGATCCTTCGTCGATAATCTCAGGCATGCATCGTGGTCATAAACGTGACTTGGAACACGAAGAATATGTTCCATGCTTCATAATTCTGCAAGACAGCATCGGTAAGTAAGGAAATGTTCTTAACAGCAACATTTGCTTTACTTCTTCTTATTAAGTTTTCTTATAAAGAGAGATCCTTCGTTGGTTCGCTTTGATACCAACTGTAACGTGTCCATCTGTTTCCTTACAAGACACGTCTTAGCAACCCATTGGAAAGAGGGTCTAGAAGGCTCCGCCCGAAACTCCCATGGAATGTTACGAGGTTTGCGATCTAGGTCTTTCCGAGTCTGCCACGTAGCGGAAGTATTCCGACCGTTCACCGGTCTTAGGACCACCTGAATTAGGGTTTTGCCTAATGGTCAATTTCCTAAAACGACAGCTAGCGTCAAACCCTAGGCGAACTACTTTACGCAGGAATGTCAAGATTGAAGCGCATTCATGCTGCACTTGGTTCAAGGATAATGGGAAACGAGAGGGATGCAAAGCTCGACCTCTTTGCCCATAAGGCATAGTCCCATTCCGTTCCCCTAAAACAGCATAAATCAGAATGCTAGTAACCTAAATTCTAGGTCAGTGCCCTTGCTGTTCATTTCGTTTGAGAAGAGCTCCTTGATGTCCATTTTGATTGAGAAAAGTTTCCGGCCAACCGAGACCACTCATCCGTAGGACGGACCCGTGGCCACATCCACCGCACTTTCCTCAAGGTTGCTTTAGTTGTCTAATTACCTACCACATTTAGTTGGACATACATTAAGCAGCTTCCTTAATTAGCCAGTTAGACACTAGTTTCTTCACGTAATCTTAGCACTTGACATAGAAAAACAATGCCAAACAAGTTCCTTTTCTACAGGTTATCTTATTTATCTTTAGAATACATCCATAAAGTCCAGCCCGCAGGCTAATCCATAATCCGCCGGAAGGCAATACATAATCCGCCTGAAGGCTATCCACCAATCCACAAGGATTTACCGCCAGAGCCCCCTTAGCACCCAAGCGTTCTCCTGCTCCAAGTAGCGCTCAATAGAGAGACCTCACACGGCGGGTTCGGTCCATGTTCCCGGCGCGGCTAACAATCCCCTTGGTTAGGGTCAGGTAGACAGTCAGGGATAATTGATGCTGCCTCTCCCTTCAAGCCTTCAACCTGAAGCATTAATTAACTTTTTACCTTTTAGTTCTTTGAGCAAACAATGCAAACAGTGCTCCTAAATTGTTACAAGCACAATCAATCTAGTGGTCATTTATTTGGCCAACTGCTAAGGAGTGAATCCTTCTCTCCGAATGCATCCAGCATTCGATCTGGGATCAATTGCGACTTGGCAAGATCCCCCAAGGATTTGTTTGTTTTCCCTTTTGTCCTCTGGTTAGGGCCATATGCTGTTAACCCAACTTAACCAACACCTTAGGTTTTATAATTCAATAGTAAATCTAGGCGACCATATCGCTCTAACATGATTGATCCTTTACTTCCAAGCAAATACATGTCTTCCCTTAAGTTGGCAATTGTCCCCAAGAAAGGTGATGTAACATGATGATTACTCATCCTCTTGCAAGTTAAACTTGCACAAGAACCTGCCAACCTCATTCCAAGGAATGGCAAAACTCTCTTGTGATCAAACCACAAGGCCATGCGACGTTGCAACTTGTTGCATAAGTGTCGCATCTAATCCATGGGATCATTTCACCCATTGAATGGTGTTTCTGGGTCAAGGAATTATGTTTAGATAAGAAGCAGGGTTTAGGGTGTCTTCTTACCCAACCCAATCCTAATTGCACTAGGCCGACAACATTTGGTATTCCAAACTCAACCCGAGTTTTAATATTAAGTTGGTCGATCCTTAGGGTAGAGACCCTAGATCGTTATTTGCATGAGCCTCCCATTGACCCAACATCCCATGAATGTGGATAGGACCTTTGGGTTTGAGGGTTTTGACTTGGCAACAAGTGTGAAACTAGGCCGAATCCTTAACGTGCTATACCCTAGTTAGTGCTTGGGGTATTTATCATATCGACTGAACCATGCCTATACGAATCCCTTGCGTGTTAGGTGATTTAGATAATTCGATCTACTTGTCTTGCGACAAGGACGAGCCATTCCTAGAGATGATAAACATGATCTAAAAGAGAAAACTAGTTGCAACATGTCATAATACACGTAAACATGCGATTCATTGCTTCTACGTACCACTAGATTCGCAATAACCCTATCCTTTCTTGTTCAAATCAAAACACAAAATAATTTGCAGAATAACTTTCATAGAACCTACTAGGACTTACATCAAAGAATCATGCCTACAACCCTTTTTCTAAGCTTTGGAATTTCATGCTTTAATAAACCATGCAACTTTTCCCTAAATGCAACTCTTGATGAATGAATTTTTCACACGACGAACGTGCAACATGCAACCCTTTCCTAACTACAACATAGTTAAATGAAGTTCATGCAAAGTGAATATTGTAGGACTAGTGTTGGCTTATTCCATCTTGCAAGCACATGCCACATGCAAATCCATAGATTCATTTTCATACTCTGCAATTACTTTTTGAATAACATCCTACGGGTGTTAATGACTTTTTCCCATGAGCCATTACAATGAAGATTTTTCCTAAAAATGTGACATACACTTATTCTTTCCATGTCTAGTCAAAAGTGCACTTAATATTTTCAACCTTATAATGATAGGCAATAGGCGTTTTAGGCTCGTCACTTTGAAATGCATGACAAGGCAACATGCTACTAAGGTCATAAGATGGATAGACAATTTGTGTTCTTGATATTGAAAATGCCAATAACCCAATTGCATGTCATGAACTAATTTTAGTAATCGACCAAATAGGCAATTTTACCTCAATTGCATTTTAACTAGGCTAGGTGAATTTGATCATGCATAGGTGCTTCCTATTCCATGAAAGTTATTGTACTTAATGCATTATTTTTGCGTAGAATCAAAATCGAAAAACCTGGGCTTGTGGGCTCAGGGACATTTCCACGTGATTGTTAGGAGAAGAAACTCCCGTAGGCACGCCTTGCAACTTCTTGCGGGCCATCGTAGGCGTGATTACAGACTTCCGGTTTGCCTTTACCCTTATGCGATCGATGAATTTCCTCCATCCTTGGTAAGTAGCCTCAAGATCTTGCCCTTCTCCCTCGTACGCAGGAGATACCTTCACCGAAATGTGGATCTTTGAAAATACCGGGGCTTGTGGGATTTGGGCTTATGGGAGGGCTTGTGGGAATGGGGCTTTTACAAGGAGGTTTTTAAATAGCTGGTGTGGCCATGCGGAAACAGGTCTGAAGGAAGGCCCCTTATGGAAGCTTCTATGCTTCAGAAGCTTACATGGAAGAGGGAGGGAATTTGTAGATTAACGTCGGGGGACGGGGGGGGGGAGAAAGCTTATGATTGGTTTGGTCAAAGAAATGGCAGCGGCCTGACGGCCTAGCGGCCCAAAGTGGCAGTATTGGCGGACTGGCCTGGGTGGCGACCTCCATGACTGAGGGCGGAAATTCACCATCCTCTCCTTCTCCTTATCTGTGTCAGGGAAGCCTCTTCCTCATTTTGTGCAGCACGGCCACGTTCATCAGCTAATAGATTATCCACTGCTCCTCATGCACAGGCGGCGGCTATTCCTTGCACGGCAACCTATCCTCTCTCTCACCTCCCCTTCCCCCCCAAGGCTAAGGGGGGTTTATATAGGCCTCAAGGGGGGAAGACAAGAACCACCACATGGGTATGCATGGCTCCCCCCCCTGGACACCACATCACCACCTTCTCCCATTCCCTTCCCTCCAGCCATGCATCGACTGGGGGAATTAGTAAAAAAATTTGCCTTTTTTTCCATCATTATCCAGTTTTCCCCCTTCCAAAAGGGTGTTTCCCTGTGGTTATGCAATCCTGAACCCCTGGCCTCGATTTCACAATGCGGAGGCCTCATTTTTGCGTGTGCGGGCTACGGATTAAGTTGCCAGAAATTACAATGCGGGAGATAACCTTGCATAGGTTTTTACACGGCGTGTAGGGAGTCAAGTTCGGTCATATTTTTGAGTGGGAATATTACATTTGTCCCCTTGGAGGAAGCGATATGTCGTCATCTTGAGAAGAACTGGGGGTATTGTTGGTTGAGAGTGCTTTCATCCATCAGAGTGGCATCCTCCTCGGGATAATCTTTCCACTGGACAAGGCATTCTCTCAAGATTCTAGATCTCAATTGTCTCTCCCTAACATCTAAGATCCTGTCAGACCATAGCTCAAGGACTTCTTGGCAAGGCATTACAACTTGTTGATCATCAAGTACATGGCTAGGATTAGGTACATACTTCTTCTGTAGGCTGATGTGGAATACATTATGAACCTTTAGCTTCTCAGGGAGTTGCAATATATAAGCATTGGGTCCTAGGCACTTGAGGATCTTGTATGGTCCACAATACCTTGGACTTAGCTCCTTGCAATCTCCTAAGGATAGGAAACTCTTCTTTGGGTGTACGCGAATGAAGACCATGTCTTCTTCCTCGAAGGTTCTATCTTGATGTTTCAAATCTGCATAAGCCTTCTGTCTATCCTTGGCGGTTTTACATGAGCGGTGATCGAGAGCAGGTCTCACTCACAACCTGATAATGAGATGTTAAGGAGTGCCAGTTGGGGTAATTCAATTTGTCAAATGCACTACTCAATTTGAAAAATTCAGATATTCGATAAAACACCACAAAACAAGACTAAAAACAATGCTTCTTATAGCCCACAAAAAATTTAAAACCCGTATGCCAATAGAGCATCACACAACCACACAATGGAAATACTAATAAATTGAAAACAAACCAAGAGAAATATATTCTTGTACCTTAACAACCTTGATCCAATGCTCAGGGCTTTGACATCCAAAGGCTCCAACTTTTAAATTAGCATGACAAGAGCTCACTCTAGCATGCAATCCTCCACTCTCCTCTCTCACATAATACAATTGTAAGCAACGGGGAAGGTCCTTAACTCTCCAATCTCCTCTCCTTATATAGTGTTCTATCCACACTCACATACATTAGGCTTTTTGCTTTTAGCTTTTGGCTTTTGCTTTTCTACTGCTTTTCACTATTTTTGTTTTTTTTGCTTTATGCCTGTTTGTAACTTGTTTGGATCATAACTTCGTCATTTGAACTTTGAATATAGTTTTTCGGATACTCAAATTGATTTGAACATATCTGGTCAACAAGCCTGTGTGGGTAGAATTACGAAAATCCATCAAAATCAGACAAAAATAACAATTTTTGTAAATCGCATCATTTTTTCTCCATCTTTTATCTTGGACGACTTATTCCCTTCCTTGGCCTATTGTTCTTGTGATTGCATACACTTTCAGCACACTTGTCCTCTTTTCCTTCAAGAAAAACTCGTTGACGATATATAAAGTACGATCTTTTCCTTTGATCCTTGAGTCTTCAAAATAAATATTCTTTAGATATGAACCTGTTTTTTATGCAGTGTGCCCTAGCAAGAATATGGTTTTTTGAAATGAACTCCATGCCCAATCATTCATGATTTGAGAAAATATACAATATAAAATCGATGCTATGCAACCATTCAACCAATGCTTCACACAAAAACATGGATGCACTAAAGAAGTTGTGCCTAGCCTATCTAGATGTGCTCATGCATCATGCAAAATGCAAACATAGTTCCTTAATTATTTAAATCCTTATCATCATCTCTCAACGTTCTTCAAAAAAATATAGCATACTCCGCTCCTCCCGCCCATAATCTTACAATCACTCAAGAAATGATGGTCCTCAAGATGCTGACCAGATAAGAACAACCGTTCTCACAAATGATGGCGTCCTTCACGACCCTCTAACTCACCGAACCACCTTACACTTTCAACCAGAAGTTTCTAACTTTGTGATGAACATCCCAAATGGTGCGTGTGAGAAACGTGTGTGCTCAATGACAGGTGCTCTCTCATATGGGCATGCGTCTAAAATTTACTGCATATAGTTGCAGTGGACCTCATGCCGTGCTAGTGCTCAATGATGGTGCAAAGCATTCTTAATCCCAACCCATGGCATGGAAATATTTGATAAGGACAGAAGATGACCCCCGAGTGCAGTTCCTCAATAAGTGTAACGTGATGTGCTCGTGAACCCATTATCCCTTGTGATGTGCAAGAGTCTCAACAAGAAAACATACCTTGCTCCTCAATGTTCGGTAGCTATTGACAAACACAAGCTTCATCCTGTTCAAAAAATACCAAGCTCGACCAAGGCTATCAAGTTTCACACTCAACAAATCAAACAAAATGACAGAAGAAAATCCTAGGCTAAACAAATACAAGAAATCCAACTATGAAATAACAAAACAAACTGTCACACAAATAACTAAGCTAGCAAAAATGAATCCTAACTACAGCTACACAAGGGGTTTTCAGTTTCAAAAAAACATTTAGCCCTCCCCCTAGTCTGCAAACATTTATGTGCAGTAGTTGCTTTCATAAAACGATGCAACATTTATAAGCCAATCAAAAATCAAATCCAATGATCTATCCACAATCTTCTCAATAAACAAAAATGACACATTTCTCTCAAACAACTCCTTTACAAGTAGACAAAACTCATCCATGAAATTCTGATCACAATACTTGAGACAATCTTCACCATCTAAGGAAAATACATCATCCTCCAAATTCTTCAGATCCCTCAAATCATAAACACACTCAAAAATGTTCATTTTCCACCCATTCTCCCTAGGAAAAACCATGTTACTTCTAGAGTCTCTAAATAAAGTTTTGACCCTTTTTTTGTTGCCAATCTCAAATTCATCCACTGATTCATCTACAACTTCTCCTAAAGATACTATGTAAGGATCTCCCAACTCAATCACAACATCAAAAGGAATCAACTCCGGACTCATAACACCACAAAAACCAACAACATCCACAAATGGGGTCACTCAAGGACACCGAGCCACATCACTCAACTCATCAACAAAACAAGACTCCATCGAGTCTTTCACACACAAAGAGTGGTAAACAGCTTCCATGGTATCCTTACAAGAAACTTCATAAGAAACTGAAGAAACTTTCACCTCTACATCATCACGAATAACATCTTCACTGTACAATAATTTTGGGTCTAAAACCTCAACCAAAAACTCCTTAACTACCAAATCCCCAACTACCTCCTCACAAACCTCTTCCAACTCTATTTTCTTGATTTTAAATTGATCTTCCCTCAAATTCTCAATCTTTTTTAAAGACTTAGTACTCAAATTCTCTCTCACATCGTCATCAATGTCACTCTCAATATCCTCAAAACCCCAATCAGAATCATCACACACAACATCAAAACCTTCTGGACAATTCAAAGAAACTACAAGACTATCAAATAAAGTTTTATCTTCGACATTGTTGCCTAAAACAAACCAAACAATCATCATCACAACTATTAAGGAGTAAGAGATTAGGTCTACTCAAAACCACATCATCAACACCACAAACAAAAGCCTCTCCATGGCTACTCAAACCATCAACAACCAACTCACAAGACTCAACTCAGTCAACAACACCAACACCAGAATCAGAACAAGAGTCAGAACCTAAAACCTCCATACTCTCTTGATCATTAAACTCACAACAAATCTCAACAAACTCATCATGCAATAAATTCGAACCCTTAACTTCATCTTGAAAACTTACAGTTTCTAAGCCCTCCCCCTCATAGTTTTCCAAAATACTCAAAAATTCATCCTATATTCTCTCTTCATCTTTCAAACAATCAGATCCATCTATACTATCACCAAGGCAAACAAGCTCACTCTCTAAATTGTCTTTACTCTCTTCAACATTCCCATGACTATCAGAATTTTCATCACACCTTCCCTCATCAGAAATATCAAAACTTTCTTGACTCTCATCCTCTCGCAAGGAACATGAGAACTCTTGGTCCTTTGAAAAATTTGTCTCTCATTTTCTCTTTTACAACTCAGATCCAACTCTAGCTCATTCTTGCAGTCATCAAGCTCTCAAGTATCATAAGTCGATCCCTCTTCTTTAGTTAAATCACTAATCACGAGACTAGAAGTATGCGTGGTCAATGGGTATGAATTCACACTCCTAGACTCTTCACTCCAATCATTCAAACAAGTAGTTTTCTCGTCAATCACCCTAGGGAGTTTCTCCTCACAGACTTCAATTGATTTTTCACAAGTCAACTCATCTCTCCTAAATAGAGAATATAATATACCTCTCTTAGGATAGGCATAACTAGCTCTCTTTTCCTAAAAAACATTTCTCTCAACTCGCCTTGAACTCAACCTTTCCCTTGGTTCATCAGACCCTAACTCTTTTTTTCTTTTGGTCTTCCTCTCTTGATATTGAGCTATCTTCACCGCTTCCTCAAAAGTCTTAGTGTTTTTTACCTCTAATTTCACTCTTCAATCTTCTAATTTCAACCCATTTACAAAATACATTATCTTCAACATAACAGGGGCTATCTCACCTTCTAACAATGTTAAAATCAATCGATTCCACAATCTTTAAAACTCCCTAGCAAAATCCTTAACACATTGATAATCTTTTTGAACAGAAGTTTCTATTTTTGCCCAAATCTCACTTTGACTTGCTCTTCTTTTAAACCTAGATAGAAAAGCATTTTTAATGGTCTCATAGTCCAAATTTTGTCTCCTAAAGTTCAAGCTTCTCTCAAAGTCAACCAACCAATTTCATGTGTCTCCTTGCAATTGATATCTAAGAATTCGCAGTTTATCCTTAGGGTCAGTCACTCTCTCTATCAAACAACACAGCTCTATTTTTTCTAAAAATCTTTTGGGATCTTTAGTATGATTACCATGAAACTCAGGAAAATCATTAACCATTTTCAACAATCAGAAGAAATCAAAGCAAACTCACATTCAAAACAACAACAATGTGAATTTCGACACTCCTCAAAGGAGCCACCACAAAAGAGATGTTACGTGAGCGGTGGTCGAGAGGAAGCCTCACTCACAACCCGATAACGAGATAGTAAGGAGTGGCGGTTGGGGTAATTGAATTTTTCGAATGCACAACTCAATTTGAAAAATTTAAATATTCGATAAAACACTACAAAACAAGACTAAAAACAATGCGTCTTATAGCTCACAAAAAATTTAAAACCCGTATGCGGGTAGAGCATCACACAACCACACAATGGAAATACCAATAATTCAAAAAAAAAACCAAGAGAAATATATTCTCGTACCTTAACAACCTTGATTCGATGCTCGGCGCTTTGACATCCAAAGGTTCCGACTTTCAAATTAGCATGACAAGAGCTCACTCTAGCATGCGATCCTCCACTCTCCTCTCTCACATAATACAGTTGTAAGCAAGGGGGAAGGCTCTTAACTCTCCAATATCCTCTCCTTATATAGTTTTCTATCTACACTCACACACATTAGGCTTTTTGCTTTCAGCTTTTGGCTTTTGCTTTTCTACTACTTTTCACTATTTTCGTTTTTTCTGCTTTATGCCTAATTGTAACTTGCTTGGATCATAACTTCGTCATTTGAACTCTGAATATAGTTGTTCGGTTACTCAAGACATTCCGAAGATATTTGGTCGATAAGCTAGTGCGGGCAGAATTACAAAAATCCATCAAAATCGGACAAAAATACCGATTTTTCTAAATCGCATCATTTTTTCTCCATCTTTTATCTTGGACGACTTATTTCCTTCCTTGGTCTATTGTTCTTGTGATTGCATACACTTTCAGCACGACACTTGTCCTCTTTTCCTTCAAGAAATACTCATTGACAATGTATAAAGTACCATCTTTTCCTTTAATCCTTGAGGCTTCAAAATAAATATTCTTTAGATATGAGCCTGTTTTTTATGCAGTGTGCCCTAGCAAGAATATGGTTTTTTCAAAATGAACTCTATGCCCAATCATTCATGATTTGAGAAAATATACAATATGCAACCATTCAACCGATGCTTCACACAAAAACATGGATGCACTAAAGAAGCTGTGCCTAGCCTATCTAGATGTGCTCGTGCGTCATGCAAAATGAAAACATAGTTCCTTAATTATTTAGATCCTTATCCTCATCTCTCAACGCTCTTCAAAAAAATATAGCATACTCCGCTCCTCCGCCCATAATCTCACAATCACTCAAGAAATGATGGTCCTCAAGATGCTGACCAGATAAGAACAACCCTTCTCACAATTGATGGCGTCCTTCACGACCCTCTAACTCACCGAACCACCTTACACTTTCAACCAGAAGTTTCTAACTTTATGATGAACATCCCAAATGGTGCGTGCGAGAAACGTGCGTGCTCAATGACAGGTGCTCTCTCATGTGCGCATGCATCTAAAATTTACTGCATATAGTTGCAGTGGACCTCATGTCATGCTAGTGCTCAATGATGGTGCAAAGCGTGCTTAATCCCAACCCATGGCATGGAAATATTGGATAAGGACAGGAGATGACCCACGAGTGCAGTGCCTCAATAAGTGTAACGTGAAGTGCTCGTCAACCCATTATCCCATGCGATGTGCAAGAGTCTCAACAAGAAAACATACCTTGCTCCTCAATGTTCGATAGCTATTGACAAACACAAGCTTCATCCTGTTCAAAAAATACCAAGCTCGACCAAGGCTATCAAGTTTCACACTCAACAAATCAAACAAAATGACAGAAGCAAATCCTAGACTAAACAAATACAAGAAATCCAACTATGAAATAACAAAACAAACTGTCACGCAAATAACTAAGCTAGCAAAAATGAATCCTAACTACAGCTAGACTAGGGGTTTTCAGTTTCAAAAAAATAGTTGATATATTTAGCCCTCCCCCTAGTCTGCAAACATTTATGTGCAGCAGTTGCTTTCATAAAACGATGCAACATTTATAAGCCAATCAAAAATCAAATCCAATGATCTATCCACAATCTTCTCAGTAAACAAAAATGGCACATTTCTCTCAAACAACTCCTTTACAAGTAGACAAAACTCATCCATGAAATTCTGATCAAAATCCTTGAGACAATCTTCACCATCTAAGGAAAATATATCATCCTCCAAATTCTTCAGATCCCTCAAATCATAAACACACTAAAAAATGGTCATTTTCCACCCATTCTCCCTAGGAAAAACCATGTTACTTCTAGAGTCTCTAAATAAAGTTTTGACCCTGTCTTTGTTGCCAATCTCAAATTCATCCACTGATTCATCTACAACTTCTCCTAAAGATACTATGTAAGGATCTCCCAATTCAATCACAACATCAAAAACAGTCAACTCCGGACTCATAACACCACAAAAACCAACAACATCCACAAATGGGGTCACTCCAAGACACCTAGCCACATCACTTAACTCATCAAAAATACAAGACTCCATCGAGTCTTTCACACACAAAGAGAGGTAAACACCTTCCATAGTATCCTTACAAGAAACCTCAGAAGAAACTGAAGAAACTTTCACCTCTACATCATCACGAATAACATCTTCACTGTACAACAATTTTGGGTCTAAAACCTCAACCAAAGACTCCTTAACTACCAAATCCCCAACTACCTCCTCACAAACCTCTTTCAACTCTATTTTCTTGATTTTAAATCGATCTTCCCTCAAATTCTCAATCCTTTTTAAAGAGTTACTCAAATTCTCTCTCACATCCTCATCAATGTCAGTCTCAATATCCTCAAAACCCCAATCAGAATAATCACAAACAACATCAAAACCTTCTGGACAATTCAAAGAAACTACAAGACTATCAAATGAAGTTTTCTCTTCGACATTGTTGCCTAGAACAACCAAACAATCATCATCACAACTATCAAGGAGTAAGAGATTAGGTCTACTCAAAACCACATCATCAACACCACAAACAAAAGCCTCTCCATGGCTACTCAAACCATCAACAACCAACTCACAAGACTCAACTGAGTCAACAACACCAACATTAAACCACAACAAGAGTCAGAACCTAAAACCTCCATACTCTCTTGATCATCAAACTCACAACAAATCTCAACAAACTCATCAGGCAACAAATTCGAACCCTTAACTTCATCTTGAAAACTTACAGTTTCTAAGCCCTCCCCCTCATAGTTTTCCAAAATACTCAAAAATTCATCCTATATTCTCTCTTCCTCTTTCAAACAATCAGATCCATCTATACTATCACCAAGGCAAACAAGCTCACTCTCTAAATTGTCTTTACTCTCTTCAACATTCCCATGGCTATTAGAATTTTCATCACACCTTCCCTCATCAGAAATATCAAAACTTTCTTGACTCTCATCCTCTCGCAAGGAACATGAGAACTCTTGGTCCTTTAAAAAATTTGGTCTTGCATTTTCTTCTTTACAACTCAGATCCAACTCTAGCTCATTCTTACAGTCATCAAGCTCCAAGGCATCATCAGTAGATCCCTCTTCTTTAGTTAAATCACTAATCACTGGACTAGAAGTATCCGTGGTCAATGGGTATGAATTCACACACCTAGACTCTTCACTCCAATCATTCAAACAAGTATTTTTCTCCTCAACCACCCTAGGGAGTTTCTCCTCGCAGACTTCAATTGATTTCTCACAAGTCAACTCATCTCTCCTAATTAGAGAATATAATATACCTCTCTTAGGATAAGCATAACTAACTCTCTTCTCCTTAATTTCAATATGATAACCATTAAACTCAGGAAAATCATTAACCATTTTCAACAATCAGAAGAAATCAAAACAAACTCACATTCACAACAACAACAATGTGAATTTTGGCACTCTTCAGTGGAGCCACAAAAAAAGAGATGTTATGCCAGTGGTGATCGAGAGAAAGCCTCCCTCACAACACGATAATGAGATGTTAAGGAGTGCCGGTTGGTATAATTGACTTTGTCGAATGCACAACTCAATTTGAAAAATTCAGATATTCGATAAAACACTACAAAACAAGACTAAAAATAATGCCTCTTAAAGCTCACAAAAATTTTAAAACCCGTATGCGGGTAGAGCATCACACAACCACACAATGGAAATACCAATAATTCGAAAAAAACCAAGAGAAATATATTCTCGTACCTTAACAACCTTGATTCAATCCTTGGTGCTTTGACATCCAAAGGCTCCGACTTTTAAATTAGCATGACAAGACCTCACTCTAGCATGCGACCCTCCACTATCCTCTCTCACATAGTACTATTGTAAGCAAGGGGGAAGGCCCTTAACTCTCCAGTCTCCTCTCCTTATATAGTTTTTTATCCACACTCACACACATTAGGCTTTTTGCTTTCAGCTTTTGGCTTTTGCTTTTCTACTGATTTTCACTATTTTCGTTTTTTCTACTTTATGCATGTTTGCAACTTGTTTGGATCATAACTTCGTCATTTCAACTCTGAATATAGTAGTTTGCGTACTCAAAACAATCCGAACATATCTAATTGATAAGCCAATGCGAGCAAAATTACGAAAATCCATCAAAATCCGAACATATCTAATTGCATACACTTTCAGCACACATGTCCTCTTTTCCTTCAAGAAATACTCGTTGACAATATATAAAGTACGATCTTTTCCTTTGATCCTTGAGTCTTCAAAATAAATATTCTCTAGATATGAACCTGTTTTTTATACAGTATGCCCTAGAAAGAATATGGTTTTTTGAAATAAACTCAGTTCCCAATCATTCATGATTTGAGAAAATATACAATATAAATCGATGCTATGCAACCATTCAACTGATGCTTCACACAAAAATATGGATGCACTAAAGAAGTTGTACCTAGCCTATCTAGATGTGCTCATGCCTCTTGCAAAATGTAAACATAGTTCCTTAATTATTTAAATCCTTATCCTCATCTCTCAACGCTCTTCAGAAAAATATAGCATACTCCGCTTCTCCCGCCCATAATCTCACAATCACTCAAGAAATGATGGTCCTCAAGATGCTAACCAGATATGAACAACCCTTCTCACAATTGATGGGGTCCTTCATGACCCTCTAATTCATCGAACCACCTTACACTCTCAACCAGAATTTTCCAACTTTGTGATGAACATCCCAAATGGTGCGTGCGAGAAACATCCGTGCTCAATGATAGGAGCTCTCTCATGTGCGCGTGCATCTAAAATTTACAGCATATAGTTGCAGCGGACCTCATGCCGTGCTAGTGCTCAATGATGGTGCAAAGCGTGCTTAATCCAAACCCATGGCATGGAAATATTTGATAAGGACAGGAGAGGACCCCCGAGTGCAGTGCATCAATAAGTGCAACGTGAAGTGCTCGTGAACCCATTATCCCCTGTGATGTGCAAGAGTCTGAACAAGAAAACATA
Source organism: Lygodium microphyllum (assembly GCF_053477565.2). NCBI lineage: Eukaryota > Viridiplantae > Streptophyta > Polypodiopsida > Schizaeales > Lygodiaceae > Lygodium > Lygodium microphyllum. The sequence goes on along the minus strand of NC_141150.1, from coordinate 9,409,641 downwards.
CCTTGCTCCTCAATGTTCGATAGCTATTGACAAAGACAAGCTTCATCCTGTTCAAAAAATACCAAGCTCGACCAAGGCTATCAAGTTTCACACTCAACAAATCAAACAAAATGACAGAAGCAAATCCTAGGCTAAACAAATACAAGAAATCCAACTATGAAATAACAAAACAAACTGTCACGCAAATAACTAAGCTAGCAAAAATGAATCCTAACTACAGCTAGACTAGGGGTTTTAAGTTTCAAAAAAATAGTTGATATATTTAGCCCTCCCCCTAGTCTGCAAACATTTATGTGCAGCAGTTGCTTTCATAAAACGATGCAACATTTATAAGCCAATCAAAAATCAAATCCAATGGTCTATCCACAATCTTCTCAGTAAACAAAAATGGCACATTTCTCTCAAACAACTCCTTTACAAGTAGACAAAACTCATCCATGAAATTCTGATCAAAATCCTTGAGACAATCTTCACCATCTAAGGAAAATATATCATCCTCCAAATTCTTCAGATCCCTCAAATCATAAACACACTAAAAAATGGTCATTTTCCACCCATTCTCCCTAGGAAAAACCATGTTACTTCTAGAGTCTCTAAATAAAGTTTAGACCCTGTCTTTGTTGCCAATCTCAAATTCATCCACTGATTCATCTACAACTTCTCCTAAAGACACTATGTAAGGATCTCCCAATTCCATCACAACATCAAAAACAGTCAACTCCGGACTCATAACACCTCAAAAACCAACAACATCCACAAATGGGGTCACTTCAGGACACCTAGCCACATCACTTAACTCATAAAAAATACAAGACTCCATCGAGTCTTTCACACACAAAGAGAGGTAAACACCTTCCATAGTATCCTTACAAGAAACCTCAGAAGAAACTGAAGAAACTTTCACCTCTACATCATCACGAATAACATCTTCACTATACTACAATTTTGGGTCTAGAACCTCAACCGAAGACTCCTTAACTACCAAATCCCCAACTACCTCCTTACAAATCTCTTCCAACTCTATTTTCTTGATTTTAAACCGCTCTTCACTCAAATTTTCAATCCTTTTTAAAGACTTACTAAAATTCTCTCTCACATCCTCATCAATGTCACTCTCAATATCCTCAAAACCCCAATCAGAATCATCACAAACAACATCAAAACCTTCTGGACAATTCAAAAAAACTACAAGACTATCAAATGAAGTCTTCTCTTTGACATTGTTACCTAAAACAACCAAACAATCATTATCACAACTATCAAGGAGTAAGAGATTCGGTCTACTCAAAACCACATCATCAACACCACAAACAAAAGCCTCTCCTTGAACTCTTCCTTTCCCTTGGTTCATCAAACCCTAACTCTTTTTTTCTTTTGGTCTTCCTCTCTTGATATTGAGCTATCTTCACCGCTTCCTCAAAAGTCTTAGGGTTTTTTACCTCTAATTTCACTCTCCAATCTTCTAATTTCAACCCATTTACAAAATACATTATCTTCAACATAACAGGGGCTATCTCACCTTCTAACAATGTTATAATCCATCGATTCCACAATCTTTCAAACTGCCTAGCAAAATCCTCAACACATTGATCATCTTTTTGAACAGAAGTTTCTATTTTTGCCCAAATATCACTTTGACTTTCTCTTCTTTTAAACCTAGATAGAAAAACATTTTTAATGGTCTCATAGTCCAAATTTTGTCTCCTAAATTTCAGGCTTCTCTCAAAGTCAAGTAACCAATTTCGTGCTTCTCCTTGCAATTGATATCTAAGAATTTGGAGTTTACTCTCTCTATCAAACAACACAGCTCTATTTTTTCTGAAAATCTTTCGACATCTTCAGTATGATTACCATTAAACTGAGGAAAATCATTAACCATTTTCAACAATCTGAAGAAATCAAAACAAACTCACATTCAAAACAACAACGATAGGGATCTTCCTTAGCATCTTCTGATAGGTTGAATCATAGCAAGCTTCTTCTCTAGCTAGCTCAAGTATTGGGTTGTTTGGCATGGATACCTTTGTGGCTAGAGATCTAGATGTTGATGGATTTTGCAAGATTAGAGAATTAAGGAATGCCTTGCGATTAAGTGGATTGGCAACTACATTCTCCTTTTCAGGTTGGTATTTGATTTCAAAATCATACTCCTCTAGCAATTCAATCCATCAATGTTGCCTCATGTTGAGTTCGTTCTGGGTAAAGATCCACTTGAGACTTTTATGATCCGTCACTAGGGTAAACTTTCTTGACTCTCATCCTCTCCCAAGGAACATGAGAACTCTTGGTCCTTTAAAAAATGTGCTCTCTCATTTTCTTCTTTACAACTCAGATCCAACTCTAGCTCATCTTTACAGTCATCAAGCTCCAAAGTATCATCAGTCGATCCCTCTTCTTTAGTTAAATCACTAATCATTGGACTAGAAGTATCCGTGGTCAATTGGTATGAATTCACACTCCTAGACTCTTCACTCCAATCATTCAAACAAGTATTTTTCTCCTCAACCACCCTAGGGAGTTTGTCCTCACAGACGTTAATTGATTTTTCACAAGTCAACTCATCTCTCCTAAATAGAGAATATAGTATACCTCTCTCAGGATAGGCATAACTAACTCTGTTCTCCTCAAAAACTTTTCTCTCAACTCTCCTTGAACTCTTCCTTTCCCTTGGTTCATCAAACCCTAACTCTTTTTTTCTTTTGGTCTTCCTCTCTTGATATTGAGCTATCTTCACCGCTTCCTCAAAAGTCTTAGGGTTTTTTACCTCTAATTTCACTCTCCAATCTTCTAATTTCAACCCATTTACAAAATACATTATCTTCAACATAACAGGGGCTATCTCACCTTCTAACAATGTTAAAATCCATCGATTCCACAATCTTTCAAACTGCCTAGCAAAATCCTCAACACATTGATCATCTTTTTGAACAGAAGTTTCTATTTTTGCCCAAATCTCACTTTGACTTTCTCTTCTTTTAAACCTAGATAGAAAAACATTTTTAATGGTCTCATAGTCCAAATTTTGTCTCCTAAATTTCAGGCTTCTCTCAAAGTCAAGCAACCAATTTCGTGCTTCTCCTTGCAATTGATATCTAAGAATTTGGAGTTTACTCTCTCTATCAAACAACACAGCTCTATTTTTTCTGAAAATCTTTCGACATCTTCAGTATGATTACCATTAAACTGAGGAAAATCATTAACCATTTTCAACAATCTGAAGAAATCAAAACAAACTCACATTCAAAACAACAACGATAGGGATCTTCCTTAGCATCTTCTGATAGGTTGAATCATAGCAAGCTTCTTCTCTAGCTAGCTCAAGTATTGGGTTGTTTGGCATGGATACCTTTGTGGCTAGAGATCTAGATGTTGATGGATTTTGCAAGATTAGAGAATTAAGGAATGCCTTGCGATTAAGTGGATTGGCAACTACATTCTCCTTTTCAGGTTGGTATTTGATTTCAAAATCATACTCCTCTAGCAATTCAATCCATCAATGTTGCCTCATGTTGAGTTCGTTCTGGGTAAAGATCCACTTGAGACTTTTATGATCCGTCACTAGGGTAAACTTTCTTGACTCTCATCCTCTCCCAAGGAACATGAGAACTCTTGGTCCTTTAAAAAATGTGCTCTCTCATTTTCTTCTTTACAACTCAGATCCAACTCTAGCTCATCTTTACAGTCATCAAGCTCCAAAGTATCATCAGTCGATCCCTCTTCTTTAGTTAAATCACTAATCATTGGACTAGAAGTATCCGTGGTCAATTGGTATGAATTCACACTCCTAGACTCTTCACTCCAATCATTCAAACAAGTATTTTTCTCCTCAACCACCCTAGGGAGTTTGTCCTCACAGACGTTAATTGATTTTTCACAAGTCAACTCATCTCTCCTAAATAGAGAATATAGTATACCTCTCTCAGGATAGGCATAACTAACTCTGTTCTCCTCAAAAACTTTTCTCTCAACTCTCCTTGAACTCTTCCTTTCCCTTGGTTCATCAAACCCTAACTCTTTTTTTCTTTTGGTCTTCCTCTCTTGATATTGAGCTATCTTCACCGCTTCCTCAAAAGTCTTAGGGTTTTTTACCTCTAATTTCACTCTCCAATCTTCTAATTTCAACCCATTTACAAAATACATTATCTTCAACATAACAGGGGCTATCTCACCTTCTAACAATGTTAAAATCCATCGATTCCACAATCTTTCAAACTGCCTAGCAAAATCCTCAACACATTGATCATCTTTTTGAACAGAAGTTTCTATTTTTGCCCAAATCTCACTTTGACTTTCTCTTCTTTTAAACCTAGATAGAAAAACATTTTTAATGGTCTCATAGTCCAAATTTTGTCTCCTAAATTTCAGGCTTCTCTCAAAGTCAAGCAACCAATTTCGTGCTTCTCCTTGCAATTGATATCTAAGAATTTGGAGTTTACTCTCTCTATCAAACAACACAGCTCTATTTTTTCTGAAAATCTTTCGACATCTTCAGTATGATTACCATTAAACTGAGGAAAATCATTAACCATTTTCAACAATCTGAAGAAATCAAAACAAACTCACATTCAAAACAACAACGATAGGGATCTTCCTTAGCATCTTCTGATAGGTTGAATCATAGCAAGCTTCTTCTCTAGCTAGCTCAAGTATTGGGTTGTTTGGCATGGATACCTTTGTGGCTAGAGATCTAGATGTTGATGGATTTTGCAAGATTAGAGAATTAAGGAATGCCTTGCGATTAAGTGGATTGGCAACTACATTCTCCTTTTCAGGTTGGTATTTGATTTCAAAATCATACTCCTCTAGCAATTCAATCCATCAATGTTGCCTCATGTTGAGTTCGTTCTGGGTAAAGATCCACTTGAGACTTTTATGATCCGTCACTAGGGTAAACTTGTTACCCAGTAGGTAGTGTCTCCAAAGCTTGAGAGCATGGATAAAAGCTAACAGCTCTAGGTCATGGATAGCATAATTCTTCTCGTGGCTCTTCATTTTCCTTGAAGAGTATGCTATAGGATGACCTTCTTGCATAAGCACACATCCTAAGGCAAGTGTGCTAGCATCAGTTACTACTTCGAACTCCTTACTGAGGTCCGAAAGATTCACGATAGGTGTTGATATCAAACTTTGCTTTAATCTATCAAAGCTAGATATTTTATTAGGTGATCATGCAATCGATGTTTGCTTCTTCAGTAAATCCATCAGAGGTGATGCAATCAAAGCATAGTTTTGGATAAAGACCCTGTACCATCCTATCAATCCAAGAAAACTGCGTATTTCTTTGACAGTTGTTGGTACTGGCCATTCTAGAACATCTCTGACTTTGGCCGGATCCACTAAGATTCCTTCCACTAACACGAAGAATCCTAGATATTCAATCTGGCATTTAAAGAATGCACACTTTTTTATCTTAGTATAAAGCTTGTGTGCCCCCATTGTCTCAAGGACAATGCGAAGTTGGGGTTCATGATCTTCTTCCTATTTGGAATAGACTAAGGTATCGTCGAAGAAGACGAGTACAAAGTTGTCAAGATATGGCCTAAAGATATCCTGCATTAACTTGTTGAAGGTGGCAGGTGCATTCGTAAGCTCGAATGACATGACTAGGAACTCAAAGTGTCCATATCTTGTGTTGAAGGCCATCTTTGGGATATCTTCTTCCTTGATCCTTATCTGATAGTATCCAGACTTGAGATCAATCTTGGAGAACTTTTCACCTTGAAGACAGTCAAGAAGTTCATCTATTCTAGGAATAGGGTACTTGTTCTTAATGGTTGATTGATTCAACCCTCTGTAATCAATACACAGCCGAAGCATTCCATTCTTCTTCTTCTGGAATAGCACTGGAGCTCCCCATGGTGAAATGCTGGGATGGATGTAGCCCTAATCTAACAGTTACTCTTCAGGAAATACGTCTGCGTACTCCTTTAGTAATAAATATCCTTCACTAGACTCCTGCTTCTGATCTAGCTTATTAAGCTTAATCAAGTAGACAGGTAGTCCCTTCCTAATTTTTGGCTTTCCATCCTCTCCTTGAGTTGTGACTAATTCCCCTTCAGAGTCTTGAAAGGAAACTTGGACCTTTCCACAATGAATGTGGGCATCATTAGGTTTAAGCCAATCCGTTTTGAGCAAACTCTCATGGATACCTAGTTTCATGACCCTGAATCTGACCGATGTTGACTTTCCTCCCAGAAAGAATTCCACTTTAGCAGTTTGCCTGGTACAAGTGACCTCACAACCATTTGCTAATTCCACAAGCAAGGTAGGTGCTTCTATTGTGGCTATTCCTAATCTTCTTGCACAAGCTGGTGAAATAAAGGAATGCATACTGCCACAATCAATCAAGGTTTTGAAGCCTTTACCTTGATAGTCCGATGGTGTCTGAATCACCGAAAACTGGCGATTCGGGCCTTTCTTGTGAAGGGCAGCATGGACTGTTTCCCTCTCAAACTCTGCTTCCATGGTCGAGTCTTCTTCTTTGCACATTTTCCTATTGGCAACACAGGCAGTTCTTTCTCTGCCTCGGGTGATGGCTCCTTGGCCACTGTCGGTTCTTTGGAAAGTTCCTTGACGTTGTCCTCCACCAAGTTTGGAACATTGCCTTTTGAAATGACCGGGCTCATTGCAATGGAAGCAATGGATATTGCGGCCATTACCTTGGGTAGGCAAAAAGTTATTGACATTATTGATCCTTGCTTTCTTTCTTTGTCCTCGATTTTGACCTTGAACTCTCTTCGCTTGGGGCCTATATACTCCTTTGTTCTGATCATTATAAGTCCAAGTCTTGTTACTTCTTCGCCTGGTCTATAGCTCCTGAATTATGGTCGCAACTCGAATGAGTGCGTCTTGAAGATCTATTGGGTGCATTGATTCGAGACGGGTATTTACAACTGGGTTTAAAGTGGCACAAAATTTTGACACCTGTTGTGTCATATCCATTGGTGGCGCATACTTCAGAAGAGAAACGAACTTTGAGTAGTGGTGTGACCCAGCTGCTTCAGCTCATAGAACTCATCCATCTTCTACGTACAATACGCAGGTGGTAAGTATCTTCCCTACACATATTTTTTCAGCTTTTCCCCAGGTAACAGACCCTTCCGCAATTCCTTGGTCTCTGCACCATTGCTTCCACCAAAGTCTGGCTTCGCCGGTGAGCTTCAGCTTGGGGAACATTGCTTGGTTGGTGGGTGCAGTACCGACTGCTTCAAAGTAATCTTCCATGGACTCTATCCAAATCTCATTATCAGCTTGGACAGTCCTTCCTTTCGCGTCAAATTCTGGCTGCTTGATCTGCTTGAGAAGAAACTTCTTATCCTGAATCACGGCCGTACTTGGTGTAGGGTTTGGTCTAGAAACTTGTACTTGGGGTTGTGTCTGGGTAAAGGATTCTTAATGTTAAGAACTCGCTAATAGTTACTATTATATTTCATACCCAATTCAACTTTCAGCCAAGAAACCTAACCACTTAACTTTTTATCAATACCCATGGACAAGACAATCATTGATAAAAATAAGTCTTATTTCATTCGTATAGGCATAGCCCTTTCGGAGTACAATATTTCTTGGGATGGTAGAGCAAGTTGATACATTAAGTCAGGGAGAATAATGTTGTGTTACATTCAGCTACGTAAACTGGGTAGTAGTATGGATTTGGGTCATGGATCTTCAGGAATCGATAAGTCATCGAAAGATTACGATATCATTTCCTTTGGTACCCATTCTTCTCCTAGCGTCCCAACACCTTGATCCTGTCGGCGGGAATTATGCGGGTCACTTTCTTGTACACATACGTGTTCAGCTTGACCTTCTAGCCTTCGACATGTAAGGTTGCCTTTACATGAGCCTCAACAAAAATGAAGAGCTTCACGATCTTCAAGTCCTCCAAGCACTTGATTCTCTTTAGGTTGGTTCGAAGGTAAGCAAACCGGTGGGCAGGTATGTAATAGATTCGTGAATCACCCGTCTGTCTCTGTTCCACGTACAAAGGCGATGGATTGTAAATGCAGTCTAGGATGTTCATCATATCGATCCTTTGTCGATAATCTCAGGCATGCATCGCGGTCATAAACATGACTTGGAACACTAAGAATCTGTTCCATGCTTCATAATTCTACAAGGCAGCATCGGTAAGTAAGGAAATATTCTTAACAGCAACATTTGCTTTACTTCTTCTTATTAAGTTTTCTTATAAAGAGAAATCCTTCGTTGGTTTGCTTTGATACCAACTGTAACGTGTCCACCTGTTCCCTTACAGGACACGTCTTAGCAGCCCATCGGAAACAGGGTCTAGAAGGCTCCGCCCGACACTCCCATGGAATGTTACGAGGTTTGCAATCTAGGTTTTTCCGAGTCTATCACGTAGCAGAAGTATTTTGACAGTTCCGACTTAGGACCCGACCTGAATTAGGGTTTCCCCTAATGGTCAATTTCCTAAAACGGTAATTACTAGCGTCGAATCCTAGGCGAACTACTTTACGTAGGAACGTCAAGGTTGAAGCGGATTCATGCTGCACTTGGTTCAAGGAGAATGGGAAATGAGAGGGATGCAAAGCTCGATCTCTCTGCCCATAAGGCATAGTCCCATTCCGTTCTCCTAAAATAGCATAAATCAAAATTCTAGTAACCTAGACTCTAGGTCAGCATCCTTGCTGTTCATTTTGTTTGAGAAGAGCTCCTTGCTGTCCATTTTGATTGAGAAAAGTTCCCAACCAACCGAGACCACCCATCCCCGTAGGATGGACCCATGGCCACATCCACCGCACTTTCGTCAAGGTTGCTTTAGTTGTCTAATTACCTACCACATTTAGTTGGACATGCATTAAGCAACTTCCTTAATTAGCCAGTTAGACACTAGTTTCTTCACGTAATCTTAGTACTTGACATAGAAAAACAATACCAAACAAGTTCCTTTTCTACAGGTTATCTTATTCATCTTTAGAATACATCCATAAAGTCCAACCCGCAGGCTAATCCATAATCCACCCGAAGGCAATACATAATCCACCCGAAGGATATCCACCAATCCACAAGGATTTACCGCCAGAGCCCCCCTGGCAACCAAGTGTTCTCCTACTCCAAGTAGCGCTCAACAGAAAGACCTCACGCGGTGGGTTCAGTCCATGTTCACGGTGCGGCTAACAACCCCCTTGGTTAGGGTCAGGTAGACAGTCAGGGGTAATTGATGCTGCCTCTCCTTTCAGGCCTTCAACTTGGAGCATTAATTAACTTTTTACCTTTTAGTTCTTTGAGCAAACAATGCAAACAGTGCTCCTAAACTGTTACAAGCACAATTAATCTAGTGGTTGTTTATTTGGCCAACTGCTAAGGAGTGAATCCTTCTCTCCGAATGCATCCAGCATTTGATCCAGGATCAATTGCGACTTGGAAAGATCCCCCAAGGATTTGTTTGTTTTCCCTTTTGTCCTTGGGTTAGGGCCATACGCTGTTAACCCAACTTAACCAACACCTTAGGTTTTATAATTCAACAGTAAATCTAGGCGACCATATCGCTCTAACTTGATTGATCCTTTACTTCCAAGCAAATACATGTCTTCCCTTAAGTTGGCAATCGTCCCCATGAAAGGTGATGTAACATGATGATTACTCATCCTCTTGCAAGTTAAACTTGCGCAAGAACCTGCCAACCTCATTCCAAGGAATGGCAAAACTCTCTTGTGATCAAACCACAAGGCCATGCGATGTTGCAACTTGTTGCACAAGTGTCGCATCTAATCCATGGGATCATTTCACCCATTGAACGACGTTTTTGGGTCAAGGAATTATGTTTAGACAAGAATCATGGCTTAGGGTGTCTTCTTACCCAACCCAATCCTAATTGCACTAGGCCAACAACTTTTGGTCCTAGGGATTCCAAACTCAACCCGAGTTTTAACATTAAGTTGGTCGATCCTTAGGGTAGAGACCCTAGATCGTTATTTGCATGAGCGTCCCATTGACCCAACATCCCGTGAATGTGGGTAGGACCTTTGGGTTTGAGGGTTTCGACTTGGCAACAAGTGCGAAAGTAGGCCGAATCCTTAACGTGCTATACCCTAGTTAGCACTTAGGGTATTTATCATATCGACTGAACCATGCCTATACGAATCCCTTGCGTGTTAGGTGATCGAGATAACTTGATCTACTTGTCTTGCGACAAGGACGAGCCATTCCTAGAGATGATAAACATGATCTAAAAGAGAAAACTAGTTGCAATATGTCATAATACACGTAAACACGCGATTCATTGCTTCTACGTACCACTAGATTCGCAATAACCCTATCCTTTCTTGTTCAAATCAAAACGCAAAATAATTTGCAGAATAACTTTCATAGAACCTACTATGACTTACATCAAAGAATCATGCCTACAACCCTTTTTCTAGGCTTTGGAATTTCATGCTTTAATAAACCATGCAACTTTCCCCTAAATGCAACTCTTGATGAATGAATTTTTCGCACGACGAATGTGCAACATGCAACCCTTTCCTTACTACAACGTAGTTAAGTGAAGTTCATGCAAAGTGAATATTGTAGGACTAGTGTTGGCTTATTCCATCTTGCAAGCACATGCCACATGTAAATCCATAAGTTCATTTTCATACTCTACAATTACTTTTCGGATAACATCCTACGGGTGTTAACGACTTTTTCCCATGAACCATTACAATGAACATTTTTCCTAAAAATATGACATACGCTTATTCTTTCCATGTCTAGTCAAAAGTGCACTTAATAATTTCAACCTTATAATGATATGCAATAGGCATTTTAGGCTCGTCACTTTGAAATGCATGACAAGGCAACATGCTACTAAGGTCGTAAGATGGATAGACAATTTGTGTTCTTTATATTGAAAATGCCAATAACCGAATTGCATGTCATGAACTAATTCTAGTAATCGACCAAATAGGTAATTTTGCTATTTGCATCGCTAAATAGCGATGCTAATAGCGACGTCGCTAAATAGCGATGCGACTAGCGATGTTTTTAGCGACGCGGATAGCGACGCTAATACCGATGCCAAAAAAAAAACATCGCTACTTAGCATCGCTATATGTGTGTACCCTTGTAGTGAATCTTTGTGCCTAGTTCTAAGTCAATATAATATTGACTGACAAAGTTAAGCTTTAATATCACTAAGGTTCTTACAAGACCAAGAAAATCCCTTAACATGTGCTCATAATACTTCTTCAAATCTTTCTCAATCGTGGGGTTCTAATGGAGCCTCCAGATCTAAGTATTTACCTTCTATCATTTCTCTTTTTACCATCTCCACTTTAGGCTCTTCAACATATCAAAAATCTATATCGCGTGGTTTTACTATAGGCACATCTTTAGATATTTTCATTGAAACACTTTCAAGTAAAACATGCCTTGCACTCGAATCTGGTGATTCTTCTTCGATATTCACATAATAAACCAAGGGTAAATCCCTATAAATACAATAGGTAAGTTATCCTGAGTATCATACGTAGTTTATATCTTATAGACATTAATTTGATACATCAAGTAAGGTCTTTCTAGTATATCTTCCTTGCTTTTTACTCAAGCAATGCAAGGTAGTCTTCAAATCCCTATTAGTCATTAGTATTGCAAGCATGATCTTAATAGAACCAATTATTTGGGAGATCTGCTCTCAATCACGTGAAAATTGAGCATAATAAAATCCATTACATAATAAAATCCATTACACTTTCCTTTGGATGGGGTAACACGACCTCGCACATATTTTGCAATGGAGCATTGATTGATTTAAGTTGGCTTCTCGTTGGCTTCTAGGATATCCATGAGCCGCCCCTCTGAATAACAATACATATTACACTTCATTTCCACTTGAACACTTAAAGAAATGATACAAGCAAGGAGAGATAGTAGGATTTTTCACTTGCAATTTAATTTAGAAGATATATATAGACTTGTCTTTCTTTCAAATTTTATTTATTTGCTCACATTCAACCAACCATTCCCTAAAAATAGGTAAAATTTGTCCCATTTCTTGCACATCACTATTTCTTTTATATTCTTGCTCTTCTAACTGTAGCTCTAGAAGTGAATTTTCGTCTAAATATCGTCTCTCCCTAAATTGGAATTCTAACTTCTATTTTGGTAGCTCAAAATTTTTCTTTATCGCTTCATTCACAACAATCAGTGTTGCTGCCTCACGCTCTATTTTTTATGTCTCATTTTCTTTATCACTTCATTGACAACAATCTGTGTGTGTGTGTGTGTGCATATTTGATTCATGTATTGAGCAAGTTACTGACCGAAGATGAAGCTCTATGTGGTTTCCTTACTCTTCTTCTTCTTCTTTATTAGGTTTTTTGATTGGTGGTGTGCTTCCTAGTAGATGGGAAGGAGCAACAACATTGGATTATTTTGTTTTGGTGATGAAACCATGTTCAAGCACTCAAGCTTTTGCAATATAACACGAGGAGGTAATATGTTTGAGTTTACTACTCCTCCAAGCTGGTCTTGTATTCTTGCTTTCTTAAATTAGGGAGCAGGATGCATGGTTAGTTAGATTGGAGTGTCTCAATTGATATCTCTTGAGAGTGGTAGTTGTCAAGGATGTCATAGTAGGATGAAGAGATAAGGAGGTAGAAGGAAAATTATTGCATATTATGAATTGAATGATAAGGAGAGGACATAGCTCTTTCGTGCTACCACCACCTCCTCACAAAATTATTGCATATTATGAATTGAATGATGAGGCTAGCATTGAGCAAGACATATATCTTAGACTTCAACCTCATCTTTCTGTCTTTGATATGACTATAACCGACCTTTGAGTTGTGCAGCTGTACTACATGATGTAGATATTTAAATAAGTTGGTGCTTAGGACTTAGTTGTTTTGTATGAATGGTCCTTGAGACCTTAGGTTGCAAACAATCATTTAAGTTATGTGTTAAGATAATGCAAGAGATGAGTGAGAGCTCTCTGCTCCTCACAGTGTTTGCTCCAACTCTCACAAAAGTATTGCATATTATGACTTGAATGATGAGGCTAGCATTGAGCAAGACATATATCTTAGACTTCAAGCTCATCTTTCCGTCTTTGATATGACTGTAACCGACCTTTGAGTTTTGTAGCTGTACTACATGATGCGAATATTTAAATAAGTCGGTGCTTAGGACTTAAATGTTTTGTATGAATGGTCCTTGAGGCCTTAGGTTGCAAACAATCATTTAAGTTATGTGTTAAGATAATGCAAGAGATAAGTGAGAGCTCTCTACTCCTCATAGTGTTTGCTCCAACTCTTCTCTGACTTCAAACATGGTATCAGAGCCTCATCCATGAGGCTGTGGGAGATGGAGAATAACTATTCCGCACTATGAAAAGGAAAAAGTCAGACATGACGAAGAAGATGATGACCTCCAAGTGAGGTCAAAGCTCTTCATTTGGTCTCTACAGACTGTTGAGCCTATTGAGGCTTGGTCCTTGGTTATTTAGCATATGAACAAGCTTCTAAAGTTGAAGCATTGACACAAAAATGTGAGCTGCTTGAAGATGTGTTGACAGATGGATTATGCATGTTTCCGGCTGTTGACAATGAGGGAAGAATGGTGATTTTCATGAGCTATGTTTGAAGCTCATTGGGTGAGTTTGCATTTAGAGTGAATGCTCATGTATGAGCTGTGAAGACCATCAACAAAAAAAAAAGTGTGAGACATGAAGAAAATGTCAGATAAAATGCGTCGATTCGTAGCCTAAAATGTGTTGATTTGCTACCTAAAATGCATGTATTTGCAGCCTTTGTGATGCTTGATAAGAAGCATATTGCCCCTGCTAATAAAATACCATATGATGAAGCATATAATTAGTAGTATCCAGGCTTGAATGTACATAAGCATCTTCATCATTACCTTCAGAATCAACACTGCAGAGTGGGCCTATTCAAACAACGTGAGAATTGTGTATGGCGCCTGAGCGACAGGCTGAATGCTTGGTTGAAATCTGGGTGCTGGATGACTAGTGTGTGGTTTAATGTTTGATAAAGCATCCTTGGAATGCTGTTGAAGACCGTGGAGCTCTAATGCTTGCATGGGAGCTTAGTTATGAACTATGGGAAAGTTGTACAGAACTGAAATAAGGTCAGATCTGCTGTTAATATTGACACGCAACATATATTTGGACATCCTTGAAGCATTGAAGGTATATGACATGCATTCTTGGCTCCATTCAAACATACCTAAATCCTAGAAGATATATGCGTAAATTTCATGCTTTTAAACTGAGATTTTGTAATCCAAATACTCAAATCTGGTCTTCAAATCTAGAAATGAACGCAATTGTAGATGTGCCCCAAACTTCTTTTCCTAATTCACAAAACACATCTGCAACCATCTTCCTTCTAGTGTGTGTTACATATATACCAGTGGAAATACAATTTGTAAGAGTGACACAACCAGAATCACAATCGCAGTCATCCAAACATTTGAAAGTAACTATCATTTCAAAGCATGCATTGGTGATAGAAAAAGGATTGTTGAGGAGAGTACCTGGAGCCTACCTACTTTCGGGTGAAGCCTACCTACTTCACGGTCCAAAGGTACATAGCATGCTAAGGCGAGTCTACTCTTTCGAGAGTGTTACTTTTTCTTCCCTTGTGTTACCCTGTGATGGTTATAGCGCTGCATCCCGACGACAGCAAACCACCACAGGCTAAATGGTAACGTGGCGCTGCTGTATGCGTAAGACTAGAGCCACCGACCTAGATTAGGAAGAAATAGCGATCATCCCTTTCGCTTAAGTCAAGAAGACCGGACCCCAGCCATAAAATGGAGGGCTGATCCTCTTTGAACCGCAGCTGTCTGAGTCCGCCGCATTGTCGTCATTTGCACCGCCCAGTTATTCTCAATGGACGGCATTGATGCACGGTTTTAATCAATTTTCGCCAAGAGAGCTTGCCGCTGGGAGATATCTGCGACTGCACTGGCTGGCCCACAACAACGAGCATAAATATATGGGGGACGGAGTAGCGTATTCGTGAAGAAAGCAGCGTATTACACACAGAGAGAGATAGAGAGAGAGAGAGCTCAATGGACAAGAACCTGCCGCTGATGATCGCCGGTGGCGACGGAATTATGACTAATATTGGTCATGATGAGTTTCTGCAATACTGCCCCTTGGACCGTAGATGCCATCCCCTTCGGACGTCGCTGGAGGAGCAGAGCCGCGAGTGGACTACCGGCCTCTTTAAGGCCCATGGCCTCCCCCAGCTGCAAAATCTTCTGGGCATGAACTACGCCAGCCTGTCGTGTTTGATGTACCCCAGCGGCACCTCAAAGGCCCGCTCCTTCACCCTGGTGAAGCTCCTGCACTGGATATTCCTGCTAGATGACCTCTTCGATGACGGCCAACACGTCCTCGGCCTCAACCTCGAGTGTGCTCGCGCCTTCTGCTCCCGCCAGCTCATGACGATGTTTGGGCCCGCTGCGGTGGCCGCGGCCGGCCTTACTGACGTGTTCCACAGCTCTCTTACGAATGAGCCTAAAGGTATACCATTTCCATAACGAGGCTCAAGGAGGCTTCCATGGGGAGGTCTAATGAGGCTTCCATGGAATGACCCATCATCTTCATTTACGCTAGGAAAGATGTTTTTACCCGCCCGTTACTTTCATTCCGAGTGTTACAATATCAAAACTTAGCACTAACTTTAAAAAAATACGGGGCGTTTCTTTGATTCCAGATGGCAGTGCAGTGGGCTGCTGATATGCACGCTCAAGGCATGTCGCCTAAGCACTACAAGCGTGTGCAGGAAGCCGTTGTGGACTATCTCACCGGTGTGATGCTTATTGTAGCATTAAGAGAGGAGAACAAGCTCCCTAGCCTCCAGCAATACATCCCCCTTCGTCGTAAGGATGGGGCTGCTAGGATTTGCCTCGTTGCTTGTGAGTTTGACCTTAACATGGAGCTTGATGATGAGGCTTTATCACAACCACGCTTGGAAAACCTATATCAAGCCATGGCTGATCAAGTGCTTTGGATCAATGATGTTCTTTCGTTTAATGCTCAGTACTGTAAAGGGGACTATATCAAGCTAATCACAATATTGCACTATCAGAATGACCGAATGGTTTCTTGCCCAACTCACAAGATCATGGACTTCCAAGAAGCTCTCTCTCAAGCTTGTGCTATGATGAAGGACAGGGACAAGGATCGTGTACAATTATCTCACCCAACTCACAATATTGCTGTCCTTGATCGTGCACAAGCAATGATCTCATCAACTAACGTGACTTTACAACTCTCCTTAAATAGCAAAGACATATATGACGACTCATCTAAGCATGGTTGGTAGCCTACCCTACAAAGAAGCTGTACACATTCTTCCATGAATAAAGCCTCATATTAATCACATTATTACTTGTTATTACTCAATGTGGAATATGTATGTTCTATCTCATCTCGTTGCAAAAGTTGCAAATTTATCCAAAATACTGATTAGTTGAAGTCGCAAGTAGTGTTACATCTATTTGTTGTCAATCTCCACAATATGCCATAGTGAATTTGTGAAGTTTCTCATATTTCATTTAAGTTGGGGAATCCATTCAAACAAAAATTACTTTTGTAGAATGGTGATTATCTATTTGTAGCAAACCACTACACATAGTACGCACAAACCTGAATATCTCTAAGAGAGCTATTTTAATTAAAAGCTCATATATGGAAAACTATAATGTAGTGGACTATTCTTTCATAAACTAGGGATACAAAGATCCAATGATAATATTATGTAATTGAAAGAATGCATCCCTCTTTAAAGACCTATCTACTCACAGTAGGACACAATTTTCCAAATGTACACATACACTAAATACAATAGATCATACGCATGAAAAACCAAGTGGACACTTTCAAGGAGTAGTTTTGGCTTATCATGACTATGACAACTACACGAAAAGCAACCCCCAACCAATTTTCATTTCTATACCTTATAGGCAAGGAATAGTCTTACCCAAAAATATGATAATTTTCCCAAGCTCTACATATGTCACACATAGGATAACAACATGTCAAACATATCATTAGTTACTAGGTCTATTCTCACTCAAAGTGTGACAAAGAATTTTAATATCTAAAGATAATTCTAACAATCGGACTAAGTATTCAGGATCCAAGAAATGTAACATATCAAGGCCTAATGTTGCCAAATCAAGGACCAATATCTCAATCCATGTAATATACAAGGTCACAACTATACTTTCCAAATATGTTGCTAGGTGGCACCTATACGAGGGGTGAGCACCTTCAATGTTTCTCCTTTGTGTGCACATTGACAGGATGAGTGCCTTGAATGGTTCTCTCTTACCGCTATGCATGTTTCCAAGAGCTAATTACTTTTTGTCTTGGGCAGAAGCATGATGAGGATGCCTATCCTTTTCCAATGTGAGACTTGCATGTGTTAATGTGGGTGAAATTGTACATGGGTGATTTCACAATATTCATATGTCAAGCGTTAACATCTACATGATTTGATTATTTAATGAAATTCCAATGATTATTTGATTTATTATGGCTAGCTATATTTATTCAATTAATTATTTTTCTAACATGATTTTCTAAATCAATTTGGAAGAGCTAATGTGTAGAGCAAGATGAATTGGATGCACATAGCAACCACACTTTATTCTATAAACTTCTTCGTTGTATTATACAAATAGTTGCATCGTTGTGTATAATAAGGAGTGCATATACCCCCTTTGTAAATATTTATTAATACATGAGATTTTAGAGATATATTGAAGGTATTCTGGAAATATTTTACGGCTCTCAATAGTTGTGAGTTGTGCAATTGATTGCAATCATTTATTTATTAAAATCAAATTCTTTTATAAAAACAGTGATTATAAAGGGCCTATCTTCGAGCAAAGCAAGATTCATTTTAATATTATAAATATGGCATGGAGGAGATACCCACTCCATATAGGGGGAGATTGCACCCAATATTGTGTTGCTCAATTTTTCTTTACTATTATTTGAGTCTGTTTTGAGTTTTATGAGTCATGCTTTCATTTTTCTGAGTAAAAGAGTGTGAGGTAGAGCTTCTTCTGCTCGCTGTGTGCAATTCTTCCATCTGATGTGTGGAACAGTGATATCAGAGCCCAGCCTACATCTAGGGCTTCCAATCGCCTATCCTCTTATGCGAAGGTAAGCTTGCTGGAACAATTGGCCTCTATGGTCTATCTCAACCCAAAACTGACTTCATGCTAGATTGCCAAGGCTCCAAAATCATCCCCAAACCCCCTATCTCTATCCAAAAATTTCTAAGTCTAGTCTAACGTTAAAAAATCATATCTCCTTACCATGCTACCATCATTCTGGAGCTTTTGTGGCCAAAGAAGATTAAGAGATCTTAATTAATCTTTATTGTCTTAAGCTTAGCTTAAGCTTAAAGCTTCTTTTGAATTTTGTGGGGGGTTGTTTTTTGTTATTGTCAAATACACACTTCATTGATATGCCTAAATGACAATTGACTTACATTTCTCACAAGAGAGGAGATTCTTGTGCAGTCACTCCAAGATTGCAAAACTTCATCAAAATACTATAAAAAAATTTTGTCCTTCTTGCCTATTCCGTCTCCTAATTTTGCCAAGAAGCTGCTCTTTATTTTGATAACTACACACCAAAATTTTCTTACAATGAGCAAAGTGACTCTTTAATTACAACGCATCTCTATTATTTGGATCGTTTCACCAAGTTTTAAGCAATCACCATGTCTTAGGAAGGACTATCCAACACTACAAATTTAGACACCACATCACCACTCCTAAAACAACCATGGAGCAATACATAGATTCATTGGCCATGCAACTAGAAGAAGAGTGTCAACATTGAGCCCAACTCGAGCAAGAGCTACGATATCCTAAGTTTTATACATCCCAAATTTATTCTGTCAATGATGCTATGGTCTCCAAGATCAATGCCACCCTTGAAATGAATCCATCCGTGAAGATAAGCAAACGTATCTTCAAATTTAATACTAACAATAATATTAAAGATTTTGTAAGGTTATCTCTTGGCTAAGTTAATTCAACTCATATTTTGATAATAGAAGTTATACTGAAAATGATAAAATCAAGTGCGCTTCACATAATTTTATCAACAAAGCTTCTTGATGGTGGTATGTCATATGCAAGATCACTAATCATCCTCTTATGTGGACGGCATTCCGTAAGAAGGTTCTCACTTATTTCCTTCTTGCCAATTTTAGTTCCACATGCAATAACAATGGAATATCCTTATGCAGCCAGAGCAAGAGATCCTCATCAGTACATCGAATGATTCTAGAGAACTTTGCTATAATGGAAAATGGTCAAACCTGTAGTCAAAATACCTTTTAAAAGAAAGTATATATTTAGACTTCTTTCGTTTTTCCAAACTGAAGTCAACATGTTTAAACCCAACATATTGAACAAGGCCGTCTCCCTAGTGCATGACGTTGAAAAGAAACAAACTAAAGATCAGTGAGTGACAAGTTTTAGCTTTCTTGGAAAATAATATGGGTAGCAACAACTGTCATTTTAAGTCTTTTCATGCTTCCAACATTCAATTTGGAAAGAATCATGCTACTCACCGATCTTGGATAATAAATTTCTATAATAATGTAGGCCGCTCTAGTTGAAATTATAATCCCAAGAGTTCTACTTTGCTCTCTAATTTTCTTAAGTCATCTGAACCTAAAAATGCTAATCCAAGTGTCTCAAATACCAATTCCAAGAATTTAATTTGTTACAAATGCAATCGTATATGCTATGTCACGGACCCATATAACCCAATAATAGGGGACAAATGGCCTAAGAAATATGACACTTCTATGTCCTTTCCTAAGGATAGTATACAAGGATGCATGAGTAGTGGTATGTTGCCCAAAAGAGTCCCTCAAATTGACTCTCATTAATTTTATCAAATCATTGTTTTACTAAATACTAGGCACGTAAATTGTTTTGATGGTTCAAGCCAATGTTCTTCTAGTGCTTTGCCTTGAGGTTCAAACGACATAAGGCACACACACATAAAAGCATTAATCATGAGAGAGAGAGAGAGAGAGAGAGAGAGAGAGATTGTGTGTGTGTGTGTGTGTGTATGTGTGTGTGTCTAAGTGAGTGAGTGAAAGAGACAGAGAGAGTAAACATAGAAGTGACAAAGTCACATAGTATTCTTGAATGGAATCTCTTCTATTTACTAGCCTTGCCACTAACACTTCCTCAATTACCTTGCATATTGGAGGTGACTGGAGGATAGTGCATGCCCAAGTTCCTACCAATATGTTCTCTAACAAAATCCCATGTAGCTTTGCAAGAGATGATGGGCTAGCCTTCCTCTTACCATCCTTGAATGTCATTATTCTGCCTCCAAAGTGGACCCACTTTGATGAAAAAATCTGTAAATTCATTTTTTGGCTAAGGGGTTTCCTCTTTTACAAAGTGTCAATGCAATTCAAGGACTAAACACCCATGAACAAAATATCTTTTAATTTTCCTTACTGGTAGTATCTTAGATGGTTGTTAAAACTCCTTAAAGAATCTTCACTATGAGTTCTTTATTAGTGTCTTACTCTAGAGATTGTTAGTACATCCAAAGATTTTGGAGCACTTTGCTATAATGGAAAATTGTCAAACTTGTAGCTGAATCACCTTTTAAAAGGAAGTATATGTTTGCCTTATTTCGTTTTTCCAAACTAAAGTCAACATGTTTAAACCCAACACATTGGACAAGGCAATATCTTTGGTGTATGACGTCGGAAAAAAACAAACTAAAGATCAATGAGTGTCAACTTTTAGCTTTCATGGAAAATAATATGGGTAACGACAACTGTCATTTTAACTCTTTTCCTGCTTCCAACTTTCAATTTGGAAAGAATCATCTAACTTGCGGACCTTGCATAAGAGATTTCTATAATAATGTAGACCACCCTACTTCAAATTCTAATCCCAAGATTTCTACTTTGCTCTCTAATTTTCTTAACTCATCTGAACCTAAAAATGCTAATCCAAGTGTGTAACGTGTCCACTAGTATCATCCAAGACGTGTCTTAGCAGTCCATCGGAAAGGATGTCTAGAAAGCTCCGCCCGGCACTCCTAGGGAATGTTACGAGGTTTGCGATCTAGGGCTTTTCACGTCTGCCACCTCGCGAAAGTATTCTGGCCGTTCCCACTTAGGATCGAACGGAATTTGGGTTTTCGTGATTGGTCGTTTCCTAACAACAACTAGCGTCGGACCCAAGCGAACTACTTTACGCAGAAACGCTAAGTCTGAAGCGGATTCATGCTGCACTTCGTTCAAAGAGAATGGGAAACGAGAGGGATGCAAAGCTCAACCTCTCTGCCATAAGGCATAGTCCCATTCCGTTCCCCTAAAAAACCGTAAATCGGTTAAGACATAACTCTAGGTCAACGCTTTTGTTGTTCGTGTCCTTTGACGATCATCCCGCTATTCTTCGAGATTTGAGAAAAGTTTTCAACCAACCGTGACCACCTAACCGTAGGACGGACCCATGGCCTATCATCCGCACTTTCCTCGGTTTGTTTTAGTAAGGTGATTATCTAGCACGTTAGTTGGACATGTAACAATTAGCTTCTTTAATTAAACCGTTAAGCACTGATTCCTTCACTTAATCTTATCACGTGAGATAGAAAAACAATATCAAACAAGCTCTTTATTAACATATCATCATATTTAACTTTGAAATACAAGGAGTTTTGCCCGTAGGCTTGTCCATAATCCGCCCGAAGGCTATCCAGTAATCCACAGGGATCACTATTCCAAGCTTCCGCCCGTAGACTAGTATACGGGCCTCGAGATCCAATCCCGAGTCACGTTAGCCTCTTATGCAGGGCCCGGAAGGTGAGGGATTTATAGCCAGAGCCCCCCCTGGCACCCAAGCGTCCTCCTGCTCCAAGTAGTGCTCAACGGAGAGACCTCTCGCGGCGGGTTCGGTCCACGTTCCCAGCGCGGTCAACAACCCCCTTGGTTAGGGTTAGGCAGGCAGTCGGGGGTAACTAAAGCTGCCTCTCCCTTTAGGCCTTCAACCTGAAGTATAAATATTCATTTATTTTGTAGTTCATAAATTAAACAATGCTCTAAAATCTCTAGCAAGCACAAACATTTCCATTAATTGATCTTGTTGTTGGCAAACTGCTAAGGAAGGAATCTTTCCTTTTAAATGCATCTAGCACTCCATCCGGGGTACCTTGCAACTTGGCAAGATCCTTTATATTCTGGGTTAGGGCGTACCCTATTAACCCAACTTGGTCAACCCTAAAGTTCATTGGATACTTTAGTTTTCAATTTTTAACCTTCCTTACTTAGAAGGATATCAAAGAATACATCCTTTTGCAAGATAACTTGCGTAAGGATCCGCCATCCTTGTTGAGATTATTTAACCTTTCTTCTTGTGAATCAATCACAAGACCATATGACTTCGTACTTTCTGCGCAAGTCCTACATCGTTATATATGATGAAACAGTCCATTTCAGTTTCTTTAAGCTGACGTTTGTCAGACCTAGGGTCTCCTTTTATTATTTTCTTTAAGAATCCCAAGGACAAACCCTAGTTCTTTTACATTTATGATTTACTGACCCTACAATCAGGGAAGGTGGGTAAGTATTTAAGGTATAAACGTTTCTTGGATTTTAAATCATTCCCAATGCATATTTCGCAGCATAGGTATTTCTAAGTTTACCTTAATTCAGTTTAACTTTTAGAAGATAATATCGAGATCACCTCTGCACGATTTGTTATCTATGTGACAATTGATTTTTCAGTCCTAAACTTTATTGCTTTGAGGTTAGGTAAATTCAATTAATCTTCCTTTTTCCTTGCGAACAAAACTCATGCCAAATAAACAATCTTTTCCTTGCTAAGATATGCAGTTAGCAATGATAACTTCCTAGAGTTTAAGCAACGTAAGAAACTTTTCATGAATTTCTCCTTCTATGATGATTCGTTGTAAAAAGAATAGGGATTAATGGTGCAAGATGCAGTTTTTATACCTTCAAGATTTAACCAAAATATACTATTATAGTGGGTAGATAATCTTGCTCGTAATTCGTTTCAATGCATAATGCTATTTGAAGGAAAACTATGTTTTATACTTTATCCATTTTGCTATTTCAATGCATAATGCTATTTGAAGGAAAACTATGTTTTATACTTTATCCATTTTGCATGTTGAATTAAACTAAATTCCTTCATCGTAAATAACTAGGACAAAATATATCTTGTCCCTAATAATTCATCTTGCATGATTGAATTAAAACCGATATAAAACCAAAAAGGAAAAACCTGGTTTTGGGGTGAGATATCCACATGGATACTGGGAGATGACACTCTCGCAGCTACTCCTTGGACTTTCTTAGGCGGCATCGCAGTTGTAATCC
Organism: Lygodium microphyllum; assembly: GCF_053477565.2. NCBI lineage: Eukaryota > Viridiplantae > Streptophyta > Polypodiopsida > Schizaeales > Lygodiaceae > Lygodium > Lygodium microphyllum. Next base: position 9,386,254 of record NC_141150.1, on the reverse strand, counting down.
TTCGAACATGAAGGAAGATTTACACTTCTTTTCGGAATTCCACCGTCGCTTCAATACTCTTCTTCTCTCTTTCGAGGCAAGGAGTCGTTAAGGGGTTGACGACGAGAAGGGGGTAATAAGACCTTTAAGGTCTTAGCTTCTTCGGGAGGGAAAGGTGAAGGGTGTGTGAGTGTGGTTTCGCAAACATATGAAGGGCCTTGAAAGGGTAAAAACAAATGGGGATCTTGAAGGGATTTCTAGACACACGGGGGTAAGTTCCAAACCAAGGGGAAAGGTGAAGGGTGAAAGGGAGTAAAAAGCACAAGAAGGGGGTAATAAGTTAAACATGGGGGTTAAGGTGGATAAGGCTTTTCAAGCCTTAGTTCTTTGGGGGTTTCTGGAAGGGGCTTAAGGGAGAAAGGCCTTAAGTCTTATAAAGCACCCGAGGGGGGGGGGGAGGGGTTAGTGGTTTTTGAGGCCAAGGGGAGTGGGGGCTAAGGTGGCTTAAACACGGGGTGGGGGTTTAGTGGCTCTACGGCAAGGGATTAAGGGTTTAAAACCGGGGGGGGGGGGGGGGGTGAAAGGATAAAAGGGGATAAAACCGGGAGGGGGGTGAAAGGGTAAATGAAGGGTATAGGAAGGGGGGCTTCTTAGGAGCTATAGAAGCTTCCTAAGAAGCTTCTGGGCAAAGTCGTGGAAGCCCCACATGGAAGGAATGGAGGCACAAGAGATAATTTGGCAGTGGCAATGGCGTCAACGGCTTCTTCCACGGCCTTCGATAGCGACGCGATGCCTCCTCCTCTCCCTCCACACTCTCGGCCATCAGAGCAGGAGGTTGGCTCCCTTCTCCAGACTTCTCCAACACGACCTCTCCATGGCCGTGCAAAACTCACACCCTCCTCTGTCTCTCCTTTATGGCAGTTCAGACGTAAAAATTCCCTCTCTTGTTCTATCCCGGCGGTGTCACGGCTCTTTTTTTTCCTCCCCCCTAGCTCTCATGGAGAAGGATTTTATAGGGGGAGGGAGGGAATTCCTCCCTCACGGCGTGTCGCCCTACATGGACGTTCTGGATATGCAAGCTCCAACGAGGAGCTTGCTATCCTTACTAAATCCTTACTCCCTTCCAGCTCGACCCGCCACCAAGAGAGAAAAAAGAATATTTGATAAAATAAAGCCGCCGAGAAGGAGAAGATATATTACATTCTCTCCCCCTTAGAAGAATCGAGATGCCCTCATCTCGAGATAAACTGGGGATATTGATGGTTGAGAGTGCCTTGATCTACCCAAGTGGCATCCTCTTGGGGATAATCTTTCCACTGGACGAGGCATTCTCTCAAGGTTCTGGATCTTAATTGTCTCTCCCTAATATCTAAGATCCTGTCAGGCCTTAGTTCAAGGACTCCTTGACTAGACATTACAGTTTGTTGATCATCAAGTACATGGTTAGGGTTGGGTACATATTTTTTTAATAGGCTGATATGGAATACACTGTGAACCTTTAGGTTCTCAGGGAGTTGCAATCTATAAGCATTAGGTTTTAGGCATTTGAGAATCTTGTACGGCCCACAATACCTTGGACTTAACTTTTTGTAATTTCCTAAGACTAGAGAACTCTTTTTAGGGCGTACGCAAATGAAGACCATGTCTCCTTCTTCGAAGACCCTTTCTTGATGCTTCAAATCCCCGTATGCCTTCTGTCTATCCTTGGCCGCTTGTATGTCCTATCTTATTGACTTTATTTGATCATCCATGTCTTCCAACATCTGCCTTGAAGCTTCAACCTTTAAGGTTGGAACGGAAAAATTTAGGGGACTTTGATAATCATGACCATACAATGCTTGGAAAGGAGTCATCTGAATGCTCTGCTGATAAGAAGCATTGTATGCAAATTCTACCAAAGGCAAGTATTGAATCCACCTCTTCGGCTCTCGATAGCAGTATGCCCTAAGCTTATCCTCGATGACTTGATTTACTTGCTCTGTTTGGCCATCCGTTTGGGGATGGTAGGCGGTGCTAAAACAGAGTTGAGTCCCAATAGCTTCAAAGATATCTCTTCAGAAGTGTGATGTGAAGAGAGAATCTCGATCACTAATAATTCTTCTGGGGTAAACCATGTAGTTTCAATATCTCTTTGATAAACAATCTTGCAATGTCGGATGATTTATAGTTTGTCTTTACTGGAGTAAGGTGTGTAACTTTAGTAAGCATGTAAACTACAACCATCATGGAGTTGTATCCTCCCTAGATTTGGGGTAGGCCTACAACAAAATACATACTGATGAGTTCCCATTTCATTTGGGGGATGTCAAGCGGTTGCAGTTTCCCTGGCATCATGACATGTTCGACTTTGATACGTTGGCAAGACAAACACTCAGTGACATATTTGAGAACGTCACCTTTGAGCCTCTCCCAATGGTAGCTCTTCCTAACTGCATTAAGAGTTTTAGCATAGCCAGGATGTCCTGCGAAAGGGGAATCATGAGCTTCCCACATTATCTTTTGCTTAAGTGACTGGCTCACTGGTATACATAGCCTTGTTCTGTAGTAGACAAGTCCATTATCAATGGAAAATTCCTGATACTTAGCTTGCAACTTCTGATTCTGATCCTTGATAGAGATCTCCTTTAGCATTAATTGGTAGGCCAAATCATGGCATGCTTCTTCTCTAGCTAACTCAAGTATAGGGTTGTCTGGCATGGATACCTTTGTAGCTAGAGATCTGACCGTTGATGGATACTACAAGTTTAGGGAATTTAGGAATGCCTTGCGACTAAGTGCATCGGCAACTACATTCTCTTTCCCTGGTCGGTACTTGATTTCAAAATCATATTCCTCCAACACTTCAATCCACTGACGTTGCCTCATGTTGAGCTCGTTCTGGGTAAAGATCCATTTGAGACTCTTATGATTGGTTACTAGAGTAAACTTTTTACCCAACAAGTAGTGTCTCCAAAGCTGTAGAGCATGGATGACAGCTAGTAATTCCAGATCATGCATAGCATAATTCTTTTCATGACTCTTCAATTTCCTTGAAGAGTATGCTACTGGATGACCTTCCTGCATAAGTACACACCCCAAGGCAAGAATGCTAGCATCAGTTACCTCGAACTCCTTATTGAGGTCTGGAAGTTTTAGAATAGGTGCTGATACCAAACTTTTCTTCAATCTATCGAAGCTATTTTGTTCAGGAGTTGACAATGTAATGGAAGTCTGCTTCTTTAGTAGATCCGTCAGAGGTGCTGTAATCAAAGCATAGTTTTTGATGAAGACCCTATACCATCCTGTCAATCCAAGAAAGCTGTGTATTTCTTTGACAGATACTGGTGTTGGCCATTCAAGCACATCTCTGACCTTGGTTGGGTCCACTGATATTCCTTCTGATGATACTATGAATCCCAGATATTCAATTTGACCCTTGAAGAATGCACACTTCTTCATTTTTGCATACAACTTATGTGACCTCATTGTCTCCAAGACAATTTGAAGTTGAGGTTCATGATCTTCTTCTTGTTTAGAATAGACTAAAGTGTCATCAAACAAGACAAGCACGAAATCATCAAGATATGGCCTAAAGATATCCTGCATTAATCTATTGAAGGTGGCAGGTGTATTTGTAAGCCCGAATGACATAACTAGGAACTCAAAGTGCTCATATCTTGTATTGAAGGCCGTCTTCGGGATATCTTCTTCCTTGATCCTTATCAGATAGTAACCTGACCTGAGATCAATCTTGGAGAAGATATTTGCACCGTGAAGACGATCAAGAAGCTCATCTATTCTAGGAATAGGATAATTGTTCTTGACTATTGATTGATTCAACCCTCGGTAATCAATACATAGTCGAAGTGTCCCATCTTTCTTTTTCTGGAATAGTACTAGAGCTCCCCACAGTGAATTGCTAGGCCGGATGTAGCCCTGATCTAACAGTTGCTTGAGTTGTTCCTTCAGCTCAATTGCTTCTGGTATGGACATTCTATAAGGTCTCTTGGCAATTGGCGCAGCTCCAGATACTAACCTAATCTCATGATCCACTTCTATTTGAGGCGGAAGTTCGGTCAACTCTTCAGGGAATACGTCTACGTATTCCTTTAGCCAAGAAGGTTCTTCATGAGACTCTTGCTTTTGATCTAACTTGTTGAGTTTGATCAAATAAACAGGTAATCCTTTTCTAACTCCTTTTATGATCGGAGATACTTTGGCCAATTGGATTCTTGGCACTTCTGCCTTACCTTGAGTTGTGACTAATTCCCTTTCAGAGTTTCGACAGGAAACTTGACCCTTTCCATAGTGAATTTGGGCGTCGTTAGGCTTAAGCCAATCCATTCCGAGTAGACACTCATGGATACCTAAATTCATGACTCTGAATTTAATCGAAGTCTTCTTTTCTCCCAGAAAGAAATCCACCTTAGCAGTTTGCCTGGTACAAGTTACCTCACGACCATTTGCCAATTCCACAAGCAAGGTAGATGCTTCTACTGTGGCTATTCCTAATCTTTTTGCACATGGTAATGAGATAAAGGAATGTGTACTGCCACAATCAATCAAGGTTTTGAAACCTTTATCTTGATAGTCCGACGGTGTCTGAATCACCGAGAACTGGCAGTTCGGCCCTTTCTTGTGTAAAGTGGCATGGACTGTCACTCTTTGGAATTCTGCTTCCATGGTCAGATCTTCCTCTTCTTCTTCTTCACCTCTTTGCCTATTGGCAATGCAGGCGGTTCTTCCTCTTCCTCGGGTAGTAGCTCCATGGCCATGGCCTGTTCCTCGGAAAGGCCCTTGGCCATGTCCTCCACCAAGCTTGAGACATTGCCTCTTGAAGTGACGGGGTTCGTTACAATGGAAACAACGGAGGTTTTGGCCATTACTTTGAGTAGGAACAAAGATGTTGACGTTATTCATCCTTGCTTTCTTTCTTTGTCCCTCATTATGACCTTGAACTCTCTTCATTTGAGGCCTGAATGCTCCTAGGTTCGGGTGTTTATAAGACCAAGTTTTGTTACCCCTTGGTCTAGCTTGCACCTCCTGAATTATAAGCACCGCTCGAATGAGTGCATCCTAAAGATCTGATGGATGCATAGATTCGAGATGGGTATTTACTGGTGGATTTAAGCCCGCACAAAATTTGGATACGTGCTGAGTCATGTCCATCTGTGGCGCATACTTTAAAAGTGAGACGAATTTAGAGCAGTATGCGTCAAGAGTGAATCCTAGCTATTTTAGCTCGTAGGACTCGTTCATTTTCTGCGTGTGATATGCAGGTGGTAAGTATCTACCCTTGATGCCAGGAGGCATATTTCACGGTGGATTCCGTGCCACGGTGGATTCTGTGAGGTTTTACGGTGGATTCCCTAAACTTTGATGACTGGGGCTCATACACAAAGTGGATTCTTTGTGCGAGAAGTTGATGGGGATGCCTGTCCTTTTCGGGCGTTTCGTTAATTTAGTGTGTACATGGGTGATTCCATAGCGGGTGATTCCGCAAAATACATATTAAATTAATAATTTTTTATGAGTTTAGAGTGCGCACTCGTAATAAATTAAGGTTAGGATTTATTTCTTACCAGTTGATTTATTTATGTAGCTGAAGACTGCTAGGTATTCACTTTTGTCAGTTTAATTGTATTATTCTACTAACGATTGTGAATGCTTCAGTTGATGTGTAGAGATAGCAGCAGTGGCGGAGGAAAGCATTGGAGTCTAGCGAGTATTCGATCTATGGATTATATTTTGATAGGCGCCACGCCTATATTTTGTCATGTCTATTGAGGCATTGATTATTTATTATTATTTTGTATGCGCCTATGCGCACGGATATGTTATTTCTATTTGGACATTGTGTTGGGCGTGCCAGACTCTATGGACACTGTCCATTAGCTTTATTCCTATTTTTGTAAAAGTAAACTCAAAAGCTAAAAGCTTGTCATATTTTTGTAAATTGGGCTATTATTGAGCATGAAGATGGAAATATACATAAAATACATGCTTTGTGAAGCGCTCACACAAGGCATGGGGGGAGATTGAACCCAATTGGTCTCTTGCTCTTGTCGTTCATGCTTTTTACATTGTAATTTGTGCAAAAAGTAGAGTTCATTGTTCTTGGGGACCTTTCGGGATTCACTACGTGAGCATACAGCAACCGATCTACGCACCAGTGGTATCAGAGCGGAGCTGAGATCAAGAGCTTCCAATCGCTACCCATCTCGTGCGAAGGCGGAGCTCCTAGAACGATCGGGCTCTACGGTCAATCTCGTCGCGAACCGTCGATACAGGTAGACTTCTGGCGATCAAGAACCCCTATTTTTGTCATTCGATCGCAAAGGACCAGGCAATACAGGCGGAGGACCACTCCCTCATCTCCATCATCAAGTCATCAAACAGAGAGATAAGTGAGAAATCCCAAAATTCAATATCTCAAATCTTCAAACACTAAAGCTTCAGAAGCTTAGTTTAAGCTTTAAAGAAGCTCAAAGCTTCAATTTTTCATCGCGGTACATCAGGGGCTGTCCGTTTTTTTTCGCCGCCTGGAAAAAACGGCCCCCCCACGAAATCTGTCGATTAAGCTTCTTAAGCTTAATCCATTAAGCTAAATCAATCAAGCAACACAAGTCATCTCCTGCAAGACATCAAACTCCAGGTCCCACACCAAAGAGATCAAGTTCTGCAAGTAATCTGTGATCAAGTTCTGCAAGTTCACTAAGTCGGCTAAGTTCTGCAAGTCTGCAACCCTGCAAGTCACCCAAGTCTGCAACTCTACAAGTCAGACTAGTCAATTGGAGTCAGAACTGACTTGTGCCCAAAACTCCTAGAAGGGTTGTTCCTGTGCAGAAACTCCGAACTGCAAAGTTGTTCATTGGAAGGTATTCTACCCATACGTAGGTTTGCTGAAGTATTTTCAGCATACGAAGAAGGAAAAATCGCAAATTTTCTGAAGATTGAGAAAGAAATACCCAAAAACACATAGCCTTGTAACCCCGAACTTGAGCTACTTTCAATGGCATACGAGAAGGAAAGATTGTTCTAGCATTCATTAGTCAGTTTGATGACTATTTCCATGAGGAAACTTATCTAGAAAAAGATAAAATCAAGTTTGTTACTAATCATTTGGTAGACAGAGCATCACTTTGGTGGACTGTAGTACACAAGAGCATAGAATGTCCTGCTACTTGGGAAGATTTCAAGAAGAAGTTCATGCAGAATTTCCTTTCACCGCAATTTCATGAGAAGGCTATCAAGCAATGGGATCTACTTCAACAACGGGATCGTGAGCCTATACCTCAATATACATAGTGTTTTTGGAATGCACTCCTCTAGCTATGCATGCTTGAAGACGTACCAGAGGCGACACATAAGCGGAAGTATATGTCTAGACTTCTTGGGCATTACTACGCTAAAGTGAACATGTTCAAGCCTGCTACTCTTGAAGACGCCATTTCACTAGCTCACGACACTGAAGATAAGCTACGTGGTAGAGACAGACGACCATAGCAATTCCAAGCCAATGGTAATTATGGATCTAAACAATTCAATTCCAACTTTAGAAGATTTAATCCAGGTCGTTTCTCTTCATCATCTTTCCGCAAGAATTGGGCTTAACCACCTGCATTACCATCCAATGTCAATCCAAATCCTAAGCCTATTCCACAGCCAAATCCAAATGTACCTAGACTTCCCGCCATTGCAAACAATGTGACCAAAGCCAAGCCAACAGTATGCTATAAATGCCACCAGCCTGGACATTTAGCAGCAAATTATCATTCAAAGAAGCCACCAGCTCATATCAACTATCTTGGAGCCATGGATGAAGACGAACATGAGGATATGCCTGATTTCACTGAAGATGAGGACGACACCACTACTACTTCCGATACTTTACCAGGTATGCCTACTCCACATTCATTATTGACTATGAAATGTTTGGTGCATGGAAAGGAAAAGACTATTTTGCATGATGACGGTAGTACTCATGATTTTATTTCAGCAAAATTGGTAAAGGAATTGAAATTACAGACTGTACCTACGCATTATCGCATAAAAGCTGCATTTTTAGGTACTAGGTATAATGGTACACAGGAAGTGCAAGACTTAGAGATTCAAATTGGCCAATACACTGAAAGAAGAAATTTCTTAGTTGTTCCATTACAGTCGAGTGACATTATTTTAGGAATGCCTTGGCGACACCAGCATAACCCAGATATAGATTATTCCACACACACAATGAATATTAATTTTCAAGGAAAATCTATTACATTATATGGTATGCATGTGTCTAATGTTTTTCCACTACTTTCGCATACTCAAGCTAAACGTGCATTACGCAAGAGTAGTAAATCCTATCTCATTTGGGTGAATGAACTGTAAGTAAAGGAAAATCATATGCATCCTAGGCATAAGGAATTTCTTGCATATTTTAAGGACTGTTTTGCAGAAGACCTACCACCAAGTTTACCTCCTTCATGTCCAGAAGACTATAAGATAGATTTGATCCATGGCACACAACCACCTTGCAAAGCACCATATAGACACAACTAGATAGAGCAAAAAGAAATCCAGAGTCAAGTTGAGGAATTACTAAATAGAGGTTTGATTAGACCTAGTAGTTCTCCATTCGGTGCACCTGTATTGTTAGTCAAGAAAAAGAATAATACCTATCGTATGTGTATTGACTATCGAGCTTTAAAAAAGATCACTATAAAGAATAGGTATCCTATTCCTAGAGTTGATGACCTTATGGACAAACTCCAAGGATCTTCTATATTTAGTAAAATTGACCTTAAGTCTGGTTATCATCAGGTGAGGCTAGATAACTCTCACATATTCAAGACTGCATTCAGAACACAGTTTGGTCATTACGAATTTTTGGTCATGCCATTCGGATTGACTAATGCACCTGCTACCTTTAGTAGAATGATGAACCGTATCTTTTTGAAATATTAGTATTGTGTAATTGTTTTCTTTGATGATATTTTGGTGTTTAGTCAAAATGAGAAAGAACATTATAAGCATTTGTCATTAGTTTTTCAATTATTGAAAGAAAATCAACTGTATGCAAATCCTGAAAAGAGTGAATTCTTTAATATAGAAATTGAGTATTTAGGTCATATTGTATCATCTGATGGAATTAAAGTTGATCCTAAGAAAATTGATGCAATATTGAATTGACATGTTCCTAAAAACGTGCATGAGTTACGCTCATTCCTTGGTCTTGCTAGTTTCTATAGGAAGTTTGTACGTAATTTTTCATTACTTGCTTTACCATTAACCAAACTTCTGAAGAAAGGAATAGTTTATCAATGGACCGAAAATCAATAGAAATCCTTTGACTTACTGAAACATGCATTAACCAATGCCCCTATTCTACAGTTGTCTGACTTTAATAGACCATTCTTTCTAGTAGTGACCGATGCTAGTGGATCAGGAATAGGAGCCGTACTTATGCAAGACAATCATCCTATAGCATATTCTAGTTGTAAACTGAAACCCTCTGAGCTGAAATATTCCACATATGACAAAGAACTATTAGCAGTTGTACAAGCATTAAGAAAGTAGAAACACTACTTAATGGGTTCAGAATTTATGATAAAGACCGATCAGCAAAATATTAGACATTTACTTAGCCAACCCCAAATCTCTGACCGCCATATCAAATGGGCTTCCTTTATTCAAAGTTTTCATCCTATCATTCAATACCAACCTGGAAAAGAAAATGCAGTGGCTGATGCATTGAGTAGAAGACCTGCCATTCATAATATTTCTCTCATATCTTTTGATTCTTTGATTGCTATGAAAGATACATATCACCAGGATATTACTTTTCATTCTGATTGGAATAAATTAGTTCAAAATAATTTCATTCCTATTGATTCATTGTCATATAATGATGGATTTATGTTTTATGAAAAGAGATTGTGTGTTACCCATTCCGATCTTTTGTTTTGAATGGAATTCATTGTCCCCCATATCAAGGTCATAGAGGTATCATATCTACATTACGTATGTTAACTGAAGATTTTTATTGGCCGCATATGGATGCTGATGTATCTAACTTCGTTTCTGAATGTTTGATTTGTCAAAGAGTTAAGAGACATCATGGTAAACAGTATGGATTACTTATGCCTTTGTCTATTCCATCTAGACCTTGGGAACAAATTTCTATGGATTTCATTACTGGTTTACCAAATACCAAATCTAACCATGATATGATTTGGACAGTTGTAGATAGATTTAGTAAATAAGCATATTTCATTCCATGTAAGAAAACTTTAACAGCATCACAAGCAGCACAATTATTTTTGAAAACTGTTTTTACTAACCATCGATTGCCAAAAGTTATCATTTGAGATCGTGATTCTAGATTTTGTAACAATTTCTCGATTACCCTGTTTGCTAATCTAGGTACAAAGATTGATTTCTCATTTGCATTTCATCCAGAAACTAATGGACAAACAGAAGCCACTAACAGCACCATTCTAGATCTTTTACGTGGATATACTATTTCTAAACCTCATACATGGGACACTCATTTGCATTTATTACAGTTTGCATATAACAATACACCGCACACATCTACAAAGAAAGCACCGTTTGAAGTCATTTATGGATATAGATTATCTACACCTGTTGCATCTTTGTCTAATAGAATTCAGAGTGTTGATGATATTGCTAGTATGCATAACAATATATTTGATGAAGTTAAAGATATGATTGCTAAAGCCCAACAATCATATACCAAACAAGCAAACAAGAAAATAAAAGCCATGAATTTCAAAGTTGATGATTATGTTTGGCTGAGAATAGAAAAACGTAGACTGCAAAGTGTAGATAGACATCCAATTGTCAAACTAGCTCCTAGATTCTATGGACCATTTAGAACCATTCATAAAGTTAATGACAATGCATTCAAGTTAGAAATACCATCTCATTGGAAAATTCACAATACATTTCACATTAGTTTATTGAGACCATTTAGAGGCCAATTACATGTCCACCCTGTTTATGAAAACCCATCTTTATTAGAGGAAGAGACTGAAATACTTGAACCAGAAACTATCATAGACACTGACTTTATGACCACTAGAACTAGCCGAAGGTATTCTAGATATCTAGTTAAATTTAAGAACCATCCTGTAGAGGAAGCACAATGGATGCACGCTAGAGACTTAAATGCTTTCCCCACTCTGTTAGCTCCACATTGAGCTAATAGCAATTGAGGTCAATTGCTATCCCACCCCGGGGGTATAATGCTAGGAGGCATATTTCACGGTGGATTCCGTGCCACGGTGGATTCCGTGAGGTTTTACGGTGGATTCCGTAAGCTTTGATGACCGGGGTTCATACACAAAGTGAATTCTTTGTGCGAGAAGTTGATGGGGACGCCTATCCTTTTCGGGCATTTCATTAATTTAGTGTGTACATGGGTGATTCTATAGCGGGTGATTCCGCAAAATTCATATTAAATTAATAAATGTTTATGAGTTTAGAGTGCACACTCGTAATAAATTAAGGTTAGGATTTATTTCTAACCAGTTGATTTATTTATGTAGCTAAAGACTGCTAGGTATTCACTTTTGTCGGTTTAATTGTATTATTTTACTAACGATTGTGAATGCTTCAGTTGATGTGTAGAGATAGCAGCAGTGGCGGAGGAAAGCATTGGAGTCTAGCGAGTATTCGATCTATGGATTATATTTTGATAGGCGCCATGCCTATATTTTGTCATGGCTATTGAGGCATTGATGATTTTTTATTATTTTGTATGTGCCTATGCGCACGGATATGTTATTTCTATTTGGACATTGTGTTGGGCATGCCAGACTCTATGGGCACTGTCCATTAGCTTTATTCCTATTTTTGTAAAAGCAAACTCAAAAGCTAAAAGCTTGTCATATTTTTGTAAATTGGGCTATTATTGATCATGAAGATGGAAATATACATAAAATACATGCTTTGTGAAGCGCTCATACAAGGCATGGGGGGAGATTGAACCCAATTGATCTCTTGCTCTTGTCGTTCATGCTTTTTACATTGTAATTTGTGCAAAAAGTAGAGTTCATTGTTCTTGGGGACCTTTCGGGACTCACTACGTGAGCATACAGCGACCGATCTGCGCAGCAACCCTACACGGCTTTCTTCAGCTTCTCCCAGGTAACGGATCCCTCTGCGATCCTTTGATCCGTGCACCATTGCTTCCACGAAAGTCTGGCTTCACTGGTGAGTTTCAACTTGGCAAGCATAGCTTGATTGGCGGGTGCAGTACCGACTGCTTCGAAGTAATCCTCCATGGATTCAATCCAAATTTCAGCATCAACCTGAACGAATCTGCCTCTCCTGTCAAACTTGGGTGGCTTAATCTGCTTGAGAAGGAACTTCTTCTCCTGGATCACAGCAGTACTTGATGTAGGAGGCGAATTAGGAACCTGTACCTGGGGTTGTGCTTGAATAAAGGTTTTGCACATCCAGACATTGATAAAAATAAGTCTTTATTTGTATTTATATGGGCATAGCCCTTTCGAATACAACGTTTCATGTGATGATAAGCCAATTGTTACATTTAGTTTGGGGAGAACAACGTTGTATTGCATTTATCTATAGGAACTGTGTAATAGTAAGGTTTTCGGTCATGGATCTTCAGGAATCGGTAAGTCATTGGAAGTTCAGGATATCCTTTCTGTTGGAATCCATACTTTTCATGGCGGCCCAACACTTTAATCCTGTCGGCTGGGATTACACGGGTTACTTTCTTATATACATATGAGTTCATCTCAACCCTCTCACCTTGAATATGTAAAGTCGAATTTACGTGATCTTCCACGAAAACAAACAGCTTCACGACTTTCAGGTCTTCCAACCACTTGATCCTCTTTAGGTTGGTCTGTAGATAAGCAAACCAGTGTGGGCGACTATATAGTAGATTTCTGAAGCACCCGTCCATCTTCGTTCCATGTACAAAGGTGATGGATTATAAATCTGCTCTAGGATGTTCATCATTTCAACCCTTTGTCAATAAAGTGGAGAATGCATTGCAGTCATAAACATGAGTCGAAATACCAGAAACTTGTTCCACGCTTCGTAATTCTGCAAGACAGCATTGAAGGTAAGGAAATGTTGGACAACAAAAATTTCTTTACTTCATTTCTTTGAGATTTCAAGAAAAACAATTCCGTTATTGGTCGGCTCTGATACCAATTGTAATGTGTCCACTAGTATCATCCTGGACGCGTCTTAGCAGTCCATCGAAAAGGATGTCTAGAAAGCTCCGCCCGGCACTCCCAGGGAATGTTACAGGGTTTGCGATCTAGGGCTTTCCGCGTCTGCCATGTAGCGGAAGTATTCTCGCCATTCCCACTTAGGATCGATCGGAATTTGGGTTTTCCTGATTGGTCATTTCCTAACAGCAACAACTAGCGTCAGACCCAAGCGAACTACTTTACGCAGAAACGCCATGTCTGAAGCGGATTCACGCTGCACTTGGTTCAAAGAGAATGGGAAACGAGAGGGATACAAAGCTCAACCTCTCTGCCATAAGGCATAGTCCCATTCCGTTCCCCTAAAACAACATAAATCGGTTTAGACATAACTCTAGGTAAACGCTTTTGTTGTTCTGTCCTTTGACGATCATCCCGCTGTTCTTCGAGATTTGAGAAAAGTTCGCGGCCAACCGAGACCACCCAACCGTAAGACGGACCCATGGCCCATCCTCCGCACTTTCCTCGGTTTGTTTTAGTTAGGTAATTATCTAACACATTAGTTGGACATGTAACAATCAGCTTCTTTAATTAAACCATTAAGCGCTGGATCCTTCACGTAATCTTATCATGTGACATAGAAAAACAATATCAAACAAGTTCTTTATTAACATATCATCATATTTATCTTTGAAATACAAGGAGTTCTACCCGTAGGCTTGTCCATAATCCGCCCGAAGGCTATCCAGTAATCCACAGGGATCACTATTCCAAGCTTCCGCTCGTAGACTAGTATACGGGCCTCGAGATCCAATCCCGAGTCACGTTAGCCTCTTGTGCAGGGCCCGGAAGGTGAGGGATTTACGGCCAGAGCCCCCCCTGGTACCCAAGTGTCCTCCTTCTCCAAGTAGTGTTCAACGGAGAGACCTCTCGCATCGGCAGGTTTGGTCCACGTTCCCGGCACGGTCAACAACCCCCTTGGTTAGGGTCAGGCAAGCAATCGGTGTTGAGATATCGAGCTCCACTCGTGATACACCAGGGTGACCGTTGTGTATTTATGTCACCGACTTGTCAGTGCAGACGCGGTTGGTACACCGCCCATGAATAATAGCTACATGATAGCTATCCTTATCTACTCTAGTTCGTGGCTCAGTTAGTATGCCACCTTAGTTAGTTGAGTTTGGTTTGAGACCCATATAGAGGGTTCTTCTATTTCTTTGTACTTGAGTTCTTTTGGCTTACACAACTAAGAAGAGGAAAACTGTTTTCAGCCTCCACCCTTGTGTGTATTCCCCCATTGTGCAAGCAAGAAAGCTTCAAGTGAGACTCCTTCCTTCTCTCCCACAATCTTGACATGGTATCAGAGCCTTGTTCGTGGTAAGGAGCTCAAGAAAGCAAGCCAAGCTCGCGGTGTTCTAGTAAGAGGAGCAGTGTTGCTTTCATTTTCTATTTTGGGAGCAGATCTCTGCAAGTAGCACAGCCGGAAAGTGCAGGAGTGCATTGTCTCAGGTTGAGACGCCCTTCGCGGTGAAGCAAGAGGGCAGTATATGCTGCGGAACAGGGCTTTAGCCCTAGGCGACCTTGTTTTTTTTATTTGAGGCCATTTCAGGGCCTGTTTTGGAGGCGGAAGTTTTCTGCACGCACTCAGGAAACGGCCCAGATTTATGCTGTGCGACCACTGTTCTACAGGTCAGGGAAAAGTTACTATATAAATTGCATTGTATGCATATGCGCAGAGACATTGGGAGTTATAGAATCATCCCTGTTGCCTGTTGATGCAAAATCGTCACTAGGAAGTGACTGTGTGGTCAAATACCACTTTCGTCAGTTTTGCAGATTTACCCTTGTGAGGCTGAAGCTGTGTTCTTTGCAGTGACAGAATTTTTAACAGTGTTTTGTAATGGCATCTGATTCTCTTTCACAGATTGTCACTGAAAAGCTTGACAAGAACAACTTCCAAGCATGGAAGTTTAGAATGACAAATTTTCTTATGGGAAAAGGATATTGGGAATTTGTTGTAGGAAATGAAGAAGAACCAGTTCTTCCTGATGTTCCCAATCAACAGCAAATGCAGACATTCAAAACATGGCATGAGAGAGCCAGGAAAGTTATGTATTGGCTGTCTATCAGTATTTCAGACTCTATGATTGTGCATATTCAAGATGCAAGTACGCCAAAGGAGGCATGGGATACTTTGTCAAAAATGTATAGCACAAATACGCAAGCCAGGAAAATGCAGCTCAAGCAAGAGTTGCACAATGTGCAAAGAGAAAATCTGAGCATCAACGACTACCACATGAAGGTGAAGAAGATTGCAGATGCACTTGCTTCCATTGGGTCGCTAGTGGAAGATGATGATTTAGTTTCTGTGACCTTGAATGGTCTAGGAAAGGATTATGCACAGTTTCGGACATCCATTTCAGTTCGTGAAAGATTTCCTGACTTTGAGGAGTTGATTGCTCTTCTAATTTCTGAGGAGCAGAGAAATGGCGGTGCATCTTCTTCAGGAGGAACTTCAAAAGAAGCAGTCTTCTACTCAAATGCTGGAAGAGGTAGAGGCAGAGGTAGAGGAGGCCGATTTGGAGGCCGTGGCAAAAATCAAAATATGCAGCAAATTCAAGAAAACCAGTCCTATGGAGGAGGACGTGGTAACTCTAGAGGCAGGGGGAGCCAAAGAGGTCGTGGTGGATGGCAAAGAGGCCAAAATGCAAACAGTAATGTTGAATGCTACTACTGTGGTAAAATGGGTCATATGGCTAAAGACTGCTATAAAAAGCTGAATGACATCATGAATGGAAAATTGCAACAAGGGAATTATGCATCTTCTAGTAGACAGGGTGATGACAGAAATGAGCACTTGTTTATGGTACAGCACATGAACAATTCTGTGACAAGTGTAGAAGAAAGCAATGATGTATGGTATGTTGACTCAGGTGCATCAAACCACATGACAGGTCATGCAGAATGGATGGAGGATGCAAGAAAAATGGAAAAACTAGGATTTGTGGAGACTGGTGATGATACTGCACATCCTATTGTGCAGATTGGAAAAATTCCTTTGTCTATGCAGGATGGGAAAAAGAAATACCTGTCCAATGTATTTCATGTTCCCAATATCACCAAGAATCTGGTTTCTGTTGGTCAAATGGTTGAGCAGGGCTTGCAGGTCAGATTTAATCCTCATGGATGCTTTGTTGAGGATACGAAAAATAAAGGTCGCTTGATAGCTAAAGGAAAGAAGAAGGGCAGAATGTTTACATTGGATGCAGACATGTCTGAATTGAGTGCAGCAATGTTTGCACATGGGACTGGTGTAGTTGCAGATATTGATATCTGGCATAAACGCATTGGTCATGTTAATGTACAGCGACTTAAATCAATGCAGGCCCAAAATATTGTTGTAGGATTACCCAAATTCAAGGTTGTAGAAATGCATAAGGTATGTGAAGTCTGTCAGTTTGGAAAACAGGCAAGGAAACCATTTCCTAGACATGTTCAAGAGAGTAAGAAGCCATTGGAATTAATCCACTCTGATGTGTGGACTACTAAAGCTGCATCTCTTGGAGGCTGTCATTATTTTGTCAGTTTTATTGATGACTATAGCAGAAAAATTTGGGTGTATTTTATGAAAAAGAAAAGTGAAGTTTTTGGGTATTTCAAAACTCTTAAAGCTATGGTTGAAAAAGAAACAGGCCTGCAAATAAAATGCCTAAGGTCAGATGGAGGGGGAGAGTACCTCTCAAATGAGTTTGTAAGGTTCGTGCAGGAGCATGGCATAAAGCAGCAATATTCATGCAGTCATACCCCACAACAAAATGGAATTGCAGAAAGGAAAAACAGGCATATTGGAGAGGTATCTCATGCCATGCTCAATGAAAAAGACTTGCCAGATTTTTATTGGGCTGAAGCAGTTGCTACAGCAGTCTACATAATGAATAGGACTCCCACTGCAGCAATACATGGAATGACTCCAGAGGAGAGATATACTGGTAGGAAACCAGATATTTCTCATTTGAAAATTTTTGGTTGCATTGCCTATGTACATGTGCCACATGAGTTGAGATCCAAGTTGGATCCAAAAGCTGAGAAGTGCATCTTTATTGGTTACTCTCTGCAGCAAAAAGGGTATAGATGCTATAACCCTTCTACTCGTAAGTTTACAATGAGTAGAGATGTTTTTTTTAATGAGATGAGTAGCTGGTATAAACCAGTAAATGTGATTGATGATGTATATGCACAAAATGATAGTGCTGCACAGAATTCACAGCAGTAGTCACAAAATATTAGTGGACCTAGAGCGTCCTCTAGCAGTGGTTCACATTCTTCGCCATGGATAGGCAGATTGAGATCAGGAGAATCTTCTCAAAGTAATGCAGATAGTGGTATGCAGGTATCATGAAAAGGAAAAGAGAAGGTTGATCAGCCCATGTTTGATGTGAATGCATGTCACTCTTATGTGGATGGTGAATCCAGTGGCTCAGAACAGAGCATTGATGATGAGTTGGGTATTCCTTCTATTGTTACACCTGGAGTAAGGAAGACCAGGGATGTTTTGAGAGCACCTGGGAGTGAACCTACTTTGCGCAGGTCTACGAGAGCTAGGTATCCTGTGGATAGGCTGAAATATGATGGATTTACAGCCATTCACTATGCATATATGGTCAAAGTGATACAGGAACCAGAACCCACTTCTTTTGAGGAAGCCATGGGAAAAGAAAAATGGGAGAAAGCCATGGATGAAGAAATGGATGCCTTGGAAGCAAATGCTACATGGGAATTGGTACCTTTGCCTAAAGGTAAAAATGCAATTGGTTGTAAGTGGGTTTATAAGGTGAAGCACAATGCAGATGGTTCTGTGAACAGATACAAGGCAAGATTAGTAGTCAAGGGGTATGCACAAACATATGGTATTGACTATGAAGAAACATTCAGTCCGGTTGCAAGGATGGCAATCGTAAGAGCGATCATTGCTATGGTTGCATCAAAGGGATGGTCTTTACATCAGATGGATGTAAAGAATGCCTTCTTGCATGGTGATTTGCAAGAAGAGGTCTATATGGAGCAGCCACCAGGTTATGTGCATGCTGTTCATCCTGAGTTTGTTTGTAGGTTGAAGAAAGCCTTGTATGGCTTGAAGCAAGCACCTAGAGCATGGTCTGACAAGATAGGATAGTATCTTGTCACTATTTGCTTTCAGATTTCCAAGGCAGATTTCTCACTTTATGTGAGAAAAACAGAGAAAGGTATTATGCTACTTGTCATTTATGTTGATGATTTGATTATGACAGGTGACAGTGATGAAGATATCCTTCATGTGAAAATACTATTGAAGCAAAAGTTAGAGATGAAGGATTTGGGAGAGCTGCGTTATTTCTTGGGCATTGAGGTGATTAGATCACCAAGTGGGATACAGCTCTTACAGAGGCAGTATGGATTGGACATGCTGTCCAAATATGGGATGACAGGCTGTAAGCCTATTTCAGTTCCTTTGGAGCAGAATGTGAAGCTGAGCACAGATGCAAGTGAGCTTCTAGAAGACCCTACTATGTACAGACGCATAGTAGGAAGTTTGATTTATATGACTATTACCAGGCCAGATTTGAGCTATGCTGTTGGATTGGTAAGTCAGTTTATGCAGGCTCCAAGGAAACCACATTTGGATGTGGCTAGACACATACTCAGGTATGTGAAGTCCACATTGCAGTATGGACTATTTTATGAGACTGGGGTTCAGATACAGTTGCATGGATACACTGATGCTGATTGGGCTGGTAGTATTTCTGATAGACGATCTACCAGTGGATATGTGTTCTCTTTTGGGAGTGCTGCAGTCACTTGGAGCAGCAAGAAATAGCCTACAATTGCCTTGTCGAGCACAGAGGCTGAGTACAGGGGTGCAACAATGGCTGCATGTGAAGTAGCTTGGTTGCATAAGCTACTTTATGATATGCATCAGTCTATAGATGGACCAGTTGTCATTTATTGTGACAACATGAGTAGTATACACTTGGCAAATAACCCAGTCTATCATGCTAGAACAAAGCACATTGAGGTGCATTATCACTATGTGCGAGAGAGGGTTTTACTAGGTCTTATTGATCTAGTTTATGTCAGCACAGAGGATCAGGTAGCTGACATATTCATGAAGGCATTGGGCGCAGAGAAGCTGCGCAAGTTTAGAGACCTGCTTGGTGTGCAAGAATTGGGATTGAGCTCGAGGGGGAGTGTTGAGATATCGAGCTCCACTCGTGATACGCCAGGGTGACGGTTGTGTATTTATGTCACCGACTTGTCAGTGCAGACGCAGTTGGTACACCGCCCATGAATAATAGCTACATGATAGGTATCCTTATCTACTCTAGTTCGTGGCTCAGTTAGTATGCCACCTTAGTTAGTTGAGTTTGGTTTGAGACCCATATAGAGGGTTCTTCTATGTCTTTGTACTTGAGTTCTTTTGGCTTACACAACTAAGAAGAGGAAAACTGTTTTCAGCCTCCACCCTTGTGTGTATTCCCCCATTGTGCAAGCAAGAAAGCTTCAAGTGAGACTCCTTCCTTCTCTCCCACAATCTTGACAGTCGGGGGTAACTGAAGCTGCCTCTCCTTTTAGGCCTTCAATCTGAAGTATAAATATTCATTTAATTTGTAATTCATAAGTCAAATAGTGCTCTAAAATCTCTAGCAAGCACAAACATTTCCATTAATCGATCTTGTTGTTGGCAAACTGCTAAGGAAGGAATCTTTCCTTTTGAATGCATCTAGCACTCGATTCGAGGTACCTTGAAACTTGGCAAGATCCTTTATATTCTGGGTTAGGGCATACCCTATTAACCCAACTTGGGCAACCCTAAAGTTCATTGGATACTTTAGTTTTCAGTTTCTAACCTTCCTTACTTAGAAGGATATCAAAGAATACATCCTTTTGCAAGATAACTTGCGTAAGGATCTGCCATCCTTGTTGAGGGTATTTAACCTTTCTTCTTGTGAATCAATCACAAGACCATATGACTTCGTACTTGCTGCGCAAGTCCTGCATGGTAATATACGATGGAACAATCCGTAATATTCGGTTTAACTTTTAGAAGGTAATATCGAGATCACCTCGGCACGATTTGTTATCTATGTGACAATTGATTTTTCATTCCTAGACTTTATTGCTTTGAGGTTAGGTAAATTCAATTAATCTTCATTTCTCCTTGCGAACAAAACTCATGCCAAATAAACAATCTTTTCCTTGCTAAGATATGCAGTTAGTAATGATAACTTGCTAGAGTTTAAGCAACGTAAGAAACTTTTCATGAATTTTACCTTCTATGATGATTTGTTGTAAAAAGAATAGGGGTTAATGGTGCAAGATGCAGTTTTTATACCTTCAAGATTTAACCGAAATATACTACTATAGTGGGTAGATAATCTTGCTCGTAATTCGTTTCAATGCATTATGCTACTTGAAGGAAAACTATATTTTATACTTTATCCATTTTGCATGTTCAATTAAACTAAATTCCTTCATCGTAAATAACTAGGACAAAATATATCTTGTCCCTAACAATTCATCTTGCATGATTGAATTAAAACCGATATAAAACCAAGAAGGAAAAACCTCGTTTTAGGGTGAGATATCCACATGGATACCGGGAGATGACCCTCTCGCAGCTACTCCTTGGACTTTCTTAGGCAACATCTCAGTTGTAATCCTTCGAACGTGAAGGTGGCTTTACACTTCTTTTCGGAACTCCACCGTCGCTTTGATACTCTTCTTCTCTCTTTCGAGGCAAGGAGTCGTTAAGGGATTGACCACGAGAAGGGGGTAATAAGACCTTTAAGGTCTTAGCTTCCTCAGGAGGGAAAGGTTTACAAAGCCTAAAAAGGCCCTATAGGGGTATATACACGGTAAAAAGGGTGTGTATGAGTGTGGTTTCGCAAACATATGAAGGGCCTTGAAAGGGTAACAAAAAAGGGGGATCTTGAAGGGATTTCCAGACACACGGGGGTAAGTTCCAAACCAAGGGGAGAGGTGAAGGGTGAAAGGGGGTAAAAAGCACAAGAAGGGGGTAATAAGTTAAATACAGGGGTTAAGGTGGATAAGACTTTTCAAGCCTTAGTTCTTTGGGGGTTTCTAGAAGGGGCTTAAGGGAGAAAGGCCTTAAGGCTTTTAAAGCACGGGGGGGGGGGGGGGGGGAAGCGGGGGTGGGTAGTGGTTTTTGAGGCCAAGGGGAGTGGGGGCTAAGGTGGCTTAAACACGGGGTGGGGGTTTAGTGGCTCCACGGGAAGGGGTTAAGGGTTTAAAACCGGGGGGGGGGGGGGGGTGAAAGGATAAAAGGGGATAAAACCGGGAGGGGGGTGAAAGGGTAAATGAAGGGTATAGGAAGGGGGGCTTCTTAGGAGCTATAGAAGCTTCCTAAGAAGCTTCTGGCCAAAGTCGTCGGCAGTGACGCGATGCCTCCTCCTCTCCCAGCAGCAGCGTTCAGTCTCTCCCTCCCCACTCTTGGCCAGGAGAGTAGGGAGTCGGCTCCCTTCTCCAGACTTCTCCAACACGACGTCTCCACGGCCGTGCAAAACTCACACCCTCCTCCCTCCCTCCTTTATGGCAGTTCAGACGTAAAAATTCCCTCTCTTGTTCTATCTCAGCGGCGTCACGGCTCTTTGTTTTCCTGCCCCCTAGCTCTCATGGCGAAGGATTTTATAGGGGGAGGGAGGGAATTCCTCCCTCATGGCGTGTCGCCTTGCATGGACATTCTTGATATGCAAGCTCCAACAAGGAGCTTGCTATTCTTAAATCCTTACTTCCCTCCAGCTCGACCCGCCGCCAAGAGAGGAAAAAGAATATTTGATAAAATAAAGCCGCGGAGAGAGGGGAAGATATATTACAAAGTGTCTCAAATACCAATTCCAAGAATGTAATTTGTTATAAATGCAATCGTGTATGCTATGTCAAGGACCCATATAGCCCAATAATAGGGGGAAAATGGCCTAAGAAACACAACACTTTTATATTCTTTCCTAAGGATAGTATACAAAAGTGCCATTATTCTACCTTCAAAGTGGGCCCACTTTGATGTGAAACTCTATAGATTCATTTTTTGGCCAAGGAGTTTCCTCTTTTACCAAGTGTCAATGCAATCCAAGGACTAAACACCCATGACCAAATATCTTTTAATTTTTCTTAATGGTAGTATTCTAGATGGTTGCTAAGACTCCTGAAAGGATCTTCACTATGAGTCCTTTATTAGTGTCTTGTTTAACGCTAGTAATGGCACATTCTAAAGTTCAAGGCAACCTTAGTACATACTCCTCTCTAGCTAAAAGGTCTTGCAACACCTGGTTAAGTATAAGGCTTTGTTCTACTTTTTTCCAACCTTAACTTGACTTTGCACTAGTCTTTAAAGATTACATATGGTTCCGGTTTTGTATTCCTACCTTACACAACCACAATAGTCGCATAGATTTAAAGTCATAAAAGAGTGGGAGTGTTGGGGTTTTCGAAGTGAATATTTGCCCTCCCCCCAAGAAATTCATGGTAAACTCAATCTCAAAACTTCTAACATGGATAAATAGATAACATCAATATCTTCGAACTCCAATATATTATAATTATAAGTTTACCTTTAATTATAATGTATAATTAAGAAAGCTAATAATTATAGTATATTATTCACATGAGTTATAATTGCTATAAATTATAATAAATATTATTATAATTTCATTAGTAACTTTGATAATTAATGTGTGACACAAATTAGCATAACATTCTCATGTGAATTTTCCTTTTGAGAATGCATTTAAATGAGTATCTCTTGGAAATCTTGTATACATTTGCAAATATAACATTCTCATGTGATTTTTTTTTGAGAATACATTTAAATTAGTATCTCTTTCTATAAAAAATCCAAAAACTTATTGAAACTCAAAAATTGTATTCTTAATTTCTTTGCAAATTTTGATAATCTTCTAAATAGTATACGCAATTTATTTCTTATCATTAAGGTTTAATACAAAACCATACCCACAGTGCAAGGCTCTCTTCTCTTGCAAATTTTATAGAAAAATAAGTTCTTATAGTGCAAGGGTTTCATCTCCCTTACTAACCCTCTTTTCTTCTTGCTCTTGAGATCAAGGCTAGGATGAGAGGAACAAACATACATCAAGGGCCTCTAAAGAGAAAACATCACAATGTTATATATTGGAACCCATGATGGAGATTTAGCTTGGTGCTAGAGATTGATATGCTTAATGTAGCTCTATTTCTAAAGTACTACAAACTATGGTTTTAAATGTAGCTCTATGGCTGAACTAGTATAGACTATAATATTAACTATGCAACTAAAATATGTTATTAACATAAAATATATTATGGGTTAGATTCTTTTTTCAGTCTTGGAGTTTTATCTATGCATAAGCTCATAATTTCATCAACCTTGGATTGAAGATTGAAGATACTCAACTAAATGAGGTCTTCTTCTACAAGCACATTAATAAAATGTATATGTGACTATAAGTGTGCACATGGTATTGAAGGTTAGCAATGAGTGAATCCTAGTACTTATTTTAGACACATTAAAAATAACATGCTTGGGATTATGCATTCTTCTTTAGATATATCCCATGCTAGTAAACCAAGTGACTCAAACATTCAAGGAGATCATATTGAGAACTGAAGGCATGAAGAATCATCTCCAATGCATGGTGGAACTAGCATAGATGATTTAATAGATGATGTACCTGGTGTGATTGCATTGCATATTGTAATGGTGGGAGGAGTATTGGTCCACAAACTTTTCTTAGGCACCAATAGTTGAATGCCAAATATGATGCACTAAGTATGCAAATTGGTCTTACTACTTCTAATGAAAGGCAACATGAACAAGGTAATGATCAAACTATTAATACTTCTATAAGTCCCCCCTTTGATCATGACAACAACTCAATTAACCATGCTGAGTCTCCTCAAATATACCCTTCTATAGACAGTCACATATCTATTATTGGGCGATCATTATATCAACAAACTATACAAATAATAATTGAGCTTCAAGCTCTTTAGGATGAGAACCAAATATCAATCAATCCACAAGAGAACATACTCCAATTTTTTTTTGAAGACATGGGCAATCCAAGGCCTAGGACTCAAAGAGTTGAAGAATGCAAGCCAAGTTTAAGTAAGCTATACGTGCAACCACTTGGTAATAATGCGAGGAGGCATATTTCAGGGTGGATTCCGTGAGGTTTTACGGTGGATTCCGTAAACTTTGTTGACCGGGGCTCATACACAAAGTGGATTCTTTGTGCGAGAAGTTGATGGGGACGCATATCCTTTTCGGGCGTTTCATTAATTTAGTGTGTACATGGGTGATTCCATAGCGGGTGATTCCGCCAAATACATATTAAATTAATAAACATTTATGAGTTTAGAGTGCGCACTCGTGATAAATTAAGGTTAGGATTGATTTCTCACCAGTTGATTTATTTATGTAGCTGAAGATTGCTAGGTATTCACTTTTGTCGGTTTAATTGTATTATTTTTACTAACGATTGCGAATGCTTCAGTTGATGTGTAGCTGAGATAGCAGTAGTGGCGGAGGAAAGCATTGGAGGATAGTGTATATTCGAGTTATCACTTATATTTTGATGGCGCATACCTTAGGCATGGCGACTATATTTTGTCGCGCCTATTTTATATGCGCATGGGCGCACGATTATGATATTTGTATTTGGACATTGTATTGGGTATGCTTGACTCTTTGGGCGCCCACCCATTAACTTTATTTCTATTTTGTACTAAAGCAAACTCAAAAGCCAAAACGTGCTATTTTGTAATTTGGGCTATTATTTGAGCTTGAAGATTATTAATACATAAAAATACATGCTTTGTGGAGCGCTCACACAAGGCATGGGGGAAAATTACACCCAATTGGTCTCTTGTTCATGTCGTGCATGCTTTCTACCTTGCATTTTGTGCAAAAAGTAGAGTTCTTTTGTTCTTGGGGACCTTCCGGCATTCACTACGCGAGCATACAACATCTGATATGTGCACCAGTGGTATCAGAGCGAAGCTGAGATCGAGAGCTTCCAATCACTACCCATGCGAAGGCGGAGCTCCTGGAACAATCGAGCTCTACGGTCAGTCTCATTGCGAACGGTCGATACAGGTGGATTCCTGGCGGTCAAGAACCTCTGTTTACAGTCTTTGATCGCAAAGGACCGGCCTGTAAAACGGCGGAGGATCACTCCAACATCTTCTTCTTCAAGTCGTATTCTCACAGTCAACAGAGATAAGCCATATCTTTCATAAAGATTAAAAGCTTGAGTTTAAAGCTTATAAAGCTTAATAAGAAGCTTCAAATTTTTAATTCGGCGGCAGGGTGGCAGCACTCCATAAAAATCGGCGCTGAAAACGCCCCCCCTAAAAATCGTCATTTGTTGCAGAGTAGCCATAAGCTAAGTTACCCAAGTCATCAGTCACACAAATTCTTCAAGTTGATCAAGTTTCGTAAGTCTGCAACTCCGTAAGTCCAGCAAGTCACCAGAAGTCACAATTGACTTGTGCCCAAAACTCCCATAAGGACTGTTCCCGCGCAGAAGCATCGAACTCCAAAGTTATTCCCTAGAAGACTTTGTTCGTATACGCAGACTTGCTGAACCAGTTTCAGCACATGTAGAAGGTCAAAACACAGATTTTTCAAAGATTTCAAATCCCGCAATTGCCAAAGACGAAGACCGTGAAAGCCAAACAAAAATATATAAGCCTTGTACACCCGACTTTGAGCTACGCTCATCCCGCTAATTGGATTTTGAGAGTGTGAGGTCTTTTGAATTTTTACAGGGAGACGGAACAAAATATGGATGATTTAATGGCTGAAGGCGATCTTCCTGAACCTACGGTGGAACAAAAGTTGGATTTAATTATGATGCAGTTGGACGAAGAACGAAGAGCCCGGCAAGCATTGCAAGTTCAATTGGCCAATTTACAAAGATCGACTACCGACAAAGAGGAACCACAATCTGAAGATCTTATCCGACGTACCATCGATGTGACTCTCGAAGCTCAATCCATCGGCAAAAAAACAAAGATAAGTAAAAAAAAATTCAAATTCCGTACTTTCAATGGCATTCGAGATGGAAAAACTGTTCTTGCATTCATCAATCAGTTTGATGATTACTTTCATGAGGAAACATACACTGAAAAAGATAAAATCAAGTGTGTCACTAATCATTTAGTGGATAGAGTATCTCTTTGGTGGACCGTGGTTCGTAAGAGTATAGATTGTCCCACTACTTGGGAGAATTTCAAAAAGAAATTTATGCAGAATTTTCTTCCTCCACAATTCCATGAAAAAGCCATAAAGCAATGGGACCTTCTTCAACAAAGAGATCGTGAGCCTATTTCTCAGTACACCGAACGCTTTTGGAATGCTTTACTCCAACTACGCATGCTTGAAGACGTGCCTGAAGCGACTCACAAGCGCAAGTATATGTCTGGATTACTTGGGCACTACTACGCTGAAGTCAATATGTTCAAGCCTACAACTCTTGAAGATGCAATTTCTTTAGCTCATGAAACTGAAGACAAGCTTAGAGGAAGAGACAAGCGTCCACAACAATTTCAAGAAAATGGTAACTATGGTTCTAAGCAATTCAATTCAAATTTTAGAAGATTCAATCAAGGTCATTTTCCTTCATCATTTTTCCGTAAGTCTTGGACAAAACCACCTGCTTTGCCATCAAATACCAATCAAAACCCTAAGCCATCTTCACAACCAAATCCTAATATTCCTAGACTTCCTGCCATTGCAAACAATGTATCTAAAGCCAAACCTAATTTGTGTTACAATGCCCATCAACCTGGACATCTAGCAGCCAATTGCGAATCGAAGAAGCGACCTGTCCATATCAACTATCTTGGAGCAATGGAAGATGAAGAATATGAGGAAATGCCTGACTTTACGGAAGATGAGGACGATACTACTACTCCTTCGGATACTTTACCAAGTATGCCAACTCCACATTCTTTGTTGACAATGAAATGTTTAGTACATGGAAAAGAAAATATTATTTTGCATGATGATGGTAGTACACATGATTTTATTTCTGCAAAGTTAGTGAAAGAACTAAAATTACAAACTGTTCCTACGCGAGCATACAGCATCCGATGTGTGTACCAGTGGTATTGCACAGATCGGATGCTGTATGCTCGCGTAGTGAACGCCGGAAAGTCCCCAAGAACAAAAGAACTCTACTTTTTGCACAAAACTCAAAGTAGAAAGCATATACGACATGAATAAGAGACCAATTGGGTGCAATCTCCCCCCATGCCTTGTGTGAGCGCTCCATAAAGCATGTATTTTTATATATTAATCATCTTCAAGCTCAAATAATAGCCCAAATTACAAAATAGCACGCTTTTGGCTTTTGAGTTTGCTTCAGCACAAAATAGAAATAAAGCTAATGGGTAGGTGCCCAAAGAGTCAGTCATACCCAATATAATGTCCAAGTAGAAATATCATAATCATGCGCCCATGCGCATACAAAATAATAAATAAATATCCAACGTCTCAATAAATAGGCACGAAAAAATATAGGCACCATGCCTAAGGTATGCGTCCATCAAAATATAAGTGATAACTCGAATACACGCTATCCTCCAATGCTTTCCTCCACCACTACTATTATCTCTATACATCAACTGAAGCATTCACAATCGTTAGTAAAATAATACAATTAAACTGACAAAAGTGAATACCTAGCAGTCTTTAGCTACATAAATAAATCAACTGGTTAGAAATCAATCCTAACCTTAATTTAGCACGAGTGCACACTCTAAACTCATAAACGTTTATTAATTTAATATGTATTTTGTGGAATCACCCCCTATGGAATCACCCATGTACACACTAAATTAATTAAATGCCGAAAAGGATAGGCGTCCCCATCAACTTCTCGCACAAAGAATCCACTTTTTGTATGAGCCCCGGTCAACAAAGTTTACGGAATCCACCGTAAAACCTCACGGAATCCACCGTGGCACAAAATCCACCGTGAAATATGCCTCTAGGCATCATACCCCCGAGGTGGGATAGCAATTGTCGCTATTAGCTCAATGTGGAGCTAACAGAGTGGGGAAAGAATTTAAGTCTCTAGCATGCATCCATTGGGCTTCATGCATCCATTGGGCTTCCTCAACAGGATGGTTTTTAAACTTGACCAAATATCTAGAATATCTACGTCCAGTTCTAGTAGTCATGAAATTAGTATCTATGATAGTTTCAGGTTCAAGTATTTCAGTCTCTTCTTCTAACAAAGGTGGGTTTTCATAAACAAGGTGTACATGTAATTGGCCTCTAAAGGGTCGTAATAAACGAATGTGAAATGTTTTGTGAATTTTTCAATGAGGTGGTAATTCTAACTTGAATTCATTGTCATTGATTTTGTGAATGATCTTAAATGGTCCATAGAATCTAGGTGCTAATTTCACAACTGGGTGTTTATCTACACTTTGTAATCTGTGTTTTTCTATTCTCAACCAAACACAATCATCAACCTTGAAATTCATGGCATGTCTTTTCTTATTGGCTTGTTTTGTATATGATTGCTGGGCTTTGGCAATTATGTCTTTAACCTCATCAAAAATCGTAGCGTGCATATTAGCAATATCATCAGCACTCTGAATTCTATTTGATAAAGATACAATAGGTGTAGACAATCTATAACAATAACTCACTTCAAACGATGCTTTCTTTGTAGATGTGTGGTGTATTGTTATATGCAAACTGCAGTAAATGTAAATGTGTGTCCAATGTCTGTGGTTTAGAAATAGTGTAAGCACGTAAAAGATCTAAAATAGTAATGTTAGTTGCTTCTATTTATCCATTAGTTTCAGAATGAAATGCAGATGAGAAATCAATCTTTGTTCTTAGGTTAGCAAACAAAGTAATCCAAAAGTTGTTAAAAAATCTAGAATCACGGTCAGAAATAATAACTTTTGGTAATCCATGATTAGTGAAAACAATTTTCAAAAACAATTGTGTTGCTTGAGATGCTATTTAAGTTTTCTTACATGGAATGAAATATGCTTGTTTACTAAACCTGTCTAAAATAGTCCAAATCATATCATGGTTAGCTTTAGTATTAGGTAAACCAGTAATAAAATCCATAGAAATCTGTTCCCATGGTCTTGATGGAATAGATAAAGGCATAAGTAATCCATACTGTTTACCATGATGTCTCTTAACTCTTTGACAAACCATACATTCAGAAACAAAGTTAGATACATCAGTGTCCATATGTGGCCAATAAAAATCTTCACTCAATGTATGCAAAGTAGATATGATACCTCTATGACCTTGATATGGAGGACAATGAATCTCATTCAAAACAAAATATCTGAATGGAACTGTAACACATAATCTCTTTTCATAAAACATGAATCCATCATTATAAGACAGTGAATCAATACGAATCCAGGTATTTCCAATTAATTTATTCCAATCAGCATAAAAAGTAATGTCCTGATGATAAGTATCTTTCATAGGAGTTAGAGAATCAAATGATATAACAGATATATTATGAATGGTCGGTCTTCTACTTAATGCATTGGCCACTACATTTTCTTTACCTGGTTGATTTTGAATAAGGGGATGAAAACTCTGAATAAAAGCTGCCCATTTGATATGTCGGTCAGATATTTGAGGTTGACTAAGTAAATTTCTAATACTTTGTTGATCAGTATTAATCATAAACTCAAAACCCATTAAGTAATGTTTCCATTGTCTTAAAGCTTGTACCACAGCTAATAATTCTTTATCATATGTGGAATATTTAAGTTCGGAGGATTTCACTTTACAACTAGAATAGGCTATGGGATGATTATCTTGCATAAGTACGGCTCCTATTCTAGATCTGCTAGCATCAGTAACTACTAAAAAGAATGGTCTATTAAAATCCGGTAGTTGTAATACAAGAGCATGGGTTAATGCATGTTTCAATGAATCAAAAGATTTCTGTTGATTATCAGACCAATAATAAAGAATACATTTCTTTAAACTTTAGTCAAAGGCAAAGCAAGTAATGAAAATTTTCCCACAAATTTCCTGTAAAAACTAGAAAGACCTAGAAAAGAACGTAACTCATGCACATTTTTAGGTATAGGTCAGTTTAATATTGCTTCTATTTTCTTAGGGTCAACCTTAATACCATCTAATGGCACAATATGACCTAAATATTCAACTTCTGTTTGAAAGAACTCACTCTTTTTCAGATTAGCATACAATTGATTATCTTTCAACAACTTGAAAACCAAAGACAGATGTTCATAATGTTCTTTCTCATTTTTACTAAATACCAAGATATCATCAAAGAATACTATAACACAATGCTGATATTTTAAAAATATGCGATTCATCATTCTACTAAATGTAGCAGGTGCGTTAGTCAATCCAAAAGGCATCACTAAAAATTCATAATGAC
The DNA here is from genome assembly GCF_053477565.2 of Lygodium microphyllum. Classification (NCBI taxonomy): domain Eukaryota; kingdom Viridiplantae; phylum Streptophyta; class Polypodiopsida; order Schizaeales; family Lygodiaceae; genus Lygodium; species Lygodium microphyllum. The sequence goes on along the minus strand of NC_141150.1, from coordinate 9,355,632 downwards.
CAAATTGTGCTCTAAATGCAGTCTTGAATATGTCAGATTTATCTAATCTCACCTGATGATAACCAGATTTAAGATCTATTTTACTAAATATAGCAAAACCTTGTAGTTTATCCATAAGATCATCGACCCTAGGAATTGGATATCTATTATTTATAGTAATCTTATTTAAGGCACGATAATCAACGCACATACGATAAGTATTATTCTTCTTCTTTACCAACAAAACAGGTGCACCAAATGGAGAATTACTAGGTCTAGTCAATCCTCTATTTAATAATTCCTCAACTTGATTTTGAATTTCTTTTTGCTCTATCCAAATATGCCTATATGGTGCTTTACAAGCTGGTTATGTACCAGGAATTACATCTATTTTTTGGTCTTCAAGACGTGAAGGAGATAGTCAAAAGCCAAAAGCGTGCTATTTTGTAATTTGGGCTATTATTTGAAGATGATTAATACATAAAAATACATGCTTTGTGGAGTGCTCATACAAGGCATGGGGGGAGATTGCACCCAATTGGTCTCTTGTTCATGTCGTGCATGCTTTCTACCTTGAGTTTTGTGCAAAAAGTAGAGTTCTTTTGTTCTTGGGGACCTTCCGGCATTCACTACGCGAGCATACAGCATCCGATCTCTGCACCAGGTACATGGGATGGAAACCTTGATGGAGTGAGAATCCCAACATCTCGGGAGCAACTTGACTTTATGTATCATGGTATTGGCATGGTCCAACCTAAACGCTATAGGATTTGCATGGGAAGTAAAAACAATGATTATGAAATTGAACTTCTTACACCTAGTAAAGAAAATATCCGACTCTTGTTCAATAGAAAATATAGCATCAATGATCTAAACCAAATTAGAGGGTGTATTTTGCACTCTTACCTTATAGGTGGTTCTATAAGCCCAAAGAGCCTCATACGGATGCTCATCCCAATCTTATTTATAAGAAATGACTGTTCTAGTTAAAACCCCACAAATAATTTGATTAGTTACTTCTACTTGGCTATGAACTCTAGGGTAATAAAGCATTGATTTGTGATGCTTAATCTTATATGGTTCTATTAATTTGCTAATTAGACCATTCAAGACATGGGAACCTTGATCACCTCTACTGATTTGAGTGGGCAACCAAATGTGCTATGATGTTTTTATACATGAACTTAGTCACCTCAAAGGCTTTATTTGTCTTACAAGCTTCTGTTTCTACCCATTTAGTAATATAATAAGTACAAACAAAGATATCTTGATTGGATTGATATCTTGTAGTCCGATCTATTGGACCCTGTTGAGGCAAACGCACCAACAGTTGGAACTTTGGACGGACTTCTATTCTTTCAGAAGCTGCAACTCACGTTGGTGACATATTTTTTTAATAGGCTGATATGGAATATATTGTGAACCTTTAGGTTCTCAGGGAGTTGCAATCTATAAGCATTAGGTTCTAGGCATTTGAGAATCTTGTATGGCCCACAATACCTTGGACTTAGCTTTTTGCAATTTCCTAAGACTAGAGAACTCTTTTTAGGGCGTACGCGAATGAAGACCATGTCTCCTTCTTCGAAGACCCTTTCTTGATGCTTCAAATCCGCGTATGCCTTCTGTCTATCCTTGGCCGCTTGTATGTCCTGTCTTATTGACTTTATTTGATCATCCATGTCTTCCAACATCTATCTTGAAGCTTCAACCTTTAAGGTTGGAACGGAAAAATTTAGGGGACTTTGACAATCATGACCATACAATGCTTGGAAAGGAGTCATCTGAATGCTCTGCTGATAAGAACCATTGTATGCAAATTCTAACAAAGGCAAGTATTGAATCCACCTCTTCGGCTCTCGATAGCAGTATGCCCTAAGCTTATCCTTGATGACTTGATTTACTTCCTCTGTTTGGCCATCCGTTTGGGGATGGTAGGCGGTTCTAAAACAGAGTCGAGTCCCAATAGCTTCAAAGATATCTCTCCAGAAGTGTGATGTGAAAAGAGAATCACGATCACTAATAATTCTTCTGGGTGAACCATGTAGTTTCAATATCTCTTTGATAAACAATCTTGCAATGTCGGAGGCTTTATAGTTTGTCTTTACTGGAGTAAGGTGTGCAACTTTAGTAAGCATGTAAACTACAACCATGATGAAGTTGTATCCTCCCTAGATTTGGGGTAGGCCTACAACAAAATACATACTAATGAGTTCCCATTTCATTTGGGGGATGTCAAGCGGTTGCAGTTTCCCTGGCATCATGACATCTTCGACTTTGATAAATTGGCAAGACAAACACTCAGTGACATATTTGAGAACGTCACCTTTGAGCCTCTCCCAATGGTAGCTCTTCCTAACTGCATTAAGAGTTTTAGCATAGCCAGGATGTCCTGCGAAAGGGGAATCATGAGCTTCCCACATTATCTTTTGCTTAAGTGACTGGCTTGCTGGTATACACAGCCTTGTTCTGTAGTAGACAAGTCCATTATCAATGGAAAATTCTTGATACTTAGCTTGCAACTTTTGATTCTGATCCTTGATAGAGATCTCCTTTAGCATTAATTGGTAGGCCAAATCATGGCATGCTTCTTCTCTAGCTAACTCAAGTATAGGGTTGTCTGGCATGGATACCTTTGTAGCTAGAGATCTGACTGTTGATGGATACTGCAAGATTAGGGAATTTAGGAATGCCTTGCGACTAAGTGCATCAGCAACTACATTCTCTTTCCCTGGTCGATACTTGATTTCAAAATCATATTCCTCCAACACTTCAATCCACCGACGTTGCCTCATGTTGAGCTCGTTCTGGGTAAAGATCCATTTGAGACTCTTATGATCGGGTACTAGAGTAAACTTTTTACCCAACAAGTAGTGTCTCCAAAGCTCTAGAGCATGGATGACAGCTAGTAATTCCAGATCATGCGTAGCATAATTCTTTTCATGACTCTTCAATTTCCTTGAAGAGTATGCTACTGGATGACCTTCCTGCATAAGTACACACCCCAGGGCAAGAATGCTAGCATCAGTTACCTCGAACTCCTTATTGAGGTATGGAAGTTTTAGAATAGGTGCTGATACCAAACTTTTCTTCAATCTATTGAAGCTATTTTGTTCGGGAGTTGACCATGTAATGGAAGTCTGCTTCTTTAGTAGATCCGTCAAAGGTGCTGTAATCAAAGCATAGTTTTTGATGAAGACTCTATACCATCCTGTCAATCCAAGAAAGCTGCGTATTTCTTTGACAGATACTGGTGTTGGCCATTCAAGCACATCTCTGACCTTGGTTGGGTCCACTGATATTCCTTCTGATGATACTATGAATCCCAGATATTCAATTTGACCCTTGAAGAATGCACACTTCTTCATTTTTGCATACAACTTATGTGACCTCATTGTCTCCAAGACAATTTGAAGTTGAGGTTCATGATCTTCTTCTTGTTTAGAATAGAATAAAGTGTCATCAAAGAAGACAAGCACGAAATCATCAAGATATGGCCTAAAGATATCCTGCATTAATCTATTGAAGGTGGCAGGTGTATTCGTAAGCCCGAATGACATAACTAGGAACTCAAAGTGCCCATATCTTGTATTGAAGGCCGTCTTCGGGATATCTTCTTCCTTGATCCTTATCAGATAGTAAACTGACCTGAGATCAATCTTGGAGAAGATATTTGCACCGTGAAGACAATCAAGAAGCTCATCTATTCTAGGATTAGGATAATTGTTCTTGATTGTTGATTGATTCAATCCTCGGTAATCAATACATAGTCGAAGTGTCCCATCTTTCTTTTTTTGGAATAGTACTAGAGCTCCCCACAGTGAATTGCTAGGCCGGATGTAGCCCTGATCTAACAGTTGCTTGAGTTGTTCCTTCAGCTCAATTGCTTCTGGTATGGACATTCTATAAGGTCTCTTGGCAATTGGCGCAGCTCCAGATACTAACCTAATCTCATGATCCACTTCTCTTTGAGGCGGAAGTTCGGTCAACTCTTCAAGAAATACGTCTACGTATTCCTTTAGCCAAGAAGGTTCTTCATGAGACTCTTGCTTTTGATCTAACTTGTTGAGTTTGATCAAGTAAACAAGTAATCCTTTTCTAACTCCTTTTATGATGGGAGATACTTTGGCCAATTGGATTCTTGGCACTCCTGCCTTACCTTGAGTTGTGAGTAATTCCCTTTCAAATTTTCGAAAGGAAACTTGACCCTTTCCATAGTGAATTTGGGCATCGTTAGGCTTAAGCCAATCCATTCCGAGTAGACACTCATGGATACCTAAATTCATGACTTTGAATTTAATCGAAGTCTTCTTTTCTCCCAGAAAGAATTCCACCTTAGCAGTTTTCCTGGTACAAGTTACCTCACGACCATTTGCCAATTCCACAAGCAAGGTAGGTGCTTCTACTGTGGCTATTCCTAATCTTTTTGCACATGGTGGTGAGATAAAGGAATGTGTACTACCACAATCAATCAAGGTTTTGAAACCTTTATCTTGATAGTCCGACGGTGTCTGAATCACCAAGAACTGGCGGTTCGGCCCTTTCTTGTGTAAAGTGGCATGGACTGTCACTCTTTGGAATTCTGCTTCCATGGTCAGATCTTCCTCTTCTTCTTCTTCACCTCTTTGCCTATTGGCAATGCAGGCAGTTCTTCCTCTTCCTCGGGTAGTAGCTCCATGGCCATGGCCTGTTCCTCGGAAAGGCGCTTGGCGATGTCCTCCACCACGCTTGAGACATTGCCTCTTGAAGTGACAGGGTTCGTTGCAGTGGAAACAACAGAGGTTTTGGCCATTACTTTGAGTAGGAACAAAGTTGTTGACGTTATTCGTCCTTGCTTTCTTTCTTTGTCCCTGATTATGACCTTGAACTCTCTTCATTTGAGGCCTGAATGCTCCTCTGTTCGGGTGTTTATAAGACCAGGTTTTGTTACCCCTTGGTCTAGCTTGCACCTCCTGAATTATAGGCGCCGCTCGAATGAGTGCATCCTGAAGATCTGATGGATGCATAGATTCGAGATGGGTATTTACTGGTGGATTTAAGCCCGCACAAAATTTGGATACGTGCTGAGTCATGTCCATCTGTGGCGCATACTTTAAAAGTGAGACGAATTTAGAGCAGTATGCGTCAAGAGTGAATCCTAGTTGTTTTAGCTCGTAGAACTCGTTCATTTTCTGCGTGCGATATGCAAGTGGTAAGTATCTATCCTTGATGCCAGGAGGCATATTTCACGGTGGATTTCGTGCCACGGTGGATTCCGTGAGGTTTTACGGTGGATTCCGTAAACTTTGATGACCGAGGCTCATACACAAAGTGGATTCTTTGTGCGAGAAGTTGATGGGGATGCCTGTCCTTTTCGGGCGTTTCATTAATTTAGTCTGTACATGGGTGATTCCATACCGGGTGATTCCGCAAAATACATATTAAATTAATAAATGTTTATGAGTTTAGAGTGCGCACTCGTAATAAATTAAGGTTAGGATTTATTTCTAACCAGTTGATTTTTTTATGTAGCTGAAGACTGCTAGGTATTCACTTTTGTCGGTTTAATTGTATTATTTTACTAACGATTGTGAATGCTTCAGTTGATGTGTAGAGATAGCAGCAGTGGCGGAGGAAAGCATTGGAGTCTAGCGAGTATTCGATCTATGGATTATATTTTGATAGGCACCACGTCTATATTTTGTCATGTCTATTGGGGCATTGATTATTTATTATTATTTTGTATGGGCCTATGCGCATGGATATGTTATTTCTATTTGGACATTGTGTTGGGCGTGCCAGACTCTATGGGCACTGTCCATTAGCTTTATTCCTATTTTTGTAAAAGCAAACTCAAAAGCTAAAAGCTTGTCATATTTTTGTAAATTGGGCTATTATTGAGCATGAAGATGGAAATATACATAAAATACATGCTTTGTGAAGCACTCACACAAGGCATGGGGGGAGATTGAACCCAATTGGTCTCTTGCTCTTGTCGTTCATGCTTTTTACATTGTAATTTGTGCAAAAAGTAGAGCTCATTGTTCTTGGGGACCTTTCGGGATTCACTACGTGAGCATACAATGATCGATCTACGCACCAGTGGTATCAGAGGGGAGCTGAGATCAAGAGCTTCCAATCGCTACCCATCTCGTGCGAAGGCGAAGCTCCTGGAACGATCGGGCTCTACGATCAATCTCGTCGCGAACCGTCGATACAGGCAGACTTCTGGCGATGAAGAACCCTTGTTTCTGTCATTCGATCGCGAAGGACCAGGCAATACAGGCGGAGGACCACTCCCTCATCTTCATCATCAAGTCATCAAACAGGAGATAAGTGACAAATCCCAAAATTCAATATCTCAAATCTTCAAACACTAAAGCTTCAGAAGCTTAGTTTAAGCTTTAAAGAAGCTCAAAGCTTCAATTTTTCATCGCGGTACATCAGGGGCTGTCCGATTCTTTTCGCTGCCTGCAAAAAATGGCCCCCCCCACGAAATCCGTCGATTAAGCTTCTTAAGCTTAATCCATTAAGCTAAATCAATCAAGCAACACAAGTCATCTCCTGCAAGTCATCAAACTCTAGGTCCCACACCAAAGAGATCAAGTTTTGCAAGTAATCTGTGATCAAGTTCTGCAAGTTCACTAAGTCGGCTAAGTTTTGCAAGTCTGCAACTCTGCAAGTAACCTAAGTCTGCAACTCTACAAGTCAGACTAGTCAACTGGAGTCAGAACTGACTTGTGCCCAAAACTCCAAGAAGGGCTGTTCCTGTGTAGAAACTCCGAACTGCAAAGTTGTTCGCTGGAAGGTATTCTACCCATACACAGGTTTGCTGAGGTATTTTCAGCATATGAAGAAGGAAAAATCGCAGATTTTCTGAAGATTGAGAAAAAAAATACCCAAAAACACATAGCATTATAACCCCGAACTTGAGCTATGCTCATCCCGCTAACTTGATTTTGAGTGAGAAAGGTCTTTTGAGTTTTACAGGATGACGGAACCACATATGGATGATCTTATGGTGGCTGAAGATGACCTACCTAAACCTACGATGGAGCAAAAGCTGGACTTAATCATGATGCAATTGAAAGAAGAATGAAGGGCTAGGCAAGCATTGCAAGCGCAACTGGCAAAATTACAAAGAGCGTCTACCGACAAAGAAGAACCTCAAGCTGAAGATCTGATTCGATGTACCATCGATGCCACCCTTGAAGCACAAACCATTCGCAAGGAATCAAAGATAAGTAAACGAAGTTTCAAATTTCATACTTTCAATGGCATACGAGAAGGAAAGACTGTTCTAGCATTCATTAGTCAGTTTGATGACTATTTCCATGAGGAAACTTATCCAGAAAAAGATAAAATCAAGTGTGTTACTAATCATTTGGTAGACAGAGCATCACTTTGATGGACTGTAGTACACAAGAGCATAGAATGTCCTGCTACTTGGGAAGATTTCAAGAAGAAGTTCATGCAGAATTTCCTTCCACCGCAATTTCATGAGAAGGCTATCAAGCAATGGGATCTACTTCAACAACGGGATCGTGAGCCTATACCTCAGTATACAGAGTGTTTTTGGAATGCACTCCTCTAGCTATGCATGCTTGAAGACGTACCAGAGGCGACACATAAGCGGAAGTATATGTCTGGACTTCTTGGGCATTACTACGCTGAAGTGAACATGTTCAAGCCTGCTACTCTTGAAGACGCCATTTCACTAGGTCACGACACTGAAGATAAGCTACGTGGTAGAGACAGACGACCATAGCAATTCCAAGCCAATGGTAATTATGGATCTAAACAATTCAATTCCAACTTTAAAAGATTTAATCCAGGTCGTTTCTCTTCATCATCTTTCCACAAGAATTGGGCTTAACCACCTGCATTACCATCCAATGTCAATCCAAATCCTAAGCCTATTCCACAGCCAAATCCAAATGTACCTAGACTTCCCGCCATTGCAAACAATGTGACCAAAGCCAAGCCAATAGTATGCTATAAATGCCACCAGCCTGGACATTTAGCAGCAAATTGTCATTCAAAGAAGCCACCAGCTTATATCAACTATCTTGGAGCCATGGATGAAGACAAACATGAGGATATGCCTGATTTCACTGAAGATGAGGACGACACCACTACTACTTCCGATACTTTACCAGGTATGCCTACTCCACATTCATTATTGACTATGAAATGTTTGGTGCATGGAAAGGAAAAGACCCTTTTGCATGATGACGGTAGTACTCATGATTTTATTTCAGCAAAATTGGTAAAGGAATTGAAATTACAAACTGTACCTACGCATTATCGCATAAAAGCTGCATTTTTAGGTACTAGGTATAATGGTACACAGGAAGTGCAAGACTTAGAGATTCAAATTGGCCAATACACTGAAAGAAGAAATTTCTTAGTTGTTCCATTACAGTCGAGTGACATTCTTTTAGGAATGCCTTGGCGACACCAGCATAACCCAGATATAGATTACACCACACACACAATGAATATTAATTTTCAAGGAAAATCTATTACATTATATGGTATGCATGCATCTAATGTTTTTCCACTACTTTCACATACTCAAGCTAAACGTGCATTACGCAAGAGTAGTAAATCCTATCTCATTTGGGTGAATAAATTGCAAGTAAAGGAAAATCATATGCATCCTAGGCATAAGGAATTTCTTGCATATTTTAAGGACTGTTTTGCAGAAGACCTACCACCAGGTTTACCTCCTTCACGTCCAGAAGACCATAAGATAGATTTGATCAATGGCACACAACCACCTTGCAAAGCACGATATAGACACAACCAGATAGAGCAAAAAGAAATCCAGAGTCAAGTTGAGGAATTACTAAATAGAGGTTTGATTAGACCTAGCAGTTCTCCATTCGGTGCACCTGTATTGTTAGTCAAGAAAAAGAATAATACCTATCGTATGTGTATTGACTATCGAGCTTTAAATAAGATCACTGTAAAGAATAGGTATCCTATTCCTAGAGTTGATGACCTTATGGACAAACTCCAAGGATCTTCTATATTTAGTAAAATTGACCTTAAGTCTGGTTATCATCAGGTGAGGCTAGATAAATCTGACATATTCAAGACTGCATTCAAAACACAGTTTGGTCATTATGAATTTTTGGTCATGCCCTTCGGATTGACTAATGCACCTGCTACCTTTAGTAGAATGATGAACCGTATCTTTTTGAAATATCAGTATTGTGTAATTGTTTTCTTTGATGATATTTTGGTGTTTAGTCAAAATGAGAAAGAACATTATAAGCATTTGTCATTAGTTTTTCAATTATTGAAAGAAAATCAAATGTATGCAAATCCTGAAAAGAGTGAATTCTTTAAGATAGAAATTGAGTATTTAGGTCATATTGTATCATCTGATGGAATTAAAGTTGATCCTAAGAAAATTGATGCAATATTGAATTGGCTTGTTCCAAAAAATGTGCATGAGTTACGCTCATTCCTTGGTCTTGCTAGTTTCTATAGGAAATTTGTATGTAATTTTTCATTACTTGCTTTACCATTAACCAAACTTCTAAAGAAAGGAATACTTTATCAATGGACCGAAAATCAACAGAAATCCTTTGACTTACTGAAACATGCATTAACCAATGCCCCTATTCTACAGGTACCTGACTTTAATAGACCATTCTTTCTAGTAGTGACCAATGCTAGTGGATCAGGAATAGGAGCCGTACTTATGCAAGATAATCATCCTATAGCATATTCTAGTTGTAAGCTGAAACCCTCTGAGCTGAAATATTCCACATATGACAAAGAACTATTAGCAGTTGTACAAGCATTAAGAAAGTGGAAACACTACTTAATGGGTTCAAAATTTATGATAAAGACCAATCAGCAAAGTATTAGACATTTACTTAGCCAACCCAAAATCTCTGACCGCCATATCAAATGGGCTTCCTTTATTCAAAGTTTTCATCCTATCATTCAATACCAACTTGGAAAAGAAAATGTAGTGGCTGATGCATTGAGTAGAAGACCTGCCATTCATAATATTTCTCTCATATCTTTTGATTCTTTGATTGCTATGAAAGATACATATCACCAAGATATTACTTTTCATTCTGATTGGAATAAATTAGTTCAAAATAATTTCATTCCTATTGATTCATTGTCATATAATGATGGATTTATGTTTTATGAAAAGAGATTGTGTGTTACCATTCTATTCCGATCTTTTGTTTTGAATGGAATTCATTGTCCCCCATATCAAGGTCATAGAGGTATCATATCTACATTACGTATGTTAACTGAAGATTTTTATTGGCCGCATATGGATGTTGATGTATCTAACTTCGTTTCTGAATGTTTGATTTGTCAAAGAGTTAAGAGACATCATAGTAAACAGTATGGATTACTTATGCCTTTGTCTATTCCATCTAAACCTTGGGAACAAATTTCTATTCATTACTGGTTTACCAAATACCAAATCTAACCATGATATGATTTGGACAGTTGTAGATAGATTTAGTAAACAAGCATATTTCATTCCATGTAAGAAAACTTTAACAGCATCACAAGCAGCACAATTATTTTTGAAAACTGTTTTTACTAACCATGGATTGCCAAAAGTTATCATTTGAGATCGTGATTCTAGATTTTGTAACAATTTCTGGATTATCCTGTTTGCTAATCTAGGCACAAAGATTGATTTCTCATCTGCATTTCATCCAGAAACTAATGGACAAACAGAAGCCACTAATAGCACCATTCTAGATCTTTTACGTGCATATACTATCTCTAAACCTCATACATGGGACACTCATTTGCATTTATTACAGTTTGCATATAATAATACACCGCACAGATCTACAAAGAAAGCACCGTTTGAAGTCATTTATGGATATAGATGATCTACACCTGTTGCATCTTTGTCTAATAGAATTCAGAGTGCTGATGATATTGCTAGTATGCATAACAATATATTTGATGAAGTTAAAGATATGATTGCTAAAGCCCAGCAATCATATACCAAACAAGCCAACAAGAAAAGACAAGCCATGAATTTTAAAGTTGATGATTATGTTTGGCTGAGAATAGAAAAACGTAGACTACAAAGTGTAGATAGACATCCAATTGTCAAACTAGCTCCTAGATTCTATGGACCATTTAGAATCATTCATAAAGTTAATGACAATGCATTCAAGTTAGAAATACAATCTCATTGGAAAATGCACAATACATTTCACATTAGTTTATTGAGACCTTTTAGAGGCCAATTACCTGTCCACCCTGTTTATGAAAACCCATCTTTATTAGAGGAAGAGACTAAAATACTTGAACCAGAAACCATCAGAGACACTGACTTTATGACCACTAGAACTGGCCGAAGGTATTCTAGATATCTAGTTAAATTTAAGAATCATCCTGTAGAGGAAGCACAATGGATGCACGCTAGAGACTTAAATGCTTTCCCCACTCTGTTAGCTCCACATTGAGCTAATAGCAATTGAGATCAATTGCTATCCCACCCCGGGGGTATGATGCCAGGAGGCATATTTCACGGTGGATTCCGTGCCACGGTGGATTCCATGAGGTTTTACGGTGGATTCCGTAAGCTTTGATGACCGGGGCTCATACACAAAGTGGATTCTTTGTGCGAGAAGTTGATGGGGACGCCTGTCCTTTTCGGGCGTTTCATTAATTTAGTGTGTATATGGGTGATTCTATAGCGGGTGATTCTGCAAAATACATATTAAATTAATAAACGTTTATGAGTTTAGAGTGCACACTCGTAATAAATTAAGGTTAGGATTTATTTCTAACCAGTTGATTTATTTATGTAGCTGAAGAGTGCTAGGTATTCACTTTTGTCGGTTTAATTGTATTATTTTACTAACGATTGTGAATGCTTCAGTTGATGTGTAGAGATAGCAGCAGTGGCGGAGGAAAGCATTAGAGTCTAGCGAGTATTCGATCTATGGATTATATTTTGATAGGCGCCACGCCTATATTTTGTCATGTCTATTGAGGCATTGATTATTTATTATTATTTTGTATGCGCCTATGCGCACGGATATGTTATTTCTATTTGGACATTGTGTTGGGCGTGTCGGACTCTGGGCACCGTCCATTAGCTTTATTCCTATTTTTGTAAAAGCAAACTCAAAAGCTAAAAGCTTGTCATATTTTTGTAAATTGGGCTATTATTGATCATGAAGATGGAAATATACATGAAATACATGCTTTGTGAAGCGCTCACACAAGGCATGGGGGGAGATTGAACCCAATTGGTCTCTTGCTCTTGTCGTTCATGCTTTTTACATTGTAATTTGTGCAAAAAGTAGAGTTCATTGTTCTTGGGCACCTTTCGGGATTCACTACGTGAGCATACAACAACCGATCTGCGCACCAACCCTACACGGCTTTTTTCAGCTTCTCCCAGGTAACGGATCCCTCTGCGATCTTTTGATCCGTGCACCATTGCTTCCACGAAAGTCTGGCTTCACCGGTGATTTTTAACTTGGCGAGCATAGCTTTTTTGGCGGGTGCAGTACCGACTGCTTCGAAGTAATCCTCCATGGATTCAATCCAAATTTCAGCATCAACCTGAACGAATCTGCCTCCCCCATCAAACTTGGGTGGCTTAATCTGCTTGAGAAGGAACTTCTTCTCCTGGATCACAGCAGTACTTGATGTAGGAGGCGAATTAGGAACCTGTACCTGGGGTTGTGCCTGACTAAAGGTTTTGCACAGCCAGACATTGATAAAAATAAGTCTTTATTTGTATTTATATGGGCATAGCCCTTTCGAATACAAGGTTTCATGTGATGATAAGCCAATTGTTACATTTAGTTTGGGGAGAACAACGTTGTATTGCATTTATCTACAGGAACTATGTAATAGTAAGGTTTTGGGTCATGGATCTTCAGGAATCGGTAAGTCATTGAAAGTTCAAGATATCCTTTCCGTTGGAATCCATACTTCTCATGGCGGCCCAACACTTTAATCCTGTCGGCTGGGATTACACGGGTTACTTCCTCATATACATATGAGTTCATCTCAACCCTCTGACCTTGAAAATGTAAAGTCAAATTTACGTGAGCTTCCACGAAAACAAACAGCTTCACGACTTTCAGGTCTTCCAACCACTTGATCCTCTTTAGGTTGGTCTGTAGATAAGCAAACCAGTGGGCGGCTATATAGTAGATTCCTGAAGCACCTGTCCATCTTCGTTCCATGTACAAAGGTGATGGATTATAAATCTGCTCTAGGATGTTCATCATCTCAACCCTTTGTCGATAAAGTGGAGAATGCATTGCAGTCAAAAACATGAGTCGAAATACCAGAAACTTGTTCCACGCTTCGTAATTCTGCAAGACAGCATTGAAGGTAAGGAAATGTTTGGACAACAAAAATTTATTTACTTCATTTCTTTGAGATTTCAAAAAAAACAATTCCGTTATTGGTCGGCTCTGATACCAACTGTAATGTGTCCACTAGTATCATCATGGACGCGTCTTAGCAGTCCATCGAAAAGGATGTCTAGAAAGCTCCGCCCGGCACTCCTAGGGAATGTTATGGGGTTTGCAATCTAGGGCTTTCCGCGTCTGCCACGTAGAGGAAGTATTCTCGCCGTTCCCACTTAGGATCAACCGGAATTTGGGTTTTCCTGATTGGTCATTTCCTAACAGCAACAACTAGCGTCGGACCCAAGCGAACTACTTTACGCACAAATGCCATGTCTGAAGCGGATTCACGCTGCACTTGGTTCAAAGAGAATGGGAAACGAGAGGGATACAAAGCTCAACGTCTCTGCCATAAGGCATAGTCCCATTCCGTTCCCCTAAAACAGCATAAATCGGTTTAGACATAACTCTAGGTCAACGCTTTTGTTGTTCGTGTCCTTTGACGATCATCCCGCTGTTCTTCGAGATTTGAGAAAAGTTCCCGGCCAACCGAGACCATCCAACCGTAAGACGGACCCATGGCCCATCCTCCGCACTTTCCTCGGTTTGTTTTAGTTAGGTAATTATCTAACACGTTAGTTGGACATGTAACAATCAACTTCTTTAATTAAACCATTAAGCATTGGATCCTTCACGTAATCTTATCACATGACATAGAAAAACAATATTAAACAAGTTCTTTATTAACATATCATCATATTTATCTTTGAAATACAACGAGTTCCGCCCGTAGGCTTCGCCCGAAGGCTATCCAGTAATCCATAGGGATCACTATTCCAAGCTACCGCTCGTAGACTAGTATGCGGGCCTCGAGATCCAATCCCGATTCACATTAGCCTCTTGTGCAGGGCCCGGAAGGTGAGGGATTTACGGCCAGAGCCCCCCCGGGCACCCAAGCGTCCTCCTACTCCAAGTAGTGTTCAACGGAGAGACCTCTCGCAGCGGCGGGTTCGGTCCACGTTCCCAGCGCGGTCAACAACCCCCTTGGTTAGGGTCAGGCAGGCAGTCGGGGGTAACTGAAGCTGCCTCTCCCTTTAGGCCTTCAATTTGAAGTATAAATATTCATTTAATTTGTAATTCATAAGTCAAATAGTGCTCTAAAATCTCTAGCAAGCACAAACATTTCCATTAATCGATCTTGTTGTTGGCAAACTGCTAAGGAAGGAATCTTTCCTTTTGAATGCATCTAGCACTCGATTCGAGGTACCTTGAAACTTGGCAAGATCCTTTATATTCTGGGTTAGGGTGTACCCTATTAACCCAACTTGGTCAACCCTAAAGTTCATTGGATACTTTAGTTTTCGGTTTCTAACCTTCCTTACTTAGAAGGATATCAAATAATACATCCTTTTGCAAGATAACTTGTGTAAGGATCCCCCATCCTTGTTGAGGGTATTTAACCTTTCTTCTTGTGAATCAATCACAAGACCATATGACTTCTTACTTGCTGCGCAAGTCCTGCATCGTAATATACGATGAAACAATCCGTTTCAGTTTCTTTAAGCTGATGTTTGTCAGACCTAGGCTCTCCTTTTATTATTTTCTTTAAGAACCCCAGGGACAAACCCTAGTTCTTTTACGTTTACGATTTATTGACCCTACAATCAAGGAAGGTGGGCAAGTATTTAAGGTATAAATGTTTCTTGGATTTTAAATCATTCCCAATGCATATTTCGTAGCATAGGTATTTCTAAGTTTACATTAATTCGGTTTAACTTTTAGAAGGTAATATCGAGATCACCTCGGCACGATTTGTTATCTATGTGACAATTGATTTTTCAGTCCTAGACTTTATTGCTTTGAGGTTAGGTAAATTCAATTAATTTTCATTTTTCCTTGCGAACAAAACTCATGCCAAATAAACAATCTTTTCCTTGCTAAGATATGCAGTTAGTAATGATAACTTGCTAGAGTTTAAGCAACGTAAGAAACTTTTCATGAATTTTACCTTCTATGATGATTTGTTGTAAAAAGAATAGGGGTTAATGGTGCAAGATGCAGTTTTTATACCTTCAAGATTTAACCGAAATATACTACTATAGTGGGTAGATAATCTTGCTCGTAATTCGTTTCAATGCATAATGCTATTTGAAGGAAAACTATATTTTATACTTTATCAATTTTGCATGTTCAATTAAACTAAATTCATTCATCGTAAATAACTAGGACAAAATATATCTTGTCCCTAACAATTCATCTTGCATGATTGAATTAAAACTGATATAAAACCAAGAAGGAAAAACCTCGTTTAAGGGTGAGATATCCACATGGATACCAGGAGATGACCCTCCCGCAGCTACTCCTTGGACTTTCTTAGGCAGCATCTCAGTTGTAATCCTTCGAACGTGAAGGTGGCTTTACACTTCTTTTCGGAATTCCACCATCGCTTCAATACTCTTCTTCTCTCTTTCGAGGCAAGGAGTCCTTAAGGGATTGACCACGAGAAGGGGGTAATAAGACCTTTAAGGTGTTAGCTTCCTCAGGAGGGAAAGGTTTACAAAGCCTAAAAAGGCCCTATAGGGGTATATACACGGTAAAAAGGGTGTGTATGAGTGTGGTTTCGCAAACATATGAAGGGCCTTGAAAGGGTAACAAAAAAGGGGAATCTTGAAGGGATTTCCAGACACACGGGGGTAAGTTCCAAACCAAGGGGAGAGGTGAAGGGTGAAAGGGGGTAAAAAGCACAATAAGGGGGTAATAAGTTAAATACAGGGGTTAAGGTGAATAAGACTTTTCAAGCCTTAGTTCTTTGGGGGTTTCTAGAAGGGGCTTAAGGGAGAAAGGCCTTAAGGCTTTTAAAGCACGGGGGCGGGGGGGGGGAGGGGGGGGGTGGGTAGTGGTTTTTGAGGCCAAGGGGAGTGGGGGCCAAGGTGGCTTAAACACGGGGTGGGGGTTTAGTGGCTCCATGGGAAGGGGTTAAGGGTTTAAAACCGGGGGGGGGGAGGGGGGGTGAAAGCATAAAAGGGGATAAAACCGGGAGGGGGGTGAAAGGGTAAATGAAGGGTATAGGAAGGGGGGCTTCTTAGGAGCTATAGAAGCTTCCTAAGAAGCTTCTGGGCAAAGTCGTGGAAGCCCCACATGGAAGGAATGGAGGCACAATAGATAATTTGGCTGCGGCAGTGGCGTCAACAGTTTCTTCCATGGCCTTCGGCAGCGACGCGATGCCTCCTCCTCTCCCAGCAGCAGCGTTCAGTCTCTCCCTCCCCACTCTCGGCCAGGAGAGCAGGGAGTCGTCTCCCTTCTCCAGACTTCTCCAACACGACCTCTCCACGGCCGTGCAAAACTCACACCCTCCTCCCTCCCTCCTTTATGGCAGTTCAGACGTAAAAATTCCCTCTCTTGTTCTATCTCAGCGGCGTCACGGCTTTTTTTTTCCTCCCCCCTAGCTCTCATGGCGAAGGATTTTATAGGGGGAGGGAGGGAATTCCTCCCTCATGGCATGTCGCCCTGCATGGACATTTTGGATATGCAAGCTCCAACAAGGAGCTTGCTATTCTTAAATCCTTACTTCCCTCCAGCTCGACCCGCCACCAAGAGAGGAAAAAGAATATTTGATAAAATAAAGCCGCGGAGAGAGGAGAAGATATATTACAAAGTGTCTCAAATACCAATTCCAAGAATGTAATTTGTTATAAATGCAATCGTGTATGCTATGTCAAGGACCCATATAGCCCAATAATAGGGGGAAAATGGCCTAAGAAACACAACACTTTTATATTCTTTCCTAAGGATAGTAAACAAAAGTGCCATTATTCTAGCTGCAAAGTGGGCCCACTTTGATGTGAATTTCTATAGATTCGATTTTTGGCCAAGGAGTTTCCTCTTTTACCAAGTGTCAATGCAATTCAAGGACTAAACACCCATGACAAAATATCTTTTAATTTTCCTTAATGGTAGTATTCTAGATGGTTGCTAAAACTCCTTAAAGGATCTTCACTATGAGTCCTTTATTAGTGTCTTGTTTAATGCTAGTAATGGCACATTCTAAAGTTCAAGGCAACCTTAGTACATACTCCTCTCTAGCTAAAAGGTCTTGCAACACCTGGTTAAGTATAAGGCTCTGTTCTACTTTTTTACAACCTTAACTTGACTTTGCACTAGTCTTTAAAGATTGCATATGGTTCCGGTTTTGTATTCCTACCTTACACAACCACAATAGTCGCATAGATTTAAAGTCATAAAAGAATGGGAGTGTTGGGGTTTTCGAAGTGAATATTTGCCCTCCCCCCAAGAGATTCATGGTAAACTCAATCTCAAAACTTCTAACATGGATAAATAGATAACATCAATATCTTCGATCTCCAATATATTATAATTATAAGTTTATCTTTAATTATAATGTATAATTAAGAAAGCTAATAATTATAGTATATTATTCACATGAGTTATAATTGTTATAAATTATAATAAATATTATTATAATTTCACTAGTAACTTTGATAATTAATGCGTGACACAAATTAGCATAACATTCTCATGTGAATTTTCCTTTTGAGAATGCATTTAAATGAGTATCTCTTGGAAATTTTGTATACATTTGCAAATATAACATTCTCATGTGATTTTTTTTTTGAGAATACATTTAAATTAGTATCTCTTTCTATAAAAAATCCAAAAGTTTATTGAAACTCAAAAATTGTATTCTTAATTTCTTTGCAAATTTTGATAATCTTCTAAATAGTATACGCAATTTATTTCTTATCATTAAGGTTTAATACAAAACCATACCCACAGTGCAAGGCTCTCTTCTCTTGCAAATTTTATGAGAAAAATAAGTTCTTATAGTGCAAGGGTTTCATCTCCCTTACTAACCCTCTTTTCTTCTTGCTCTTGAGATCAAGGCTAGGACGAGAGGAACAAACATACATCAAGGGCCTCTGAAGAGAAAACATCACAATGCTAATATTGGAACCCATGATGGAGATTTAGTTTGGTGCTAGAGATTGATATGCTTAATGTAGCTCTATTTCTAAAGTACTACAAACTATGGTTTTAAATGTAGCTCTATGGCTGAACTAGTATAGACTATAATATTAACTATGCAACTAAAATATGTTATTAACGTAAAATATATTATGGGTTAGATTCTTTTTTCAATCTTGGAGTTTTATCTATGCATAAGCTCATAATTTCATCAACCTTGGATTGAAGATTGAAGATACTCAACTAAATGAGGTCTTCTTCTACAAGCACATTAATAAAATGTATATGTGACTATAAGCGTGCACATGGTATTGAAGGTTGGCAATTAGTGAATCCTAGTACTTATTTTAGACACATTAAAAATGACATGCTTGGGATTATGCATTCTTCTCTAGATATATCCCATGCTAGTAAACCAAGTGACTCAAACATTCAAGGAGATCATATTGAGAACTGAAGGCATGAAGAATCATCTCCAATGCATGGTGGAACTAGCATAGATGATTTAATAGATGATGTACCTGGTGTGATTGCATTGCATATTGTAATGGTGGGAGTATTGGTCCACAAACTTTTCTTAGGCACCAATAGTTGAATGACAAATATGATGCACTAAGTATGCAAATTGGTCTTACTACTTCTAATGAAAGGCAACATGAACAAGGTAATGATCAAACTATTAATACTTCTATAGGTCCCCCCTTTGATCATGACAACAACTCAATTAATCATGCTGAGTCTCCTCAAATATACCCTTCTATAGACAGTCGCATATCTATTATTGGGCGATCATTATATCAACAAACTATACAAATAATAATTGAGCTTCAAGTTCTTTAGGATGAGAACCAAATATCAATCAATCCACAAGAGAACATACTCCAATTTTTTTTTGAAGACATGGGCAATCCAAGGCCTAGGACTCAAAGAGTTGAAGAATGCAAGCCAAGTTTAAGTAAGCTATACGTGCAACCACTTGGTACTGATGCCAGGAGGCATATTTCAGGGTGGATTCCGTGAGGTTTTACAGTGGATTCCGTAAACTTTGTTGACCGGGGCTCATACAGAAAGTGGATTCTTTGTGCGAGAAGTTGATGGGGACGCATATCCTTTCCGGGCGTTTCATTAATTTAGTGTGTACATGGGTGACTCCATAGCGGGTGATTCCGCAAAATACATATTAAATTAATAAACGTTTATGAGTTTAGAGTGCGCACTCGTGATAAATTAAGGTTAGGATTGATTTCTCACCAGTTGATTTATTTATGTAGGTGAAGATTGCTAGGTATTCACTTTTGTCGGTTTAATTGTATTATTTTTACTAACGATTGTGAATGCTTCAGTTGATGTGTAGCTGAGATAGCAGCAGTGGCGGAGGAAAGCATTGGAGGATAGCGTGTATTCGAGTTATCACTTATATTTTGATGGCGCATACCTTAGGCATGGCGACTATATTTTGTCGCGCCTATTTATTGAGGCATTGGATATTTATTTATTATTTTATATGCGCATGGGCACACGATTATGATATTTGTATTTGGACATTGTATTGCGTATGCTTGACTCTTTGGGCGCCCACCCATTAGCTTTATTTCTATTTTGTACTAAAGCAAACTCAAAAGCCAAAAGTGTGCTATTTTGTAATTTGGGCTATTATTTGAGCTTGAAGATTATTAATACATAAAAATACATGCTTTGTGGAGCGCTCACACAAGGCATGGGGGGAAATTGCACCCAATTGGTCTCTTGTTCATGTCGTGCATGCTTTCTACCTTGCGTTTTATGCAAAAAGTAGAGTTCTTTTGTTCTTGGGGACCTTTCGGCATTCACTACGCGAGCATACAACATCCGATATGTGCACCAGTGGTATCAGAGCGAAGCTGAGATCGAGAGCTTCCAATCACTACCCATGCGAAGGCGGAGCTCTTGGAACAATCGAGCTCTACGGTTAGTCTCATTGCGAACGGTCGATACAGGTGGATTCCTGGCGGTCAAGAACCTCTGTTTACAACCTTTGATCGCAAAGGACCGGCCTGTAACGGCGGAGGACCACTCCAACATCTTCTTCTTCAAGTCGTATTCTCACAGTCAACAGAGATAAGCCATATCTTTCATAAAGATTAAAAGCTTGAGTTTAAAGCTTATAAAGCTTAATAAGAAGCTTCAAATTTTTAATTCGGCGGTAGGGTGGCAGCATTCCGTAAAAATCGGCGCTGAAAATGCCCCCCCTAAAAATGGTCATTTGCTGCAGACTAGCCATAAGCTAAGTTACCCAAGTCATCAGTCACACAAATTCTTCAAGTTGATCAAGTTTCGTAAGTCTGCAACTCCGTAAGTCAAGCAAGTCACCAGAAGTCACAATTGACTTGTGCCCAAAACTCCCATAAGGACTGTTCCCGCTCAGAAGCACCGAACTGCAAAGTTATTCCCTAGAAGACTCTGTTCGTATACGAAGACTTGCTGAACCAGTTTCAACACATGTAGAAGGTCAAAACACAGATTTTTCAAAGATTTCAAATCCCACAATTGCCAAAGACGAAGACCGTGAAAGCCAAACAAAAATATATAAGCCTTGTACACCCGACTTTGAGCTACGCTCATCCCGCTAATTGGATTTTGAGAGTGTGAGGTCTTTTGAATTTTTACAAGATGACGGAACAAAATATGGATGATTTAATGGCTGAAGGCGATCTTCCTGAACCTATGGTGGAACAAAAGTTGGATTTAATTATGATACAGTTGGACGAAGAACGAAGAGCCCGGCAAGCATTGCAAGTTCAATTGGCCAATTTACAAAGATTGACTACGGACAAAGAGGAACCACAATCTGAAGATCTTATCCGACGTACCATCGATGTGACTCTCGAAGCTCAATCCATCGTCAAAAAAACAAAGATAAGTAAAAGAAATTTCAAATTCCGTACTTTCAATGACACTCGAGATGGAAAAACTGTTCTTGCATTCATCAGTCAGTTTGATGATTACTTTCATGAGGAAACATACACTGAAAAAGATAAAATCAAGTGTGTCACTAATCATTTAGTGGATAGAGTATCTCTTTGGTGGACCGTGGTTCGTAAGAGTATAGATTGTCCCACTACTTGGGAGAATTTCAAAAAGAAATTTATGCAGAATTTTCTTCCTCCACAATTCCATGAAAAAGTCATAAAGCAATGGGACCTTCTTCAACAAAGAGATCGTGAGCCTATTTCTCAGTACACCGAACGCTTTTGGAATGCTTTACTCCAACTACGCATGCTTGAAGACGTGCCTGAAGCGACTCACAAGCGCAAGTATATGTCTGGATTACTTGGGCATTACTACGCTGAAGTCAATATGTTCAAGCCTGCAACTCTTGAAGATGCAATTTCTTTAGCTCATGACACTGAAGACAAGCTTAGAGGAAGAGACAAGCGTCCACAACAATTTCAAGCAAATGGTAACTATGGTTCTAAGCAATTCAATTCAAATTTTAGAAGATTCAATCAAGGTCGTTTTCCTTCATCATTTTTTCGTAAGTCTTGGACAAAACCACCTGCTTTGCCATCAAATACCAATCAAAACCCTAAGCCATCTTCACAACCAAATCCTAATATTCCTAGACTTCCTGCCATTGCAAACAATGTATCTAAAGCCAAACCTAATTTGTGTTACAAATGCCATCAACCTGGACATCTAGCAACCAATTGCGAATCGAAGAAGCGACCTGTCCATATCAACTATCTTGGAGCAATGGAAGATGAAGAACATGAGGAAATGCCTGACTTTACGGAAGATGAGGATGATACTACTACTCCTTCGGATACTTTACCAACTATGCCAACTCCACATTCTTTGTTGACAATGAAATGTTTAGTATATGGAAAAGAAAATATCATTTTGCATGATGATGGTAGTACATATGATTTTATTTTTGCAAAGTTAGTGAAAGAACTGAAATTACAAACTGTTCCTACGTGAGCATACAGCATCCGATGTGTGCACCAGTGGTATTGCATAGATCGGATGCTGTATGCTCGCGTAGTGAACGCCGGAAGGTCCCCAAGAACAAAAGAACTCTACTTTTTGCACAAAACTCAAAGTAGAAAGCATACACGACATGAATAAGAGACCAATTGGGTGCAATCTCCCCCCATGCCTTGTGTGAGCGCTCCACAAAGCATGTATTTTTATATATAATCATCTTCAAGCTCAAATAATAGCCCAAATTACAAAATAGCACGCTTTTGGCTTTTGAGTTTGCTTTAGCAAAAAATAGAAATAAAGCTAATGGGCAGGTGCCCAAAGAGTCAGGTATACCCAATATAATGTCCAAGTAGAAATATCATAATCATGCGCCCATGCGCATACAAAATAATAAATAAATATCCAACGTCTCAATAAATAGGCACAAAAAAATATAGGCGCCATGCCTAAGGTATGCATCCATCAAAATATAAGTGATAACTCGAATACACGCTATCCTCCAATGCTTTCCTCCACCACTACTGTTATCTCTATACATCAACTGAAGCATTCACAATCGTTAGTAAAATAATACAATTAAACTGACAAAAGTGAATACCTAGCAGTCTTTAGCTACATAAATAAATCAACTGGTTAGAAATCAATCCTAACCTTAATTTAGCACGAGTGCACACTCTAAACTCATAAACGTTTATTAATTTAATATGTATTTTGCAGAATCACCCCCTATGGAATCACCCATGTACACACTAAATTAATTAAATGCGGAAAAGGATAGGCGTCCCCATCAACTTCTCGCACAAAGAATCCACTTTTTGTATGAGCCCCGGTCAACAAAGTTTACGGAATCCACCGTAAAACCTCACGGAATCCACCGTGGCACGGAATCCACCATGAAATATGCCTCCTGACATCATACCCTGGAGGTGGGATAGCAATTGTCCTCAATTGCTATTAGCTCAATGTGGAGCTAACAGAGTGCGGAAAGCATTTAAGTCTCTAGCATGCATCCATTGGGCTTCATGCATCCATTGGGCTTCCTCAACAGGATGGTTTTTAAACTTGACCAAATATCTAGAATATCTACGTCCAGTTCTAGTGGTCATGAAATCAGTATCTATGATAGTTTCAGGTTCAAGTATTTCAATCTCTTCTTCTAACAAAGGTGGGTTTTCATAAACAGGGTGTACATGTAATTGGCCTCTAAAGGGTCGTAATAAACTAATGTGAAATGTTTTGTGAATTTTCCAGTGAGGTGGTAATTCTAACTTGAATGCATTGTCATTGATTTTGTGAATGATCTTAAATGGTCCATAGAATCTAGGTGCTAATTTCACAACTGGGTTTTTATCTACACTTTGTAATCTGCGTTTTTCTATTCTCAACCAAACACAATCATCAACTTTGAAATTCATGGCATGTCTTTTCTTATTGGCTTGTTTTGTATATGATTGTTGGGCTTTAGCAATCATGTCTTTAACCTCATCAAAAATCATAGCGTGCATATTAGCAATATCATCAACACTCTGAATTCTATTTGATAAAGATGCAATAGGTGTAGACAATCTATAACAATAAATCACTTCAAACGGTGCTTTCTTTGTAGATGTGTGGTGTATTGTTATATGCAAACTGCAGTAAATGTAAATGTGTATCCAATGTCTGTGGTTTAGAAATAGTGTAAGCACGTAAAATATCTAAAATAGTAATGTTAGTTGCTTCTGTTTGTCCATTAGTTTCAGGATGAAATGCAGATGAGAAATCAATCTTTGTTCTTAGGTTAGCAAACAAAGTAATCCAAAAGTTGTTAAAAAATCTAGAATCACGGTTAGAAATAATAACTTTTGGTAATCCATGATTAGTGAAAACAGTTTTCAAAAACAATTGTGCTGCCTGAGATGCTATTTAAGTTTTCTTACATGGAATGAAATATGCTTTTTTACTAAACCTATCTACAATAGTCCAAATCATATCATGGTTAGCTTTAGTATTAGGTAAACCAATAATAAAATCCATAGAAATCTGTTCCCATGGTCTTGATGGAATAGATAAAGGCATAAGTAATCCATACTATTTACCATGATGTCTCTTAACTCTTTGAAAAACCATACATTCAGAAACAAAGTTAGATACATCAGTGTCCATATGTGGCCAATAAAAATCTTCACTCAATGTATGCAAAGTAGATATGATACCTCTATGACCTTGATATGGAGGACAATGAATCTCATTCAAAACAAAAGATCTGAATGGAACTATAACACATAATCTCTTTTCATAAAACATGAATCCATCATTATAAGACAGTGAATCAATACGAATCCAGGTATTTCCAATTAATTTATTCCAATCAGCATGAAAAGTAATGTCCTGATGATAAGTATCTTTCATAGGAGTTAGAGAATCAAATGATATAACAGATATATTATGAATGGTCGGTCTTCTACTTAATGCATCGGCCACTACATTTTCTTTACCTGATTGATTTTGAATAAGGGGATGAAAACTCTGAATAAAACCTGCCCATTTGATATGTGGGTCAGATATTTGAGGTTGACTAAGTAAATGTCTAATACTTTGTTGATCAGTATTAATCATAAACTCAGAACCCATTAAGTAATGTTTCCATTGTCTTAAAGCTTGTACCACAGCTAATAATTCTTTATCATATGTGGAATATTTAAGTTCGAAGGGTTTCACTTTACAACTAGAATAGGCTATGGGATGATTATCTTGCATAAGTACGGCTCCTATTCCAGATCTGCTAGCATTAGTAACTACTAAAAAGAATGGTCTATTAAAATCAGGTAGTTGTAATACATGAGCATGGGTTAATGCATGTTTCAATGAATCAAAAGATTTCTGTTGATTATCAGACCAATAATAAAGAATACCTTTCTTTAAACTTTAGTCAAAGGCAAAGCAAGTAATGAAAATTTTCCCACAAATTTCCTGTAAAAACTAGAAAGACCTAGAAAAGAACGTAACTCATGCACATTTTTAGGTATAGGTCAGTTTAATATTGCTTCTATTTTCTTAGGGTCAACCTTAATACCTTTTGATGACACAATATGACCTAAATATTCAATTTCTATTTGAAAGAACTCACTCTTTTCCAGATTAGCATACAATTGATTATCTTTCAACAACTTGAAAACCAAAGACAAATGTTCATAATGTTCTTTCTCATTTTTACTAAATACCAAGATATCATCAAAGAATACTATAACACAATGCTGATATTTTAAAAATATGCGATTCATCATTCTACTAAATATAGCAGGTGCGTTAGTAAATCCAAAAGGCATCACTAAAAATTCATAATGACCAAATTGTGCTCTAAATGTAGTCTTGAATATGTCATATTTATCTAATCTCACTTGATGATAACTAGATTTAAGATCTATTTTACTAAATATAGCAAAACCTTGTAGTTTATCCATAAGATCATCAACCCTAGGTATTGGATATCTATTCTTTATAGTAATCTTATTTAAGGCACGATAATCAATGCACATACGATAAGTATTATTCTTCTTCTTTACCAACAAAACAGGTGCACCAAATGGAGAATTACTAGGTCTAATCAATCCTCTGTTTAATAATTCCTCAACTTGATTTTGAATTTCTTTTTGTTCTATCTAAATATGCCTATATGGTGCTTTACAAGCTGGTTATGTACCAGGAATTACATCTATTTTGTGGTCTTCAAGACGTGAAGGAGATAGTCAAAAGCCAAAAGCGTGCTATTTTGTAATTTGGGCTATTATTTGAAGATGATTAATACATAAAAATACATGCTTTGTGGAGTGCTCATACAAGGCATGGGGGGAGATTGCACCCAATTGGTCTCTTGTTCATGTCGTGCATGCTTTCTACCTTGAGTTTTGTGCAAAAAGTAGAGTTCTTTTGTTCTTGGGGACCTTTTGGCGTTCACTACACGAGCATACAGCATCCGATCTCTGCACCAGGTACATGGGATGGAAACCTTGATGGAGTG
The DNA here is from genome assembly GCF_053477565.2 of Lygodium microphyllum. Taxonomy (NCBI): domain Eukaryota; kingdom Viridiplantae; phylum Streptophyta; class Polypodiopsida; order Schizaeales; family Lygodiaceae; genus Lygodium; species Lygodium microphyllum. Next base: position 9,329,343 of record NC_141150.1, on the reverse strand, counting down.
AGAATCCCAACATCTCGGGAGCAACTTGACTTTATGTATCATGGTATTGGCATGGTCCAACCTAAACGCTATAGGATTTGCATGGGAATTAAAAATAATGATTATGAAATTGAACTTCTTACACCTAGTAAAGAAAATATCCGACTCTTGTTCAATAGAAAATATAGCATCAATGATCTAAACCAAATTAGAGGGTGTATTTTGCACTCTTACCTTATAGGTGGTTCTATAAGCCCAAAGAGCCTCATACGGATGCTCATCCCAATCTTATTTATAAGAAGTGACTGTTCTAGTTAAAACCCCACAAATAATTTGATTAGTTACTTCTACTTGGCTATGAACTCTAGGGTAATAAAGCATTGATTTGTGATGCTTAATCTTATATGGTTCTATTAATTTGCTAATTATACCATTCAAGACAGGGGAACCTTGATCACCTCTACTTATTTGAGTGGGCAACCAAATGTGCTATGATGTTTTTATACATGAACTTAGTCACCTCAATGGCTTTATTTGTCTTACAAGCTTCTGTTTCTACCCATTTAGTAATATAATAAGTACAAACAAAGATATCTTGATTGGATTGATATCTTGTAGTCCGATCTATTGGACCTTGTTGAGGCAAACGCACCAACAGTCGGGACTTTGGACGGACTTCTATTCTTTCAGAAGCTGCAACTCAAGTTGGCGACAATCTCTCACCTTGTCTCTCACGCTCCGCTCTAACTAACCAAGCATTCTTCTCTCCAACCCAAGGAAGCAAGAACACAAGACTAGCTCGAGTTGTAGTGAACTCACCTAACTTACCTTTCAAAGGCTCGAAGATAGTTCCACGACCACGATCAACGCGATCCGATGCCGTCGCTCCTTCGCATCCACCACCAAGCACACCAATGAGTCGAAGAGCTAGTAGAGACGACGAGAAAAGCAAGAAGACGACGAAGAGCTTCACCTTCCCTCAGTCCCTCGCTCAACACACCTCTCACTCTCTCTCCCTCTCAGTCACTCTCAACACAATGGAAGCAAGATGATAGAATAGAAAGATTGAATAGTTGCACTAACAGAGCTTCCGCAGCATGAATGTGCCAAAGGGGGTCAATACAACTGAGACCTCCCACCCTTATATAGACATAGAATTAGAGTTAGGGTTTGCACCCCTTTTGAGTTTAGGTTTAGGGTTAGGGTTTGCGCCCCTTTTGCGTTTAGGGTAAGGGTTAGGGTTTGCACCCCTTTTGCGTTTAGGGTTTCCACAATTGTGAATTAGGGTTTGCACCCTCTTTGGGCATCCTACCCACATAGTGGGCTTTAGGCCGGTCAATCCTTGAAACATGCTTGAACCTTAGCCTAAATAGACCAAGCCTACACTATTCTAATCACAATTACATGTGCGCAACCCACGCAACACATGCGGGTGTGACAAATACAACTACGGGTGATAAATACAATGTGCATGGGAGTGAGCCCGGCTCTCACAAAATAATACAACCATGATAGTCTGATGATGTCCATGAGTAAAAAGTAATACACAAGTGCCCAAAGTAATACAATGAAGCTCCACAAAATAGTAATCCACCAAAAAATAGTATCCAGCACTTGCACTTTCTGCAGCCTTCTCAAAATACCTGTTAACATTATTTCCCCCCTAAGGATTGACCGGCCTAAAGCCCACAATGTGGGTAGGATGCCCAAAGAGGGTGCAAACCCTAATTCACAGTTGTGGAAACCCTAAACGCAAAAGGGGCGCAAACCCTAACCCTAACCCTAAACGCAAAAGTGGCGCAAACCCTAACCCTAACCCTAAACGCAAAAGAGACACAAACCCTAACCCTAATTCTATGTCTATATAAGGGTGTGAGGTCTCAGTTGTATTGACCCCCTTTGGTACATTCATGCTGCGGAAGCTCTGTTAGTGCAACCATTCAATCTTTCTATTCTATCATCTTGCTTCCATTGTGTTGAGAGTGACTGACAGGGAGAGAGAGTGAGAGGTGTGTTGAGCGAGGGACTGAGGGAAGGTGAAGCTCTTCGTCGTCTTCTTGCTTTTCTCGTCGTCTCTACTAGCTCTTCGACTCATTGGTGTGCTTGGTGGTGGATGCGAAGGAGCGACGGCATCGGATCGCGTTGATCGTGGTCGTGGAACTATCTTCGAGCCTTTGAAAGGTAAGTTAGGTGAGTTCACTACAACTCGAGCTAGTCTTGTGTTCTTGCTTCCTTGGGTTGGAGAGGAGAATGCTTGGTTAGTTAGAGCGGAGCGTGAGAGACAAGGTGAGAGATTGTCGCCAACTTGAGTTGCAGCTTCTGAAAGAATAGAAGTCCGTCCAAAGTCCCGACTGTTGGTGCGTTTGCCTCAACAGACCCACAAAATCAATGCTTTATTTCTCAAATGAGGATATATAACACAAATATAGTTGTCAAAGGTATAGCGAAACTCTTAAAAGGTAAACCAATCCTATGACATACGTCACATTTTCGAACAAGGTTTATCATGCAATAACTTTGAAACCACTTGAACTTCATCTTCCTATACACATCAATTATAAATGCCCTCTCTAGGGAAGAATTTATATAGCTAACCCCCTTATCATCCATATGAGCATTCTTGCATCAATATCTCTATCTTTCTTCATTTAACTACACCAAGTGGATACCGAGTGGTACGAAGAAAATTAGAAATGTTTGCATCACATAGATTATGGCTTGAATAAAAAATTAGATTATTCCCTTTATTGTTATTTTCTTGACATAAAATAGCTCTGACATCATACATAGATTTATCTGAATGGAGTGAAATTCCTTCATACAATTGGAGGGTGCCAATACTAGTTCTTCAATTAACTTTTACTTCAGAAATTCAAATGCTTCCTAACAGACACTATCCCAATTAAAAGAACTATCCTTTCATAGCAAGTTTTATTAAGGATAATGTCACCTTTATAACATCAAAGATTTGTTGGACCAAGTGGTGGAAGTTTAGAAATCTTAGCAATTTTAGTAAGATCCATGGCAATACCTTCCTTAGAAACAATAGTTCATTTTGGAACTCGAAAATTACATTTATCAGGTTTATCCACTTCATCACTACATTCAAATACTTGTGATAACAATTGAGCAATTTCTTTTTCCATCCATACAAAAGTTGTCCAAAAACACTTCCATCTACTATCAAAGATAATCTTGGTAGGTTGGAATCATAACCCTTTCAAATGTTATGGGGTGCCTTGCACAAAACAAAAGGCATTACTTTGTGAGTGAATGTGTCCCATTCAATGCTAAAAGTAGCTTTATAGTTATCCTCATGATGAATTAATACTTTATTATAACCTAGTAAACCCATCCATAAAAAATATAGTTCATGGCCAAGGACTTTATCAAGTACTTGATCTATAAATGGCAAAGGAAAATGATATTTTCGTGTCTTATTGTTAAGCTCCCTATAATTAACAAAAATATAGATTTTTTTGCTATTTCTCTTCTATAATACCATGATAGGAAATATCCATTTTCTATAAGAAAAAAGATATGTGAATCGTGCATCTAGAAGCTTAGAAATTAGAGCTTTGACCAATTTTTCATGCACAGGATTAATTATCCATTGAGGTTGACTAACAATCTTTATGCCTAGTTCTAAGTCGATATAATATTGACTGACAAAGTTAAGCTTTAATATCATTAAGGTTCTTACAAGAACAAGAAAATCCCTTAACAATCTTTGTGCCTAGTTCTAAGTTGATATAATATTGACTGACAAAGTTAAGCTTTAATATCATTAAGGTTCTTACAAGAACAAGAAAATCCCTTAACATGTGCTCATAATACTTCTTCAAAACTTTCTCAAACGTGGGGTTGTAATTGAGCCTCCAGATCCAAGTATTTTCCTCTTTACCATTTCTCTTTTTACCATCTCCACTTTAGGCTCTTCAACATATCAAAAATCTATATCGCGAGGTTTTACTATAGGCACATCTTTAGATATTTTCATTGAAACACTTTCAAGTAAAACATGCCTTGCATTCAAATCCCTGTTACTCGTTATTACTTGCTTTTTACTCAAGGAATGCAAGGTAGTCTTCAAATCCCTGTTACTCGTTCTTACTGTGAGCATGATCTTAATAGAACCAATTATTTGGGAGATCTCCTCTCGATCACATGAAAATTGAGCATAATAAAATCCATTACATAATAAAATCCCATCCCCATACATAATAAAATCCATTACACTTTCCTTTGGATGGGGTAACAGGACCTCGCACATATTTTGCAATGGAGCATTGACTGATTTGAGTTGGCTTCTCATTGGCTTCTAGGATATCCACAAGCGGCTCCTTAGAATAACAATACATATTACACTTCATTTCCACTTGAACACTTACAGAAATGATACAAGCAAGGAGAGATAGTAGGATTTTTCACTTCCAATTTAATTCAAAAGATAGATATAGAGTTGTCTTTCTTTCAAATTTTATTTATTTGCTCACATTCAACCAACCATTCCTTGAAAATAGGTAAAATTTGTCCCATTTCTTACACATCACTATTTCTTTTATATTCTTGCTCTTCTAACTATAGCTCTAGAATTCAAATTTCTTCTAAATATCGCCTCTCCCTAAATTGGAATTCTAACATCTCTTTTGGTAGCTCAAAATTTTTCTTTATCGCTTCATTCACAACAATCAGTGTTGCTTCCTCACGCTCTATTTTTGATGTCTCATTTAATTCTCTAATTCCTTATAATAATTGCCTTGACATCCATTAGACGTCTACACAAATCTTTTTAAGGCCAAAGATGGTTCATCCTTATCTTAGTTCATGCCAACCATTGTAAGGGTTTGCAAACACCCTTATTTCTCCTATCTCTTTTCCTCTTTTTCGATCGACTATAATAATATATTTTAGTAACAATTAGAAGTTGTTCAAACCCAAAAAGTAGAACATCTACCTCGTAGTAAGGATATGTAGTAACGAAACTATCATAAGGTTCACCATAATCATCCTCAATAGTGCCAATTTCCTCATTACTTCATAAGAATCTGTCATCCTTTCCTCTATGTCTCCCTCTTTTGAGTCCTTCTTGGAAAAGCTTTCTGACCTGTTATATGCCAAAAATGCATCCCCACGGTCACCTTCCTTCTCATCTTTATGAAATCCAAGACATGCTTCAAAAAGTGAATCATTCAGTTAATGGAATTCATGGATTACATCATCAAGTTTTCTATCCTCCTTTGTTGAGATCATTAAGTAATCTAGGGTTGTCTCTTTGGACATTGATAACCAATGGGTAATATTGCTATCAGAGTTATTGTCTGGTGAGAAGTTAGTAGTATATTCACCAATACTCACTTGTTCTCCTTTTTCAGGCTATGTATAGTATTTACCTCTACTTTGATCATCCACACATAATACTATATGGATAGGTTCTAGATTCTTCAACCCTGATTCTTGCATCGTATGAACTCTCATTAAACTAAAATTTGAACCACCATCCAATTGTACTTCACTTAACAAATGAATGCTGATGGTAGTATCAATAGCTGGAACTCTTGGATCCACAGATAGATCTATTATTTTTACTTCTTAGTTGTTTTCTTTTTGGATGTATTTGTTCTTAGAAGCATTAGTCGTCTCAATTCTTTATCTTCTATGTTGAACTAGCTTATGATAGAGTTGTCTCCAGCATGTAGGTTATATTCCAAGCACCCTCTTGAGATTAATTGTTAAACATACTTTCTCTACTACTTTCCAAAAATCATAGCCTTTTCTCTAGTACTTCCCAAAAATCATAGTCTTTTTCACATTTCCCACTTGCTCCGTTCTTCCGTCCATTGAAGGTAGTAGTCTTTCAATAAAAGGAGCTACACCCATCTGAATTTTGAGATTTCCTAGTGGCATGGGCGATAACACCTGATCCGAACAGAGTTGAGGAGAGTCTGATTCACGTAGCTCTATATTAGGATCTACATCCTTAGAGTTATCCTTTGCAACTCCTTTTAATTGCAAAATTTTCTTCCTCCAGACCTTGCTTCTCTTGTGCTCTAGTAATGAAACCAATCATGGGGTCAACTATAAAGGTCACCCTATGAGGTAGAAATCTCAACCATCTTTTCTTCAAAAGCACATGATTCCCAATCCCACATTTTCATATTTCTTAGAAGCTTTTATTTTACATGATTATTCTTGAACCTTTCAAAGGAGGCCTATGAAGATATGGGAAGTATTAAAACCTTTCAACTTTTATAAGTTACACACAGAACTTCTCATGATCATGGCTTTACAATGTTAACCCACTAAATACCCTAGCAAATTACAAAGAATTTAACAATGATAGCACACATTAAAGGAAGTACAAATCCAAAATGCATGGATTTTTTTTAATAGAGGCTACACATTTACCTTTTTCTTGCATAAAATTTAGGGCTATTAGGCAGGAGAGGGTGGAAACTGTAATTCACAGTTGTGGAAACTCTAAACCTAAAAGAACTACAATCTTTGAAATGCAAACAAGGTGCCACCATAAAGAAGTGTCCCACCCCTAACCCTAATTTTGGTCTAGATAAGGATGGGAGCTCTTAGTTGTATTTACCCTTTTGGTGTATCCATTTTGCCAAAGTTCTATAAGTGCAATGCTTGAGAACCATTATGGTATATTTTATCATCTTGTCTTCATTATTCTCACACACACACACACACAGAGTGTGTGTGATTCATGTATTGGGCAAGTTACTGACCCAAGATGACTCAAAGCATGCATTGGCAATGGAAAAAGGATTGTTAAGGAGAGTACCTTAAGCCTACCTACTTTAGGGTCAAAAGGTACATAGCATGCTAAGGCGAGTCTACTCTTTCAAGAGTGTTACTTTTTCTTCCCTTCTGTTACCATGTGATGGTTGCAGCGCTTGCATCCCGACAACAGCAAACCACCACAGTGTAAATGGTAACGTGGCGCTGCTCCATGCATAAGCCTAGAGCCACCGAACTAGAGTAGGACGAAATACTGATCATCCCTTTCGCCTTGCAACAGATGGATACTTCTCACCGGTCTGCTTAAATGGCAAACAAAAATGATATTTTCGTGTCTTCCATGGTGAGCTCGAATGAGGCTTCCATGGAATGACCCATCTTCTTTATTTACGCTAGGAAAGCTGTTTTTACCCCCCCATTACTTTCATTCCAAGTGTTACAATATCAAAACTTAGAACTAACTTTAAAGGAATACGTGGCATTTCTTTGATACAGGCATCTCCAAAGACCAATCATCCCAAAAAGAGTTGGTGATCGAGATGGGAGTGCAGTGGGCTACTGATATGCAAGCTCAAGGCATGTCGCCTAAGCACTACAAGCCTGTCCAAGAAGCAGTTGTGGACTATCTCATGAGTGTGATGCTTATTGTAGCATTGAGAGAGGAGAACAAGCTCCCTAGCCTCTAGCAATACATCCCCCTTTGTCGTAAGTACAGGGCTGCTAGGATTTTCCTCGTTGCTTGTGAGTCTGACCTTAACATGGAGCTTGACGATGAGGCTTTATCACAACCACTCTTGGAAAACCTATATCAAGCCATGGCTAATCAAGTGCTTTGGATCAATTATGTTCTTTTGTTTAATGCTGAGTACTATAAAGGGGACTACATCAACCTAATCACAATATTGCACTATTATAATGACCGAATGGTTTCTTGCCCAACTCACAAGATCATGGACTTCCAAGAAGATCTCTCTCAAGCTTGTGCTATGATCAAGGACAGGGACAATGATTGTGTACAATTATCTCACGACATCATTACATGGAATCCATCCTTGCAAGGCTATGTTGAGGCTACTAACGACACCCTCTTTACAATCATTAATTGGATTGTAACGTGTCCACCTGTTCCCTTATAGGACACATCTTAGCAACCCATCAGAAAGAGGGTCTAGAAGGCTCCACCCGGGACTCCCATGGAATGTTACAGGGGTTTGCGATCTAGGTCTTTCCAAGTCTGCCATGTAGCAGAAGTATTTCGGCCATTCCCACTTAGGACCAACCTAAATTAGGGTTTTCCCTAATGGTCAATTTCCTAAAATGGCAGCTAGCGTCGAACCCCAGGTGAACTACATTACGCAAGAACGTCAAGGTCGAAGTGGATTCATGCTACACTTGGTTCAAGGAGAATGGGAAACGAGAGGGATGCAAAGCTTGACCTCTTTGCCCATAAGGCATAGTCCCATTTTGTTCCCCTAAAATAGCATAAATCGGAATTCTAGTAACCTAAACTCTAGGTTAGCACCCTTGCTATTCATTTCCTTTGAGAAGAGCTCTTTGATGTCCATTTCGATTGAGAAAAGTTCCCTACCAACCGGGACCACGCATCCATAGGATGGACCCATGGCCACATCCACCGCACTTTCCTCAGGGTTGCTTTAGTTGTCTAATTACCTACCACATTAGTTGGACATGCATCAAGCAACTTCCTTAATTAGCCAGTTAGACACTAGTTCCTTCACATAATCTTAGCACTTGACATAGAAAAACAATGCCTAACAAGTTCCTTTTCGATAAGTTATCTTATTTATCTTTAGAATACATCGATAAAGTCCAGCCGCATGCTAATCCATAATCCGCCCGAAGGCAATCCACCCGAAGGCTATCTAGCAATCCACAGGGATTACTAATCCAGGATTCCACTTGTAGACTAGTATGCGGGCCTCGAGATCCAATCCTGAGTCACGTTGGCCTCTTGTGTAGGGCCCAGAAGGCAAGGGATTTACGGCCAGAGCCCCCCTGGCACCCAAGCATCCTCCTACTCCAAGTAGCACTCAACGGAGAGATCTCACGTAGCGGGTTTGATCCACGTTCCCGGCATGGCCAACAACCCTCTTGGTTAGGGTCAGGCAGATAGTCCGGGGTAACTGATGCTGCCTCTCCCTTCACGCCTTCAACTTGAAGCATTAATTAACCTTTCATCTTTTAGTTCTTTGAGCAAACAATGCAAACATTGCTCTTAAACTGTTACAAGCACAATCAATCCAGTTGTCGTTTATTTGGCCAACTGCTAAGGAGTGAATCCTTCTCTCCGAATGCATCCAGCATTCGATCTGGGTTCAATTGCGACTTGGCAAGATCCCCCCAGGGTTTGTTTGTTCGCCCTTTTGTCCTTGGGTTAGGACCATACGCTCTTAACCCAACTCAACCGACACCTTAGGTTTCATAATTCAATAGTAAATCCAGGCGACCATATCGCTCTAACTTGATTGATCCTTTACTTCCAAGAAAATACATGTCTTCCCTTAACTTGGCAATTGTCCCCAAGAAAGGTGATGTAATAGGATGATTACTCATCCTCTTGCAAGTTAAACTTGCGCAAGAACCTTCCAACCTCATTCTAAGGAATGGCAATACTCTCTTGTGATCAAACCACAAGGCCATGCGACGTTGCAACTTGTTGTACAAGTGTTGCATCTAATCCATGGGATCATTTCACCCATTGAACATCGTTTTCGGGTCAAGGAATTATGTTTAGACAAGAAGCAAGGTTTAGGGTATCTTCGTACTCAACCCAATCCTAATTGCACTAGGCCGACTCCTAGGGATTCCAAACTCAACCTAAGTTTTAACATTAAGTCCATTGATCCTTCGGGTAAAGACCCTAGATTGTTATTTGCATCAGCGTCCCATTGACCCAACATCCCATGAATGTGGGTAGGACCTTTGGGTTTGAGGGTTTCGACTTGGCAACAAGTGCAAAACTAGGCCCAATCCTTAACGTGCTATACCCTAGTTAGCACTTGGGGTATTTATCATATCAATTGAACCATGCCTATACGAATCCCTTGCGGGTTAGGTGATTTTAGATAATTCGATCTACTTGTCTTGCGACAAGGATGAGCCATTCCTAGAGATGATAAACTTGATCTAAAAGAGAGAACTAGTTGTTGCAACATGTCATAATACACGTAAACACGGGATTCATTGCTTCTACGTACCACTAGATTTGCAATAACCCTATCCTTTCTTGTTAAAATCAAAACGCAAGATAATTTGCAAAATAACTTTCATAGAACCTACTAGGACTTACATCAAAGAATCATGCCTACAATCCTTTTTCTAGGCTTTGGAATTTCATGCTTTAATAAACTATGCAACTTTCCTCTAACTGCAACTCTTGATGAATAAATTTTTCACACGAGGAGCATGCAACATGCAACCCTTTCCTAACTACAACGTAGTTAAATGAAGTTCATGCAAAGTGAATATTGTAGGACTAGTGTTGGCTTATTCCATCTTGCAAGCACATGCCACATACAAACCCATAGATTCATTTTTGTACTCTGCAATTACTTTTCGGATAACATCCTACGGGTGTTAACAAATTTTTTGCCATGAACCATTACAATGAAGATTTTTCCTAAAAATGTGACATACGCTTATTCTTTCCATGTCTAGTTAAAAGTGCACTTAATAATTTCAACCTTATAATGATAGGCAATAGGCGTTTTAGGCTCATCACTTTGAAATGCATGACAAGGCAACATGCTACTAAGGTCGTAAGATGGATAGAAAATTTGTATTCTTTATATTGTAAATGCCAATAACCCAATTGCATGTCATGAACTAATTCTAGTAATTGATCAAATAGGCAATTTTTTCTCAATTGCATTTTAACTAGGCTAGGTGAATTTGATCATGCATAGGTGCTTCCTATTCCATGAAAGTTATCGTACTTAATGCATTACTTTTGTGTAGAATAAAAATAAAAAAACCTGGGCTTGTGGGCTCGGGGAGCTGTCCATGTGACTGTTAGGAGAAGAACCTCCCGTAGTAGGCGTACCTTGCAACTTCTTGGCGGCCACCATCGTAGGCGTGATTATGGTCTTCTTGTTTGCCTTTACTCTTATGTGATCGGTGAATTTCCTCCACCCTTGGTAAGTAGCCTCAAGATCTTGCCCTTCTCCCTCGTATGCAAGAGATACCTTCACCAAAATGCGGATCTTTGAAAATATCAGGGCTTGTGGGATTTGGGCTTATGGGAGGGCTTGTGGGAATGGGGCTTTTACGAGGAGGTTTTTAAACACTCGGGGTGGCCATGCGGAAACATGCCTTAAGAAAGCCCCTTATGGAAGCTTCCAAGGAAGCTTCTATGCTTTAGAAGCTTACGTGGAAGAGGGAGGGAATTTTCAGATTAATGTCGGGGTGGGGGGGAAAGAAAGCTTATGATTGGTTTCGTCAGGGAAATGGTGGCGGCCTGACGGCCTATGGCGGCGCAAAGTGGCAGTATTGGTGGACTGGCCTGGGCGGAGACCTCCACAGCTGGGGGTGGCAATTCACCGTCCTCTCCTTCTCCTTATTCGTGTCAAGGAAGCCTCTTCCTCTTTTTGTGTAGCACGGTCATGTTCGTAAGCTAGCAAACTATCGTCTGCTCCTCACGCACAGGCAGTGGCTATTCCTTGCACGGCAATCTATCCTATTTCTCACCTCCCTCTTCCCCCCAAGGCTAAGGGGGGTTTATATAGGGCTTAAGGGGGGAAGAGGGGAACCACCACGTGGCTATAAATGGCTCCCTCCCTGGACACCACTTCACCACATCACCACCTTCTCCCATTCCCTTCCCTTCAGCCATGCATCGGCTGGGGGAATTAGTAAAATATTTTGCCTTTTCTCCCATGATTATCCATTTTTCCCCCTTCCAAAAGGTTGTTTCCCCGCAGTTATGCAATCCTGAACCCCCGGGCTCGATTTCACAATGCAGAGGCCTCGTTTTTGTGTGTGCGGGCTACGGATTAAACTGTCGGAAATTACAATGCGGAAGATAACCTTGCACAAGTTTTTACGTGGCATGTGGGGAGTCAAGTTTGGTAATATTTTCGAGTGGGAATATTACATTCTCTCCCCCTTGGAGGAATCGAGATGTTCTCATCTCAAGAAGAACTGGGGATATTGTTGGTTGAGAGTGCTTTCATCCATCCAAGTGGCATCCTCCTCCGGATAATCTTTCCACTGGACGAGGTATTCTCTCAGGATTCTGGATCTCAATTGTCTCTCCCTAACATCTAAGATCCTATCAGGCCATAGCTCAAGGACTCCTTGTCTAGGCATTACAACTTGTTGATCATCAAGTACATGGCTAGGATTAGGTACATACTTCTTCAGTAGGCTGATGTGGAATACATTATGAACCTTTAGGCTCTCAAGGAGTTGCAATCTATAAGCATTGGGTCCTAGGAACTTGAGGATCTTGTATGGTCCACAATACCTTGGACTTAGCTTCTTGCAATCTCCTAAGGATAGGGAACTCTTATTTGGGCGTACGCAAATGAAAACCATGTCTCCTTCCTCGAAGGTTCTATCTTGACGTTTCAAATCCGCATACGCCTTCTGTCTATCCTTGGCAGCTTGAATGTCCTATCTTATTGACATCATTTGGTCATCCATATCTTCTAGCATTTGCCCTGAAGCTTCAACCCTTAGGGTTGGATCTGAGAATTTTAAAGGACTTTGGACAGTCATGCCCATACAATGCTTGAAAAGGGGTCATCTGAATGCTTTGTTGGTAAGAAGCATTGTAGGCAAACTCAACCAGGCAAGTATTGAATCCAGCTTTTTGGTTCACGACAGCAGTGTGCCCTTAGAGTATCCTCAATGACTTGGATGACTCGCTCTATTTGACCATCGGTTTGGGGATGGTAAGCTGTACTAAAATAGAGTTGAGTCCCAATGGCTTCAAAGATAGCTCTCCAGAAGTGGGATGTGAAGATATAATCACGATCACTAATGATTCTTTTGGGCAACCCATGTAGCTTGAATATCTCCTTGATGAACAACCTTGCAATGTCAGAGGCTTTATAGTTTGTCTTAACAGGAATAAGGTGTGCAAACTTAGTGAGCATATCCACCACGACCAAGATGGAGTTGTATCCTCCCTCAACTTGGGGTAGGCCAATAACAAAGTCCATACTGATGAATTCCCATTTCATTTGGGGAATGTCAAGTGGTTGCAACTTTCCTGGCATTTTGATATGTTCGGCTTTAATATGTTGACAAGACAAACATTCAGTGACATATTTGAGAACGTCACCTTTAAGCCTCTCCCAATAGTAGCTCTTTCTGACTGCATTGAGGGTCTTGGCATAGATAGGATGTCGTGAGAAAGGGGAATCATGAGCTTCCCAAAGTATCTTCTGCTTGAGTGTATGGCTTGCCGGTATACATAATCTCGTTCTATAGTAGACAAGTCCACTATCGATAGAGAATTCATGATACTTAGCCTATAGCTTTTGGTCTTGATCCTTGATAGGGATCTCCCTTAGCATCTTTTGATAGGTTGGATCATGGAAAGCTTCGTCTCTAGCTAGCTCAAGTATTGGGTTGTTTGGCATGGATACCTTTGTGGCTAGAGATCTAGTTGTTGATGGATTTTGCAAGATAAGAGAATTAAGAAATGCCTTGCGGCTAAGTGCATCGGCAACTACATTCTCCTTTCTTGGCCGGTATTTGATTTCAAAATCATACTTCTCCAGCACTTCAATCCATCAACGTTGCCTCATGTTGACTTCGTTTAGGGTAAAGATCCACTTGAGACTTTTATGATCCGTCATTAGGGTAATCTTGTTACCCAGTAGGTAGTGTCTCCAAAGCTTGAGAGCATGGATGACAGCTAATAGCTCTAGGTCATGGGTAGCATAATTCTTCTCATGGCTCTTCAGTTTCCTTGAAGAGTACGCTAAAGGATGACCTTCTTGCATAAGCACACATCCCAAGGCAAGCGTGCTAGCATCAATTACTACTTCGAACTCCTTACTGAGGTCCAGAAGTTTCAAGATAGGTGCTCATACAAATTTTTGCTTTAATGTATCAAAGCTAGATTGTTCAACAGGTGACCATGCAATCATGTTTTCTTCTTCAATAAATCCATCAGAGGTGCTGCAATCAAAGGATAGTTTTGGATAAAGACCCTGTACCATCCTGTCAATCCAAGAAAACTGTATATTTCTTTGACAGTTGTTGGTACTGGCCGTTCTAGAACATCTCTCACTTTGGCCGGATCCATTGAGATTGCTTTCGCTGACACGATGAATCCCAAATATTCAATCTGACATGTGAAGAATGCACACTTCTTCATCTTGGCATAAAGCTTGTGTGCTGTCATTGTCTCAAGGACGATGAGAAGCTGGGGTTCATGATCTTCTTCCTGTTTGGAATAGACTAAGGTATCATGGAAGAAGACGAGTACAAAGTCGTCAAGATATGACCTAAAGATATCCTGCATTAAACTGTTGAAGGTGGCAGGTGCATTCGTAAGCCCGAATGACATGACTAGGAACTCAAAGTATCCATATCTTGTGTTGAAGGCCGTCTTTGGGATATCTTCTTCCTTGATCCTTATCTGATAGTATCCAGACCTCAGATCAATCTTGGAGAAGATCTTTGCACCTTGAAGACGGTCAAGAAGTTCATCTACTCTAGGAATAGGGTACTTGTTCTTAATGCTTGATTGATTCAACCCTTTGTTCAATACACAGTCAAAGTGTTCCATCCTTTTTCTTCTCGAACAGCACTGGAGCTCCCCATGATGAACTCCTGCTTCTAATCTAGCTTATTAAGCTTAATCAAGTAGACAGGTTGTCCCTTCCTAACTCCCTTTATAATCTGAGATGCCTTGGCCAATTGAATTTTTGGCTTTCCAGTCTCTTCGTGAGTTGTGACCAATTCCCCTTCAAAGTCTCGAAAGGAAACTTGGCCCTTTCCACAATGAATGTGGGCGTCATTAGGTTTAAGCCAATCCATTCCGAGCAAACTCTCATGGATACCTAGGTTAATGACCCTGAATTTGACCGATGTTGACTTTCCTCCCAGAGAGAATTCCACCTTAGCAGTTTGCCTGGTACAAGTGACCTCATGACCATTTGCTAATTCCACAAGCAAGGTAGGTGATTCTATTGTGGCTATTCCTAATCTTCTTGCACAAGCTGGTGAAATAAAGGAATGCATACTACCACAATCAATCAAGGTTTTGAAGCCTTTACCTTGATAGTCCGATGGTGTCTGAATCACCAAAAACTGGCGATTCGGGCCTTTCTTTTGAAGGGCAGCATGGATTGTTTCCCTCTCAAAATCTACTTCCATGGTCGGGTCTTCTTCTTCGCACATTTCCCTGTTGGCAACATAGGCGGTTCTTTCTCTGCCTCGGGCGGTGGCTCCTTGGCCATGGGCGGTTCCTTGGAAAGTTCCTTGACGTTGTCCTCCGCCAAGTTTGGGACATTACCTTTTGAAATGACCGGGCTCGTTGCAATGGAAGCAACGGAGATTGCGGCCATTACCTTGGGTAGGGACAAAGTTATTGGCATTATTGATCCTTGATTTCTTTCTTTGTCCCCGGTTTTGACCTTGAACTCTCTTCGCTTGGGGCCTATATGCTCCTTTGTTCTAATCATTATAAGTCTAAGTCCTATTACTTCTTGGCCTGGCCTATACCTCCTGAATTATGGGCGCAGCTCGAATGAGTGCGTCCTGAAGATCTGTTGGGTACATTGATTTGAGGCGGGTATTTACAGGTGGGTTTAAAGCGGCGCAAATTTTTGACACCTATTGTGTCATATCCATTGGTGGTGCATACTTCAGAAGAGAGACGAACTTTGAGTAGTCTGCGTCAAGAGTCAGACCCAGCTATTTCAGCTCATAGAACTCATCCATCTTCTGCGTGTGATACGCAGGTGGTAAGTATCTTCCCTGCACAGCTTCTTTCAGCTTTTCCCAAGTAACAGACCCTTCCGTGATTCCTTGGTCTCCGCACCATTACTTCCACCAAAGTCTGGCTTCGTCGATGAGCTTCAGCTTGGCAAGCATTGCCTGGTTGGCGGGTGCGGTATCGGCCGCTTCAAAGTAATCTTCCATGGACTCTATCCAAATCTCATTATCAGCTTGGATAGTCCTTCCTTTCCCGTGGAATTCTGGCACCTTGATCTGCTTGAGAAGAAACTTCTTCTCCTGAATAACGGCCGCACTTGGTATAGAGTTTGGACTAGAAACCTATACATGGGGTTGTGCCTGGGTAAAGGATTCTTAACATTAAAAACTTGCTAATAGTTACTATTATATTTCATATCCAATTCAGCTTTCAGCCAAGAAACCTAACCACTTAACTTTTTATCAATACCCATGGAGAAGACAATCATTGATAAAAAGAAGTCTTATTTCATTCGTATGGGCATAGCCCTTTCAGAGTACAATATTTCTTGGGATGGTAGAGCAAGTTGATATATTTATTCCGGGAGAATAATGTTGTGTTACATTCAGCTATGGAAACTGGGTAGTACTATGGATTTGGGTCATGGATCTTGAGGAATCGATAAGTCATCGGAAGATTAGGGTATCCTTTCCTTTGGTACCCATTCTTCTCGTAGCATCTCAACACCTTGATCCTGTTGGCGGGGATTATGCGGGTCACTTTCTCATACACATACATGTTCAACTTGACCTTCCGACCTTCGACATGTAAGGTTGCGTTTACATGAGCCTCAACAAAAATGAAGATTCTTGAAGGTAAGTAAACTAGTGGGAAGCTATGTAATAGATTCTTGAATCACCCGTCCATCTTTGTTCCACGTACAGAGGCGATGGATTGTAAATGCGGTCTAGGATGTTCATCATATCGATCCTTCGTCGATAATTTGAGGCCTGTATCGTGGTCATAAACATGACTTGGAACACTAAGAATCTGTTCCATGCTTCATAATTTTGCAAGACAACATCGGTAAGTAAGAAAATGTTCTTAACAGCAACATTTACTTTACTTCTTCTTATTAAGTTTTCTTATAAAGAGAGATCCTTCATTGGTTCGCTTTGATACCAACTGTAACGTGTCCATCTATTCCCTTACAGGACATGTCTTAGCAGCCCATCGGAAAGAGGGTCTAGAAGGCTCCGCTTGGCACTCCCATGGAATGTTACGAGGTTTGCGATCTAGGTCTTTCCGAGTCTGCCACGTAGCAGAAGTATTTGGACGGTTTCCACTTAGGACCGACCTGAATTAGGGTTTCCCCTAATGGTCCATTTCCTAAAACGGCAGCTAGCGTCAAACCCTAGGTGAACTACTTTATGCAGGAACGTCAAGGTTGAAGTGGATTCATGCTACACTTGGTTCAAGGAGAATGGGAAACGAGAGGGATGCAAAGCTCGACCTCTCTGCCCATAAGGCATAGTCCCATTCCGTTCTCCTAAAACAACATAAATCAGAATTCTAGTAACCTAAACTCTAGCTCAGCGCCCTTGCTATTCATTTCGTTTGCGAAGAGCTCCTTGCTATCCATTTTGATTGAGAAAAGTTCCCGGCCAACTGAGACCACCCATCCGTAGGACAGACCCATGGCCACATCCACCGCACTTTCCTCAAGGTTCTTTAGTTGTCTAATTACCTACAACATTTAGTTGGACATGCATTAAGCAGCTTCCTTAATTAGCCAGTTAGACACTAGTTCCTTCACGTAATCTTAGCACTTGACATAGAAAAACAATGCCAAACAAGTTCCTTTTCTACAGGTTATCTTATTTATCTTTAGAATACATCCATAAAGTCCAGCTCACAGGCTAATCTGGGATTTTTGGCCAGAGCCCCCCCTAGCACCCAAGCGTCCTCCTGCTCCAAGTAGTGCTCAACAGAGAGACCTCATGTGGCGGGTTTGGTCCACATTCCCAACGCGACTAACAATCCCCTTGGTTAGGGTTAGGTAGACAGTCGGGGATAACTGATGCTGCCTCTCCCTTCAAGCCTTCAACCTGAAGCATTAATTAACTTTTCATCTTTTAGTTCTTTGAGCAAACAATGCAAACAGTGCTCCTAAACTGGTGCGCAGATCGGACGCAGAATGCTCACGTAGTGAATCCCGGAAGGTCCCCAAGAACAATGAACTCTACCTTTTTGCACAAAAAACCATGTAAAAGCATGCACGGCAAGAGGCAAGAGACAAATTGGGTTCAATCTCCCCCGTGCCTTGTGCGAGCGCTTCACAAAGCATGTATTTTATGTATATTTCAATCTTCATGCCCAATAATAGCCCAATTTACAAAAATATGACAAGCTTTTAGCTTTTGAGTTTGCTTTCTACAGAAATAGGAAAATAAAGCTAATGGACGGTGCCCATAGAGTCTGGCACGCCCAATCTCAATGTCCAAATAGAAATAACATATCCGTGCGCATAGGCGCATACAAAATAATAATCAATAATCAATGTCTCAATAGACATAACAAAATATAGGCGTGGCGCCTATCAAAATATAGTCCAAAGGTCGAATACTCGCTAGACTCCAATGCTTTCCTTCGCCACTGCTGCTATCTCTACACATCAACTGAAGCATTCACAATCGTTAGTAAAATAATACAATTAAACCGACAAAAGTGAATACCTAGTAGTCTTCAGCTACATAAATAAATCAACTGGTTAGAAATAAATCCTAACCTTAATTTATTACGAGTGCGCACTCTAAACTCATAAACGTTTATTAATTTAATATGCATTTTGCGGAATCACCCGCTATGGAATCACCCATGTACACACTAAATTAATGAAACGCCCGAAAAGGACAGGCATCCCCATCAACTTCTCGCACAAAGAATCCTCTTTGTGTATGAGCCCCGGTCATCTAAGTTTACGGAATCCACCGTGGAATATGCCTCCTGGCATCATACCCCCGGGGTGGGATAGCAATTGACCTCAATTGCTATTAGCTCAATGTGGAGCTAACAGAGTGGGGAAAGCATTTAAGTCTCTAGCGTGCATCCATTGTGCTTCCTCTACAGGATGGTTCTTAAATTTTACTAGATATCTAGAATACATTCGGCCAGTTCTTGTGGTCATGTAGTCAGTGTCTATGATGGCTTCTGGTTCAAGTATTTCAGTCTCTTCCTCTAATAAAGGTGGGTTTTCATAAACAGGGTGGATAGGTAATTGGCCTCTAAATGGTCTCAATAAACTAATATGAAATGTATTATGAATTTTCCAATGAGATGGCAATTCTAACTTGAATGCATTATCATTAATCTTATGAATGATTCTAAATGGTCCATAGAATCTAGGAGCTAATTTGACAACTGGATGTCTATCTACACTTTGTAGTCTACGCTTTTCTATTCTAAGCCAAACATAATCATCAACTTTGAAATTCATGGCTTGTCTTTTCTTGTTGGCTTGTTTGGTATATGATTGTTGGGCTTTAGCAATCATATCCTTAACCTCATCAAAAATACTATTATGCATAGTAGCAATATCATCAGCACTCTGAATTCTATTAGACAAAGATGCAACAGGGGTAGATAATCTATATCCATAAATGACTTCAAAAGGTGCTTTCTTTGTAGATGTGTGCGGTGTATTGTTATATGCAAACTGTAATAAATGCAAATGAGTGTCCCATGTCTGAGGTTTAGAGATAGTATATGCACGTAAGAGATCTAGAATGGTGCTATTTGTGGCTTCTGTTTGTCCATTTGTTTCTGGATGAAATGCAGATGAGAAATCAATCTTTGTGCCTAGATTTGCAAACAGTGTGATCCAAAAATTATTACAAAATCTAGAATCTCGATCGGAAATAATCACTTTTCGAAATCCATGGTTAGTAAAAACAATTTTCAAAAATAAATGTGCTGCTTGTGATGCTGTTAAAGTTTTCTTACATGCAATGAAATATGCTTACTTACTAAATCTATCTACAATTGTCCAAATCATGTCATGGTTAGATTTAGTATTTGGTAAACCAGTAATGAAATCCATAGAAATATGTTCCCAAGGTTTAGATGGAATAGACAAAAGGCATTAGTAATCCATACTGTTTACCATGATGTCTCTTTATTCTTTGACAAACCAAACATTCAGAAACGAAATTAGATACATCTGCATCCATATGCGGCCAATAAAAATCTTCAGTTAACATGCGTAATGTAGATATGATACCTCTATGACCTTGATATGGGGGACAATGAATTTCATTCAAAACAAAAGATCGGAATGGAATAGTAACACACAGTCTCTTTTCAAAAAACATAAATCCATCATTATATGATAATGAATCAACAGGAATGAAATTATTTTGAACTAATTTTGGCCAATCAGAATGAAAAGTAATATCCTGGTGATATGTATCTTTCATAGCAATCAAAGAATCAAAAGATATGATAGAAATATTATGAATTGCAGGTCTTCTACTCAATGTATCAGCAACTACATTTTCTTTTCCAGGTTGGTATTGAATGATAGGATGAAAACTTTGAATGAAGGAAGCCCATTTGATATGACGGTCAGAAATTTGGGGTTGGCTAAGTAGATGTCTAATGCTTTGCTGGTCGGTCTTTATCATAAATTATGAACCCATTAAATAATGCTTCCACTATTTTAATGCTTGTACAACTGCTAATAGTTCCTTGTCATAAGTGGAATATTTGAGCTCAGAGGGTTTCAGCTTAGAACTAGAATATGCTATTGGATGGTTGTCTTGCATTAGTACGGCTCCTATTCCTGATCCGCTAGCATCGGTCACAACTAGAAAGAATGGTCTGTTAAAGTCAGGCAATTGTAGAACAGGGGCATTAGTTAATGCACGTTTCAGTAAATCAAAGGATTTCTGTTGAGTTTCAGTCCATTGATAAACAATTCCTTTCTTAAGAAGTTTGGTTAGTGGTAAAGCAAGTAATGAAAAATTACGTACAAACTTCCTATAGAAACTAGCAAGACCAAGGAATGAGCGTAATTCATGTACATTTTTAGGAACAGGCCAATGCAATATTGCATCAATTTTCTTAGGATCAACTTTAATTCCTTCTTTTGATACAAAATGACCTAAATATTCTATTTCTATCTTAAAGAATTCACTCTTGTCAGGATTTGCAAACCATTGATTTTCTTTCAGTAATTAAAAAACTAATGATAAATGCTCATATTGCTCTTTTTCACTTTGACTAAACACCAAAATATCATCAAAGAAAACAATCACACAATACTGATATTTCAAAAAGATACGGTTCATCATTCTACTGAAAGTAGCAGGTACATTAGTTAATCCGAATGGCATGAATTCATAATGGCCAAACTGTGTCCTGAATGCGGTCTTAAATATGTCGGATCTATCTAGCCTCACCTGATGATATCCAGAATTAAGGTCAATTTTACTAAATATAGAAGATCCTTGCAGTTTGTCCATAAGTTCATCAACTCTAGGTATAGGATACCTATTCTTTACAGTGATCTTATTTAATGATCGGTAGTCAATACACATACGATAGGTATTATTCTTTTTCTTGACTAAGAGTACAGGTGCACCGAATGGAGAATTGCTAGGTCGAATTAAGACTCTATTTAGTAATTCTTCAACTTGACTCTGAATTTCTTTTTGCTCTATTTGATTGTGCCTATATGGTGCTTTGCAAGGTGGTTGTGTGCCAGGTATTAAATCAATCTTATGGTCTTCTGGACGTGAAGGTGGTAAACCTGGTGGTAGGTCTTCTGCAAAACAATCTTTAAAATATGCAAGAAATTCCTTATGCCTAGGGTGCATATGATTTTCCTTTGCGTGCAACTCATTCACCCAAATGAGATATGATTTAGTATTCTTGCGTAGTGCACGTTTTGCTTGAGTATGCGAAAGCAGTGGAAAAATATTAGATGCATGCATACCATATAATGTAATAGATTTTCCTTGAAAATTAATATTCATTGTGTGCGTAGAATAATCTATATTTGGATTATGCTGGTGTCTCCAAGGCATTCCTAAAATAATGTCGCTTGACTGTACTGGGACAACTAAGAAATTTCTTCTTTCAATGTATGCACCAATTTGAATTTCTAAATCTTGAACTTCTTGTGTGCCATTGTACCTAGTGCCTAAAAATGCAGCTTTTATGCGATAATGCATAGGTACAGTATGTAATTTTAATTCCTTTACCAATTTTGCTGAAATAAAGTCATGAGTACTACCGTCATCATGCAAAATAGTTCTTTCCTTTTCATGCACCATACATTTCATAGTCAATAATGAATGTGGAGTAGGCATACCTGGTAAAGTGTCGGAAGTAGTAGTAGGATCATCCTCATCTTCAGTGAAATCTGGCATATCCTCATGCTCATCTTCGTCCATGGCTCCAAGATAGTTGATATGTGCTGGTGGCTTCTTTGAATGACAATTTACTACGAGATGCCCTGGCTGGTGACACTTGTAGCATACTATTGGCTTGGCTTTGGTTACATTATTTGCAATGGCTGGAAGTCTGGGTACATTTGGATTTGCTTGTGGAATAGGCTTAGGATTTGGATTGACATTGGATGGTTTAATGCAGGTGGTTTAGGCCAATTCTTGCGGAAAGATGGTGATACGAAACGACCTGGATTAAACCTTCTAAAATTGGAATTGAATTGTTTAGATCCATAATTACCATTGGCTTGGAATTGTTGTGGTCGTCTATCTCTTCCGCGTAACTTATCTTCAGTGTCATGAGCTAGTGAAATGGCGTCTTCAAGGGTAGCAGGCTTGAACATGTTCACTTCAGCGTAGTAATGTCCAAGAAGTCCAGACATATACTTCCGCTTATGTGTCGTCTCTGGTACGTCTTCAAGCATGCGTAGCTGTAGGAGTGCATTCCAAAAACGCTCTATATACTGTGGAATAGATTCACGATCCCGTTGTTGAAGTAAATCCCATTGCTTGATAGCCTTCTCATGAAATTGCGGTGGAAGGAAATTCTGCATGAACTTCTTCTTGAAATCTTCCCAAGTAGCGGGACATTCTATGCTCTTGCGTACTACGGTCCACCATAGTGATGCTCTGTCTATTAGATGATTAGTAACACACTTGATTTTATCTTTTTCTGGATAAGTTTCCTCATGGAAATAGTCATCAAACTGGCTAATGAATGATAAAACAATCTTTCCTTCTCGTATGCCATTGAAAGTGCGAAACTTGAAACTTCGTTTACTTATCTTGGATTCCTTGCGAATGGTTTGTGCTTCAAGAGTGGCATCGATGGTACGTCAAATCGAATCTTCAGCTTGAGGTTCTTCTTTATCGGTGGATGCTCTTTGTAGTTTTGTCAATTGCGCTTGCAATGCTTGCCTAGCCCTTCGATCTTCTTCCAATTGTAGCATGATTAGATCCAGCTTTTGTTCCATGGTAGGCTCAGGTAGGTAGTCTTCAGTCATAGGATCATCCATATGTGGGGTAGTCATCCTGTAAAACTCAATAAACCTTTCTCACTCAAAATCAGGTTAGTGGGATGAGCGTAGCTCAAATTTGGGGTTACAAGGCTATGTATTTTTGGATATTTCTTTGTCTATTTTCAGAAAATCTGCAATATTTCCATCTTCATTTGCTGAAAATACTTCAATGAACTTGTAGATAGGTAGAACACCTTGCCACGAACAACTTTCAAGTTCAGAGTTTTTGCATAGGAACAAGTCTTCTAGGAGTTTTGAGCACTAGTCAGTTCTGACTCCAGTTGACTAGTTTGACTTGCAGAGTTGCAAACTTAGCAGACTTACAGAGTTGCTGACTTGCAGAACTAAGGCCGACTTGCAGAACTTACAGAACTTGATTTCAATTGACTTGCTGAACTTGACTTTTGCAGCGCAGGACCTAGAGTTTGTTAACTTGATTGACTTGTGCAACTTGATGAGAACTTAATGGCTTAAGCTTAAGTGATTAAGCTTAAGCTTAGTAAGCTTAATGATGGCGGCGTCTGATTTTCGTGGGGGAGGGGCCGATTTTTTCGCCGCGCGAAAAAATCGGAGGTCCTCAGAGACCTCACGATTGGATTTTGAAGATATAAGCTTGTTTTTAAGCTTATAAGCTTAACAATTAAGCTTTTGAAAAGATGTATTATAAATTTCCTCACTGTTTGTTGATGACTTGTTGAAGGAGATGGATGCGTGGTCCTCCGCCTACAGAGCCTGGTTCTTCGCGATCTGACAGTAGAAACAGGGGTTCTTGATCACCAGAAGTCTGCCTGTATCGATGGTTCGCGATGAGATTGACTGTAGAGCCCGTTTGTTCCTGGAGCTCCGCCTTCGCCCGAGATTGGTAGCGATTGGAAGCTCTTGATCTCTGCTCTGCTCTGATACCACTGGTGCATAGATCGGACGCAGAATGCTCACGTAGTGAATCCCGGAAGGTCCCCAAGAACAATGAACTCTACCTTTTTGCACAAAAAACCACGTAAAAGCATGCACGACAAGAGGCAAGAGACAAATTGGGTTCAATCTCCCCCATGCCTTGTGTGAGCGCTTCACAAAAGCATGTATTTTATGTATATTTCAATCTTCATGCTCAATAATAGCCCAATTTACAAAAATATGACAAGCTTTTAGCTTTTGAGTTTGCTTTCTACAAAAATAGAAAAATAAAGCTAATGGACGGTGCCAATAGAGTCTGGCACGCCCAATCTCAATGTCCAAATAGAAATAACATATCCGTGCGCATAGGCGCATACAAAATAATAATCAATAATCAATGTCTCAATAGACATAACAAAATATAGGCGTGGCGCCTATCAAAATATAGTCCAAAGGTTGAATACTCGCTAGACTCCAATGCTTTCCTCCGCCACTGCTGCTATCTCTACACATCAACTGAAGCATTCACAATCGTTAGTAAAATAATACAATTAAACCGATAAAAGTGAATACCTAGCAGTCTTCAGCTACATAAATAAATCAACTGGTTAGAAATAAATCCTAACCTTAATTTATTACGAGTGTGCACTCTAAACTCATAAACGTTTATTAATTTAATATGCATTTTGCGGAATCACCCGCTATGGAATCACCCATGTACACACTAAATTAATGAAACGCCCGAAAAGGACAAGCGTCCCCATCAACTTCTCGCACAAAGAATCCTCTTTGTGTATGAGCCCCGGTCATCTAAGTTTACGGAATCCACCGTAAAACCTCACGGAATCCACCGTGGCATGGAATCCACCGTGGAATATGCCTCCTGGCATCATAAACTGTTACAAGCACAATCAATCTAGTGGTCATTTATTTGGCCAATTGCTAAGGAGTGAATCCTTCTCTCGAAATGCATCCAGCATTCGATCTGGGATCAATTGTGACTTGGCAAGATCCCCCCAGGGTTTGTTTGTTCGCCCTTTTGTCCTTGGGTTAGGGCCATACCCTATTAACCCAACTCAACCAACACCTTAGGTTTCATAATTCAACAGTAAATCTAGGCGACCATATCACTCTAACTTGATTGATCCTTTACTTCCAAGCAAATACATGTCTTCCCTTAAGTTGGCAATTGTCCCTAAGAAAGGTGATGTAACATGATGATTACTCATCCTCTTGCAAGTTAAACTTGGGCAAGAACCTGCCAACCTCATTCCAAGGAATGGCAAAACTCTCTTGTGATCAAACCACAAGGCCATGCGACGTTGCAACTTGTTGCACAAGTGTCGCATCTAATCCATGGGGTCATTTCACCCATTGAACAGCATTTTTGGGTCAAGGATTTATGTTTAGACAAGAAGCAGGGTTTAGGGTGTCTTCTTACCCAACCTAATCCTAATTGCACTAGGCCGACAACGTTTGGTCCTAGGGATTCCAAACTCAACCTGAGTTTTAACATTAAGTCGGTCGATCCTTAGGGTAGAGACCCTAGATCGTTATTTGCATGAGCATCCCATTGACCCAACATCCCGTGAATGTGGGTAGGACCTTTGGGTTTGAGGGTTTCAACTTGGCAACAAGTGCGAAACTAGGCTCAATCCTTAACGTGCTATACCCTAGTTAGCACTTGGGATATTGATCGTATCAACTAAACCATGCCTATACGAATTCCTTGCATGTTAGGTGATTTAGATAATTCGATCTACTTGTCTTGCGACAAGGACGAGCCATTCCTAGAGATGATAAACTTGATCTAAAAGAAAAAACTAGTTGCAACATATCATAATACAGGTAAACACGTGATTCATTGCTTCTACGTACCACTAGATTTGCAATAACCCTATCCTTTCTTGTTAAAGTCAAAACGCAAGATAATTTGCAAAATAACTTTCATAAAACCTACTAGGACTTACATCAAAGAATCATGCCTACAACCCTTTTTCTAGGCTTTGGAATTTCATGCTTTGATAAACCATGCAACTTTTCCCTAAATGCAACTCTTGATGAATGAATTTTTCGCACGATGAACGTGCAACATGCAACCCTTTCCTAACTACAACGTAGTTAAATGAAGCTCATGCAAAGTGAATATTGTAGGAGTAGTGTTGGCTTATTCCATCTTGCAAGCACATGCCACATGCAAATCCATAGATTCATTTTCGTACTTTGCAATTAATTTTTGGATAACATCCTATGGGTGTTAACGACTTTTTCCCATGAACCATTACAATGAAGATTTTTCCTAAAAATATGACATATGCTTATTCTTTCCATGTCTAGTCAAAAGTGCGCTTAATAATTTCAATAGGCATTTTAGGCTCATCACTTTGAAATGCATGACAAGGCAACATGCTACTAAGGTCATAAGATGGATAGACAATTTGTGTTCTTTATATTGAAAATGCCAATAACCCAATTGCATGTCATGAACTAATTCTAGTAATTGACCAAATAGGCAATTTTTCCTCAATTGCATTTTAACTAGGCTAGGTGAATTTGATCATGCATAGGTGCTTCCTATTCCATGAAAGTTATCATACTTAATGCATTACTTTTGCGTAGAATCGAAATTGAAAAACCTGGGCTTATGGGCTCGGGGAGATGTCCACGTGACTGTTAGGAGAAGAACCTCCCACAGGCATGCCTTGCGACTTCTTGGGGGCCATCGTAGGCGTGATTACGGACTTTTGGTTTGCCTTTACCCTTATGCGATCGTTGAATTTCCTCTAGACTTGGTAAGCAGCCTCAAGATCTTGTCCTTCTCCCTCGTACGCAAGAGATAACACAATATTAATGAGTTTGGGAATCTCCCAACTCCCATTTTTTGAATACTAAAAAGATGGCACTCAAATAGCATGCCCATAAGTTTCTCAAAACCCTATGATGTGACCTATCATTGCAAAGCACTTGAAAAATGGAATCTATTGAGCTATAGAGTGCTCAATTTGAAGTTAAAATTTGGATCTTTGAAAATATCGAGGCTTGTGGGAATGGAGCTTTTACGAGGAGGTTTTTAAACACCCGGGGTGGCCACGCGGAAATAGACCTTAAGGAAGCCCCCTTATGGAAGCTTCCAAGGGTGTTTCTATGCTTCAGAAGCTTACAAGGAAGAGGGAGGGAATTTGCAGATTAACCTTAAGGGGGGGAAAGAAAGCTTATGATTGGTTTCGTCAAGGAAATGGCAGTGGCCCGACGGCCTATGGCGGCCCAAAGTGGCGGTAGTGGTGGATTGGCCTGGGTGGCGACCTCCAAGGCTCAAGGTGGCATTTCACCGTCCTCTCCTTCTCTCCTTGTCCGTGTCACGGCAGCCTCTTTCTCCTTTTGTGTAGCACGGCCACATTCGTCAACTGGCAGACTATCGTCTGCTCCTCACGCACAGGCGGCGGCTATTCCTTGCACAACAACCTATCCTCTCTCTCACCTCCCCCTTTCTCCCCAAGGCTAAGGGGGGTTTATATAGGGCTTAAGGGGGGAAGAGGGGAACCACCACATGGCTATGCATGGCTCCCCCCCTGGACATCACTTCACTTCATCTCCACCTTCTCCCATTCCCTTCCCTCCAACCATGCATCGACTGGGGGAATTAGTAAAAAAATTTGTGTTATTTCCATCAGTATCCATTTTTCCCCCTTCCAAAAGGGTGTTTCCCTGCGGTTATGCAATCATGAACCCCCGGGCTCAATTTCACAATGCGGAGGCCTCGTTTTTGTGTGTGCCGGCTACGGATTAAACTGTTGGAAGTTACAATGCATTAGATAACCTTGCACATGTTTTTATGCGGCGTGCGGGGAGTCAAGTTTGGTTATATTTTCGAGCGGGAATATTACATGGACCCTATGTAGTCTACGCTATAGAGCCTAGTCTAGCGATGATCTCATCAACTAACGTGACTCTACCACTCTCCTTAAATAGTGAAGACATATATGACGACTCATCTAAGCATGGTTGGTAGCCTACCCTACAAAGAAGCTGTACACATTCATCCATGAATGAATCCTCATATTAATCGTATTATTACTTGTTATTACTCAATGTGGAATATCTATGTTCTATCTCATCTCGTTGCAAAAGTTGCAAATTTGTCCAAAATACTGATTTGTTGAAGTTGCAAGTAGTGTTACATCTATTTGTTGTCAATCTCCACAATATTCCATAGTGAATTTGTGAACTTTCTCATATTTCATTTAAGTTGGGGAATCCATTCAAACAAAAATTACTTTTGTAGAATGGTGAGTATCTATTTGTAGCAAACCACTACACATAATATGCACAAACTTGAAGATCTCTAAGAGAGCTATTTTAATTAAAAGCCCATATATAGAAAACTATAATGTAGTGTACCTTTGTTTCATAAACTAGGGATACAGAGATCTAATGATAATACTATGTAATTGAAAGAATGCATCCCTCTTTAAAGACTTATCTACTCACAATAGGACACAATTTTCCAAATGTACACATCACTAAACCAAGTGGACACTTTCAAGGAGTAGTTTTGGCTTATGATAACTATGACAACTACACGAAAAGCAACCCCCCAACCGCAAATTTTCATTTCTATACCTTATAGGGAAGGAATAGTCTTACCCAAAAATACGATAATTTTCCCAAGCTCTACATAAGTCACACACAGGTAACAACATGTCAAATATATCATTAGTTACTAGGTCTATTCTTACTCAAAGTATGACAAAGAATTTTAATATCTAAAGATAATTCTCACAATTGGACTAAGTATTCAGGATCGAATAAATGTAACATATCAAGGCCTAATGTTGCCAAATCAAGGACCAATATCTCAATCCATGTAATATACAAGGTCACAACTATACTTTCAAAATATGTTGCTAGGTGGCACCTATATGAAGGGTGAGCACCTTCAATGTTTCTCCTTTGTGTGCACATTGACCAGATGAGTGCCTTGAACGGTTCTCTCTTACTGCTAGGTATGTTTCGAAGAGCTAATTACTTTTTGTCTTGGGTAGAAGCATGATGAGGATGCTTATCCTTTTCGAGTGTGAGACTTGCATGTGTTAATGTGGGTGAAGCCATACATGGGTGATACCACAATATTCATATGTCGAGCGGTAACATCTACATGATTTGATTATTTAATGAAATTCCAATGAATATTTGATTTATTATAGCTAGTTGTATTTATTCAATTAACTATTTTTCTAACATGATTTTCTAAATCTTTGGCAGAGCTAATGTGTAGAGCAAGATGAATTGGATACACATAGCAACCACACTTTATTCTATAAACTTCTTCATTGTATTATACAAATAGTTGCATCATTGTGTATAATAAGGAGTGCATATATCCTCTTTGTAAATATTTATTAATACATGAGATTTTAGAGATAGAATGAAGGTATTCTTGAAATATTTTACGACTCTCAATAGTTGTGAGTTGTGCAATTGATTGCAATCATTTATTTAGTAAAATCAAATTCTTTTATGAAAATAGTGATTATAAAGGGCCTATCTTCAAGCAAAGCAAGATTCATTTTAATATTATAAATATGGCATGGAGGAGCTACCCACTCCATACAGGGGGAGATTGTACCCAATAGTGTGTTGCTCAATTTTTCTTTACTATTCTTTAAGTCTGTTTTGAGTTTTATGAGTCATGCTTTCATTTTTATGAGTAAAGAGTGCGAGATAGAGCTTCTTTTGCTCCCTGTGTGCAATTCTTCCATCTGATGTGTGCAAGAGTGATATCAGAGCGCCCAGCCTACATCTAGGGCTTCCAATCGCCTATCCTCTTATGCAAAGGCAAGCTTGCTGGAACAATTGGCCTCTATGGTCTATCTCAACCCAAAACCAACTTCATGCTAGATTCCCAAGGCTCCAAAATCATCCCCAAACCCCCTATCTCTATCCAAAAAATTCTAAGTCTATTTTAACATTAAAAAAACATATCTCCTTACCATGCTGTCATCATTTTGGAGCTTTTGTGGCCAAAGAAGATTAAGAGATCTTAATTAATCTTTATTGTCTTAAGCTTAGCTTAAGGTTAAAGCTTCTTTTGAATTTTGTGGGGGGTCGTTTTTTGTTATCGTCAACTACACACTTCATTGATCTGCCTAAATGAAAATTGACTTACATTTCTCACAAGAGAGGAGACTCTTGTGCAGTCACTCCAAGATTGTGAAACTTCATCAAAATACTATAAAAAATTTTGGTCTTTCTTGCCTATTACGTCTCCTAATTTTGTCAAAAAGGTGCTCTTTATTTTGATACCTACACACCAAAATTTTCTTACCATGAGCAAAGTGATTCTTTAATTACAAGGCATCTCTATTATTTGGATTGTTTCACCAAGTTTTAATCAATTACCATGTCTTAGGAAGGACTATCCAGCACTACAAATTTAGACTCCACATCACCACTTCCTAAACCAACCATGGAGCAATACATAGATTCATTGGCCATGCAACTAGAAGAAGAGCGTCAACATTGAGCCCAACTAGAGCAAGAGCTATGATATCCTAAGTGTTCTACATCCCAAATTTATTCTGCCGATGACGCCCTTGAAATGAATCCATCCGCAAAGAGACGAAGATAAGAAAACGAATCTTTAAATTTAATACTAACAATAATATTAAAGATGTTGTAAGGTTATCTCTTGGCTAAGTCAATTCAACTCATATTTTGATAATAAAAGTTATACTAAAAAGAATAAAATCAAGTGTGCTTCACATAATTTTATCAACAAAGATTCTTTATGGTGGTATGTCATATGCAAGATCACTAATCATTCTCTTATGTGGATGGCATTCGATAAGAAGGTTCTCACTTATTTCCTTCTTGCCAATTTGAGTTCCACATGCAATAACAATAGAATATCCTTATGCAGCCAGAGCAAGATGTCCTCATCAATACATCGAATGATTCTAGAGAAATTTGCTATAATGGCAAATGGTCAAACCTGTAGTCAAGCCACCTTTTAAAAGAAAGTATATATTCGGCCTCCTTTCGTTTTTCCAAACTGAAGTCAACATGTTTAAACCCAACATATTGAACAAGGCCGTCTCCCTAGTGCATGACGTCGAAAAGAAACAAACTAAAGATCAGTGAGCGACAAGTTTTAGCTTTCTTGGAAAATGATATGGGTAACAAAAACTGTCATTTTAAGTCTTTTCATGCTTCCAACATTCAATTTGGAAAGAATCATGCTGCTCGCCAACCTTGGATAATAAATTTCTATAATAATGTAGGCCGCCCTAGTTGAAATTATAATCCCAAGAGTTCTACTTTTCTCTCTAATTTTCATAAGTCATCTAAACCTAAAAATGCTTATCCAAGTGTCTCACATACCAATTCCAAGAATGTATATTGTTACAAATACAATTGTATATGCTATGTCAAGGACCCATATAGCCCAATAATAGGGTGCAAATGGCCTAAGAAATATGACACTTCTATGTCCTTTCCTAAGGATAGTATACAAGGATGTATGAGTATTGGTATGTTTCCCAAAAGAGTCCCTCAAATTGACTCTCATTAATTTGATCAAATCATTGTTTTACTATATACTAGGCACGTAAATGGTTTTGATGGTTCAAGCCAATGTTCTTCTAGTGATTTGCCTTGAGGTTCAAACAACATAAGGCACACACACATACAAGCATTAATCATGAGAGAGAGAGAGAGAGAGAGTGTGTGTGTGTGTGTATGTCTAAGTGAGTGAGTGAAAAAGAGAGAGAGAGTAAACATAGAAGTGACAAAGCCACATAGTATTCTTGAATGGAATCTCTTCTATTTACTAGCCTTGCCACTAACACTTCCTCAATTACCTTGCATACTGGAGGTGATTGGAGGATAGTGCATGCCCAGGTTCCTACCAATATGTTCTCTAACAAAATCCCATGTAGCTTTGCAAGAGATGATGGGATAGCCCTCTTGCCATCCTTGAATGTCATTATTCTGCCTCCAAAGTGGATGCACTTTGATGCAAAACTCTATAGATTCCTTTTTCGGCTAAGGAGTTTTGCTCTTTTACCAAGTGTCAATGCGATTCAATGACTAAACACCCATGAACGAAATATCTTTTAATTTTCCTTAATGGTAGTATCTTAGATGGTTGCTAAAACTCCTTAAAGAATCTTCACTATGATTTCTTTATTAGTGTCTTACTCTAGAGATCATTAGTACATCTGAAGATTCTAGAGCACTTTGCTATAATGGAAAATTGTCAAACTTGTAGCCGAATCACCTTTTAAAAGGAAGTATATGTTCGCCTTATTTCATTTTTCCAAACTAAAGTCCACATGTTTAAACCCAACACATTGGACAAGGCAATATCTTTGGTGTATGATGTCCCGAAAAAAAAAAACTAAAGATCAATGAGCAACAACTTTTAGCTTTCATGGAAAATAATATGGGTAACGACAACTGTCGTTTTAACTCTTTTCATGCTTCCAACTTTCAGTTTGGAAAGAATCATCCTACTTGCGGACCTTGCATAAGAGATTTCTATAATAATGTAGACCGCCCTACTTCAAATTCTAATCCCAAGAGTTCTACTTTGCTCTCTAATTTTCTTAACTCATCTGAACCTAAAAATGCTAATGTAAGTGTCTCACATACCAATTCCAAGAATGTAATTTGTTATAAATGCAATCGTGTATGCTATGTCAGGGACCCATATAGCCAAATAATAGGGGAAAATGGCCTAAGAAATACAACACTTCTATATCCTTTCCTAAGGACAGTATACAAAGGTGCCATTATTCTACCTCCAAAGTGGGCCCACTTTGATGCGAAACTCTATAGATTCCTTTTTTGGCCCGGGAGTTTCATCTTTTACCAAGTGTCAATGCAATTCAAGGACTAAACACCCATGACCAAATATCTTTTAATTTTCCTTAATGGTAGTATTCTAGATGGTTGCTAAAACTCCTTAAAGGATCTTCACTATGAGTCCTTTATTAGTGTCTTGTTTAACGCTAGTAATGGTACATTCTAAAGTTCAAGCCAACCTTAGTACATACTCCTCTCTAGCTAAAAGGTCTTAGAACACCTGGTGAAGTATAAGGATTTGTTCTACTCTTTTACAACCTTAACATTACTTTGCACTAGTCTTTAAAGATTGCATATGGTTCTGGTTTTGTATTCCTACCTTAGCCAACCACAATAGTCACATAGATTTAAAGTCATAAAAGAGTGGGAGTGTTGAGGTTTTCAAAGTGAATATTTGCCCTCCCCCCAAGAGATTCATGGTAAACTCAATCTCAAAACCTCTAACATGGATAAATAGACAACATCAATATCTTCGAACTCCAATATATTATAATTATAAGTATGTATAATTAAGAAAGCTAATAATTATAGTATATTTTTCACGTGAGTTATAAGTTTTATAAATTATAATAATATTTTTATAATTTCATTAGTAACTTTGATAATTAATGTGTGACACAAATTAGCAAAACATTCTCATGTGAATTTTCCTTTTGAGAATGCATTTATATGAGCATCTCTTGGAAATTTTGTATACATTTGCAAATATAACATTCTCATGTGAATTTTTGTTTTGAGAATACATTTAAATTAGTATCTCTTTCTATCAAAAATCCAAAAATTTATTGAAATTTGAAAATTATATTCTTAATTTCTTTGCCAATTTTGATAATCTTCTAAATAGTATACGCAATTTATTTCTTATCATTAAGGTTTAATACAAAACCATACCCACAATGCAAGGCTTTCTTCTCTTGCAATTTTTATGAGAAAAATAAGTTCTTATAGTGCAAGGGTCTCATCTCCCTTACTAACCCTCTTTTCTTCTGGCTCTTGAGATCAAGGCTAGGACAAGAAGAACAAACATACATCAAGGGCCTCTCAAGAGAAAATATCACAATGCTAATATTGGAACCCATGATGAAGATTAAGCTTGGTGCTAGAGATTGATATGCTTAATGTAGCTCTACTGCTAAAGTACTACAAACAGTGGTTTTAATTGTAGCTCTATGGCTGAACTGGTATAGACTATGATATTAACTATGCAACTAAAATATGTTATTAACGTAAAATATATTATGGGTTAGATTCTTTTTTCAATCTTGGAGTTTTGTTTGTGCAGAAGCTCATAATTTCATCAACCTTGGATTGAAGATTGAAGATACTCAAGTAAGGGAGGTCTTCTTCTACAAGCTCATTAATAAAATGTATATGTGACTATAAGTGTGCACATGGTATTGAAGGTTGGCAATTAGTGAATCCTAGTACTTATTTTAGACATGTTAAAAACGACATGCTTGGGATTATGCATTCTTCTCTAGAAATATCCCATGCTAGTGAACAAAGCAACTCAAACGTGCAAGGAGATCATATTGAGAATTGAAGGCATGAATAATCATCTCCAATGCATGGTGGAAATAACATAGATGATTTAAATAGACGATGTACGTGGTGTGATTGCATTGCATATTGTAATGGTTGGAGGAGTATTGGTCCACAAACTTTTCTTAGGCTTCAAGAGTTGAATGCCAAATATGATGCACTAAGTATGCAAATTGTTCTTACTACTTGTAGTGAAAGGCAACATGAACAAGGTAATGATCAAACTATTAATACTTCTGTAAGTCTCCCCTTCGGTTGTTACAACGAGTCAATTAACCATGCTGAGTCTCCTCAAATAGACCCTTCTATAGACAATCGCATATCTATTATTGGGCAATCATTATATCAACAAACTATAAAAATAATAATCGAGCTTCAAGCTCTTTAGGATGAGAACCAAATATCATTCAGTCCACAAAAGAACATACTCCAATTATTATTTGTTGAAGAATGCAAGACAAGTTTAAGTAACCTATAAGTGCAACTACCTCATACATGGGATGCAAACCTTGATGGAGTGAGAGTCCCAACATCTCGGGAGCAACTTGCCTCTGTGTATCATGGTATTGGCATGGTCCAACCTAAACGCTATAGGTTTTGTATGGGAAGTAAAAACAATGATCATGAAATTGAACTTCTTACACCTAGTAAAGAAAATATCCGACTCTTTTTCAGTAGAAAATATAGCATCAATGCTCTAAACCAAATAAGAGGGTGTATTTTGCACTCTTACCTTATAGGTGGTTCTATAAGCCCAAAGTGTAACATGTCCACTTGTATTTTCAGGACACGTCTTAGCAGTCCATCGGAAAGGATGTCTAGAAAGCTCCGCTCTCGCACTCCCATGGAATGTTACGGGGTTTGCGATCTAGGGCTTTCCGCGTCTGCCACGTAGCGGAAATATTCCGGCCGTTCCCACTTAGGATCGACCTAAATTAGGATTATCCTGATTGGTCATTTCCTAACAGCCATTAGCGTCAGACCCAAGTGAACTACTTTACCCAAAAACGCCAGATCCAAAGCTAATTCACGCTGCACTTGGTTCAAGGAGAATGGAAAACGAGAGGGATGCAAAGCTCAACCTCTCTACCATAAGTCATAGTCCCATTCCGTTCCCCTAAATCAGCGTAAATCAGGTTCAAATATAACTCTAGGTCAATGGTCTTATTGTTCGGGTTCTTTGACGATCTTCCAGCTATCCATCGTGATTTGAGAAAAGTTCTCGGCCAACTGGGACCAGCCATCCGTAGGACAAACCTATGGCCCATCATTCGCACTTTCCTCGGGTTGTCTTAGTTATTGAATTACCTAACACATTAGTTGAACATGTAACAACCAGCTTCTTTAATTAACCCGTTAGGCACTGGTTCCTTCACGTAATCTTATCACTTGACATAGAAAAACAATAGCAGACAAGTTCCTTATTAAAAGGTTATCATATTTATCTTTCAAATACAAAGAGTCCAGCCCGTAGGCTTATCCACAATCCGCCCGAAGGCTATCCAACAATCCATAGGGATCACTAATCCAAGTTTCCGCCTGTAGACTGGTATGCGGGCCTCGAGATCCAATCCCGAGTCACGATAACTTCTTATGCAGGGCTCCAAAGGCGAGGGATTTATGGCCAGAGCCCCCCTGGCACCCAAGCGTCCTCGTGCTCCAAGTAGAGCTCAACGGAGAGACCTCTCGCGCCGGGTTCGGTCCACTTTCCCAATGCAATCAACAACCCCCTTGGTTAGGGTCAGGCAGGCAGTTCGGGGGTAACTGAAGCTGCCTCCCCCTTCAGGACTTCAACCTAAAGTATAGATTTCCATTTATCTTTTAATTCATTGATTAAAAAAAGCCAAACAATGCTCTAAAATTTGTAGTAAGCATAAACATTTCCATTGATCGTTTTTGCTGGCAAACTGCTAAGGAATGAATCCTTCCTTTCGAATGCATCCAGCACTTGATCCAGGATGACTTGCATCTTGGCAAGATCCCCTATATCCTGGGTTAGGGTTTACCCTATTAACCCAACTTGGTCAAACCTTAAGTTCATTGGTTACTTCAATTTATCGGCTGGTCTTTAGTTTCCAACTAATCTTCTTTACTCAAGAAAGACTACTAAATTAGGATGATTATTCATCCTCCTGCAAGATAACTTGCATAAGGACATGCCAACTTCATTGCGAGAACTTGGCCATTCCCTTGTGATCCAATAACAAGATCATATGACTCCGCACTTGTTGCGCAAGTGTCGCATCGAACTATGAGACAATGGAGTCACCAAACAATCTGTTTCAGGTTACTAGGCTAACGTCGTTAGACCTTAGGGTCTCCAAGTTCCATCTTGTAGTTTCTTAGGGACAAACCCTAGCTTACTTTCAAAATATGTTTCACTGTCCCTATGTTTCGGTGAGAGTAGGCAAGTATTTAGGGTATAGAAGTTCCAATTTTAGTGATATGTAATGATTAGGTTACGTATTAATTCATAGTGAATTTATTGGAATTTAACTTGTTCTAAACGAGTACCCCGTGGTTTAGGTGTTTTAGGTTTATGCCAATCCTTTTAACTCTAGAAGATAGCTACATTCTCATTTCATAAACACATGACTCGTTGTCTACGCGTAAATTGCTCTTTCAACCCTAACTTGTCGATTTAAGGTCAGGCGTAGATTAGGTTAATTCCAACTAATCTTCCTATAACTTGCAAATAAAATTCATGCTAAGCAAGCAACATTTTTCTTGATAGTTTATGCAGTTGACAACGATAATTTGCCTAGAGTTATGCATCGTAAGAATCATTTCATGACTTGCACTTTCCATGATGATTCATTGCGAATAGGATATGGGTTAATAGTGCAATATGCAGTTTATAAATCTAGGCTTAAACGAAATAGACTATTTTAATGGACAATAATCTAGTTTATAATTCATTTCAATGCATAAAGCTATTTGCTAGAAATGCGTTTTTGCTTTCTTTAATTTGCTTGTTTCATTTAAAAGTATTGATGACTAAGTTCCTCCGTTGTGAGCATCTAGGACAAAAATATATCTTGTTTCTAACAATTAACCTTGCAGGATTGAATTACAACAATATCAAATAAAAATTAGGAAGAAAAACCTGGGCTTGGGGTGAGGTATTCACGTGGATGCTGGGAGACGATCCTCCCTGGTTGCGCCTTGGACTTTCTTAGGAGGCATCGCAATTGTAGTCTTTTGGACGTGGAAGTAGCTTTACAATTCCTCTTTGGAATTCCATCGTCACTCCCTTGCACCGTCTGACGAAAGTAGTTTTAAAAGGATCCCTCGAGAGTTTTTGAGTGGGAAAGGGAGGTGTTAAAAGATCTCAACACTCTCTTCTCTTTTAGGAGTGGGGAAAAAGAACAAAGCTCCAAGGGTATTTTTCATGAGGTTTCAAGAGCACAAAGGAAGGGCTTAAGGGGGTTTTTACTATAGGGGGTTTCAAGATGTCTCGAGAGAAGGGAGGCTTGAAGAAATTTTTAAACATGGCGGGCCAAAGGAAAGGTTCCCAACATCCATGGGAAAGGGGCTAAGGGGTTAAAACACGGGGGCGAAAGGGTTTTAAAGCCTAAGGGAAAGGCTTAAGGGATAAAATACGGGGGTGGGGGGGCTGGGAAGTAATCCCAAAGTCCAAGGGAAAAGGGGAGCTTTAAGGGTTTAGACATGGCAGGGGGGGAGGGGGCGCGGTTCCAAAATGGCACAAGGGAAAGGGGCCAATGGTTTAAACACGGAGGGGAGCCCAAGGGAAGGGAGATAAGGGAATTTACACACGAGGGGGTAATAATACCTTTAAGCCTTAGTTCTTTCTAGGGGGGAAAGGGGGCTTATAAAGCCCAAGAAAAAGGGGCTAATGAGTTTAACACGGAGGGAGAAAGGGTGGGTTCGAAGCCAAGGAAAAGGGGCTTAAGAAGGTCCCCGCCCTTTGGAAGCTTCTAAGCTTCCAGAAGCTTGCTGGGGAGGAGGGGGAGGGGGTAATAAGGCGATTGTCGACGGCGGATAAAGGCGGGCCTTAGTGGCGACGTGGCAGCCCGTGTCAGTGCAGAGCGGCAGATTCAGGTGGTAGCGGCGGTTTGGCAGAATCAGGCAGCAACATGCTCCCTCAAGTCCTCTCTCTCTCACGTCTACTGCATCAGAGTGGCGGCAGCACTCCCTTTCTCCTCCTCCAAGCGTCACGGCAGCCCTCTCTCTCAGCCTCTATAGCAATGGCCTCACAGTCGTGATGGCAACCCATCCATCTCCCTTTAGCCTGCGCTCCTCGTCTTAAATAGGATCCTCCCTCCCTCCCACGTGTCAAGGTGCATGAATCCCCCTTGCTTCAAGCTCCAGCAAGGAGCTTAGTGTCCCATGCTTCCCTCCCTCTCCCCCAGCTCGACAGTCCGCAGGGGGAAGGAGGGAATAAAAAATAATTTACCTTTATCTAATTAAAATGAAATATCCCAAAGCCCTATTCACACGTGATAGAATTAGATTGTTACACAAAGAGCCTCATACAGATGCTCATCCCAATATTATTTATAAGAAGTGATTGTTTTAGTTAAAATCCCACAAATAATTTGATTAGTTACTTCTACTTGGATATGAACTCTAAGGTGATAAAGCATTGATTTGAGATCCTTAATCTTATATAGATCTATTAATTTGCTAATTAGACCATTCAAGACATGGGAACCTTGATCACCTACGGATTTGAGTGGGCAACCAAATGTGTTATAATGTTTTTATACATGAACTTAGCCACCTCAATGGCTTTATCTGTCTCACAAGCTTTTGTTTCCACCCACTTAGTAATATAATAAGTATAAACAAAGATATCTTGATTGGATTGATATCTTGTAGTCCGATCAATGGGACCCACAAAATCAATGCTTCATTTCTCAAAACAGGATATATAATGCAAATATAGTTGTCAAAGGTATTAATTT
Organism: Lygodium microphyllum; assembly: GCF_053477565.2. Lineage (NCBI taxonomy): Eukaryota > Viridiplantae > Streptophyta > Polypodiopsida > Schizaeales > Lygodiaceae > Lygodium > Lygodium microphyllum. The sequence continues at coordinate 9,289,955 of NC_141150.1, read as the reverse complement.
ACCAACAAAATGGCCACCACAAGGTTCATCATGCAATAACTTTGAAACCACTTTAACTTCATCTTCATATACACATCAATGATAAATGCCCTCTTTAGGAAAGAATTTATATAGCTAACCCCCTTATCATCCACAGGAGCATTCTTGCATCAATATCCCTAGCTTTCTTCATTTATCTGCACCAGGTCGATATCGAGCGGTACGAGGAAAATTAGCAATGTCTGCATCACTTAGATTATGGCTTGCATAATCAATTAGATTATCTCCCTTATTATTATTTTCTTGACATAAAAGAGCTTTGACAACATACACAGATTTATCTGATTGGAGTGAAATTCCTTCATACAATTGGAGGGTGCCAATACTAGTTCTTTAATCAACTTTTACTTCAAAAGTTCAAATGCTTTCTACCAGACACTATCCCAATTAAAAGGAGTTTCCGTTCATAGCAAGTTTTGTTAAGGATGATGTTACCTTTGTAAAATCAAAAATAAACTATCGAAAATAATTTAAATGCCCCAAAAATCTGCATAGTTGTCTAAGATTTGTTGGACCAGGTGGAGGAAGTTTAGAAATCTTAGCAATTTTAGTAAGATCCATGGCAATACCTTCCTTAGAAACAATAGTTCCTTTTGGAACTCGAAAAATACATTTATCCGGTTTAATGAGATACCCACATCATCACTACATTCAAATACTTGTGGCAACAATTGAGCAATTTCCTTTTCCATCGATACAAAAGTTGTCAAGAAACACTTCCATCTACTATCAAAGATAATCTTGGTAGGTTGGAATTAAAATCCTTTCAAATGTTATGGGGTGCCTTGCACAAACGAAAAGGCATTACTTTGTGAGTGAATGTGTCCCATTCAATGCTAAAATTAGCTTTATGGTTATCCTCATGATGAATTAATACTTTATTATAACCTAGTAAACCCATCCATAAAAAATATAGTTCAATGCCAAAGACTTTATCAAGTACTTGATTTATAAATGGCAAAGGAAAATAATATTTTCCTGTCTTATTGTTAAGCTCCCTATAATTAACAAAAATATAGATTTTTTTGCTATTTCTCTTCTATACTACCACGATAGGAAATACCCATTCGCTATAAGAAAAAAGATATATGAATCGTGCATCTAGAAGCTTAGAAATTAGAGCTTTGACCAATTTTGCATACACAGGATTTATTATCCATTGAGGTTGACTAACAATCTTTGTGCCTAGTTCTAAGTCGATATAATATTGACTGACAAAGTTAAGCTTTAATATCACTAAGGTTCTTACAAGACCAAGAAAATCCCTTAACATGTACTCATAATACGTCTTCAAATCTTTCTCAATCGTGAGGTTGTAATTGAGCCTCCAGATCTAAGTATTTACCTTCTATCATTTCTCTTTTTACCATCTCCACTTTAGGCTCTTCAACATATCAAAAATCTATATCGCGAGGTTTTACTATAGGCACATCTTTAGATATTTTCATTGAAACACTTTCAAGTAAAACATGTCTTGCACTCGAATCTGGTGATTCTTCCTCAACATTCACATAATAAACCAAGGGTAAAGCCCTATAAATACAATAGCTAAGTTATCCTGAGTATCTTATAGTCAGGATAACTTATAGACATTAATTTGATACATCAAGTAAGGTCTTTTTAGTATATCTTCCTCGCTTTTTACTCAAGCAATGCAAGGTCGTCTTCAAATCCCTATTAGTTGTTATTACTGCAAGCATGATCTTAATAGAACCAATTATTTGGGAGATCAGCTCTTGATCACGTGAAAATTGAGCATAATAAAATCCATTACATAATAAAATCCCATCCCCATACATAATAAAATCCATTACACTTTCCTTTGGATGGGGTAACACGACCTCGCACATATTTTGCAATGGAGCATTGACTGATTTAAGTTGGCTTCTCATTGGCTTCTAGGATATCCATGAGCCGCCCCTCTGAATAACAATACATATTACACTTCATTTCCACTTGAACACTTAAAGAAATGATACAAGCAAGGAGAGATAGTAGGATTTTTCACTCGCAATTTAATTCAGACGATAGATATAGACTTGTCTTTCTTTCAAATTTTATTTATTTGCTCACATTCAACCAACCATTCCCTGAAAATAGGTAAAATTTGTCCCGTTTCTTGCACATCACTATTTCTTTTATATTCTTGCTCTTCTAACTATAGCTCTAGAAGTGAAATTTCTTCTAAATATCGTCTCTCCCTAAATTGGAATTCTAACTTCTCTTTTGGTAGCTCAAAAATTTTCTTTATCACTTCATTCACAACAATCAGTGCTGTTGCCTCACACTCTATTTTTGATGTCTCATTTTCTTTATCACTTCATTCACAACAATCAATGTGTGTGTGTGTGTGCGTATTTGATTCATGTATTGAGCAAGTTATTGACCGAAGATGAAGCTCTTTGTGGTTTCCTTACTCTTCTTCTTCTTCTTTATTAGGTTTTTTGATTGGTGGTGTGCTTCCTAGTAGATGAAAGGAGCAACAATATTGGATTATTTTGTTTTGGTGGCGAAACCATGTTCAAGCACTCAAGCTTTTGCAATATAACATGAGGAGGTAAGATGTTTGAGTTTACTACTCCTCCAAGCTGGTCTTGTATTCTTGCTTTCTTAAATTAGGAAGAATGATGCATGGTTAGTTAGATTGGAGTGTCTCAATTGATATCTCTTGAAAGTGATAGTTGTCAAGGATATAGCTCTTTCGTGCCGCCACCACCTCCTCACAAAAGTATTGCATATTATGACTTGAATGATGAGGCCAGCATTGAGCAAGACATATATCTTAGACTTCAAGCTCATCTGTTTGTCTTTGATATGACTGTAACCCACCTTTGAGTTGTGCAACTGTACTACATGATGCGATATTTAAATAAGTCGGTGCTTAGGACTTAGTTGCTTTGTATGAATGGTCCTTGAGACCTTAGGTTGCAAACAATCATTTAAGTTATGTGTTAAGATAATCCAAGAGATGAGTGAGAGCTCTCTGCTCCTCACAGTGTTTGCTCCAACTCTTCTCTAACTTCCAACATGGTATCAGATCCTCATCCATGAGGATGTGGGAGATGGAGAATAACTATTCCGCACTATGAAAAGGAAAAAGTTAGACATGACGAAGAAGATGATGACCTCCAAGTGAAGTCAAATCTCTTCATTTGGTCTCTACAGACTGTTGAGCCTATTGAGGCTTGGTCCTTGGTTTATTTAGCATTGAAAAAAGCTTCTAAGGTTGAAGCATTGACACAAAAACATGAGCTGCTTGTTGAAGATGTGTTGACAGATGGATTATGCATGTTTCTTACTGTTGACAATGAGGGAAGAATGGTGATTTTCATGAGCTATGTTTGAAGCTCATTGGGTGAGTTTGCATTTAGAGTGAATGCTCATGTATGAGCTGTGAAGACCATCAGCAAAAAAAAAAAGTGTGAGACATGAAGAAAATGTCAGATAAAATGTGTTGATTCGTAGTCCAAAATGTGTCAATTTGCAACCTAAAATGCGCCTATTTGCAGCCTTTGTGATGCTTGATAAGAAGCATATTGCCCCTGCTAATAAAATACCATATGATGAAGCATATAATCAGTAGTATGCAGGCTTGAATGTACATAAGCATCTTCATCATTATCTTCAGAATCAACACTACAGAGTGGGCCTATTCAAACAACATGAGAATTGCATATGGCGCCTGAGTGACAGGCTGAATGCCTGGTTGAAATCTGGGTGCTGGATGACTACTGTGTGGTTTAATGCTTGATAAAGCATCCTTGGAATGCTGTTGAAGACCCTGCAGCTCTAATGCTTGCATGGGAGCTTAGTTATGAATTGTGGGGCAGTTGTACAGAAGTGAAATAAGGTCAGATCTGTTGTTAATATTGACACGCAACATATATTTGGACATGCTTGAAGCATTGAAGGTATATGACATGCATTCTTGGCTCCATTCAAGCGCCATACCTAAATCCTAGAAGACATATGTGTACATTTTATGCTTTTGAACTGAGATTTTGTAATCCAAATACTCAGATCTGGTCTTCAAATCTAGAAATGAATGCAATTGTAGATGTGCCCCAAACTTCTTTTTCTAATTCACAAAACACATCTGCAACCATCTTCCTTCTAGTGTGTGTTACATATATACCAGTGGAAATACAATTTGTAAGAGTGACACAACCAGAATCACAATCACAATCATCCAAACATTTCAAAGTAACTATCATTTCAAAGCGTGCATTGGCGATAGAAAAAGGATTGTTGAGGAGAGTACCTGAAGCCTACCTTTTTTACGGTGAAGCCTACCTACTTCACGGTTGAAAGGTACATAGCATGCTAAGGTGAGTCTACTCTTTCGAGAGTGTTACTTTTTCTTCCCTTGTGTTACCATGTGATGGTTACAGCGCCTGCATCCCGGCGACAGCAAACCACCATAGGCTAAATGGTAACGTGCCGCTGCTGCATGCGTAAGCCTAGAGCCACCGACCTAGAGTAGGAAGAAATAGCGATCATCCCTTTCGCTTAAGTCAAGCAGACCGGACCCCAGCCATAAAATGGAGGGCTGATCCTCTTTGAACCGCAGCTGTCTGAGTCCGCCGCATTGTCGTCATTAGCACCGCCCAATTATTCTCAATGGGCGGCATTGATGCAGGGTTTTAATCAATTTTCGCCGAGAGAGCTTGCCGCTGGGAGATATCTACGACTGCACTGGCTGGCCCACAACAAGGAGCATAAATATATGGGGGATGGAGTAGCGTATTCATGAAGAAAGCAGCGTATTACACACACAGAGAGAGAGAGAGAGAGAGAGAGAGAGAGAGAGAGCGCAATGGAGAAGAACCTGCCGCTGATGATCGCCGGTGGCGACGGAATTATGGGTGAAGCCGTACATGGGTGATATCACAATATTCGTATGTCAAGCATTAACATCTACATGATTTGATTATTTCATGTAATTCCAATAATTATTTGATTTATTATGTCTAGCTATATTTATTCAATTAATTATTTTTTAAACATGATTTTCTAAATCTTTGGCAGAGCTAATGTGTAGAGCAAGATGAATTGGATGCACATAGCAACTACACTTTATTCTATAAACTTCTTTGTTGTATTATACAAATAGTTGCATCGTTGTGTATAATAAGGAGTGCATATACCCTCTTTGTAAATATTTATTAATACATGAAATTTTAGAGATATATTGAAGGTATTATGGAAATATTTTACGTCTCTCAATAGTTGTGAGTTGTGCAATTGATTGCAATCATTTATTTAGTAAAATCAAATTCTTTTATAAAAATAGTGATTATAAAGGGCCTATCTTCAAGCAAAGCAAGATTCATTTTAATATTATAAATATGGCATGGAGGAGATACCCACTCCATGTAGGGGGGAGATTGCACCCAATAGTGTGTTGCTCAATTTTTCTTTACTATTCTTTAAGTTTGTTTTGAGTTTTATTAGTCATGCTTTCATTTTTATGAGTAAAAGAGTGTGAGATAGAGCTTCTTCTACTCGGTGTGTGCAATTCTTCCATCTGATGTGTGGAACAGTGATATCAAAGCCCAACCTACATCTAGGGCTTCCAATCGCCTATCCTCTTATGCGAAGGCAAGCTTACTAGAACAATTGGCCTCTTCGGTCTAACTCAACCCAAAATCGACTTCATGCTAGATTCCCAAGGCTGCAAAATCCTCCACAAACCCCCTATCTCTATCCAAAAATTTCTAAGTCGAGTCCAACATTAAAAAATCTTATCTCCTTACCATGCTGCCATCATTCTGGAGCTTTTCTGGCCAAAGAAGATTAAGAGATCTTAATTAATCTTTATTATCTTAAGCTTAGCTTAAGCTTTAAGAAGCTTAAAGCTTCTTTTGAATTTTGTGGGGAGTCATTTTTTGTTATTGTCAACTACACACTTGATTGATCTTCCTAAATGACAATTGACTTTCATTTCTCACAAGAGAGGAAATTCTTTTGCCAGTCACTCCAAGATTGCAAAACTTCATCAAAATACTATAAATGTTTTTTGTCTTTCTTGCCTATTCCGTCTCCTAATTTTGTTAAGAAGCTGCTCTTTATTTTGATACCTACACACCAAAATTTTCTTACCATGAGCAAAGCGACTCTTTAATTACAAGGCATCTCTATTATTTGGATCGTTTCACCAAGTTTTAAGTAATCACCATGTCTTAGGAAGGACTTTCCAGCACTACAAATTTGGACTCCACATCACCACTTCCTAAACCAACCATGGAGCAATGCATAGATTCATTGGCGGCCATGCAACTGGAAGAAAAGCATCAACATTGAGCCCAACTCGAGCAAGAGCTACGATATCATAAGTTTTATACATCCGTAATTTATTATGCCGATGATGCTATGGTCTCCAAGATCAATGCCACCCTTGAAATGAATCCATCCGCAAAGATAAGAAAACGTATCTTTAAATTTAATACTAACAATAATATTAAAGATGTTGTAAGGTTATCTCTTCGCTAAGTCAATTCAAATCTTATTTTGATAATAAAAGTTATACTGAAAATGATAAAATCAAGTGTGCTTCACATAATTTTATCAACAAAGCTTCTTTATGGTGGTATGTCATATGCAAGATCACTGATCATCCTCTTATGTGGACGGCATTCCATAAGAAGGTTCTCACTTATTTCCTTCTTGCCAATTTTAGTTCCACATGCAATAACAATAGAATATCCTTATGCATCCAGAGTAAGAGATCCTCATCAGTACATCGAATGATTCTAGAGAACTTTGCTATAATGGCAAATGGTCAAACTTGTAGTCAAACTACCTTTTAAAAGAATGTATATATTCTGACTTCTTTCGTTTTTCCAAACTGAAGTCAACATGTTTAAACCCAACATATTGAACAAGGCCGTCTCCCTAGTGCACGACGTTGAAAAGAAACAAACTAAAGATCAGTGAGTGACAAGTTTTAGCTTTCTTGGAAAATAATATGGGTAGCAACAACTGTCATTTTAAGTCTTTTCATGCTTTCAACATTCAATTTGGAAAGAATCATGCTACTCACTGATCTTGGATAATAAATTTCTATAATAATGTAGGCCGCCCTAGTTGAAATTATAATCCCAAGAGTTCTACTTTGCTCTCTAATTTTCTTAAGTCATCTGAACCTAAAAATGCTAATCCAAGTGTCTCAAATACCAATTCCAAGAATTTAATCTGTTACAAATGCAATCGTATATGCTATGTCAGGGACCCATATAGCCCAATAATAGGGGACAAATGGCCTAAGAAATATGACACTTGTATGTCCTTTCCTAAGGGTAGTATACAAGGATGTATGAGTAGTGGTATGTTGCCCAAAAGAGTCCCTCAAATTGACTCTCATTAATTTGATCAAATCATTGTTTTACTAAATACTAGGCATGTAAATTGTTTTGATGGTTCAAGCCAATGTTCTTCTAGTGCTTTGCCTTGAGGTTCAAACGACATAAGGCACACACACATAAAAGCATTAATCATGAGAGAGAGAGAGAGAGAGAGAGAGAGAGAGAGAGAGAGAGAGAGAAGGTGTGTGTGTGTGTGTATGTCTAAGTGAGTGAGTGAAAAAGAGAGTGAGAGTAAACATAGAAGTGACAAAGCCACATAGTATTCTTGAATGGAATCTCTTCTATTTACTAGCCTTGCCACTAACACTTCCTTAATTACCTTGCATACTGGAGGTGACTGGAGGATAGTGCATGCCCAGGTTCCTACCAATATGTTCTCTAACAAAATCCCATGTAGCTTTGCAAGAGATGATGGGCTAGCCCTCCTCTTACCATCCTTGAATGTCATTATTCTACCTCCAAAGTGGACCCACTTTGATGCAAAAATCTATAAATTCCTTTTTCGGCTAAGGAGTTTCCTCTTTCACAAAGTGTTAATGCAATTCAAGGACTAAACACCCATGAACAAAATATCTTTTAATTTTTCCTAATGGTAGTATCTTAGATGGTTGCTAAAACTCCTTAAAGAATCTTCACTATGAGTTCTTTATTAGTGTCGTGCTCTAGAGATCGTTAGTACATCCAAAGATTCTGAAGCACTTTGCTATAATGGAAAATTGTCAAACTTGTAGCTGAATCACCTTTTAAAAGGAAGTATATGTTCGCCTTATTTCGTTTTTCCAAACTAAAGTCAACATGTTTAAACCCAACACATTGGACAAGGCAATATCTTTGGTGTATGACGTCGGAAAAAAACTAACTAAAGATCAATGAGTGACAACTTTTATCTTTCATGGAAAATAATATGGGTAACAAAAACTATCATTTTAACTCTTTTCATGCTTCTAACTTTCAATTTGGAAAGAATAATCCGACTTGCAGGCCTTGAATAAGAGATTTCTATAATAATGTAGACCGCCCTACTCCAAATTCTAATCCCAAGAGTTCTACTTTGCTCTCTAATTTTCTTAATTCATCTGAACCTAAAAATGTTAATCCAAGTGTCTCAAATACCAATTCCAAGAATGTAATTTGTTATAAATGCAATCGTGTATGCTATGTTAGGAACCCATATAGCCCAATAATAGGGGGAAAATGGCGTAAGAAACACAACGCTTCTATATCCTTTCCTAAGGATAGTATACAAAAGTGCCATTATTCTACCTCCAAAGTGGGCCCACTTTGATGTGAAACTCTATAGATTCGTTTTTTGGCCAAGGAGTTTCCTCTTTTACCAAGTGTCAATGCAATTCAAGGACTAAACACCCATAACCAAATATCTTTTAATTTTCCTTAATGCTAGTATTTTAGATGGTTGCTAAAACTTCTTAAAGGATCTTCACTATGAGTCCTTTATTAGTGTCTTGTTTAACGCTAGTAATGGCACATTCTAAAGTTCAAGGCAACCTTAGTACATACTCCTCTCTAGCTAAAAGGTCTTGGAACACCTAGTGAAGTATAAGGCTTTGTTCTACTTTTTTACAACCTTAACTTGACTTTGCACTAGTCTTTAAAGATTGCATATGGTTCTGGTTTTGTATTCCTACCTTACCCAACCACAATAGTCGCATAGATTTAAAGTCATAAAAGAGTGGGAGTGTTGGGGTTTTCAAAGTGAATATTTGCCCTCCCCCCAAGAGATTCATGGTTAACTCAATCTCAAAACTTCTAACATGGATAAATAGATAACATCAATATCTTCGAACTTGAATATATTATAATTATAAGTATACCTTTAATTATAATGTATAATTAAGAATGCTAATAATTATAGTATATTATTCATATGAGTTATAATTTTTATAAATTATAATAAATATTATTATAATCTCATTAGTAACTTTGATAATTAATGTGTGACACAAATTAGCATAACATTCTCATGTGAATTTTCCTTTTGAGAATGCATTTAAATGAGTATCTCTTGGAGATTTTGTATACATTTGCAAATATAACATTCTCATGTGAATTTTTGTTTGAGAATACATTTAAATTAGTATCTCTTTCTATAATTAAACCGACAAAAGTGAATACCTAGCAGTCTTCAGCTACATAAATAAATCAACTAGTTAGAAATAAATCCTAACCTTAATTTATTACGAGTGCGCACTCTAAACTCATAAACGTTTATTAATTTAATATGCATTTTGCGGAATCACCCGCTATGGAATCATCCATGTACACACTAAATTAATGAAACGCCCGAAAAGGACAGGCGTCCCAATTAACTTCTCGCACAAAGAATCCACTTTGTGTATGAGCCCCGGTCATCAAAGTTAACGAAATCCACTGTAAAACCTCACGGAATCCACCGTGGCACGGAATCCACCGTTAAATATGCCTCCTGGCATCATACCCCCGGGGTGGGATAGCAATTGACCTCAATTGCTATTAGCTCAATGTGGAGCTAACAGAGTGGGGAAAGCATTTAAGTCTCTAGCGTGCATCCATTGTGCTTCCTCTACAGGATGGTTCTTAAATTTAACTAAATATCTAGAATATCTTCGACCAGTTCTAGTGGTCATAAAGTCAGTGTCTATGATAGCTTCTAGTTCAAGTATTTCAGTCTCTTCCTCTAATAAAGGTGGGCTTTCATAAACAGGGTGTACAGGTAATTGGCCTCGAAATGGTCTCAATAAACTAATGTGAAATGTGTTGTGAATTTTCCAATGAGGTGGTAATTCTAACTTGAATGCATTGTCATTTATTTTATGAATGATCCTAAATGGTCCATAGAATGTAGGGGCTAATTTGACAACTGGGTGTCTATCTACACTTTGTAGTCTACGTTTTTCTATTCTCAACCAAACATAATCATCAACTTTGAAATTCATTGCTTGTCTTTTCTTGTTGGCTTGTTTGGTATATGATTGCTGGATTTTAGCAATCATGTCTTTAACCTCATCAAAAATAGTATTATGCATACTAGCAATATCATCAGCACTTTGAATTCTATTGGACAAAGATGCAACAGGTGTAGATAATCTATATCCATAAATCACTTCAAACGGTGCTTTCTTTGTAGATGTGTGTGGTGTATTGTTATATGCAAATGTGTGTCCCATGTCTAAGGTTTAGAAATAGTATATGCACGTAAGAGATCTAGAATAGTGCTATTAGTGGCTTCTATTTGTCCATTAGTTTCAGGATGAAATACAGATGAGAAATCAATCTTTGTGCCTAGGTTAGCAAACAGAGTAATCCAAAAGTTGTTACAAAATCTAGAATCATGATCTGAAATAATAACTTTTGGCAATCCGTGGTTAGTGAAAAGAGTTTTCAAAAACAATTGTGCTGCTTGTGATGCTGTTAAAGTTTTCTTACATGGAATGAAATATGCTTGTTTACTAAATCTATCTACTATTGTCCAAATCATATCATGGTTAGATTTAGTATTAGGTAAACCAGTAATGAAATCCATAGAAATTTGTTCCCAAGGTTTAGATGGAATAGACAAAGGCATAAGTAATCCATACTGTTTACCATGATGTCTCTTAACTCTTTGACAAATCAAACATTCAGAAACAAAGTTAGATATATCAGTGTCCATATGCGGCCAATAAAAATCTTCAGTTAACGTACGTAAGGTAGATATGATACCTCTATGACCTTGATATGGGGGACAATGAATCTCATTCAAAACAAAAGATCGGAATGGAATTGTAACACACGATCTCTTTTCATAAAACATAAATCCATCATTATATGACAATGAATCAATAGGAATGAAGTTATTTTGAACTAATTTATTCCAATCAGCATGAAAAGTAATATCCTGATTATAAGTATCTTTCATAGCAATCAAAGAATCAAAATATAGAACATAAATATTATGAATAGCAGGTCTTCTACTTAATGCATCAGCCACTACATTTTCTTTTTCGGGTTGGTATTGAATGATAGGATGAAAACTTTGAATAAAGGATGCCCATTTGATATGTCGGTCAGAGATTTGGGGTTGGCTAAGTAAATGTCTAATACTTTGCTGATCGGTCTTTATCATAAATTCTAAACCCATTAAGTAGTGTTTCCACTGTCTTAATGCTTGTACAACTGCTAATAGTTCTTTGTTATATGTGGAATATTTCAGTTCAGAGGGTTTCAGCTTACAACTAGAATAGGCTATAGGATGATTGTTTTGCATAAGTACAGCTCCTATTCCTGATCCACTAGCATCGGTCACTATTAGAAAGAATGGTCTATTAAAATCAGGCAACTGTAGGACAAGGGCATGGGTTAATGCATGTTTCAATAAGTCAAAGGATTTCTGTTGATTCTCAGACCAATGATAAACTATTCCTTTCTTCAGAAGTTTGGTTAATGGTAAAGCAAGTAAGGAAAAATTACGTACAAACTTCCTATAGAAACTAGCAAGACCAAGGAATGAGCATAACTCATGCACGTTTTTAGGTACAGGCCAATTCAATATTGCATCTATTTTCTTAGGATCAACTTTAATTCCATCAGATGATACTATATGACCTAAATACTCAATTTCTGTTTTAAAGAATTCACTCTTTTTAGGGTTTGCAAACAGTTGATTATCTTTTAATAACTGAAAAACCAATAACAAATGCTCATAATGTTCTTTCTCATTTTGACTAAACACCAAAATATCATCAAAGAAGACAATTACACAATACTGATATTTCAGAAATATACGATTCATCATTCTACTAAACGTAGCAGGTGCATTAGTCAATCCAAATGGCATCACTAAAAATTCGTAATGACCAAACTGTGTCCTAAATGCAGTCTTGAATATGTTTGACGTATTTAGTCTCACCTGATGATAACCAGACTTAGGGTCTATTTTACTAAATATAGCAGATCCTTGCAGTTTGTCCATAAGGTCATCAACTCTAGGAATAGGATACCTATTCTTTACAATGATCTTATTTAAAGCTCGATAGTCAATGCACATACGATAGGTATTATTCTTTTTCTTGACTAACAGGACAGGTGCACCAAATGGAGAACTACTAGGTCTAATCAATCCTCTATTTAGTAATTCCTCAACTTGACTTTGAATTTCTTTTTGCTCTATCTGGTTATGCCTATATGGTGCTTTGCAAGGTGGTTGTGTGCCAGGGATCAAATCTATTTTATGGTCTTCTGGACGTGAAGGAGGTAAACCAGGTGGTAGGTCTTCAGCAAAACAATCCTTAAAATGTGCAAGAAATTCTTTATGCCTAGGGTGCATATGATTATCTTTTACTTGCAGTTCATTCACCCAAATGAGATAGGATTTACTACTCTTGCGTAATGCACGTTTAGCTTGAGTATGCGAAAGCAGTTGGAAAAACATTAGATGCATGCATACCATATAATGTAATAGATTTTCCTTGAAAATTAATATTCATTGAATGCATGAAATAGTCTATATCTGGGTTATGCTGATGACGCCAAGGCATACCTAAAATAATGTCACTCGACTGTAATGGAACAACTAGGAAATTTCTTCTTTCTGTGTATTGACCAATTTGAATCTCTAAGTCATGCACTTCCTGTGTACCATTATACCTAGTACCTAAGAATGCAGCTTTGATACGGTAATGCGTAGGTACAGTCTGTAATTTCAATTCTTTTACTAATTTTGCTGAAATAAAATCATGAGTACTACCGTCATCATACAAGATAATATTTTCCTTTCCATGCACCAAACATTTCATAGTCAATAAAGAATGTGGAGTTGGCATACCTGGTAAAGTATCCGAAGTAGTAGTAGTGTCGTCCTCATCTTCTGTGAAATCAGGCATATCTTCATGTTCTCTTCGTCCATTGCTCCAAGGTAGTTGATATGGGCAGGTGGCTTCTTTGAATGACAATTTGCTGCTACATGTCCAGGCTGGTGGCATTTACAGCATACTATTGGCTTGGCTTTTGTTATATTGTTTGCAATGGCAGGAAGTCTAAGGACATTAGGGTTTGGCTGTGGAATAGGCTTAGGGTTTTGATTGATATTGGATGGTAATGTAGGTGGTTTTGCCCAATTTTTACGGAAAGATGATGAAGAGAAACGACCAGGATTAAATATTCTAAGGTTGGAATTGAATTGTTTAGATCCATAGTTACCATTGGCTTGGAATTGCTATGGACATCTCTCTCTACCTCGCAACTTGTCTTCAGTGTCATGAGCTAGTGAAATGGCGTCTTCAAGAGTAGCAGGCTTGAACATGTTAACTTCAGCGTAGTAATGCCCAAGAAGTCCAGACATATACTTGCACTTGTGTGTCGCTTCAGGTACGTCTTCAAGCATGCGTAGTTGGAGTAATGCATTCCAAAAATGCTCTGTATACTAAGGAATAGGCTCACGATCCCGTTGCTGAAGAAGATCCCATTGCTTAATAGCTTTCTCATGAAATTGTGGAGGAAGGAAATTCTGCATGAACTTCTTCTTGAAATTGTTCCAAGTAGTAGGACAATCTATACTCTTGCGTACTACAGTCCACCAAAGAGATGCTCTATCCACTAAATGATTAGTGACACACTTGATTTTATCTTTTTCTGCATAGGTTTCCTCATGGAAATAGTCGTCAAACTGACTAATGAATGCTAGAACAGTTTTTCCTTCTCGTATGCCATTGAAAGTATGGAATTTGAAACTTCTTTTACTTATCTTTGATTCCTTGCGAATGGTTTGAGCTTCAAGAGTTGCGTCGATGGTACATCGAATAAGATCTTCAGCTTGAGGTTCTTCTTTGTCCATAGACGCTCTTTGTAAACTTGTCAGTTGAACTTGCAATGCTTGCCTAGCCCTTCGTTCTTCTTCCAATTGCATCATGACTAAGTCCAGCTTTTGCTCCATCGTAGGTTCAGGTAGGTCGCCTTCAGCCATCATCCATATGTGGTTCCGTCATCCTGCAAAACTCAAAAGACCTTTCTCACTCAAAATCAAGTTAGCGGGATGAGCGTAGCTCAAGTTCGGGAATACAAGGCTTATGTATTTTTTTGGGTATAGCTTTCACAATCTTCGAAAAATCTGCGTTTCATCCTTCTTCATATGCTGAAAATGCTTCAGCAAACCTGCGTATGGGTAGAGTACCTTCCAATGAACAATTTTTCAATTCGGAGTTTCTGCGCCAGGAATAGCCCTTCTAGGAATTTCGAGCACAAGTCAGTTTTGACTCCAATTGACTAGTATGACTTGCAGAGTTGCAGACTTATGTGACTTATAGAGTTGCAGATTTGCAAAACTTAGTCGCTTTACAGAACTTACAGAACTTGACTTGAAGAAACTTGTTGAACTTGACTGATTGGGTGTGACCTGGAGTTAGTTATGACTTGCAAGATTGAAGAACTTGTGTGACTATAGCTTAATTGATTAAGCTTCAAGCTTTATGGCAGTAAACGGCGCAATTCGTGGGGGGGGCCGTTTTTTCAGCCCACGGTGCAAATTTCGGAGATGTCTGGATACCACGTGTTGATGATTTGAAGCTTAAAGCTTCTCTTAAGCTTTCTAAGCTTTAAAGTTTAAAGCTTGAAATGTATGAAAATGGTGGCTTATCTCTGTGTAATCACGACTTGATGTAGGAGAGTTGGGAGTGGTCCTCCGCCTCTGCAGACCGGTCCTTCGCGATCCAATGATGGAAACAGGGATTCTTGATCGCCAGAAGTCTGCCTGTATCGACGGTTCGCGACGAGATTTACCATAGAGTCCGTTCGTTCCAGGAGCTCTGCCTTCGCACGAGATGGGTAGCGATTGGAAGCTCTTGATCTCAGCTTCGCTCTGATACCACTAGTGCACAGATCGGATACTGTATGCTCGCGTAGTGAATGCCGGAAGGTCCCCAAGAACAATGGAACTCTACTTTTTGCACAAATTACAAGGTAAAAAGCATGAACGACAAGAGCAAGAGACCAATTGGGTGTAATCTCCCCCCATGCCTTGTATGAGTGCTCCACAAAGCATGTATTTTATGTATATTTCATCTTCAAGCTCAAATAATAGCCCAATTTACAAAGTAGCAAGCTTTTAGCTTTTGAGTTTGCTTTAACACAAAAATAAGAATAAAGCTAATGGACGGAGCCCATTATGAGTGCGCACTCTAAACTCATAAACGTTTATTAATTTAATATGCATTTTGCGGAATCACCCGCTATGGAATCACCCATGTACACACTAAATTAATGAAACGTCCGAAAAGGACAGGCGTCCCCATCAACTTCTCACACAAAGAATCCACTTTGTGTATGAGCCCCGGTCATCAAAGTTTACGGAATCCACCGTGGCACAGAATCCACTGTGGCACGGAATCCACCGTGAAATATGCCTCCTGGCATCAAGGACTCAAAGAGTTGAAGAATGCAAGCCAAGTTTAAGTAAGCTAGAAGTGCAACTACCTGATACATGGGATGCAAACCTTTATGGAGTGACAATCCCAACATCTCGAGAGCAACTTGACTTTATGTATCATGGTATTGGCATGGTCCAACCTGAACGCTATAGGTTTTGCATGGGAAGTAAAAACAATGATCATGAAACTGAACTTCTTACACCTAGTAAAGAGAATATCCGACTCTTTTTCAATAGAAAATGTAGCATCAATGCTCTAAACCAAATTAGAGGGTGTATTTTGCACTCTTACCTTTTAGGTGGTTCTATAAGCCCAAAGAGCCTCATACGGATGCTCATCCCAATCTTATTTATAAGAAGTGACTGTTTTAGTTAAAATCCCACAAATAATTTGATTAGTTACTTCTACTTGGCTATGAACTCTAGGGTAATAAAGCATTGATTTGCAATGCTTAATCTTATATAGTTCTATTAATTTGCTAATTAGACCATTCAAGGCATGGGAACCTTGATCACCTACTGATTTGTGTGGGCAACCAAATGTGTTATAATGTTTTTATACATGAACTTAGTCACCTCAATGGCTTTATCTGTCTTACAAGCTTCTGTTTCCACCCACTTAGTAATAATATAAGTACAAACAAAGATATCTTGATTGGATTGATATCTTGTAGTCCGATCAATGGGACCCACAAAATCAATGCTTGATTTCTCAAAAGAGGATATATAATGCAAATATAGTTGTCAAAGGTATGGCGAAACTCTTAGAAGGTCAACCAATCCTATGACATACGTCATATTTTTGGAAATAATAATACGCATCCTTAAATAAGCTAGGCCACCAATAACTAGATAATAGACCCTTCCTTGCTATTAATTTACCAACAAAATGGCCACCACAAGGTTCATCACGCAATAACTATGAAACCACTTGAACTTCATCTTCCTATACACATCAATGATAAATGCCCTCTCTAGGGAAGAATTTATATAGCTAACCCCCTTATCATCCATAGGAGCATTCTTGCATCAATATCCCTAGCTTTCTTCATTTATCTGCACCATGTGGATATCGAGTGGTACGAAGAAATTTAGCAATGTTTGCATCACTTAGATTATGGCTTGCATAATAAAATAGATTATCCCCCTTATTATTATTTTCTTAACATAAAAGAGCTATGACAACATACATAGATTTATTTGATTGTAGTGAAATTCCTTCATACAATTGGAGGGTGCCAATACTAGTTCTTCAATCAACTTTTACTTCAGAAATTCAAATGCTTCCTACCAGACACTATCCCAATTAAAAGGAGTGTCCATTCATAGCAAGTTTTGTTAAGGATGATGTGATCTTTGTAAAATAAAAAATAAACTATCGAAAATAATTTAAATGCCCTAAAAATCTGGAGAGTTGTCTAAGATTTGTTGGACCAGGTGGTGGAAGTTTAGAAATCTTAGCAATTTTAGAAAGATCCATGGCAATACCTTCCTTAGAAACAATAGTTCCTTTTGGAACTCAAAAAATACATTTATCAGGTTTAATGAAATACCCACATCATCACTACATTCAAATACTTGTGACAACAATTGAGCAATTTCTTTTTCCATCCATACAAAAGTTGTTAAGAAACACTTCCATGTACTATCAAAGATAATCTTGCTAGGTTGGAATCAAAACCCTTTCAAATGTTATGGGGTGCCTTGCACAAACCAAAAGGCATTACTTTGAGAGTGAATGTGTCCCATTCAGTGCTAAAAGTAGCTTTATGGTTATCCTCATGATGAATTAATACTTTATTATAACCTAGTAAACCCGTCCATAAAAAATATAGTTCATGGCCAAAGACTTTATCAAGCACTTCATCTATAAATGGCAAAGGAAAATAATATTTTCGTGTCTTATTGTTAAGCTCCCTATAATTAACAAAAATATAGATTTTTTTGCTACTTCTCTTCTATACTACCACGATAGGAAATACCCATTCGCTATAAGAAAAAAGATATATGAATCGTGCATCTAGAAGCTTAGAAATTAGAGCTTTGACCAATTTTGCATACACATGATTTATTATCCATTGAGGTTGACTAGTAATCTTTGTGCCTAGTTCTAAGTCGATATAATATTGACTAACAAAGTTAAGCTTTAATATCACTAAGGTTATTACAAGACCAAGAAAATCCCTTAACATGTGCTCATAATACTTCTTCAAATCTTTCTGAATCGTGGGGTTCTAATTGAGCCTACAGATCTAAGTATTTACCTTTTATCATTTCTCTTTTTACCATGTCCACTTTAGGCTCTTCAACATATCAAAAATCTATATCGCGAGGTTTTACTATAGGCACATCTTTAGATATTTTCATTGAAACACTTTCAAGTAAAACATGCCTTGCACTCAAATTTGGTGATACTTCCTCGACATTCACATAATAAACCAAGGGTAAAGCCCTATAAATACAATAGCTAAGTTATCCTGAGTATCACACGTAGTTTATATCTTATAGACATTAATTTGATACATCAAGTAAGGTCTTTCTAATATATTGTAATATTTCCGCATAACCGTACCGTAAATATTAACCTTGCGCACGCCGTGTAACCCTGTGCAAAGGGTATCTCTCGCATTTAAATTATTGGCAGTATAATATGTGACCCGCGCGCGTGAAATGGGGTCCTCCACAATGGTAAATCAAAACTCGGAGTTCAAAAACTGCAAGAATCGCAAAAACACCCTCTTGGGAGGGGCAATTTAATTAAATTAATGCAAATTTTT
Source organism: Lygodium microphyllum (assembly GCF_053477565.2). NCBI lineage: Eukaryota > Viridiplantae > Streptophyta > Polypodiopsida > Schizaeales > Lygodiaceae > Lygodium > Lygodium microphyllum. The sequence goes on along the minus strand of NC_141150.1, from coordinate 9,271,380 downwards.
TTATATTTATCCCTTCCCCCAGCTGATGCATGGCTGGAGGAAAGGGAGTGTAGGGGGGGAGGATGGCAAAGTGAGGGTTGCATGGGGAAGTTCTCCACGTGGGTGGAGACCCCCTTCCCCACCCCCATAAGCCTATAAAAACACCCCCCATCAAGGGGGTGTGCTTAGGAAGAGGAGGAGAGGAGACTCTGTGAGGAGGAGAGGCCGTGTGAAGGGAAGGCTGAGAGAGAGAGGGAAGGAAGAGGCTGGGGAGGTGGAACGTGGAGTCGCCTTGCTGCCGTCGTGAAGGGAGGAAGCGCCACCAACGTCAGGAGCCGCCGTGCAAGAGCCGCCAGCACCTTCCCCAGTCCGCCGCTGCTATCGCCCAGGCCGCCAGGCCGCTGACGCTGCCACCATTCTGTCCGCCACGTCGTCCACGACCCCCCTTTTGGCCCACGTGGAGCTGAGAAGCTCAGAAGCTTCTTTGGAAGCTTCCAAAGGGGGCCTCCATAACCCCTTTTCCCCCCACTTGCCCAAGAGGCCCCTTTTCCCCCATTTCCAAGAAAAGCCTTCATATCCCTCCCCGGGACTTCTAAGAGGAGACGGTGGAGCCTTAAAGACCACCGCAAGATCCATCGAGTGATTCCCGCAAGAAGATTTAAGCTGCAAGCCGTCCGAATTCCGTGCCGATTCGAGTTCTTGAGGACTCCTAAGCTTTCGTCGCAAGCACCATCCCGAAGAGGAACCCAACCGCATACAAGCACAAAGGCAGATCGGAAGTCGAATTTACGACTACGATGGCCCCGAAAAGATCCCAAGAGGCGACCGTGGGAGGCTCATCTCCGAATGTACAAGTGGACATCTCTCCAACTCCACAAGTCCAGGTTCTTCCGTGTAAATTCCGCATAAGGAAATGATTAGGCGTGCTTAGAAAGGAAATTTCATGTTTACGTTTAAATTAAAAGCATATGGAAATTGGAAAGGAATACATGTGATAGGACATCTCTCGAGCGTTATGTAAGATTGAAATATGTCGTGAATGTGAACGAATAGAAGGCTAGTTGCATGTATTTTTGGTACATCATCAAAGTAATGGGTCTAAACTTAGGCAATGAAATGGAATTTATAAGTGCATTATCTTCGTCCTAGACATGGTAGAAACAAGCGTATACTGCACTTTAGGTAACATGCTTCTCGTAATGACTTCATAGGAAAAGGTTAGCACCATAAGGTATCATTCATTCGGAAAGAATTTAATAGGGTACTAAAGTGTACGTATGGACTTGAAAAATAGCTTGTAAGATGGAATAAAATTAACACTAGTTTTGCATGAGCTTCAGTAACTACTTCGTAGCTAGGAGAATGTTATAAATTGCGTGTGGTCATGAGAAAAAGGATCAATCATTAAAAAGCCGTAATTAGGTGTAAAAGCATAAGATGCCAAAAGGTAAACAACAAGGTTGTAGGTACGACTATTGATGTAAGACCTAGTAGGTCCTAGGAAAAGTTAGTAGCCAGATTATCATGCACCAAGGAAAGATAAGTTATCGTGAACCATGTGACACGTAGAGGAAATTAATCACATGCTTACGCGTAGTGGTGGAATTGTATCTATTGCTCTCCGTTAGATTTAGATTACTACCCTTGAGAAGGATCATCCTTGTCGCGGGACAAGCATAATTGAATTGACTAAGTAATCTAAACCACAAGGATTCGTATAGACATGACTGAGTCAATATGATAGGAATCCTAAGTGTTAACTAGAGTTTAGTGCAATAATGATTCGATCTAGCTTTAGACAGGAACCGTGAATCTAAAGATCTTACACACATTCACTAATGTCGAAGCAATTGAATGTTCATGCATGAAATGATCTAAGGTTTTAACCTAAGGATCATGATGAAACTCTGACGGAGTTGCTTATTTCTAGAACCATGGGTCAACCTAATTAGGAATGATTTGGAGGATACCCTAAAACCCTGTTACTCGGTTGGGGTAAATTCCGTGAACAGAAACACTAAGCAATGGAATGATTCCGTGGAATTAGATGCAATACATGTGCAAAAAGCTGCGACATTGTATAGACTTGAGACTTGTCCACAAGAGAGTTGTCATCTCTCGAAATGAGGTTGGCAAGTTAATTTACAAGAGGATGAGTAATCATCCTGTTACTCACTTTTCTTGGAGAATAATTGCCAAGGAAAAAGGAAGTTAGGTATTTGCGAATGACCCGTCAATAAACTAAAGCGACATGGTCGCTGGATCCTGCCACAACAGAACCTTAAGCATTGGTAGGGTATAACCCTAAACCAAGAATGATAGGAATCTTGCCAAGTTGCAATTGATTCCGGATCGAATGCGGGTTGCATTCGGAGAAAAGGAGTCACTCCTTAACAGTTTGCCAGCTAAAAGACCACTGAAATTGATTGTGCTTGTAACAGTTTAGAAAGGACTATTTGCATTGTTTGCTCAATGAACTAAAGGATGAGAATATATCTAAATACTTCAGGTTGAAGGCCTGACCTGAAGGGAGTGGCAGCTTCAGTTACCCCCGACTGCCTGCCTAACCCTAACCAAGGGGGTTGTTAACCGCGCCGGGAACGTGGACCGAACCCGCCGTGAGAGGTCTCTCCGTTGAGTTCTACTTGGAGCAGGAGGACGCTTGGGTGCCAGAGGGGGCTCTGGCTGTAAATTCCTCGCCTTCCGGGTCCTGCACAAGAGACTAACGTGACTCGGGATTGGATCTCGAGGCCCGCATACTAGTCTATGGGCGGAAACTTGGGATAGTAATCACAGGAAGGATTACTGGATAGCCTTCGGGCGGATTATGAAAGCGCCTACGGGCGGGAACTCCTTGTATTTCAAAGATAAAAGGATATAATGATAATAAAGGAGTTGTTTGGCATTGTTTTCTTTATGTCCTGTGATAAGATTACGTGAAGGAACCACTGCATAACAGGGTTAATCAAGGAAGCTGTTTGTATATGTCAAACTAATGTGGTAGGTAATTACATAACTAAAACAAACCGAGGAAAGTGCGGAGGATGGACCATGGGTCTGTCCTATGGAAGGGTGGTCCCGGTTAGCCGGGAACTTTTCTCAAAGCATTCGACGAACAGAAGGACGAACGACATCTCCGAAACAAGTAATGAGAACGATGACTTGGAATTACCGATTACCCGATTCACGATGTTTTAGGGGAACGGACTGGGACTATGCCTTATGGCAGAGAGGTCGAGCCTTGCATCCCTCTCGTTTCCCATTCTCCTTGAACCAAGTGCTGCCCGAATCCGCTTCGGTCCAGGCGCTTCTACGTAAAGTAGTTCGCCCGGGTTCGACGCTAGTTGTTGCTAGCTAATGACCAAACAGGGAAACCCAAATTCAGGTCGGTCCTAAGTGGGAACGGCCAGGATACTTCCGTTACGTGGCAGACGCGGAAAGTCCTAGATGACAAAACCCGCAACATTCCATGGGAGTGCCGGGTAGAGTTTTCTAGACAACCTTTCCGATGGACTGCTAAGACGTGTCCTAGAGGGTTCTAGTGGACACGTTACAGTTGGTATCAGAGCCGACTTATAATGGAATTGTTTCCATAAGATTTCATTAGAAGTGAAGTAAAGAAATTGTTCCTGTCCAAACATTTTCTCATCTTCGATACTGTCTTGCAGATTACGAGGCGTGGAACAAGTTTTTGGTGTTCCGGATCATGTTCATGACTGCGATGCATTCTCCGCATTATAGGCAGAGAATTGAAATGATGAACATCTTGGAGCAAATTTATAGACCATCACCGCTATATATAGAGCGAAGATGGACTGGGTCTTCAGGAATCTACTACATAGCTACCCACCGGTTCGCTTATCTACAGACCAACCTGAAGAGGATCAAGTGGTTGGAAGATTTGAAAGTCGTGAAGCTGTTCATTTTTGTGGAAGCTCACGTGAATTCGACTTTGCATATTCGAGGTCGTAGAGTTGAATTAAACTCATATGTATATGAGGAAGTAACCCGTGTAATTCCAACTGATAGAGTTAAGGTATTGGGCCGCCATGGGAAGTATGGTTTCCAGCGGAAAGGATATCCCGAACTTCCGATGAATTATCGATTCCTAAAGATACATGACCCAAAACCCTACTATTACACAGTTCCTGTAGACAAATCCAATACTATGTTGTTCTCCCCAAACTAGATATAATGATTGGACTATCATCACTCGAGATGTTGTATGAGGCTACGCCATATAAATATAAATAAGGACTTCTTTCTATCACTATCCGATTGTGCATCAGGGTTGTGCAAAAAGTCAAGTTGCTTCATGAGTTACGAATTAGCTGAACTAAAGATAAGCTAATGTCAATTATCATATAATAATGTTAAGAAAACTTTTTACGCCAGGCACAACCCCAGGTACAGGTTCCAAATTCACCCCCTACGGCAAGTACGACTGTGATCCAGGAGAAGAAGTTCCTCCTTTAGAGCCAATTGCATTCTTACCTTTAGGCAAAGGTACCAATTCCCATGTAGCATTTGCTTCCAAGGCATTCATTTCTTCATCCATGGCTTTCTCCCATTTTTCTTTTCCCATGGCTTGCTCAAAAGAAGTGGGTTCTGGTTCCTGTATCACTTTGACCATATATGCATAGTGAATGGCTGTAAATCCATCATATTTCAGCCTGTCCACAGGATACCTAGCTCTCGTAGACCTGCGCAAAGTAGGTTCACTCCCAGGTGCTCTCAAAACATCCCTGGTCTTCCTTACTCCAGGTGTAACAATAGAAGGAATACCCAACTCATCATCAATGCTCTGTTCTGAGCCACTGGATTCACCATCCACATAAGAGTGACCTGACTTCAGGAATTGGTAGATCATTGGAAGTTCAGGGTATCCTTTCCTTTGGAACCCATTCTTTTCATGGCGCCCTAACACTTTAATCATATCGGCGGGGAATACATGGGTTACTCCCTCATATACATATGAATTCATCTCAACCCTCTGACCTCGAATATGTAAAGTTGAGTTTACGTGAGCTTCCACAAAAATGAACAGCTTCACAACTTTCAAGTCTTCTAACCACTTGATCCTTTTTAGGTTGGTTTGTGGGTAAGCAAACCGGTGGGCGGCTATATAGTATATTCTTGAAGCACCCATACAAAGGTGATGGATTATAGATTTGCTCTAGGATGTTCATAATCTCAACCCTTTGTCGATAATGCGGAGAATGCATTGCAGTCATAAACATGATTCGAAATACTAAGAACTTGTTCCACGCTTTGTAATTCTGCAAGACAACATTGGAAGTAAGGAAATGTTTGGAACAGCAACATTTGCTTTACTTCAACTTATTAATATTTCATAAAAACCATTCCATTGTTGCTCGGCTCTGATACCAACTGTAACGTATCCACTTGTATCTTCAGGACACATCTTAGCAGTCCATCAAAAAGGATGTCTAGAAATCTCCGCCCGGCACTCCCATGGAATGTTACAAGGTTTGAGATCTAGGGATTTCCGCGTCTGCCACGTAGCGGAAGTATTTTGGCCGTTCCCACTTAGGATCGACGTGAATTAGGGTTTTCCTTATTGGTCATTTCCTAACGGCAACTAGCGTCGGACCCCAAGCGAACTATTTTACGCGGAAATGGCGAGTCCAAAGCAGATTCATGCTGCACTTGGTTCAAGGAGAATGGGACATGAGAGGGATGCAAAGCTCAACCTCTATGCCATAAGGCATAGTCCCATTCTGTTCCCCTAAAACAACGTAAATCGGGTTTAATCATAACTCTAGGTCAACGCTTTTGTTGTTCGTGTTCTTTGACGATCTTTCTACTATCCATCGTGATTTGAGAAAGTTCACGGCCAATCGGAACCACCCATCCGTAGGATGAACCTATGGCCTATCCTCTACACTTTCCTTGGGTTGTTTTAGTTATTTAATTACCTAACAAATTAGTTGGACATGTAACAATCAGCTTCTTTAATTAACCCGTTAGGCACTGGTTCTTTCACATAATCTTATCACTTGACATAGAAAAACAATATCAGACAAGTTCCTTACTAACAGGTTATCATATTTATCTTTGAAATACAAAGAGTCCAGCCCATAGGCTTATCCACAATCTGCCTGAAGGCTATCCAGCAATCCACATGGATCACTAATCCAAGTTTCCGCCCGTAGATTAGTATGCGGGCCTTGAGATCCAATCCCGAGTCACGTTAGCCTCTTGTGTAGGGCCCAAAACGCGAGGGATTTACGGCCAGAGTTGCCCTTGTCACCCAAGCGTCCTCCTGCTCCAAGTAGCGCTCAACGGAGAGACCTCTCACGGCGGGTTTGGTCCACTTTCTCGGTGCGGTAAACAACCCCCTTGGTTAGGGTTAGGCAAGCAGTCGAGGGTAACTGAAGCTGCCTCTCCCTTCAGGCCGTCAACCCAAAGTATAGATATTCATTTATCTTTTAATTCATTGATCAAGCAAAGCCAAACAATGCTCTAAAATCTATAGCAAGCACAAATATATCCATTGATCGTTTTTGTTGGCAAACTGCTAAGGAACAAATCCTTCCTTTTGAATGCGTCCAACACTCGATCCGAGATGACTTGCAACTTGGCAAGATCCCCTATCTCCTGGGTTAGGGCATACCCTATTAACCCGACTTGGCCAAACCTTAAGTTCATAGGTTATTTCAGTTTATCGGATGGACTTTAGCTTCCAATCAATCTTCTTTTTTCAAGAAAGATACTAATTTGGGATGATTATTCATCCTCTTGCAAGATAACTTGCGTGAGGACTTGCCATCCTTGTTGCGAGAATTTGGCCATTCCCTTGTGATCCAATCACGAGATCATATGACTCCACACTTGTTGCACAAGTGTCACATTGAATGGAGTCACGAAACAATCTGTTCCTGATAACATTAGGCTGACATCATTAGACCTAGGGTTTCCAAGTTCCATCTTGTAAGATTCTTAGGGACAAACCCTAGCTCGCCTTCCAAATATGTTGCACTATCCCTGCATTTCGGCGAAAGTGGGCAAGTATTTAAGGTATAGGAGCTTCAGTTTTAGCAATACATACGACTAGGTCACGTATTAATTTCCTAGTGAATTTCTTGGAATTTAACTCGTTCTAAACAAGTACTCCGTGGTTTAGGTGTTTTAGGTTTATGCCAAATTGTTTAACTCTAGAGAATAATTATGTGATCATTTCTACATGACTTGTTGTCTATGCATAAATTGATTTTTCAACCCTAACTTATCGATTTGAGGTCAGGCATAGGTTAAATTAATTCCAACTAATCTTCCTATAACTTTGCGAACACAATTCATGCTAAACAAGCAACCTTTTACCTGATAATTTGACAAATGATAATTTCCTAGAGTCATGCAGCGTAAGAATCATTTCATGCTTTGCACTTTCCATGATGATTCATTGCAAAGAGGATATGGGTTAATAGTGCGATATGTAGTTTATACTTCTATGCCTAAACGAAGGATACTATTTTAATGGACAATAATCTAATTTTTAATTCATTTCAATGCATAAAGCTATTTGCTAGAAATGCATTTATGGTTCCTTTATTTTGCATGTTTTATTGAAAGTATTAATGACTAAGTTCCTTCGTCGTGAATATCTAGGACAAAAATATATCCTATATCCAACAATTAACCTTGCATGATTGAATTTAAACATTAACAAATAAGAATTAGTAAGGAAAACCTGGACTTGGGGTGAGATGTCCACGTGGATGCCCGGAGACGACCCTCCCACGGTTGCGCCTTGGAATTTCTTAGGAGGCATCGTAATTGTAGATTTTCCGTCGTCGATGTTGCTTTGAAAATTTCCTTCTTAAGTCTAACCGTCCTTTACAAGTTTCTTTTGCTTCCCTTCGTGGAGACTCTTCGAAGGGATGCGTGTGTGGAAGAGGGAAGAACCATAGAAAGGGTTCTAAAATAGGGAAAGGGGGTATTGTGGAAATCCTCCGCGCGAGTAGGGCTCATTTTTACACGGGGAAAAGAGCTAGAGGGTTTCAAGGAGGGGAAATTCGAGGAGGGGAAAGAAAAAGGGTTAAGGGGGGCCTTAGGAGGAATTCCAGGGAGGTGGACTTAAGGCTGTAAGAAAAAGGCCTAAGGGGGAATTTTAGGGGGGTTACCTTCAAAGCCCAAGGGAACAAGGCTTAAGAAGGTTTAAACACGGGGGGGGGGGGGGGGGGGGAGGGGGGGGGGGGATTCCAAAGCCCAAAAGAAGGGGGCTTAAGGGTTTGCACATGGGGGGTGATTCCAAAGCCAAGGGAAAGGGGGCTTAAGGGTTTAAGCAGAGGGGGCGATTCCAAAGCCAAGGGAAAGGGGGCTTAAGGGTTTAAACACGGGGGGCGGGGGGGGGGAGGGGGGATTCCAAAGCCCAAGGGAAAGGGGGCTTAACGGTTTAAACACGGGGCGGTGATTCCAAAGCCAAGGAAAAGGCGGTTTAAGGGTTTAAACATGGGGGTGGGGGGGGGGTAATAAGACCTTTAAGGTCTAAGTTCTTTGGGGGGGGGAGGGGACTTATAAAGCCCCCTTAGAAGCTTTCCTCAGAAGCTTCTATAGCTTCTTGATAACCGGGAAATCAGTGCAAATATAGGCACAAAAATGTGCTAAACATAGAAACATCCTTTGCAAATTAACACTTTGCTTTTGTACTCCTTTGTCAAAAATCAAATATGAAGCAATGTAAAATGTGTAGTCCAAAAGAGACACACTATAAAATATTCCTAGGAAAAGAAAAGGTCAAACCCTTTTGTCTCATGCTAAAAATTGAAGGGTCTTTAGACCTTAGTCCATGTATGCAAATTTGAATTTTATAATTCAAGAAAGGGAAAGGAGGTGGTTGCAGTCGTGGGATTTGAGGAGGTGGGAGGTTGAGGTGGTTACACCCTCTCTCTTCCTTTATCTTCTCCTCTCACGGTTCATTTCTTCCTCTCTCATTTTGGCACAACTCTCATCTTTCTTGTTCTTGCTTTCCTCTCTTGTGCTTCATGCTCATTTCTAATGGAGAGTGAGGAAGAGGAAGAGGGTGAGGATGGAAGAATTGTCCAATTTCTTGTGTGCCTTCCTCTTGTGTGTTTGGAGAGCATGGTTCTTGGTGAGAAGAAGGAGAGTTTTCTTGCAGGTTTTGTGGCGAGCAAATGTATTTGCACCCTCTCTTGGCCGGTTCGTGGTTCTCATGGTGCCGTGGCAGGGTGCTCTTCATTTGGTGCACTGGCCGGGAAAGAGGTGGCTATGGAGCTTGCAAGAAAACAAGGTTTTTGAGGTTGGCCATCAAAGGTTTCAGAAATTTTCTCTTATGTTTTGGAAGAAAGGGAAGAAGATGATGAACTGCACGATGATTGACTTCTTCCAAAATGCAATCTGCTCATTCTACGTATCAGTCCAAATCCTCCAGGCCTGTTATGTGGCGGCTATGCATCTGCTCGCTACATTGACAAGCTGTATTTATAGGGCTTGTGACTATCTTGAGATGCATAAGTACGTCGTCTTGTGAGAAGTGGGTTGTTGCTGAGAGGGCCAAGATCTTCCATTTCTTCCTTATCAACTACCCGTTTCGTCTGGAGCCTCGCCAATCTTCCTTATCCGCCTCCACCTTCCGCCCATAGGGTTTGTGCCCCTCTCGCGAAGCTTCGCCATGAGCTCATCATCGAGAGAAGGAATTCGCTGCTTGTCCAAAGCTCCTGTAGTGGCGGCACTGATGCCTGTGCTAATAATGATGATTGTCGTAGCTACAGAAACAGGCGTGAAGGTCGAGCAGGAAACTTGAAGGCATGAAGATTGACGTTCGTCTCTCTGTCTCCATCAGAAATCAAGAGATGACTGACTTCTATCAGTACCTCGCCCTCACCACAAGCATGAAGTGCAGGCCTTCAAAACGGTTATGCCGCCTTTTCTGTCACGACGTCAGCCCCTCATCCATTCTCCACGTGGCTTCGGCGAATCGACGTCTTCTTCTTCTCCCTTATCATGATGTGGACAATCAAAAGACCTTCAAAAATCAATACAAGAAACCTTAATCTTTAATCTTTTCTATAAACAGATTCATATGCATATTATCCATACCCTCAATATTTCAACCCTTCTTTCACCAAGATCATCCTCCATTGCACAATTTCTACACTTTTCGTTTTTATCAATCTTTGTTTTTCTTGCATTATGGAACTTCTCTTTTCCTTTCAACCGGGTGGGAGAACTCTAAATCAATATCTTTTGTAAGGGTGTACTTCATTTATATATCTTTTTCGGGTTTCCTTATGTGCCTCATTGGTGGTTATCTTTCATTCTATATTGAGTGTGATGTTGCTCTTGTCCCAAATTGGTGAAAAGCCCTATCTTTCGAGTTTTTGTTTGGAGTGTTTTATAACCTAGGCTCAACGTCCTAGTTATGTTTTTCTATTGTGTGGTTATTTCCTTCCTTATCCAATGTCAATTCAAAGAAGATTCAAGAAAAGAAATGAAGACTGAAGACTAATGATGAAGATGAAGATTTGTCCAAGCTGATCGTGGTTCTTCTTCAAGTTTGTTCGCGGGGACGCTTCACACTTAAGCATGGGAGGAATGATAACCGGGAAATCAGTGCAAATATAGGCACAAAAATGTGCTAAACATAGAAACATCCTTTGCAAATTAACACTTTGCTTTTGTACTCCTTTGTCAAAAATCAAATATGAAGCAATGTAAAATGTGTAGTCCAAAAGAGACACACTATAAAATATTCCTAGGAAAAGGAAAGGTCAAACCCTTTTGTCTCATGCTAAAAATTGAAGGGTCTTTAGACCTTAGTCCATGTATGCAAATTTGAATTTTATAATTCAAGAAAGGGAAAGGAGGTGGTTGCAGTCGTGGGATTTGAGGAGGTGGGAGGTTGAGGTGGTTACACCCTCTCTCTTCCTTTATCTTCTCCTCTCACGGTTCATTTCTTCCTCTCTCATTTTGGCACAACTCTCATCTTTCTTGTTCTTGCTTTCCTCTCTTGTGCTTCATGCTCATTTCTAATGGAGAGTGAGGAAGAGGAAGAGGGTGAGGATGGAAGAATTGTCCAATTTCTTGTGTGCCTTCCTCTTGTGTGTTTGGAGAGCATGGTTCTTGGTGAGAAGAAGGAGAGTTTTCTTGCAGGTTTTGTGGCCAGCAAATGTATTTGCACCCTCTCTTGGCCGGTTCGTGGTTCTCATGGTGCCGTGGCAGGGTGCTCTTCACTTCTTTAAGATACGTGGCAGGAGGGGGAAATCACAACCTCGAATTGGCGGCGTTTGATAGATGGGCGCGGCTTGACTGTAGAGGCGACGCCGTCCTGGCCTTCCGCGGACATCAGCGGCCCATCTCCACTCCCGGAAGAAGTAGCGAGTCCATCCTCGATCTCTCTCTTCCCTCACGATGCTACAGAGTGTCCGTCTCCTCTCCTTTTTCTCCCCCCCACTGGCAATTATAGGTAAGGGGGAGGGAATCCTTCCTCCCCTACGTGTCTGCGCCATGGCGACTAGTAGCAGTGAGCTCCACCGAGGAGTGCCTGGAGCCTCCAGGGAGTAGCCCGAAAAATGCGACACATTTTGTGCTGAGTGGTCTGGCTCACTCCTCCTGCTCCAGCTCAACTCCAGCCTTCCTTGCTTCATCCCTTAGCCTTGGCACACTCCTAGGCAAGCTTGAGCATGGGTATTGATCCCCCCCATCAGTCCTTGACAATACCTCAAACCCTACTATGGGCACCAGCCATGGCAGCCATGAAACCTTCAGCCCAGCTCAAGATACACTGAAGCCCCTTCAATTTTCTTACCCTGAGAGCCACAAGCTTCAACAAGTGAGGATATACGACATTGAAGGCCCCCATACAACCAGGGGCTGCAAGAAGAAGGGCAACCACAAAGTTCTTGAAGAAGGCAACCAATAACTCTTCCCCAGGCTTGAACAAGGTATGACAATTAGTTCTTCCTCTCTCTTTTACATCCAATTGTTGAGCTCAGCCACTTGATGAGAGAGATGGAGGAAATTCTTGGGTTGAGAGTCACCGATTGTGCTGGCCACTTAGGGGTCTTCAAAACATATGATCACATTTCAAAAAGCTTCAATTGGAAAGGCCTATGGCGAGATGTTAAAGAGTTCATGTCTAGATGTGTGCCTTGTCAACAAAATAAAGATAGCACCCTTAAACCAGGTGGATTGTTGCAGCCCTTGCCTATCCCCAAAGGAAAATAGACCCACGTTACCATGGATTTCATCATTGGTTTACCTACAACCAAGAAGGGTTGGGATAGCATCTATGTGGTAGTTGGCTAACTCAATAAAGCGGCCCATTTCATCCCTACAAAATCTTAGTTTTACAGCATCTGAAGTTGCCACTCAGTTTATGGAGCATGTATTTAATTTGCATGGCTTACCCCATGTCATAGTACATGATCGGGACACCAAATTTATGAATCAGTTTTGGCAGACAATTTTCAGCTCCATGGGGACCAATATGGCTCCGTCTACAGCCTATCATCCCCAAACGGATGGGCAGACCGAGTAAGTCAACAAGTGGCTTGAGACTTATTTGCGACATTTTTGTCATGATGTGCAGAATTCTTGGGATGTATGGTTGCAGTTGGCTGAATTTTCTTACAAAAACTCCACTCATTTGAGCATTGATCTCCCCCTTTGAAGCATTATATGGTTATCAGGTGCCCCTCCCCATCGTGATCTTCAATGAAAAGCTCAACTCCCTTGGAAAAGAAGAGTTGGACCGCATGCAAGCTTTACTTCAATAATGCAAGGTAAACCTCAAAAGGGCTCAAGAGCACATGAAGCTCCATGCTGATGCAAAAAGAAGACCCCTTGACTTTCAAGAGGGTGAATTGGTACTCCTCAAGGTCCCCAAGTCCTGTTATGCTACACTAAAGGAAGGTTCTTGCAACAAGTTGGCACACCGTTACTATGGGCCCTACACAATCATTAAGAAGGTCGGGGAATTGGCCTACCGTATCCAACTCCCTCCCACTACTAAGATCCATAACGTCTTCCATGTGAGCCAATTGAAACCCTTCATTGTCACTCCCAAAGATCATGTAGAGGAGCTACCCCCTATAGATGAGGAGGGCCTTATCTAGTATATTCCTAAAGCTGTCATTGGGCAGCATGAAAGGCAACTCCGCACCCATTCTATCCATGAATACCTGATCAAATTGGAAGGCCTACCAACACAGAAAGCTTCTTGGTGCCCAGCATCTATCTTGGATGAGTTTCCACACGTGAAGGAGGTCGTATTGGTTGGAGCTTAACCATGACACCTATTTTGGGCTGTAGTCTGCATTTGGACAGCCAACTGTTTTGCACCAATTTTGGTGTTGACCCATTTTCAGCCCCATTTCCCATACATGGCCTGAAAGTACACCTCTAGGGCTCCGCGCCAACACCTCATTGCCCTGATTGGAGTTTCCTAGAGGAAGTTATGGCTATTTTTCTCCAGCCATACTATCTTGGACAGCACACTAGTAACTTTTAGACAACCCTCTATTTTGCAACAGTTTTGGTCCTGACCTATTTGTAGCCCCCTCTCACCCACATGCACTGAAAGTACATCTCGTGGGCTCTGTAACGACACCTCACTTGTCCCATTCGGAGTTTCTCACACAAGTTATGAGTGATTTCCTACAACACACCCTTACGGGACAACATCCCTTCAACATCCCTTCTTTTTGGGGACAAAAACTTTATGAGAGGGGATGGTTTGTAATGAGCAGGGATCACAGGAACATGGCATGGGAACATACTAGTCACATTGATGGTATATAAGGTGTAAGAGGGTATTTTGAGGTATCACAGAATTATCAAGAATCTCTCTTTTCACCTTCACAAGCTTTCATGGCTTCTCCTTCTCCTTCTTCTTCTTCCTCCGTTCCTCTCTTTCTCTTTCTTCTGCCTGTCTTTCTCTCTCCTCTTCTTCTTCTCCTATAGTCCTTCTCTCCCTTCTCTCACTTATTTAGGCTAGTTAGGTCTCTTTCATTACATTCAACCAAGCATTCTCTAGAAATAGGCACCCATTTCTCACATATCACTATTTCTTTTAGATTCTTGCTCTTCTAACTATAGCTCTAGAAGTGAAATTTCTTCTAAATATCATCTCTCCCTAAATTGGAATTCTAACTTTTCTTTATGTAGCTCAAAATTTTTCTTTATCTCTTCATTCACAACAATTGATGCTGTTGCCTCACGCTCTATTTTCGAAGGAGAGAGGAGGAAGCCATGGAAGCTAGTGATGAAGGTAAAGAGTATGATATTGATAATAACTAGTTGCCCTAATCTGGGACTCATACACCTTATATACCCCGGTCACTGTGACTAGGTGCCTAGACCCTAGTCGATGTGTATTCCGCTTGTTAGAATCCATTCCCACCCTGAAGGTTCTTTCCCTCAAAAACAAGGAGAAGTAGAAAAGAGTGTCTCAACCCTAGTCAGTGTGTATCCCGCTTGTTACAATCCATCCCTACCCTGAAGGTTCTTTCCCTAAAAAACAAGGAACTCCTAAGCAAGAGACATGAAGACTGATGACTAGACATTGACTTTCACTCAAGTGAATTAGGTTTCGAGATAGATTAGCTTGGACTCATAAACACAATCTTGAGTGGATAGAGTTACAGACTCTAAGCACAAAGTACAATAACATTCCATTAAAAAGTGAACCAAGTGCATGCTTTTATAGCTTTCAAGCTTCTCCACTCTCCTCATTGTGCATGTGGGATTCACGACATCTCTTCCTAGAGCATACATCATTTGTTATTTCTCAACACCCCCCCTGAAATGATGAGTCCCTATACTTGTTGGCTTTTACTCCCCTGTTGAGATATCGAGCTCCACTCGTGATACGCTAGGGTGACCGTTGTGTATTTATGTCACCACTTGTCAGTTGCAGACGTGGTTGGTACACCGCCCATGAATAATAGCTACAGGACAGCTATCCTTATCTACTCTAGTTCATGGCTCAGTTAGTATGCCACTTTAGTTAGTTGAGTTTGGTTTGAGACCCATATATAGGGTTCTTCTATTTCTTTGTATGAGAGTTCTTTTTTGGCTTACACAACTAAGAAGAAGAAAACTGTTTTCAGCCTCCATCCTTGTGTGTATTCCCCCATTGTGCAAGCAAGAAAGCTACAAGTGAGACTCCTTCCTTCTCTCCCACAATCTTGACATGGTATCAGAGCCTTGTTTGTGGTAAGGAGCTCAAGAAAGCAAGCCAAGCTCGCGGTGTTCTGGTAAGAGGAGCAGTGTTGCTTTCATTTTCTGTTTTGGGAGCAGATCTCTGCACAGGTAGCACAGCCGGAAATTGCAAGAGTGCAGTGTCTCAGGTTGAGACGCCCTTCGCGGTGAAGCAAGAGGGCAGTATATGCTGCGGGAGAGGGCTTTAGTCCCTGGCAACCCTTTTTTTCTATTTGAGGCCATTTCGGGGCCTGTTTTGGAGGCGGAAGTTTTCTGCACGCACTCAGGAAAAGCCCAGTTTTATGCTGTGCAGCCACTGTTCTACAGGTCGGTGAAAAGTTACTGTAGAAATTGCATCGTATGCTTGTGTGCAGAGACATTGGGAGTTACAGAATCATCCTTGGTTCCTGTTTATGCAAAATCATCACTAGGAAGTGACTGTGTGGTCAAATACCACTTTCACCAGTTTTGCAGATTTGCCCTTGTGAGGGTGAAGCTGTGTTTTTTGCAGTGACAGAATTTTTTGCAGTATTTTGTAATGGCGTCCAATTCTCTTTCACAGATTGTCACTGAAAAGCTTGACAAGAACAACTTCCAAGCATGGAAGTTTAGAATGACGAATTTCCTTATGGTAAAAGGATATTGGGAATTTGTTGCAGGAAATAAAGAAGAACTAATTCTTCCTGATGTTCCCAATCAAGAGCAAATGCAGGCATTCAAAGCATGGCATGAGAGAGCCAGGAAAGTTATGTACTAATTGTCTATCGGTATATCACACTCTATGATTGTGCATATTCAGGATGCAAGTACGCCAAAGGAGGCATGGGATACTTTGTCAAAAATGTATAGCACAAATACGCAAGCCAGGAAAATGCAGCTCAAGCAAGAGTTGCATAATGTGCAAAGAGAAAATATGAGCATCAATGACTACCACATGAAGGTGAAGAAGATTGCAGATGCACTTGCTTCCATTGGATCGCCAGTGGAAGATGATGATTTAGTTTCTGTGACCTTGAATGGTCTAGAAAAGGATTATGCACAGTTTCGGACATCCATTTCAGTTCGTGAAAGATTTCCTGATTTTGAGGAGTTGATTGCTCTTCTAATTTCTGAGGAGCAGAGAAATGGTGGTGCATCTTCTTCAGGAGGAACTTCAAAAGAAGATGTCTTCTACTCAAATGCTGGAAGAGGTAGAGGCAGAGGTAGAGGAGGCCGATATGGAGGCCGTGGTAGAAATCAGAATATGCAGCAAACTCAAGAAAACCAGTCCTATGGAGGAGGACGTGGTAACTCTAGAGGCAGGGGGAGCCAAATAGGTCGTGGTGGATGGCAAAGAGGCCAAAATGCAAATAGTAGTAATGTTGAATGCTACTACTGTGGTAAAATGGGTCATATGGCTAAAGACTGCTATAAAAAGCAGAATGACATCATGAATGGAAAACTGCAACAAGGGAATTATGCATCTTCTAGTAGACAGGGTGATGACAGAAATGAGCATTTGTTTATGGTGCAGCACATGAATAATTCTGTGACAAGTGCAGAAGAAAGCAATGATGTATGGTATGTTGACTCAAGTGCATCAAACCACATGACAAGTCATGCAGAATGGATGGAGGATGCAAGGAAAATGGAAAAACCAGGATTTGTGGAGACTGGTGATGATACTGCACATCCTATTGTGCAGATTGGAAAAATTCATTTGTCTATGTAGGATGGGAAAAAGAAATACCTGTCCGATGTATTTCATGTCCCGAATATCACCAAGAATCTGGTTTCTGTTGATCAAATGGTTGAGCAGGGCTTGCAGGTCAGATTTAATCCTCATGGATGCTTTGTTGAGGATATGAAAAATAAAGGTCGCTTGATAGCAAAAGGAAAGAAGAAGGACAGAATGTTTACGTTGGATGCAAACATGCCTGAATTGAGTGCAGCAATGTTTGCACATGGGACCGGTGTAGTTGCAGATATTGATATCTAGCATAAACGCATTGGTCATGTTAATGTACAGCGACTTAAATCAATGCAGGCCCAAAATATTGTTGCAGGATTGCCCAAATTCAAGGTTGCAGAAATGCATAAGGTATGTGAAGCCTGTCAGTTTGGAAAACAGGCAAGGAAACCATTTCCTAGACATGTTCAAGAGAGTGAGAAGCCATTGGAATTAATCCACTCTGATGTGTGGACTACTAAAGCTGCATCTCTTGGAGGCTGTCATTATTTTGTCACTTTTATTGATGACTATAGTAGAAAAGTTTGGGTGTATTTTATGAAAAAGAAAAGTGAAGTTTTTGGCACTTCAAAACTCTTAAAGCAATGGTTGAAAAAGAAATAGGCATGTAGATAAAATGCCTGAGGTCAGATGGAGGGGGAGAGTACCTCTCAAATGAGTTTGCAAGGTTCCTCCAGGAGCATGGCATAAAGCAGCAATATTCATGCAGTCATATCCCACAATAAAATGGAATTGCAGAAAGGAAAAACAGGCATATTGGAGAGGTATCTCGTGCCATGCTCAATGAAAAAGACTTGCCAGATTTTTATTGGGCTGAAGCAGTTGCTACAGTAGTCTACATAATGAACATGACTCCCACTGCAGCAATACATGGAATGACTCCAGAGGAGAGGTATACTAATAGGAAACCAGATATTTCTCATTTGAAAATTTTTGGTTGCATTGCCTATGTACATGTGCCAGATGAGTTGAGATCCAAGTTGGATCCAAAAGCTGAGAAGTGCATCTTTATTGGTTACTCTCTGCAGCAAAAAGGGTATAGATGCTATAACCCTTCTACTCGTAAGTTTACAGTGAGCAGAGATGTTGTTTTTGATGAGATGAGTAGCTGGTATAAACCAGTAAATGTGATTGATGATGTAGATGCACAAAATGGTAATGCTGCACAGAATTCACAGTAGCAGTCACAAAATATTAGTGGACTTGGAGTGTAATATTTCCGCACACTGCGTACCGTAAATATTGCCTTCCCGCACGCCGTGTAAACCCTGTGCAAGGGTATTCCCTACTTCGTAATTATTTGTAACCTAATCCACACCATGCACGTTCAAAATAAGGTCTCCACGTTGAGAATTAGAGGCCGAGATTGGAGACCGTAAAAGCCACAAGGGAACACCCTTTTTGAAGGGGCAATTTGGATAAATCAAGGCAATTTTTTTTTTATTATTATCCCTTCCCCCAGCCGATGCATGGCTGGAGGAGAGGGAGTGTGGGGAGGAATGGCCAAGGAAGGAGAAGGTCAGATTGCATGAGGAGGAGTCCTCCACGTGTGTGGAGGCCCTCTTTTCCCCCCATGCCTATATAAACACCCCCTTTTGGAGAGGGGGGAAGAAGAAAGATTGCGGCAGAAGGCTGTCGTGTGGAGGAATGCCGTGAAGGAAGGGGTGAAGAGAGGAGGCCGGACGTGAAGGAGGAACCGGACGTGAAGGGAGGTGGTCGGGCTGTGAGAAGGAGGGGACGGGCTGTGTGAAGGGGAGGGAAGGTCGCCTTGTGGAGGAAGGTCGCCGTAGAGGAGAGGACGCTGTGCGGGAAGGTCGCTGGCCGCTGGGGAGCCGCCGACAGGGAGCCGCCACCTCGCATGGAACCACCAGGCCGCCGCCGTCCTCGCCTAGACCACGCCCTTTTCCTCCCATGATCATTGGGACCCCCCCAACGTGGCCACGTGCTGAGAGAAGCTTCTTAGAAGCTTCTCTAGGAAGCTTCTAAGGGGGCTTCTTAAGCCCCCCTTCCCACTAGTCCATTCATACCCCCCCCGAGACTTTGAAGGGAAGAAAGCTACGAGCCTTCCCACCAATCACCCAATAAGTCCATCCCGGGACTTTGAGGAAGAGGAGGCTACAAAACCCCTTCCCACCAGTCATCCATGGGCCGGGATTTTGAAGAATAAGAGAGGAAGCCCATAAAGGCCCCTCCCACTAATCACTTACAAGGCCAGTCCTTGGATTTTAGGGAAGGAGAAGAAGAACTCTAAAGTCTCCATTCTTGCAAGGCCCATTCGCAAGAGCCCTTTTCCGCGAACATCATCGACCTCATAAGAACCCTAAGGCCTTCGCAAGTCAAATTCCGCAAGTCGGAACTTCGGTCAAGGAAGCCATATCTCAAAGGAAATTGCGCATACAAGGGAGACGGACCAAGGTCATAAAAACTGCAAGCCAAGGCAAAAATTTGAAATCCACAAAGGCTAACTGGAGATCGAATTCGCGATGGCCTCTAGAAAGATCACAAGGTGCGATGCGGGAGGTTCATCTCCGAGTATACAAGTGGATATCTCCCCGAGCCCACAAGTCCAGGTTCTTTCAAGTTATTTTCGCATAAAGAAATGATTGGGCGCGCTTAGTTCATAAGGGAGATTGCATTTTTACGCTTAATTTTAATGCATGTGGAAATTGGAAAAAAATACATTTGGTAAAGTATCTCTTGAAACATTAGGCAAGATTGAAATATGTCATAAATTTGAACGAGTTATCCACCTTAGAAGACTAGTTGCATGTAGTTTCTTTGGTACATTATCAAAGTAATGAGTCTAAACTTAGGCAAAGAAATGGAATTTATAAGTGCATTCTCTTTCGTCCTAGACATGGTAGGAATAAGCGTGTGCCGCATGTTAGGCAACATCCTCCTCGTAATGATTTCATGAGGCAAGGTTAACACCATAAGATATTATCCGAAAAGAAATAATAGAGTACGGAAATGATCTTATGGACTTGAAAATAGCATGTAAAATGGAATGAATTAACACTAGCTTTAGTTTGGTATAAACTTCGTTAAACTACATTGTAGCTAGGAGAATGTTGGGTATTGCATAGTTATCATGCGAAAACGTCATTTATCAGAAACCGCATTTAGGAAAGGTTGCATGGTTCGTCAAAGCATAAGATTCGAAAGTAGACAACAAGGTTGTAGGTATGATTATTGATGTAAGACCTAGTAGGTCCTAGGAAAAGTTAGTATCCAGATTATCATGCATTTTCGCTACACCAAGGAAAGATAAAATTATCATAAACCATGTGATGCGTAAAAGCAATAAATCGCATGTTTACGCGTATTGGTGTAGTTGTAACTATTGTTCTCCATTAGATGTAGTTTATTACCTTTAGAAGGTTCATCCTTGTTGCAATACAAGTATATTGAGTTGTCTAAGTAACCTAAAACACAAAGGATTCATATGGGCATGGCTCAGTCGATATGATAGGTATCCCAAGTGCCAAGTGCAATAAGATTTCGACCTAGTTTTACACTTGTTGCCAAGTCTAAAACCGCAAACCCAAAGATCTTACATACGTTCACGAAATATCGAATCAATTGGATGTTCATGCATAAAATGATCTAAGGTTTTATCCTAAGGATCATTCGTTCAAATGATGAAACTCCGACGGAGTTGCAAATTTCTAGGACCATGGGCCAACATAATTAGGAATGGGTTGGAGGATACCCTAAACCCTGCTACTCGGTTAGAGGTAATTCCGTGGCCGGAGGACGCCATTCAATGGGTGGAATGATCCCGTGGAATGATGCAATACATGTGCAAAAGCTGCAACATTGTATAGACTTGAGATTTATCCACAAGAGAGTTTTGTCATCTCTCGAAATGAGGTTGGCAAGTTATTGAAAGAACTTAACTTACAAGAGGATGAATAATCATCCTGTTACTCACTTTTCTTGGGGGATAATTGCCAAGGAAAAGGAAAGTTAGGTAATTGCCTTGAAGCAAATGACCGGACTATAAACTAAAGCGACATGGAGCGCTGGAATCTACCACAACAAAACCTAAAGTATTGGTAGGGTATGACCTTAACCCAAGAACGATAGGAATCTTGCCAAGTTGCAATTGATTCCGGATCGAATGCGGGTTGCATTCGGAGAAAAGGAGTCACTCCTTAACAGTTTGCCAGCTAAACGATCACTGGAAATTGATTGTGCTTGTAACAGGTTAGAAAGCACTGTTTGCATTGTTTGCTCAATGAACTAAAGGATGAAAATATATCTAAAGCTTCAGGTTGAAGCCTGAAGGAAGGGGCAGCTTCAGTTACCCCCGACTGCCTGCCTGACCCTAACCAAGGGGGTTGTTAGCCGCGCCGGGAACGTGGACCGAACCAGCCGCGAGAGGTCTCTCCGTTGAGTTCTACTTGGAGCAGGAGGACGCTTGGGTGCCAGGGGGGCTCTGGCTGTAAATCCCTTGCCTTCCGGGCCCTGCACAAGAGACTAACGTGACTCGGGATTGGATCTCGAGGCCCGCATACTAGTCTACGGGCGGAAACTTGGATTAGTGATCCCTGGTGGATTACTGGATAGCCTTCGGGCGGATTATGAATACGCCTACGGGCGGGGAACTCCTTGTATTTCAAAGATAAAATGATAAAATGATAATAAAGAAGTTGTTTGGCATTGTTTTCTTTATGTCCTGTGATAAGATTACGTGAAGGAACCAGTGCATAAGAGGGTTAATTCAAAGAAGCTGTTTGTATATGTCAAACTAATGTGGTAGGTAATTACATAACTAAAACAAACCGAGGAAAGTGCGGAGGATGGACCATGGGTCCGTCCTACGGATGGGTGGTCCCGGTTAGCCGGGAACTTTTCTCAAAGTCTTTGACGAACAGAAGGATGATCAACATCACTGAAACAAGTAATGAGAACGATGACTTGGAATTACCAATTACTCAATTCACGCTGTTTTAGGGGAACGGAATGGGACTATGCCTTTTGGCAGAGAGGTCGGGCCTTGCATCCCTCTCGTTTCCCATTCTCCTTGAACCAAGTGCAGCATGAATCCGCTTCAGACCAGGCGTTTCTACGTAAAGTAGTTCGATCAGGTCTGACGCTAGTCGCTGTTAGTAAATGACCAAACAATTCCGGTCGATCCTAAGTGGGAACGGCCAGGACACTTCCGTTACGTGGCAGACGCGGAAAGTCCTAGATTGTAAAACCCGCAACATTCCATGGGAGTGCCGGGTGGAGTTTTCTAGACAACCTTTCCGATGGGCTGCTAAGACGTGTTCTAGAGGATTCTAGTGGACATGTTACATGGAGCGTCCTCTAGCAGTGGTTCACATTCTTCGCCATGGACAGGTAGATTGAGATCAGGAGAATCTTCTCAAAGTAATGCAGATAGTGGTATGCAGGTATCACGAAAAGGAAAAGAGGAGGTTGATCAGCCCATGCTTGATGTAAATGCAGGTCACTCTTATGTGGATGGTGAATCCAGTGGCTCAGAACAGAGCATTGATGATGAGTTGGGTATTCCTTCTATTGTTACACCTGGAGTAAGGAAGACCAGGGATGTTTTGAGAGCACCTGGGAGTGAACCTACTTTGCGCAGGTCTACGAGAGCTAGGTATCCTGTGGATAGGCTGAAATATGATGGATTTACAGCCATTCACTATGCATATATGGTCAAAGTGATACAGGAACCAGAACCCACTTCTTTTGAGCAAGCCATGGGAAAAGAAAAATGGGAGAAAGTCATGGATGAAGAAATGGATGCCTTGGAAGCAAATGCTACATGGGAATTGGTACCTTTGCCTAAAGGTAAAAATGCAATTGGCTGTAAGTGGGTTTATAAGGTGAAGCACAATGTAGATGGTTCTGTGAACAGATACAAGGCAAGATTAGTAGTCAAGGGGTATGCACAAACATATGGCATTGACTATGAAGAAACATTCAGTCCGGTTGCAAGGATGGCAACCGTAAGAGCAATCATTGCTATGGCTGCATCAAAGGGATGGTCTTTACATCAGATGGATGTAAAGAATGCCTTCTTGCATGGTGATTTGCAAGAAGAGGTCTATATGGAGCAGCCACCAGGTTATGTGCATGTTGTTCATCTTGAGTTTGTTTGCAGGTTGAAGAAAGCCTTGTATGGCTTGAAGCAAGCACCTAGAGCATGGTCTGACAAGATAGGACAGTATCTTGTCACTATTGGCTTTCAGATTTCCAAGGCAGATTTCTCACTTTATGTGAGAAAAACAGAGAAAGGTATTATGCTACTTGTCATTTATGTTGATGATTTGATTATGACAGGTGACAGTGATGAAGATATTGAAGCAGAAGTTTGAGATGAAGGATTTGGGAGAGCTGCGTTATTTCTTGGGCATTGAGGTGATTAGATCACCAAGTGGGATATAGCTCTTGCAGAGGCAGTATGGATTGGACATGCTGTCCAAATATGGGATGACAGGCTGTAAGCCTATTTCAGTTCCTTTGGAGCAGAATGTGAAGCTGAGCACAGATGCAGGTGGGCTTCTAGAAGACCCTACTATGTACAGACGCATAGTAGGAAGTTTGATTTATATGACTATTACCAGGCCAGATTTGAGCTATGCTGTTGGATTGGTAAGTCAGTTTATGCAGGCTCCAAGGAAACCACATTTGGATGCGGCTAGACGCATACTCAGGTATGTGAAGTCCACATTGCAGTATGGACTATTTTATGAGACTGGGGTTCAGATACAGTTGCATGGATACACTGATGCTGATTGGGTTAGCAGTATTTCTGATAGACGATCTACCAGTGGATATGTTTTCTCTTTTGGGAGTGCTGCAGTCACTTGGAGCAGCAAGAAACAGCCTACAATTGCCTTGTCGAGCACAGAGGCTGAGTACAGGGGTGCAGCAATGGCTGCATGTGAGGTAGCTTGGTTGCATAAGCTACTTTATGATATGCATCAGTCTACAGATGGGCCAGTTGTTATTTATTGTGACAACATGAGTAGTATACACTTGGCAAATAACCCAGTCTATCATGCTAGAACAAAGCACATTGAGGTGCATTATCACTATGTGCGAGAGAGGGTTTTACTAGGTCTTATTGATCTAGTTTATGTCAGCACAGAGGATCAGGTAGCTGACATATTCACGAAGGCATTGGGCGTAGAGAAGTTGCGCAAGTTCAGAGACCTGCTTGGTGTGCAAGAATTGGGATTGAGCTCGAGGGGGAGTGTTGAGATATCGAGCGCCACTCGTGATACGCCAGGGTGACCGTTGTGTATTTATGTCACCGACTTGTCAGTTGCAGACGCGGTTGGTACACCGCCCATGAATAATAGCTACATGACAGTTATCCTTATCTACTCTAATTCGTGGCTCAATTAGTATGCCACTTTAGTTAGTTGAGTTTGGTTTGAGACCCATATATAGGGTTCTTCTATTTCTTTGTATGAGAGTTCTTTTTTGGCTTACACAACTAAGAAGAGGAAAACTGTTTTCAGCCTCCACCCTTGTGTGTATTCCCCCATTGTGCAAGCAAGAAAGCTACAAGTGAGACTCCTTCCTACTCTCCCACAATCTTGACACCCCCTACATAATAACATGCCCTAGAGGACTAGCTCACAGATAGCCTAGTCAAGTTAATGCTTGAGACTTTACATCTTTGGCAAGGGTTTTTACAAAGAAAATCCACTAAGGGAAACATAGAGATCCACTATGGATACAAATTTCTTAGAAAAATCTGTCATTTGTTGATGGTAGCGGAAGCATCTTCTTCTTCTTCTTCATTCATGAATTGGTTTTGTGCTCCTCATTTTGCATCTGTTGTGCTCTTTTCTTGTGAAAATGTTCACTGACTATATGGCCAGTCTTATGACAATAATGACATGTCATTCGAATTTTATTGTTTGTATTGAATCCTTGACCTCTTCCTTTGGGTCCAGTAGCTCCTTGGGTATATAATCCATTTTTTCTAGATGATGGAATACCATCTTTTGCATTCTTGTTCTTCTATTTGTTCTCTTCATCAAGGAGAGAGTTCTCAATATCTTTAAGTGATATACTAGGAACATTACTTAGTGTTGAAACAAAGTTCTCATATGGTTCATGTTTAACATTGGCACGTAGCATTGCTATCGCCTCACAATGTTCTTTTTAAGAGTTGCTAGCTGAGTTTTAAGGCTCTTGAACTTATTGATGTGTATAGTCATAGATAAGCTATCTTTTACATCCAACTTATAAAACTGCATAAGTAATTTTACATTTGAGTTCTTTGCTTGTGTATCTAATGAATGAAAATGAGAGGAGAGAGAAGAACAGCTAAAGAGAGAGAAAGAGAGCAAGAAGAAGAGAAAAGAAAACTAGAAGAGGAGAGAGAAAGACAAAAAGGATGAAGAAGGAAGGAGAAAGCCATGGAAGCTGGAGATGAAGGTGAAGCATATGTTATTGATAATAACTGCTTGCCCTAATATAGGACTCTTACACATTATATACCCCGGTTAGTGTGATTGGGTATCTAAACCCTAGTCAGTGTGTATCCTGCTTGTTACAATCCATCCCCACCCTGAAGGTTTTTTCCCATTAAAAAAAGGAGAAGTAGAGGGGAGTGATGGGTGGGCTAAGGGAGGGTTGTAGAGTACTACTTTGAGCCCTTTTACAATGAAAAGTGGGTGGGTAAAGACTAGGGACAGCATGATGTCCAAGACCAGCATGCTGAAGTAAATTGGTCATAACTTGTGATAGGTTGCTCCAAATAGGGCATACCACATGTCCAAACAAAGTACTTTCAGCCTATGCATGATGCATATGCCTGAGATTTAAATAAGTACAAAGTTGTTCTAAAACAATGTGCAGTCTGTAGGCAGAGCTAATGGGACATGACTGGCTAGTCTTCCAGCCGTGGGGCCTCTTGGAGGTAGGGGAATTCGTTAACAATGGTTGTTGGGTGCCAAGATGCTTCTTCCAGGGGTAGGCCTTGCCATTTAATGAGGTATTCTTTAGTAGATCGAGATCGTAAGTGCTTATCTCACTGCCCAATGATTTCCTCATGGATATACTAAGTGATGCCTTCTTCATATATGGGGGGAAGTTCTTCCACATAGTCCACTGAGGAGCCCATGAAGGATTTCAACTGGCTGATATAAAACACATTATGGATTTTGGCGGTAGGGGGAGGTTCTAAGCGATAGACCAAGTCACCAACTCTCTTCAGAATTCGGTATGGGCCATAGAATCAGTGGGCCAGCTTGTTACTGTTGCCCTCTTTGAGAGTTGAGAAGTAGGACTTAGGCACTTTCAAAAGGACCAATTCCCCTTCCTGGAAGTCGAAATGCCTTCTTTTCTCATTAGCATAGAGTTTCATGTATGTTTGGGCCTTTTGAAGGTTCATTTTACATTGCTGAAGTAAGGCTTGCATGAAATCCAACTCAGTCTGGCTATGATAATTGATCTTATCATTAAATAAGACTGTGGGGAGGGGTAACTTATACCCATATAAGGCCTTAAAAGGGAAAACTACAATGCTAGAGTGTGTGGAGTTATTATATGAAAACTCAGCCAAGTGGATCCATGTATCCCAACTGTGTTGTACATCATGGAAAAAGTGCCTCAAATATGTTTCAAGCCATTTGTTCACTCTTTTAGTTTGACCATCAGTCTGAGGGTGATATGTAGTGGATGGAGCAAGCTTTACCCCCATGGAGGTGAAAACTGTCTACCAGAAGTTGCTCATAAACTTTACATATGTTTTGAAAACACCCATGTGACCAGCAATGGGGCAAGAATGCATCTCTTCCATGATCTTCTGCGTGAAGGGGAAAGTGTGGAGGATGACAATCTTGCCATGGGACCAAATAAGGCCATGCTTGAATTGATATTGGGATTTTTCAGCCATGACCCCATGTTGTAATTTCTGAAATATGTGGATGAAGTGGTAATCTAACAAGTAAGCGTCTTGAAGCTCCTCAACCCAATCATTGTGCAATTCCGAGATAGAGGACACTTTGCATGCCCACATTTGAGAGAGTGAATTAGCCAAAATATTATCCTTGCCCCGAGTGTGCGAAATATCAAACTCATAGTTATGTAAGGTTGCCACCCATCGCCTTTGCTTAGGAGTCAAAGTAGACTGAGTCAAGAAGTATTGGAGGACTTGGTGGTTGTTTTTTCACAAATAGTGGTGTCATTTCTTGATGGCATGGAGGATGGCCAACATCTCCTGGTCATATACATTTATTTTCATCTCCTTCTCATCAAGCTTGTGGCTCTCAAATGCAATCACACCATGCTCTTGCAACAATACTGCACCAATACCCTGGCCATTGGCATCACAATGAATGGTAAAAAACTTAGAGAAGTAAGGGAAAACAAGGATGGGGGTAGAAGTAAGCACACCCTTTAAGTGTTTGAAATTATGATCAACATTGGCATCTCAAAAGAATGACTCCTTTTTTAAGTGATCAGTCAAAGGTGTTGCAATGGTGGCATAGTTCTTAATGAAGCATCTATAGAATGAAGAGAGACCAAGGAAGCCACGCAAAGAAGTAGTGATGGAAGGAGTGGGCCAGTCTCTAACACATTGCACCTTCTTTGGGTGAGCATGTATGCCATTTTTGCTCACAATGTGTCCCAAGTACTCCATAGATGTCTCTATGAAGTTGCATTTTCTCTCCTTGGCAAAGAGTCAATGCTCTCTCAATATGTCTGTATGAAGTTGCATTTGCTCTCCTTGGCAAAGAGTCAATGCTCTCTCAATATGTCAATCACCCTTCTGACATGTGTCAAGTGCTCCTCAGATGTCTGTATGAAGTTGCATTTGCTCTCCTTGGCAAAGAGTCAATGCTCTCTCAATATGTCAAACACCCTTCTGACATGTGTCAAGTGCTCCTCAGATGTCTGTATGAAGTTGCATTTGCTCTCCTTGGCAAAGAGTCAATGCTCTCTCAATATGTCAAACACCCTTTTGGCATGTGTCAAGTGCTCCTCCGATGATGTGTTGTAAATGAGGATGTCATCAAAGAAAACAAGCACAAACTTGAACAGAAATTATTTTTTCCATGAGGCTTTGAAAGGTGGCGGAGGCGTTAGTCAACCCAAAAGGCATCACTAGAAAATCATAAAGTCCACGATCAGTCCTGAAGGCCGTTTTGACCTCATCTCATGTCCACATATTAATCTGATGGTAGTGAGAGTGCAAGTCAATCTTAATGAAAAAGCATGCCCCTTTCAACTCATGTAGCAAATAATCAATCTGTGGGATGGGGTAGGGGTTCTTCACTATAATTTTGTTCAAGTCTCTGTAGTCAATGCACATGAAAAAGAAGCCATATTCCTTCTTGACTAAGAGGATAGGGGATACATAGGGGAAGAATTCGGATCAATGAAACCCATATCTAACAACTCCTTGATTTGTCCACTTGTCTCTAGGAGGAAGGGGTGTAGGCATTTGAAATAGATCATTGTATTCCTCAAGTAAGGCCTGCAAGGATGAATCCAGGTAGAGCATCACACAAATCCAAATTTAAAAAAAACACCAACAATTCGAAGACAAAATCAAGTGAAACATATTCCCATACCTTGACAACCTTTGGCCGACACTTGGTGCTTCAACTTCCAAGTTCTCTGACTTCACAAGTTAGCATGTCAAGAGTTTGCTCTCTCGCATACGACCATCCTCTCACCTCTCCCACATAGTACAATTGGAATTGAGGGGGAAGGCCCCTTGCTCTTCTCTTCCTCTCCTTATAAAGTTTTCACAAGTTCTCTCACATACATTAGGCTTTTTGCTTTCAACTTTTGGGCTTTGTTTTTTTACTACTTTTCACTATTTTTATTTTTTCTTCCCGATGCATGTTGCAACTTGTTTGGATCATAAGTTTGTCATCTTAACTCCGAATATAGTCATTGGGGTGCTCAAAATGATTGGAACACATCTGATCGACAAGCTACGTGGGCAGAACTGCGAAAATCCATTAAAAATAGGGAAAAATATTGATTTTTGTAAATTGCATCATTTTTCTCCATCTTTTATCTTAGACAACTTATTCCCTTCCTTGGCCTATTGTTCTTGTAATTACACACATTTTCAGCACACATGTCCTCTTTTTCTTCATTAAAATACTTGCTAACGATGTAAAACTTATAACCTTTTCGTTTGATCCTTGAGTCTTCAAAATAAACATTCTCTGGATATGAACTTGTTTTTTTATGCAGTGTGTCCTAGCAGAAATATGGTTTTTGAAATGAATTCCATGCCCAATCATTCATGATTTGAAAAAATGTGCAATTTTGGATCGTGGTATGTAACCAATCAGTCGATGCTACACAGAAAAATAATGTATACATTGAAGAAAACGTGCCTAGACTATCTAGATGTGCTCGTGCATCATGAATTATGCAAACAAGGTTCCTTGTTTATTTAAATTCTTAATCTCACCTCTCAAGGAAATATGTCATACTCTGCTCTACCCAAATTCTCACAATCACTCAAGAAAATGATGGTCCTCAAGATGTTGACCAAATAAGAACAACCCATCTCACAATTGATGGTGCCCTTCATGACCCTCTGACTCTCCCAACCACCTTACCCATTGAGTAATAGGTTCCTAACTTTGTGAGGAATATCTTGAATATCGTGTGTGTAAGAAATGTGCATGCTTGGTGACAGGTGCTTTCTCAAGTGTGCGTGCAACTAGGATCAGCTTTGCTGTAATGAGTTGAAAATCAGCACGATCTTGAACTCCCCCTAGATGGATAGACTATCCATGCATCATAAACTCCATATAAAGCTGAGAGAAGTCCATAGCAATTTTTTCCAATTGTTTCAGCCAATCGTAGTCCAAGACAACATCAATTTTTTTAGCCAATCACAGTCCAAGACAACATCAATGGCACCCATATCTAGGGCCATGAGATCAACCTGTGCCACATAATTTTCAGCCAAGCATAAGGGAACTGTGGGACATATGTGTGTGCTGATTTCTTCTTCTCCATTTGATACTTGGATCTTCAAGGGGTGGTGTAGTGTCGTAGGGGTGCATTTCAATCAATCAATGACTTATTTATTAACAAAACTATGAGTGCTTCCACTATCCACAAGGATAAAAACATGCTTTCCATTGATACTACCTTAAATGCGAAGGGTGATGTGGCTTCGGGAACCTACGTTCAAGCGCTAAGGAGATGGAGCAAAGGAAAGTGAGAGGTGGGTGGGATGTCAAATCAAGTATGCATGATGGATCATTGCTAGAGTCAAAGGGAAACCCATCCTCCGGGTCATAGAACTATTTGTGATCAACATCCTCCATGGGCTCAGCCTGGTTACTAGGCAGGTCATCCTCATCATTGTTCCAATCTTCCATGACATACATGCTATGAACTTTGACCTTAGCTATCTTGTACGGGCATTTGGAGGCATGATCAATAGTGTACTTATCTCCACACTTAAAGCACAGTCCCTTTTCCTTTCCTTCCTTCACAACATTTGGAGAAATGAACCGTTGACTGTTGAATCCATGGGAAGGTGATGTAGTGGACTGTTTATTTTCAGCATACTTATTCTCAGCATTAGAGCCAAATGTTGTAGCAAAAGTGCCCATTTTTCTTTCAGCATGGAAGGCGGGGTAAGTGGGTACTTTGAGGCTGTTATTAGGCATAGAGGTGCCTTGAAAACCACCTCCGTATGGGGCTGATCATGAAGGATGAGGGGTTGTCCAACATCTTGATGAAAATGTTTATTCTTACAGTATTTCTTGCATATCTCTTAGCTAATTCAATTGCATCAAACAATATGGTAGGTTTTTGGGCCACGACATCTGCCGATAGGCTCCATTCCAACCCATAGATATACTTGTGCAATTTAGCATCATCACTAATACTCTCCACATACATGGCCAAGTTCATAAACTGATTTGTGTATTCACATATAGTGAGTACATTGGTCAAGAGTGTATCGTCATCTTGCCAACCACTCTTTTTCCACAAGGGACACAAAAACTTGGACCATATGCATTTAAAAATCTTACGAGTCAATGAACTGCTGATTCTCACGATTGATATAGCGCCACCATGTGTGGGCAAATCCTTCCGATTGGAGAGAAGAAAAAAAGATTTTTTGATCATTGGTGCAAGGGAAGAACTTTTCAATGCTGTACCTGTCTTGATGTACTTGTCTTGATGTACCTGTGTACCTAAGTAACTAGGGTTCTTGAACAAAAAAGAAACTAAACCAAAGGGAGGAGAGAGAAAGGAGGATCAAAGACCGGGCTCTGATACCAATTGTAATGAAGGAGACCTAGGAGAGAGGAGAGAAGGGAGAGACTGTAGAGAGGAGAGAGAAAGAGGGTGATGAGGAGAGAGAAAGACTAGGATTAGAGAGAGAAAGGTAAGAAAAGGAGAGAGAAATGGCTGGCAGCCATGGAAGGACAAGGAAGAAGGTGAGGAAGGTGAAAGGACATATGTATATTCATCAAATGGTACCCTAATTAGGTCCTTTTACACCTTAAATATCCCATTCATGTAACCGGGTATTCGCATGTGTTATTCCTGTGTTAACCCCGTGTAAGACCCTCTAATCCCATTCTTTACACAATTATTGTTACAAGTATTTGAACATAGTGATTAAGAGGATATTTCGTTAAACTTGATAAATGTGTTTTTCGAGTTCCAAAAGGAATTATTGTTTTGAAGGAAGGCATTGCCATGGATCTTACTAAAATTGCTAAGATTTATGCACTTCCACCACCAACAAATCTTTAACAACTATATATATTTTTGGGAAATTTAATTATTTTTTACAGTTCATTTTTTATTTTACAAAGGTGGCATCATCCTTAACAAACTTGCAATGAAAGGACACTCCTTCTAATTAGGATACTATCTATCAAGAAGCATTTGAATTTCTTAAGTAAAAGTTAATTGAAGAACCAGTATTGGTACCCTCAAATTGTATGAAAGAATTCCACTCCATGCAAATACATCTATATGTGTTGTGGGAGCTATTTTATGTCAAGCAGATAATAATAAGGGGGATCATCTGATTTATTATGCAAGTCATTATCTAAGTGATGCAAAAATGAATTATACCACCACACAGAAAGAATGTTTATAAATGGTCTTTGTAGTAGAGAGATTTCATCATTATTTATTAGAAAATAAATTTATTATCTATGTTGACAGTAAGGAATTAAAATATTTGCTTCATAAAGTAGAACTTTCTGGTGAGTGATTGATTGTATGTTATTATTTCAATTATTTGATTTTCTAATAGTTACTTGTCCTGATAAAGCATATATTATAGCATATCATATTTCTTCATTATTAACATCAGATAATAAGAAAGGTGTTGAAGATGATTTGCCTGATGCATCACTTTTACTATGGAGACACAAATTCCGTGGTTTGTAGATATTGCTAATTTTCTTCATACCGCTCCACATCCACCTGGTGCAAATAAACAAATAAAGAAACATATGATTAACAGGGATCTATATAAATTATTTCCTAGAGAGGGCATTTATCATCGATCTATACAGGAAGATGAAATTCTAATGGTTTTAGAGGTATTGCATGATGAACCTTGTGGTGGCCATTTTGTTGGAAAATTAATAGCAAGGAAGGCTTGATTAGCTAGTTATTGGTGGCCCAGCTTATTTAAGGATGCTCATTATTATTGGCATAAATTGTAACGTATGCCAAAGGATTGGTTGGGACTTCTAAGAGTTTTGCTATACCTTTGACACCTATATCAGCGTTAGCGCCTTTTGAGAAATGTGGCATTGATTATGTGGGTCCAATTGATCGGCTTACAAGATATCAATCCACTCAATATATATTGGTTTGTATTGATTATATTAAGCAAAAATGTGTAAGATGGATAAAGCCATTGAGGTGGCTAAGTTATTGTATGAGAACATCATAACACATTTGGTTGCCAACTCAAATTAGTAAGTGATTGAGGCTCTCATTTCTTGAATGGTTTAATTAGCAAATAAAAAGAACTATAATAGATTAAGCATTGAAACTAAATGCTTTATTACCCTAGAGTTGATAGCCAACTAGAAGTAATGGATTGAATTATTTGTGGGATTTTAACTGAAACAATTGATTCTTATAGACAAGACTCGGATGAGCAGCTTTATGGGGCTCTTTGGGCTTATAGAACCAGCTATAAGATAAGAGTGCAAAATAAGCTGTTTCATTTGGTTTATGGCACTAATCCTATATTTCCTTGTAACGTGTCCACATGTTATCTTCAGGACACGTCTTAGCAGTCCATCGGAAAGGATGTCTAGAAAGCTCTGCCCCGCACTCCCATGGAATGTTACAAGGTTTGCGATCTAGGACTTTCTGCATTTGCCACGTAGCGGAAGTATTCTGGTCGTTCCCACTTAGGACCCGACCTGAATCAGGGTTTTCCCTAATGGTCATTTCCTAAACGACAACTAGCGAACTACTTTACGCAGAAACGCCAAGTCCGAAGCGGATTTACGCTACACTTGGTTCAAGGAGAATGGGAAATGAGAGGGATGCAAAGCTTAACCTCTCTGCAATAAGGCATAGTCCCATTCCGTTCCCCTAAAACAACGTAAATCAGGATTATCATAACTTAGACTCTAGGTCCGCACCCTTGCTGTTCATGTCCTTTGAAACGATCTTCTTATTGTCCATCATGATTGAGAAAAGTTCTCGGCCAACCGGGACCACCCATCCATAGGACAGACCCATGGCCACATCCAACGCGCTTTCCTCAGGTTGTTTTAGTTATTTAATTACCTACCACATTTAGTTGTACATGCATCAATCAACTTCCTTAATTAGCCCGTTAGGCACCGGTTCCTTCACGTAATCATAGCACTTGACATAGAAAAGCAATGTCAAACAAGTTCCTTTTCAACAGCTTTTTATCTTTGGAATACACTTATAAAGTCGAGCCGCTAGGCTTATCCATAATCCGCCCGAAGGCTATCTAGTAATCCACAGCGATTACTAATCCAAGATTCCACCCGTAGACTAGTATGCGGGCCTCGAGATCCAATCTGGAGTCATGTTGGCCTCTTGTGCAGGGCCCGGAAGGCGAGGGATTTACGGCCATAGCCCCCTCTGGCACCCAAGCGTCCTCCTGCTCCAAGTAGCGCTCAAGGGAGAGGCCTCTCGCGGCAGGTTCGGTCCACCTTCCCGACACAGTTAACAACCCCCTTGGTTAGGGTCAGGTAGGAAGTGGGGGGTAACTGAAGCTGCCTCTCCCTTCAAGCCTTCAATCTGAAGCATTAGATATATTTTCATCCTTTAATTCTTTGAGCAAACAAAGCAAAACAGTGCTCTTAAAACTGTTACAAGCACAATCATTTCCATTGGTCGTTATTTTTGGCCAACTGCTAAGGAGCGAATCCTTCTTTCTGAATGCACCCAGCACTCGATCCGAGATCAATTGCGACTTGGCAAGATCCCCAAGGGTTTGTTTGTTAACTCTATATCCTTGGGTTAGGGCTGTAACCTATTAACCTGACTTAACCAATAACTGAAGTTTAATTAGCAGTAAATATGTTATTCCAATTTATTGATTTGGTCTTTTGCTTCCAAGAAATTATCTAATCCCCATATCCTGGTCACTTTACCCAAGAAAGGTACTATATCAAGACGATTATTCATCCTCTTGCAAAAAAATTTGCCAATCTCATTCCAAGGAATTGGCAATTCCCTTGTGATTAAATCACAAGATCATGTGACTCTGCAACTTGTTGCACAAGTGTCGCATCAAAACTATGGGACTATTTATTGGAGTCTTATAATCACGAAATCGTGATTAGATATAACAATCTGTTACTGATTGCATTAGGCCGACATTGTCGGTCCTAGGGTTCCAAGTTCAAACTGAGTTTCATCTTTTTAGCGAGAGATCCTTAGGGTAAAAACCCTAGATCATTTTTCTCGCAAGTATGTCCTACTGTCCCTACATTCTGTGAATGTGGGCAAGTCTTAGGGTATAGGAGTTTCAGATTTGGCAATAAGAGTGACTAGGTCACGTCCTCAACGTGTTAAATCCTAATTAGCTCTTTGGGATATGTTGCATTGAATCAACCCTTACTAAATGAGTACCTCGCGGTTTTAGGTATTTAGGTTTAAACCAATTTACTTGTCTATTCTTGAAGATATTTACGATACCTTTTTCATAACCACATGATGTATTGCCTATGTATGAGTAGTTTTACAATCCCTAACTTTTTTGACTAAGATAAAAGCGTAAGTTAAGTTATGGCATAATTCCTAGTGATCCTTCTATAACATGCAATCAAGTTTCATGCTACTATGCTTTAGGGTTTTATGTTCGAACCATGCAGCCTTTTCTAACAATTACGCAGTTGAAACGATATTTATACCAATTGACTAGAGTTATGTAGCTCAAGAACCATTTCATGCCTTGTAAATTCCTATGGATTATTAGCAACTTTCTATAACGAATCATTGCGAAGAAGAGATGTCTAATAATGTGACATGCGATTTATACTCCCATGCCTAATCGAAGTGCACGATAATAATTTTGACTTTATAAAGATTATTTTTAATTGATCTAACTTCGTTACTTGTAATGCATATAACAAATTTCTAAGAATGCATAGACGTCTCATGTCCTTTCATTCGTTCCATTGGAAAAATACAAATGACCAATTCCTTGAGTGTAAGCTATTTCCTTTTAATTCATCCAAAGTATTTCAATCGAAAAAGTGCACCCTAATAAATGATCCATCCACAATCGAAATATTACGACGTTTAATCAAATTTAAGAAGAAAAACCTGGACTTGTGGTGAAATGTCCACATGGATGCTAGGAGATGATTCTCTTGCATTTGCGCCTTGTGCCTTCTTAGGAGCCATCACAAATTCGGTTTTTACGTCTTGATGCAGATTTATGATCTTGGCCGATCTTCTCCGAATGCGAAACTCCCTTTGTGACCACTTGCATCGCCTTTTGGAGTCGGCTTTAGAAGGCTTTATAGGTTTCCTCCTTAAACTTGGCTAATGGGAACTTGTGGGGAACCTAAGGGGGAAAAGGGGTTATTTCTTGGAGTAAATGGGCTTTTAAACCCACTAGAGAGGGCAATAACAAAGGCCCACAGGAAGGGTTTTAGAACTCGGGCTAGTGGAAGCTTGTGGGGAACCCAAAGGGGGAAAGAAGCCATTAACTCTCGTGTTAAATGAGCTTTGAAAGGGCCTTGGGTGAAATGGAAAAGGGGGGAAAGAGGGTGTTTTGTGAAGGCTAATAGAAAGGGGGTTCTAAGGTACCCCGAGGTTAAAATGAACCTATGTGTAAGAATGCAAGGGGGGGGGGGGGGGGGGGAGGAAAGGGCTTAATGGGATTTTAAAAGCTTGGATGGGACCCCACGGGTTGGGGGTTTTTGGATCCTGGGGGGTGGGGTTACTAAACCCACATGAAAAAGGGCTATGAGGAAGCCCATAAGAAAGAATTTGTGGGGCTTGCAATATGAAAGGGGGCTTATGACAGCCCCCTTAGAAGCTTCTAAGGAGCTTCAACACGTGGCAAAGGGAATGAAGATGGCGGCCAGACAGCGAATGGTTGGCGGTAGGGCGAGCTGACGAATGGCAGGGGTGGCTTGGTCCACAGGCGGCGTCTTCTTCAGTCGGCAACAGCTCCTCTCTCACAGCATTTGCCTACAATGACGTCAACCTCTTTCTCCCTTCCTCACGGCCTCACAACGTCCCATTCTGCTCTCCCTTCAGCTGACTATAGTGTGATGATAACTATCGCCTTCACGTCTTCCTCTACAGCAGCGTCACATTTTTCCTCCTTTAGCCCCCCCATGGAATAGGGCTTATATAGGTGAGGGGAGGGGAACCTCCCTCCCCCACACGGCCTTTCGCATGGCCTTTATACACTCCATGGCTTCCAGCACCAAATCCTAAAAATCCATGACCCAAAACCATACTATTATCCAGTTCCCGTACATAAATGTAATACAACCATATTCTCCCCAAACTAAACGTAAACAGTTGCTCTATCATCTCCGAAAATGTTGTACTCCAAAAAGGGCTAGGGCCATATGAATGCAATAAGACTTCTTTTTATCAATGTCTGTTTTGTCGATGAGAATTGATGAGAAGTTAAGTGGTTAGGTTGCTTGATTGATAGCTAAAATGGAGATGAAATATAAATCGTAAGGATTAACGAGTAATAATGTAAGAAATATTTATCTAGGCACAACCCCAGGTACAAATTTCCAGTTCATCTCCTACGTCAAGTACTGCTATAATCCAGGAGAAGAAGTTTCTTCTCAAGCAGATTAAGCCGCTCGAATTTGATGGGAGAGGCAGGTCCGTCCAAGCAGATGCTGAAATTTGGATTGAATCTATGGAGGATTACTTTGAAGCAACCGATACTGCACCCGCCAACCAGGTTATGCTCGCCAAGCTGAAGCTCACCGGCGAAGCCAGGCTTTGGTGGAAGCAATGGTGCAGAGATCAAGGGATCGTGGAAGGATCCGTTACCTGGGAGAAGCTGAAGAAAACCATGAAGGGAAGATACTTACAACCTGCATATCGCAGGCAGAAAATAAATGAGTTCTACGAGCTAAAATAGCTAGGACTCACTCTTCGTGCATACTACTCTAAATTCGTCTCACTTCTTAAGTATGCACCATAGATGGACATGACACAACAGGTGTCAAAATTTTGTGCTAGTTTAAATCCACCATTGAATACCCATCTCAAATCTATGTACCCATCAGATCTACAGGATGCACTCATTCAAGCTGCCCCTTTAATTCAGGAGGTGCAGGCTAGACCAAGAGGTAACAAAACTTGGTCTTATGATGACCCAAATAGAGGAGCATTTAGGCCTCAAATGAAGAGAGTTCAAGGTCAGAATCAAGGACAAAGAAAGAAAGCAAGGACTAATAATGTCAACAACTTTGTCCCTACCCAAAGCAATGGCCGTAACTTCTGTTGTTTCCACTGCAACGAGCCAAGACATTTCAAGAGGCAATGTCCCAAGCTTGGAGAAGGTCATCGCCAAGCACCTTTCCAAGGATCTAGTCATGGCCAGGGAGCCGCTACCCGAGGCAGAGGAAGAATCGCCTGCGTTGCCAATAGGCAAATGTGCAAAGAAGAAGAAGATCTGACCATGGAAGCAGAGTTTGAAAGGGCAACAGTCCATGCTGCTCTTCACAAGAAAGGGCCGAATTGCTAGTTCTCGTTGATTCAGACACTGTCATACTATCAAGGTAAAGGTTTCAAGACCTTGATTGATTGTGGCAGTACAGATTCCTTTATCTCACCAGCTTGTGCAAAAAAATTAGGAATAGCCACAGTAGAAGCACATATCTTGCTTGTGGAATTGGCAAATGGTTGTGAGGTTACTTGTACCAGGCAAACTGCTAAGGTGGAATTCTTTCTGGGAGGAAAGATGACTTCGGTCAAATTCAAAGTCATGAGCCTAGGTATCCATGAGTGTCTACTCGGAACGGATTGGCTTAAACCTAACTATGCCCACATTCATTGTGGAAAGGGCCAAATTTCCATTCCGAACTCTGAAGGGGATTTAGTCACAACTCAAGGTGAGGCTGGAGTAGCAAAAATTCAATTGGCCAAGGCATCTCGGATTATAAAGGGAGTCAGAAAAGGACTACATGTCTACTTGATTAAGCTCAACAAGTTAGATCAGAAGCAGGAGTCTAGTGAAGGACCTTCATGGCTAAATGAATACATGGATGTATTTCCTGAGGAGTTGACAGAACTCCCGCCTCAAAGAGAAGTGGATCATGAGATCAAGCTAGTACTAGGAGCTGCGCCAATTGCCAAGAGACCTTATAGAATGTCCATACTGGAAGCAATTGAGATGAAGGAACAACTCAAGCAACTGCTAGATCAGGGCTACATCCGTCCTAGCAATTCACCATGGGGAGCTCCAATACTGTTCCACAAAAAGAAAGATGGAACACTTCGACTATGTATTGATTACAGAGGGTTGAATCAATCAACTGTCAAGAACAAGTACCCTATTCCTAGAATCGATGAACTTCTTGATCGTCTTCAGGGTGCAAAGATCTTCTCCAAGATTGATCTTAGGTTTGGTTACTATCAAATAAGGATCAAGGAAGAAGATATCCCAAAGATGGCCTTCAACACAAGATATGGGCACTTTGAATTCCTAGTTATGTCATTCAGGCTTACGAATGCGTCTACCACCTTCAACAAGTTAATGCAGGATATCTTTAGGCCATATCTTGATGACTTCGTACTCGTCTTCTTCGACGATACTTTAGTCTATTCCAAACAAGAAGAAGATCATGAACTCCAACTTTGGATTGTCCTTGAGACAATGAGGGCACATAAGCTGTATGCTAAGATGAAGAAGTTTGCATTCTTCAAATGTCAGATTGAATATCTGGGATTCATTGTATCAGTGGAAGGAATCTGAGTGGACCTAGCCAAGGTCAGAGATGTGCTAGAATGGCCAATATCAACAACTGTCAAAGAAATACATAGTTTTCTTGGATTGATAGGATGGTATAGGGTCTTCATGAAAAACTATGCTTTGATTGCAGCACCTTTGACGGACTTACTGAAGAAGAAAACTTCCATTGCATGGTCAACTCCCGAACAAACCAACTTTGATAGATTGAAGCAAAGTTTGGTATCAGCACCTATCCTAAAACTTCCAAACCTCAGTAAGGAGTTAGAGGTAGTAAGTGATGTTAGCACACTTGCCTTAGGATGTGTGCTCATGCAGGAAAGTCATCCTATAGCATACTCTTCAAGGAAACTGAAGAGTCATGAGAAGAATTATGCTACCCATGATCTAGAATTGTTAGCTGTCATCCATGCTCTAAAGATTTGGAGACACTATCTATTGGGTAACAAGTTTACTCTAGTGACTGGCCATAAGAGTCTCAAGAGGATCTTTACCCAGAATGAGCTCAACATGAGGCAACGTCGGTGGATTGAAGTGTTGGAGGAGTATGACTTTGAAATCCAGTATCGACCTGGAAAGGAGAATGTAGTTGCTGATGCACTTAGTCGCAAGGCATTCCTTAACTCATTAATTTTGCAAAATCCATCAACAACTAGATCTCTAGCCACAAAGGTGTCCATGCCGAACAATCCAATACTTGACCTAACCAGAGAGGAAGCATGCCATGATCCAGCCTATCAAAAGATGCTAAGGGAGATCTCTATGAAGGATCAGGACCAAAAGCTATAGGCTAAGTATCATGAATTCTCTATCAGTAGTGGACTTGTCTACTATAGGACGAGAGTATGTATACCGGCAAGCCAGTCACTTAAGCAGAAGATATTGTGGGAAGCTCATGATTCCCCTTTCTCAGGACATCCTGGCTATGCCAAGACTCTCAATGCAGTTAGGAAGAGCTACTATTGGGAGAGGATTAAAGGTGACGTTCTCAAATATGTCACTGAGTGTTCTTCTTGTCAATGTATCAAAGCCGAACATGTCAAGATGCCAGGGAAGTTACAACCACTTGACATTCCCCAAATGAAATGGGAATTCATCAGTATGGACTTTGTTGTTGGCCTACCCCAAGTTCAAGGAGGATACAACTCCATCATGGTTGTGGTTGACATGCTTACTAAGGTTGCACACCTTATTCCAATAAAGACAAACTATAAAGCCTCAGACATTGCAAGGTTGTTTATCAAGGAGATATTCAAGCTATATGGGTTACCCAGAAGAATCATTAGTGATCGTGATTCTCTCTTCACATCACACTTCTGGAGAGCTATCTTTGAAGCTATTGGGACTCAACTTTGTTTTAACACAGCTTACCATCCCCAAACCGATGGTCAAACGGAGCGAGTCAATCAAGTCATCGAGGATATGCTTAGGGCATACTGCTATCGTGAACCAAAAAGGTGGATTCAATACTTGCCTTTGGTTGAATTTTCCTACAATGCTTCTTACCAACAAAGCATTCAAATGACTCCTTTTCAAGAATTATATGGTCATGAGTGTCGAAGTCCCCTAAACTTCTCAGATCCAACCTTGAGGGTTGAAGCTTCAAGGCAGATGTTGGAAGAGATGGATGACCAAATAAAGTCAATAAGACAGGACATCCAAGCCGCCAAGGATAGACAGAAGGCATAAGCGGATTTGAAGCGTCAAGATAGAATCTTCGAGGAAGGAGACATGGTCTTCATCCGCGTACGTCCAAAGAAGAGTTCTCTATCCTTAGGGAATTGCAAAAAGCTAAGTCCAAGGTATTGTGGACCATACAAGATCCTTAAGTGCCTAGGACTTAATGCTTATAGACTGCAACTCCCTGAGAACCTAAAGGTTCATAATGTATTCCATATCAGCCTATTGAAGAAGTATGTAGCTAATCCTAACCATGTACTTGATGACCAACAAGTTGTAATGTCTAGTCAAGGAGTCCTTGAACTACGGCCTGACAGGATCTTAGATGTTAGGGAGAGACAACTGAGATCCAAAACCTTGAGAGAATGCCTCGTCCAGTGGAAAGATTATCCCGAGGAGGATGCCACTTGGGTAGATGAAAGCACTCTCAACTTGTGAGCTTCCTCATAGCCCTTTTTCATGTGGGTTTAATAACCCCACCCCCCGAGATCCAAAAAACCCCCCTACCCGTGGTGTCCCATCCAAGCTTTTCAAAGCCCATTAAGCCCTTTTTCCCACCTCCCCTTGCGTTCTTACACAAAGGTTCATTTTAACCTCGAGGTACCTTAGAACCCCCTTTCTATTGGCCTTCACAAAACACCCTCTTTCCCCCCTTTTTCATTTCACCCAAGGCCCTTTAAAAGCTCATTTAACCAAGGAGTTAAGGCATTCTTCCCCCCTGTTCCCCACAAGCTTCCACTAGCCCGAGTTCTAAAACCCTTCCCGTCGGCCTTTGTTATTGCCCTCTCTAGTGGGTTTAAAAGCCCATTTACTCCAAGAAATAACCCCTTTTCCCCCTTAGGTTCCCCACAAGTTCCCATTAGCCGAGTTTAAGGAGGAAACCTATAAAGCCTTCTAAAGCCGACTCCGAAAGGCGGTGCAAGTGGTCACAAAGGGAGTTTCGCGTTCGAAGAAGATCGGCCAAGATCATAAATGTGCGTCCAAGACGAAAAGACTGAATTCGTGATGGCTCCTATAAGAAGGCACAAGGCGCAAACGCAGGAGGATCATCTCCTAGCATCCATGTGGACATTTCACCACAAGTCCAGGTTTTTCTTCCTAAATTTGATTAAACGTTATAATATTTCAATTGTGGATGGATCATTTACGAAATTAGGATGCACTTTTTCGATTGAAATAATTTGGATAAATTAAAAGGAAATAGCTTACGCTCAAGGAATTTGTCATTTGTATTTTTCCAATGGAACGAATGAAAGGACATGAGACGTCTATGCATTCTTAAAAATTTGTTATATGCATTACAAGTAACGAAGTTAGATCAATTAAAGATCATCTTTATAAAGTCGAAATTATTATCGTGCACTTCGATTAGACATGGGATTATAAATCGCATATCGCATTATTAGACATCTCTTCTTCGCAATGATTCGTTATAGAAAGTTGCTAATAATCCGTAGGAATTTGCAAGGCATGAAATAGTTCTTGAGTTGCATGACTCTAGTCAATTGGTACAAACATCGTTTCAACTGTGTAATTGTTAGAAAAGGCTGCATGGTTCAAACATAAAACCCTAAAGCTTAGTAGCATGAAACTTGATTGCATGTTATAGAAGGATCACTAGGAATTATGCCATAACTTAACTTACACTTTGATCTTAGTCGGAAAAGTTAGGGATTGTAAAACTACTCATACATAGGCAATACATCATGTGGTTACGAAAATGGTATCGTAAATATCTTCAAGAATAGACAAGTAAATTGGTTTAAACCTAATCACCTAAAACCTCGAGGTACTCGTTTAGGAAGGGTTGATTCAATGCAACATATCCCAAAGAGCTAATTAGGATTTAACACGTTGAGGATGTGACCTAGTCGCTCTTACTGCCAAAGCTGAAACTCCTATACTCTAGAGACTTGCCCACATTCACGGAATGTAGGGACAGTAGGACATGCTTGCAAGAAATGATCTAGGGTTTTTACCCTAAGGATCTCTCGCTAAAAAGATGAAACGTGGTTTGAAATTGGAACCTTAGGATTGACAATGTCGGCCTAATGTAATTAGGAACAGATTGTTATATCTAATCATGATTTTGTGATTATAAGACTCCATTGGATGGGCAAATAGTCCCATAGTTTTGATGTGACACTTGTGCAACAAGTTGCAGAGTCGCATGATCTTGT
Organism: Lygodium microphyllum; assembly: GCF_053477565.2. Classification (NCBI taxonomy): domain Eukaryota; kingdom Viridiplantae; phylum Streptophyta; class Polypodiopsida; order Schizaeales; family Lygodiaceae; genus Lygodium; species Lygodium microphyllum. The sequence continues at coordinate 9,228,218 of NC_141150.1, read as the reverse complement.
GATTTGATCACAATGTGAAAAATGCGGGATCTAGAGCATGGCAAAACCGGAAGCTATGGAGGATGAAGAAATAAGTGTAGACTCATGATGGAAAGGACACTGTTTGTTACACAAGTGAATTAGGTTCCAAGATTGAGACTTGGACTCATAAACACAATCTTGTGTATGTGGACAATGACATTGACACTTTACTGAAATGAAAAGAGTACTATCATTGCTTTAAGAAAGGAAGCAAGTACAATGCTTTATAGGAAAGTAGGAAACTGCAGTAGGCACCATTGTGCATATGGGATAAGTTAGCCTGCATGTCCTTGACCCTGAGACTCCATACAAAGAGGCTGTTTGAGTGTGATTGCTGATTCTCAACACACAAGGGAATGGCCAATTCCTCGGAATGAGATTGACAGACTCTTATGCAAGCTATCTTGCAAGAGGATGAATAATCGTCCTGATATAGTACCTTTCTTGGGTAAAGTGACCTTTCTTGGGTAAAGTGACCAAGATACGGGAATCAGATAATTGCTTGGAAGCAAAAGACAAATCACTAAATTGAAATTACATATTTACTGCTAATTAAACTTAAGGTATTGGTTAAGTTGGGTTAATAGGTTAGGGCCCTAACCCAAGGATATAGAGTTAACAAACAAACCCTTGGGGATCTTGCCAAGTTGCAATTGATCCCGGATCGAGTGCTAGGTGCATTCGGAAAGAAGGATTCACTCCTTAGCAGTTGGCCAAAAATAACGACCAATGGAAATGATTGTGCTTGTAAGAGTTTTAAGAGAACTATTTTTCTTTGTTTGCTCAAATAATTAAAGGATGAAAAGATATCTAATGCTTCACGTTGAAGGCCTGAAGGGAGAGGTAGCTTTAGTTACCCTCGGCTGCGTGCCTGACCCTAATCATGGGGATTGTTTACCACACCGAGAAGGTGGACCGAACCCGTCGCGAGAGGTCTCTCCATTGAGTGCTACTTGGAGCAGGAGGACGCTTGGGTGCCAGAGGGGGTTGTGGCCATAAATCCCTCACCTTCCGGGCCTTGCAGAAGAGGTCAACGTGACTTGGGATTGGATCTCAAGGCCCGCATACTAGTCTACGGGTGGAATCTTGGATTAGTAATCCTTGTGGATTGTTGGATAGCCTTCGGGCGGATTATGGATAAGCCTATGGGCTAGATGTTATAAATGTATTCCAAAGATAAAAAGCTGTTGAAAAGAAACTTGTTTGACATTGCTTTTCTATGTCAAGTGCTATGATTACGTGAAGGAACTAGTGTCTAACGGGCTAATTAAAAAAGCTAATTGATACATGTACAACTAAATGTGGTAGGTAATTAAATAACTAAAACAACCTGAGGAAAGTGTGGTGGATGTGACCATGGGTCCGTCCTACGGGTGGTCCCAATTGGCCGGGAACTTTTCTCAATCATGATGGACAGCAAGAAGATTGTTTCAAAGGGCACGAACAGCAAGGGTGTTGACCTAGAGTGTAAGTTATGATAATCCCGATTTACACTGTTTTAGGGGAACGGAATGGGACTATGCCTTATGGCAGAGAGGTTAAGCTTTGCATCCCTCTCATTTCCCATTCTCCTTGAACCAAGTGCAGCGTAAATCCGCTTTCGGACCTGGCGTTTCTCCGTAAAGTAGTTCGCTCGGGTTCGACGCTAGTTGCCTTTTAGGAAATGACCATTAGGGAAAACCCTGATTCAAGTTGGTCCTAAGTGGGAACGTCCAGAGTACTTCTGCTATGTGGTAGACGCAGAAAGTCCCATATCGCAAACCCCGTAACATTCCACAGGAATGCCGGGCGGAGCTTTCTAGACATCCTTTCGGATGGACTGCTAAGACGTGTCCTGAAGATAACATGTGGACACGTTACATTCCTATTGAACGAGAGGTTGCTACTTTACGAGCAGCTCTCATTTTCAACAAAAATGTATACATCTATTATACCATTACTGTGTTTTTACATTAATTTAATGTAGATGTGATGTTCATAGTTGTTGTCTTTGGAGGATGGTCTTCATAGTCTAGTAAAAGGAGATGTTGGTGCAAGGAAGTTCTCACACAAGAGGCAAGTGAAGCTTAGATTTTCTAAGGTATTTAGCTCAAATTAATTAGAGGTTGGTGGTTGTGTAGTATTATAACTATCTACAGTATTAGAGGATAGATGAAGACCATGTTTGATAGTTTCTACAAATTAGTTTTTCAAGTTGCCTTGTATTTTGCAAATACACTATATTTATTATCAAGACCAAGGTCTTCTCTCGAAAAGAAAGGGTTTAATGTCATTGTATATAGGAGGAGGGTTGTGCAGAGAGACAGAGAGACAGAGAGACAAAGATAGAGAGAAATTCAAAAGATCATGGGAGGGGATACAAAGATCATCACCAACACTAGGGAAGAGTGAGGGGAGAGAGACAACATTAATGCCTTCATTCTCCTATCATATACATGCATTGCCTTTCATTTGCCAATGTCAAGCCTCTAAACACCCACATAATCTGAATTTACTAGCAACAAGAAGAAAAAAAAATTCCCTCTCCATCGCCATATTGTGTCATTGATTTCATGCATGGATGGTGGTGGCCCAAATTCATATTCTAGTCCATCAAAAAGAGATCGTGAGAGAGAGAGAGAGAGAGAGAGAGAGAGAGAGAGAGAGAGAGAGAGAGAGAGAGAGAGAGAGAGAGAGAGAGAGAGAGAGAGAGAGAGAGAGCTATTGTTCTAAGCTCAAGCTTAAAGCTTAATCTTTAAAAACTAGAAGGATTAACTTACATACGGTATGGTTTATAAATGACAAGCACGAGTTATGACAGAGGAGAAACTGGAGCGTTCGCTATCTAGGAGGCTAAATAGACTGACATTCTTGGTTGGATTGTGAAGGATCCAACTCTAAAGACACTACTAAGATCCACGAGAAATTTTCAAGTAATTATATCATTACTTTATCCAATAATATGAAAAATCTTTAATTTATCATGCTTAAAATTTTGAATATATGCATTCAAATTGGATTGTGCATATTCTGTATTGCATATGAGTTTAAAATCCTATTTGACAATTTCAAAAAATAAATCATGATAAAAACTCATCAAATTGATCACAAATAGATATTGAAAAATCATAAAAATTTATTAAAATCATATAGTATAAAAGATATTTTTCTAATAAACTTAAGTTATGAAAATATGTTAAATTTTTCTAATATTTATTCTAATAAGGTGTACTATATTTTAAATTTAAAAATTCATTTTTTGAGTAAAAATAAGGATTTTCATGGGTAGAAATGTATGTATACTCATTAGAAGGTTAAAAATTTGCAAAGAAGTTAAGAATATTATTTTTGAATTTCATTAAATTTTTGGAGATTTTATAGAAAGAGATACTAATTTAAATGTATTCTCAGAACAAAAATTCACATGAGAATGTTATGTTTCCAATTGTATACAAAATAAAATTATATGTGCTATGCTAATTTGTAACACACATTAGTTATCAATGTTACTAATGAAATTATAATTATATTTATTATAATTTATAAATATTATAACACATGTCAAGAATATATTATAATTATTAACTTACTTAATTATACATTATAATTAAAGGTATACTTATAATTATAATACATTGGAGTGCAAAGATATTGATGTTGTCTATTTCTCAAGGTTAGAAGTTTTGAGATTGAGTTTACCTTGAATCTCTTGGGGTAAGGACCAATATTCACTTTGAAAACCCCAACACTCCCACTCTTTTCTGACTTTTAATCTATGCGACTATTGTGGTTGGGTATAAGATAGGAATATAAAACCAAAGCCATATGCAATCTTTTAAGAGTAAGTGCAAAGTCAAGGTAAGGTTGTAAAAAAGTAGATCAAAGCCTTATACTTTAGCAAGGTGTTCCAAGACCTTTTAGCTAGAGAGGAGTATGTAGTAAATATGTAGTAAGCTTGCACTCAACTTTAGAATGGTCCATTACTAGCATTAAACAAGATACTAATAAAGGACTCATAGTGAAGATCCTTTAAGGAGTTTTAGCAACCATATAAAATACTACAATTAAAGGAAATTAAAAGATATTTTGGTCATGGGTGTTTAGTTCTTGAAGTGCATTTACACTTGGTAAAAAAGAAAAATCCTTAGCTAAAAAAGGAATCTACAGAATTTCACATCAAAGTGGGTCCAGTTTAGAGGTAGAATAATGACATTCAAGGAAGGTAAGAGGAGGGCTAGCCCATCACCTCTTGCAAAGCTACATGGGAGTTTGTTAGAGCACATATTGGTAGGAACCTGGGCATGCACTATCCTTTAGTATGCAAGGTAATTGAGGAAGTGTTAGTGGCATGGCTAGTAAATAGAAGAGATTCCCTTCAAGAATTCTATGTGAATTTATCACTTCTATGTTGGCTCTCTCTCTCTTTCTCACTCATTCACTTACACACACACACACACACACTCTCTCTCTCTCTCTCTCTCTCTCTCTCTCTCTCTCTCTCTCTCTCTCTCTCTCTCTCTCTCTCTCTCTCTCTCTCTCTTGTCATCTCATGATTCACTTTTATGTGTGTGTGCCTTACGTGCTTTGAACCTCAAGGAAAAGCGCTAGAAGAACATTGGCCCAAACCACCAGAACAACTTACATGCCTAGTATTTATTAAAACAATGACTTGATAAAATTAATGAAAGTCTATTTGAGGGACTCTTTTGGGCAACATACCACTACTCATACATCTTTACATACTATCCTTAGGAAAGGACATAGAAGTGTACTTAGGATCTCTTTCTCTCGCTGCGTAAAGAGGGTAGAGAGAGCTTACAAGCATTTTCACAACAAAAATCTATAATCTTTTTCTTTTCATTGGACATGGCTCTCATGAGTACTCATATGTATTTTTGAAATATATCTAGAGATAACACATGCATCGCATCATATACCAAGTCTATTGACAAGTTAAAACCATACAAATCATATAGTTTCCATAGAATAGACTCTCTAGCTAATCCTGCAGCCTTTTGTTTTCCATCCTTTTTGGCTTGTGTGGATGCCCTCTTTGAAATTCATAAGGCCTCAATCATTTCACCTATGGACCATTGGGCTGGAGGCTATCTTGCTTGATATCGACTACCATCATAAAGGTAACCTCCTTGAAATGAGGGATTACTAGTATCAAGAGTTGCTTGGGCTTTGTCTCTATGAGAAAAGAGTTTCCCACTATCTTTGAAGGATCCTATTTTGCATTGTGCAGGATGATCCCCTGTAAACATCATTAGCATTGATCTAACGATACAAAAGTTTGATTGTCCCATTGGATTTTCAAAAAGCTTTTCTACAAGGTAGTTGCATGACACTAGCATACCATTTATGTAAAGGTCTTGTAGCTCACTAATAAGCGGTCTTTAAAAAGTTTGAAGTACATCAAGAGTATTACGAATAAGTTTAGAGAAACTAAAAGGTATGAATAAAACAGCAATAATGCTTAATATGGAACCCTTCCCACCATTAAGGACCTTAATTTTGACCACACCATAGTCTTTTTCAGTGGTACGATGTCGTATTGCTGCGCATTCGAGACCGGATGCTCTCACGTTCAGGACATTGATAAGGGGGTATGCAGCAGCAAATATGCTGGATCGTATGGAAGCTGTGCAGGAGGAGATGCTGAGATAAGGATATCCTCTGAGATCAAAGACTCAGCATACAAAAAGGCAGGGGACTTTTATAAGATGGAGAAGCTGCTCTTCAGCATAAAAAGGAAGTCATTTGATAATAATATAAAGAAGAAAACAATGAGGAGCCACTTGTGCAATGATTGAATATCTGAAGTAGATGCTCTTGTTGAGGAAGCTTTAAGCAAGAATGAGCTGGCCTTTTCTCCAGCATTAGCAGATCTTGTGAATAGGGAAGCAAGGTCGTTAGCCCTTATGCTGTAAATAATTTCAAAATAGCAGATGCTCTAAGGAAAAAGCAAAAAGAGGCCAATCGTGAGTCTGCAATGCGATAGAGACAAGGTAAACAAGGAAAAGTGAGGGATCCTACTTTGAAAGGAAGGACTATTTTTGAAAGAGGAGTTTTGGGGGCAAAAGGAAATTGGAGGAAGAGCGACAGAACAGGAACACGAGAAGAACAGGGGGAAAAGGACCAGACAAGAAGGACTGAATGGACTGGAGCTTATCGCCTTCAGGTTTGGCATCACGGTTGGGAGTGAGGAGGCAACCTATCTACATTCACGCAAAGCTTGACAAAATTGATCTGTCGTAGGAATAATCGGAGAGACCTTTGTACAATTACAAGCAAAGCTTCGGCCACGGGGGGGGAGGAAAGCTTTTGGGGAAGAGAAAGCACGAGGTGGATGTGGTTGTTAAAGAGCTCGGAGTCTCAGTTCACTGCTACGACTGAGAAGAGCAATAACAGAGGATGTAGAAGCCAGTGAGGTGCAACATGTTGCAAAGGAAGAGCTGGAGTTAATCAGAAGACACTGCGGCACAACTGACGAATGAAGTATTGAAGAACTCTTTGATATTGGAGGGAACGAAGGCAGGCTGGGGGCTGATGGTGTAGGATTTATGGTTGTGACACAGCTGTCCATGAAGTTTGCCTACATATGAGGCATGGCAGACCCTGTACAGAGACGTTGCTGCTCAATGAAACGCATGTTCCAGGGGACATCAATCTGTCTATTCTACAAATCTTCTCAAAGTCAAAAGATCTGGGGGCGGCACGACTAGCGCATTTCCTGGTAGTCGACATCGGATTGGATTCAGAAGCATTAATCTGCAACTACCTTATTCAACTGTATGCATCTTTTGGTAGCTTGCTTGAATCAAATTAAGTCTTCGACAAGACTTTCAAACCCAGTGTCTACACATGGAACGCTATAATCTCTTGCCACCATCAGGAAGAAACCGATCGCTCTGTAGCTCAACCTGATGTGCAAAATACAAACAATCTATATACTGGATTGAACCCCTATAAGACATGACCATTAGTTCTGTATTAAATGCATCCTTACAAAAACTAATATATATACCGAGACAGTCTAGATACTCTAAGGATTTTTTCGTGACATGGGCCACAAAAACATCAGATCACTCTATACTGATTACGTTTAGGAGATGGTTCTGAACAATGTCTCTGCTTCAGTATTTGCATCCAAAAGGAGCTATTAACATAAAAAACCAATCATCAGTTGCTTCAAAATAGTATCCAGACTTGGCAGCTTCAACAGCACATTCTATGTCTTCATAAAGAGATCCAGCTACATTAACGCCCTGTCATCAATATACATCCCTTTACGACTGCTAAATATTGGAATCTCTGGCTGACCACCATCAAGTTGTAGATGGATGTTGTGCTCTTTAGGAATGTACCCAAAGTAACTGAGAGTTATGGTAATTGAGGATCAAAAGCTATAAGAGGAAGCAGCTACTGTAATTCTGAGTGATATTGACTGTTGCTTGAGCTGTAATGCCATTTCTAACAGTTGTGAAAAGTCTTCAGCTATGGGAATTTTCCAGATTGAGATAGGTATAACAGTGACATGAATTTTCTTGTCATCATCCCAATCTCTTCTAACACCTAAGACATGAAAGCATTTACATTCAAAAACCTTCGGAATTGAGGAATCTTCTATCTTGAAATTTTTCAAGAACCTCTGTGGTCACGACTTTGCTTTCGAAAACCCTTCGACAACAAGAGGCTTGGAAGCCATCCCAATGTAAAAGAAGTGCCAAGTTCTGAGGATCACCTCTACACATTTTCTTTTTAAATTTGTTGAGATGTCAACATTTTTTACAAACAAAATTATACTCTTGCATCTCTCAGTCAAAACCTTGTTCTAAAATTATTGAAAAACAAGACCTTGGAAAAGTTGTATATACTTTTCCACATGTAGGGTTGTTGCATACAACAACCATCTCATACTCAACATCAAGATTCCAGAAATCTTGATACTTGCAACACTTTGTTCCATCCCAAAACTCGTTTATGAGATTTGGTTGCATATGGATATCTTTCCTTAACCATCTTGTTTTATGATTCCACATGCTTAGAAATCATGACAAAGTGTCATGGATTGCACTAAAAGCTATAATTGTTTCTTAAGAGGCAAATAATCAATAGCTAACATTTCTCTCCTTGATTTATTGCATTTTTTACACTTTTCACAACATTCAATACAATCACGCTTTAATATTTTTTTTCTCATATTTTGTTTGCAAGAACACAAGACTACATCTTGGGGATAAGAATATTCTTTACTAGGTGTAAGAAGTTAAATTTCATGATCATTGTTTTACTTCCCATGCAAAACCTATAGCATTCAAGTTGGACCATGCCAATACCATGATACATAGAGTCAATTGCTCCCAAGATTTTGGGACTCTCACTCCATCAAGGTTTCCATCCCATGTATCAGGTAGTTGCACTAATACCTTACTTAAACTTGGCTTGCATTCTTGAACTCTTTGAGTCCTAGGCCTTGGATTGCCCATGTCTCCAAATAATAATTGGAGCATCTTCTCTTGTGCACTAATTGATATTTGGTTCTCATCCCAAAGAGCTTGAAGCTCAGTTATTTTTTGTATAGTTTGTTGATATAATGATGGCCCAATAATAGATATGTGATTGTCTATAGAAGGAACTATTTGAGGAGACTCGGCATGGTTAATTGAGTTGTTTTCATGACCGAAGGGGGGAATTATAGAAGTATTAATAGTTTGATCATTTCCTTGTTCATGTTGCCTTTCATTAGAAGTAGTAAGACCAATTTGCATACTTAGTGCATCATATTTGACCTTCAACATTTGGTGCTACCTAAGAAAAGTTTATGGACTAGCACTCCTCCCACCATCACAATATGCAAGGCAATCACACCACGTCGTACATAGTCTATTTAAATCATCTATGTTAGTCTCACCATGCACTGGAGATGATTCTTCATGCCTTCAGTTCTGAATATGTTCTGAATATGATCTCATTGCACGTTTGAGTCGCTTGGTTCACTAGCATGGGATCTTTCTAGAGAAGAATGTGTAATCCCAAGCATGTCATTTTTTATGTGTCTAAAATAAGTACTACGATACACTAATTGCCAACCTTCAATACTATGTGCACACTTATAGTTACATATACATTTTATTAATTTGCTTGTAGAAGAAGACATCCCTTACTTGAGTATCTTCAATATTCAATCCAAGGTTGATGAGATTATGAGATCCACAATTAAAACTCTAAGATTGAAAAAAAAAATGGCCCATAATATATTTTACATTAATAAAATATTTTAGTTTTATAGTTAATATCATAGTCTATATTAGCTCAGCAATAGAGGTACATTTAAAACCATAGTCTATAGGACTTTAGAAATAGAGCTACATTAAGCATATCAATCTCTAGCACCAAGCTAAATCTCCATCATGGGTTCCAATATTAGCATTGAGATATTTTCTCTTTAGAGACCCTTGATGTATGTTTGTTCTTCTCGTCCTAGCCTTGATCTCAAGAGCAAGAAGAAAAGAGGGTTCGTAAGGGAGATGAGAGCCTTGCACTATTAGAACTTATTTTTCTCATAAAATTTGCAAGAGAAGAGAGCCTTGCACTATGGGTATGATTTTGTATTAAACCTTAATGATAAGAAAGAAATGCTACAAAAATATCTAAGTAAGTTTCTTTTTTTTTATAGGAACATCTCTAGATGCCAAATATTCCCATCACATAAGGTAATAAAGATTAGTAATTAACTACTACTAGTTATCAAACCAAAATTTTAAAAATCCATGAAAAATGACAAGTGATTTTAACATGCAAAGTAGTTTATAAGTATGTAGCTTATACCAAATATAATTTTTATCTATAGCATACTCAAAGTAGCATGTTCAAATTTTAGATGATATGCTTATAAGCTATGTAGCTTTCACCTATGTACCTTAGTGGAAAGCTACATAGAATGAGACAACTACCTTGGCTAATATCTCTATATTTTCTTGATGCATTCCATCAAATTTGATTAATTTATACATTACTTCTCTTACCTCCAAAATATTATAATATTTTTTAAAAGTATTGTAGTTGCATTGCGAATACACCATCTTTGTACTTAAGATTTAAAAACATCAAGTTTCATCTTTATGCGTACAATCTAATATACTAGACCAAGTTTGGATTCATGTGATCATGAGATTAAAAATTCATGTGGAGATTTACCGATATTAAAAGGGTCTTCCACTATTATGTAATGTTTGTAAGGAATATGAAATGAGAGATTTGGTACCACTGCATCAAGTTCTCATGTGAAGATTTATATACTAATAAAAGGCCTTATATAGTACTTACTTTCACAAGTCAATCTCCAGTAGACCAATAACATCTTCATGAATGTTGTAAAGTTAGTCTCCCATTGATATATTGGCAACCTTCAAATATTTTCTTTCTTTCTTATATGTAATACTTCTCTTATAGAGCATAGTAACTACTATGCTAATATGACTACTTGGTACAATTATCTTGCATGATTAAAGGTGGGCCCCATGGGTACAATTTTAGTTGTGGTAGACTGAGATCACTAGCTGCATGAAAAGTCTACTACATGCAGATCTGATAGACTATCCTCCTCCTCCTCCTCCTCTCTATGAGACATTTGTGATCTCACTTTTCATACATGCTCTGGCTCTGTTTTGTGATGGGGTTTACCAACATCAATCTCCATCTACCAGCAACTTGATGGATTTTTGTGATCAGGGTGACATGTTCAGCAGGCTCCAATGGAAAGAAGGTTGTACCATGAAGGAGCAGGATGCAGCAAGGGTTGTGTGAAAGCTTCCACAAACGCTTGCGACATGCCACAACACTATATTGGGGAATTTGAAAATTTCCATACACTTTGGGAATCCGAAATACCTTTATTATTTGACCACATGGTCAAACCTTTTTGTCTTACTTAAAGGTGGAGTTTGCCCTAAATGCTATATAAGCTACCTTTCCAAATCCTCCTTTTAAATATGTATCAATATTTAGCCATGTGGTCAAGTTTTTATCACTTATTTGAAATTGGGACTTGGGAAATTTCCAAATTCTCTAATATGGTGTTCCACGCTCGCGTCATCATACATCGCGATGTTAAGCTAGAGAATGTCTTGTTCATACATTGATCATGTGTTGCTAGATATAAATTTCTCTAATGAAAGCTTAGTTTATTTATTCTAATTGTTTCTATGAGATGTTCTTATCAAAGAGCTTGATTGTGAATAGTTGCAAGCTGGGTAAGCTCTGAGTTCATGTTTTTTCTCTCTTACAAATGGTTACAAGACTGAGCTCCAAGTTCGTTGTCAGAGAGTTTTTTGTTCATAATATAAATCATAGAATTCTTATGTTTACAGAAGAACTTTATTAGGAATTATATGAGGAATTTTCATACATAACTCAGTGATTGTTACCCAACAACCAACTTAGATATCACTTAGTTTCATAAGTTCTTTTGTAACTATCATACAATTTTCAGTTGTACCATGTATATTCATAAAAATTAAGTCTACGGGAACCCACAACTTGATCAGCTGGAAGTAATTGATAGTTTGTAGGCTAAGTCACATTGGTTCAAGAGTGATCAATTAAATTTATAATGTCTTGACTCTCATTGTCAGAGCACGTAGGATTGAAGGTCACCATAGGGTTTTGGCAAGAAAACTAGACAAGATAGATCGAGATGTGTCTTCAAGAGATAAGTAGATTACAGTGAATGTTTAAAGGTTCAAGAGGTACTTCATGGTTAATCATAGGAGTTTGAGAGAGAAGAATGTATGGGGGTTCAAGAGCTTAGACTCCGGAGATGGTAGAGATAAGAGAAGGGTTGAAGGTTTCAAGCCAAGTTCTTGAAGATGTTAATAGAGCTTCCAACTACATGTTCTTAGCAAATATCACAAGAGTATTACCTCAAACATTCTAACTCAAATCAAGCTTGTTTTCTTGACTATAAGAGCAAACAAAAATTATAAAATCAAGTACAATATGCTGTCATGTATCATAAACGACTCTATATCCCATCATTCCTACATGATTCCATAGCATGAATCAACTTTGCGTGATTACATTTAATGTAGACTGTAAGGGACAAAAGCTTACGAGTCAATTACAAGGCTTATAGGGCAAAGAGACAAGCTTCAAGAGAGCTTCAAATTGAGTTCTTGATAAGGATAAGTTACCACAGCCAAGAAATAAGAGAAAAAACTCTTCTTAATTCAATTCAAAGCATCTATGAATGATCTACAAACATTGCCCTACCATAGGGGCACATAATACTTGCATATTTTGACAATATGTCTTCTATAGAGTAAGAAATAAATTAAAAGAAAATTGCCATAGCTAATTCTATGAATATGGCTGAAGATATCAGCAATATCTTCAAGAATTCACCCATGATGATAGCATAAACTTCCCCTAACACGGTGTTGGTGCATTTAGTGTCGAAAGTCTACCACGGGGGTAAGAGACAGTAGGGTGAAGGGAGATTCACCAAGAGGAGTATGCAAAGAGAAGGGATTCAAAGAAATAGAAGACTTAGAAGAATACTCACAGAAAGAAATAGAAAATGTAGATGAATACTAACAAAGATGAAGCCTCTCAGTTTATTTCTGCATTATGAGAAGATAAAACTCTTATAGACAAAAATTTATATAAAATAATACCTTTCTCTATGCTACTCAAATCGCCAATCTAAGGCTTCCATTGGCTTGAAAAGGGGGGTAAAATACCAACACATTTGGCTAGAATTCTGCTAGATCACTCCCTCTTCATCTCTCAATTCAGAGTGTTGTTCATTGCCTGAAAACAATGATCGGGCATTGCGTGATTTTGCTAGTCTTTCTTTTTACATAAAATCCTCTCAAAATAGTTGAAAGCTACATGCTTTCTTTTACATGTTATCCTAATCTAGAATTTATCTACAGTTTTATGCATTTTTACAAGAGATAATATCTAAAATATCAAAAACTAGCTAAAACTTTTTAAAAAATCTAATATTTTTTAGCCATGGACACTAACACTAATGCTTAAAGTGGCATTGGCTCTCTAGATCTATAAGTAAGCTGCACTCTAGAGTTTTTCACACGATGCGCATGTAGCGGCATGACATCCACCCCCTCTTAGGCTGCACATTCTCTGGCATGTGCCAAAGTCTTACGGATCTGCAGTGTCAGAAGAAGTATCTTCTGCCATGTTAATGTCTTCTTCTTCTGCCTCTTCTTCTTCCTCTATGTCTTCATGCCCTTGAATTGTATCTAAGTTTTCTAACTCATATGTTGAACTTTCTCTTCATTTGAAGAGCTTGATTCTTTTTCCAACTATGGGTATCTTCATGCTTGTTCCATCCAATTCAACCAATGATATGTGGCATTGTCATGAACGACCTTTTCCACATACGGGCCAAACCAACACTTTATTATCTTCCTAGAAGCACTGTATTGATTATCTAGGCTCTTTTCATAGACAAGCACCTAGTCATTTTCTTGGATACCTCTAGGCTGAAGTCGATGTTGCCTATCAAATCTTCTTTTGTTTTTTAGTCTTGTTGTTTTTAACTTCTTAATACTACTTGAACATCTTCAGGCCTTCTTTCTAGCTGCCATATGCGGAAAGTCAGCAACGCTTCTCTACTGATGCCTTCCTCCCAAGGTAGAAGACTCCATGCGAGAATAGATTCTTCAATTGGCATTTTTGGTTGTTTTCCATGCGTAAGTTCAACTGGCATATAGCTAGTCACTATAGTGTGAGTAGTCCGATCAGCCCATAATGGAAAAGGTAGCATTTTAGGCCATTCTTTGATCTTTCCTCTGCAAGACTTTGTTAGAGCTTTGAGAATAGGCTAATGTCCTCTCTCACTCTTTCCATTGCCTTCAGGATTGTAGGCTGATGTCAAAGCCAACTTGATACCCGATTGAGCAAAGAAGTTGCATGCCTCATCGGCATCCAATTCTCTCTATCTGCGGTTACCTTGCCAACACAGTCATATCTGTAAAATACTTCTTCAAGCAAAAAGTGACAAATAACTTGAGTGGTCTTGGTTGTTAAAGCTTTACCTTCAACTTGATTGGTTATATCTTCTCTTGCAAGCACTAAATACCACATATTTTATATCCCTATAGGCATGGTTACAAGATCAATAACCCATCTATAATGTATAGACAAGGGATAAGTCGATTGTAACCCATCTCGATGCTTGACCATAGAATACATCTGACACACATAACATGTTTCAACAAAATTCTCTATATCTCGATACATGTTTTGCCACGAGTATTTTTCTTTGACTTTAATATTGTTTCCCCATATACCTCTATGGCCAACCCATAAGATTTCATGAAATTCCTTCATTACTTGTAGTTGCAACCTTTTATTACCTAAAACATGAACATGCGCTCCTTTCTTCTTCTTTGCATGCTTCCATAGATGCCCATTTTTAAGAAAGAAGCCATAAGTTTTCCTCTTAATATGTTTGAGCTCTTCATCAGTCCAAGTCTCTTTCTTCTTCATTGTGCTCAAATATTGGCCAATCTTCAGCCAATCTTCTTCATAATCTTCTTCAAGGAAATGAACTAGAACTTGAGCAATGTAAGAAGCATGATGTCTTCTAGTTGACCACCCTTATTCCATAGATAAATCTTTGATCTTTGTTGTTGTATGCTGATTTACAGCATTACCTTTTCCTATTCTTACTATACTTAATACTATACTATTAAAAATATTAGCTTTACCCGCAAGATTCAGCTTTGGGTTTGTATATGCAGCAACTGAAAAGGTACTTTCAGTAGCCATGGAATGAAATTCAGGAAGTATAGATTCTTCAGCTTCATCTTCTTCCATCAGCTCTTCTTCATTGTCATATCTTGCACGTAACAGCATGTTAGCAACTAGATTCGCCTTTTCTACATTATGCTTTAATTTGAGGTTGATACATTTGATATATGCAATCCATCTTAGCATAGCAATGTCGAGTATAGAGCAGTTGGCAATCATGCCCAAGAGTGGAAGACAATCAGTTTCTACCACTACGGAAGCACCTATAAAGTATTCATGATCATACTTTAATGCTCTTACAACTCTCCACAATTCCCTTTTTACTTGTGCATACCTTCTTTGTTGTTCATTCAAAACCTTTGCTCCAAAATGAATTTCATATCTATTACCTTCAAGGTGTTCTTGGCCAACAGCCCATCCTATCCCAATGGGACTTGTATCCACAGTAAGGATGATGGGTTGACCATTTGAATAATCAGCCCTTTTGAGAGTGGGGGCTAAAATTAACAACTTCTTTAGTTTGCATATAGTGAGAGTATGCTCTTTCCCCCAAGAGAATCTTTGGCCTTTTCTTAATAATTGATAGAGATTTTCAGCTACATGAGCAAAATATGGTCTCCATACGAGATAGAATACAGATGCGCCAAGAAATCTTCTCACCTATAAAATATTTGTGCATTTTTGTTGCATTCTAATGATGGCATCTATCTTGATTGGTGAAGGTTTATGTCCGTAGGGGCCATATACCACTAGGATTTCTTCCACTCCAAAAATTGACTTAGCTCCTGAAAGGGTAAGATGTACCTCTTCTAGCCTTGTCAAAATCTTGTCACAATCATGAATATGGTTAACTACAAATGTCATGTAGCCAACTTCATCAAGCTTCACATTCTGCTTATTGACTTCACATCCCTTGATAGGTACATCATCAAGAAATGGAGGAGTAAGTTGTGAAATAAAGACCCTTAAGACTTTGTGCATGGCATTCATCATATGGGCTACGGAGTTTGTTGCACCTTCTGGTAGAGTGCACATGTGGACTAATCTAAGAGTTTTCTTCATTGTGGCAATGTCTCAACTTTCTAATGAAAGTTGAAATTGGTCATATCTTGAATATAGGTCACCCATAGAATAAATTTCTCTACCTGCAAAAGCTTCAGCAAACTCCTCAACAATTGGACCCGAACCAACATTTTGGATTGTGACAAGATTAAAAGGCTATAGATCTTGAATGAATCATAAGGATCTATTTTTCTTGGGCACGGTAAACCATCGATTTGTGTAAGGTTTTGAAGAAGGTTCTAAAATCTTCATTCTGATCTTCTCATTTAGAAGTTCCAATAATTTGGGCAAATGCGTCCTTGGAACGGGAATGGGCTTGAGGTTACAAGGCACATGTGGGACCGTAAAAATGACTATAGGAGCCAAATATTTGGATCCACACAGCCTATTTCACTTGGCTGAAATGCAAAAGTTTTTCCATGTTTCATTAGCATTTGCATAAAAGAGAGCTTTTCAGCCTGCGAAATGAAAGAGTTTTCACCTATTTTGAGCTCTTTTATACTTTTATATGTGAACTTGTGACCAATATTGGAAGGAACACGAAGACTTGGGTGATTTGCTATCCTACAGCCTCTGGATCTCCACCATGTGTTTGGTACCCACACTTAGTCTTTGGTGTTTACCATGTTTGTGGTGTGCCCATACTTTGTAGGTAGTTGCTCATTAAAGCCTCTACACACTTTGTACTTCTCTGGTTGTGATTGAGGAGGGATGTTGAGATTTGCAACCATATCCATGCTACCTCTTTGTATGAAGCAAATGGGCAGAGGATATGCAGGCTACTTGAATTCCATAGGTATAAAGAGGAAGATTGCCACCTACCCTATTCTATATAACATTGTACTTGGATGTCACTTTCATATATGATGAATGCAATGTCATTATCATTTTGTTCTTCAACTTAGTGTACTTGGTTTGCTTGTGTTTGTACTTCTAGCCAAGTCTTGATTCCTGTAATGTCTAAGTAACATGAGTCTAGTGTTGGTCTATGAGCCACCATAGCTACCATGCTCTAGATTCATGTTTTGCATAGCATATGGGATCTAGGACATCTCTTCCTGGAGCATACATCATTTTTCTATTTCTCAACATATATGTGAAGTCATTCTATTAACCAAGGATTGGAAGTGGAGATATATGCCTCCTTTACCATCAAATTATCAGCACAAAAGTCATTCTATCATTTCTTTATGTAGTCCAACCATCAACCGATCTAACAGTCTCCCTTAACTTACTTGCAATCTCTGAAATATTGCTACTTAACCCTTTCTTTTGAACTACAATCCCTAGAACACCATATTGGGAAATGTGGAAATTTCCTATAAGCTTGGGGCACGTGGTCAAATCTTTGGATTTGTCATAACTTGAACACTATAACTTCAAATCCAGCACTCTATAGCTCAATAGATTCCATTTTTCAAGTGCTTTTCGATTTGATAGGTCACATCATATGGTTTTGAGAAACTTATGGGCATGTTATCCGGGTGCCACCTTTTTTGTATTCAAAAAATGGGAATTGGGAGATTCCCAAACTCACTAATATTGTATTCTAGCATGTTAACTCTAATGTTTTCAACATTTTAACTAGAGAAATAACTCATTTAAAAACTCTTAATTTGCCCTTAACTTCTACTAATATTTCAATGCAACCATTAATATTCAATAATCATTACTTTTGCCTTGAATAACATTTTAGAAAGGAAGTATAAGCAAATGAACTCCATTACCTATGAAAATTTCAAAAAAAAAAAAAAACTCTAAACATAAAATAAACTATAGTATGTATTCATTCCTCCCACTAACTCCTTCATTATCAGAAGTTATTAATTTTTTTCTATTACTGTGAGAAAAATGAAAACATTAATAATATTTATATATGAAAATAAAAAATCAAACCATATTAATAAAATGTTTGACATAATAAATTTAATTTGTGTACCATTTCGCATCAATAAAATCTACCATTTGTCATTAATATTCAATAATTACTTCCTAAAAATAGCTTAAAATCGCCATTTTAATCCTTAAAAAGTATATAATTTGAGTTCCAGAGATCCATTTGATCTAATAACTAATAAAAATCCATCATGGTTAGATGCAACTATTATTTGAGGTTTTATCATTAATTACTCATTAATATTTTAAATTTTTACTAGTTTTGATAAAAACGGTCATTTTTGTCATTAAAATACATAAATCTATTAATAAAGTCATCTCCAGAGGTTGAAATTTCAGTCATAGGTTTATTTCAATGTTTTTTACTTTGTTTCAATTCATTTCTCATTAATGTTGTCCAAAATTCTTAAATTTTCTTAATTATGGTATAAAAATGCAGTTTTTAGTGTACTTCCTATCATTTCTTTATCATTTTGATCCATCCAATGCAAGGACTCAAATTCTTTTCATTCATTTGACACTTAGAGATGAAAAACTTAATACATTCAACCATAAATCATTCAATCTATACATCTTTTATTCAAATTTTGATGCAAAGAGAAATACTCGATAAGGAGATAACATAAGATCTTCAATCGTGTTTGGGGGTACTGGTGCTTGCTCCTCCTCTTCCTTCATGCTCAAAAATCTTCAAGTCCTCTAATCTCCCACATTTTTCACTAATATGCACTAATCTCCTCTTAAACTTGTTGAAATTTCCTCTCTCTACACTCAATAATGCTCTTCAATAATGGTATGAAGATAAAGAAGATAAAAGAGATGATCATTTGTAGCCAAAGCATGCTAAAATTGTGTCCAAAATCTGCAACAAACTCATCAGCATTCTCATGAATGTTGGTGCCATGTTTTCTTGTTGCCTTCTCTCTTTCTTTAACTCCTTCTTCACATGACATCGCCCCCCCCCCCCCCCCCCCCAACTTCTTAACTAACCCCTCTTCAAATTTCAAGATTTTCGCACTTGAACCAAATTTTTCCGACTTCTTTCGACAACATTAGACATATTTTGTTTATGCCCATGGTTTCTTGACCCAAATTCCATGTTTGCATGGTAAATTATACCCACATTTCTTCCCGTCTCCAAGATGTCTAAGGTTTTTTTACTGAAAATTATTGCCCACATCCTCCTTCTATCACTTATTATTTTTTTGCTCCCTAAATTCTTCATCTAAAATATCCCAACTCTCTACTTCTAATTCCACCTCAGTACAACCCTAATACGACTTTACAATCTTAAATTTATTAATTTTTTATGAAAAATAGTGTGTGATACAAAGCCAAAGCCCTTCAATTTGCATGAAAAATAGTCTAAAAATAGTTCAAAATAAGTAGTCATCACGAAGAGATTGAATAGACCGATATTCTTAGTTGGATTGCGAAGACTCCAACTCTAAAGACATGATTAAGACCCGCCAAAAATTTTTAAGTAAGTATATCATTCCTTTATTCAATAACATGGCAAATATTTAATTTGTCATGCTTAAAATTTTTAATACATGCACTTAAACTTGATTGTGCATTGTAATGAAAGAAGCTAAGAGGAGAGAGAAGGAGAGCTGAGGAGAGATAAAGAGAACAAGAGAAGAAGGAAGAAGACTAAAAGAAGAGAGAGAAATAGAGAAAAGAGGAGAGAAGGAAGGAGGAAGCCATGGAAGCTGGAGATGAAGATGAAGAGTATGATCTTGATAATAACTCGTTGCCCTAATCTAGGGCTCTTACACCTTAAATACCTCGGTCAGTGTGACGGGGTGTCTAAACCCCAGTCGGTGTGTATCCGGCTTGTTACAATCCATCCCCACTCGAAAGGTTTTTGCCCTCAAAAACAAGGAGAAATAGAGGGGAGTGATGGGTGGGCTAAGGGAGGGTTGCAAAGTACTACTCAGAGCCCTTGATAATGAAGATTAGTTGTGGAGAGACTAGGGACAGCATGCAATCCGAAACCGGTCTGCTAAAGTAAATTGATCATAAATTCTGATAGGTTGCTCCAAATAGGGCACACCATATGTTGAAACGGAGCTTATGACGAGTACTTTCATCGTATGTACAATGCTCGTGCATGTGAGTTGAGTAAGTACAAAACTGTTCTAAAACAGTGTGCAGTCTACGGGTAGAGGGTGGGCAATTTGAGGCATGACCAGTTAGTCTTCCAATGGTTGGGGTTCACGGAGGTAGGGAAATTCATTGAGGATGGTTGTTGGGCGCCAAAAGGCTTCTTCCAAGGGTAGGCCTTGCCATTTGATGAGGTATTCTTTGATGGATCGGGATCGTAACTGCTTATCTCACACTCCCCAATGATTGTTTCAGGGATATATTGAGTGATGCCCTCTTCATCTATGGGGGAAAGTTCTTCCACATAGTCCACTGAGGAGCCTACAAAGGGTTTCAGGTGACTGTCATGAAACACATTGTGGATTTTGGTGGTAGGGGGGAGTTCTAAGCGGTAGGCCAAGTCGCCAACTCTCTTCAGGATTCGATATGGGCCATAGAAATGATGGGCTAGCTTGTTACTGCTGCCCTCTTTGAGAGTTGAGTAGCGAGACTTAGGCACCTTTGAAAGGACCAATTCCCCCTCCTGGAATTCCAAATGCCTTCATTTTTCATCAACATAGAGTTTCATGTGTGTTTGGGCCTTCTGAAGATTCAGTTTGCATTGCTGAAGTAGAGCTTGCATGTGATCCAATTCAACTTGACTCTAAGGGTTGATCTTATCAGTAAACAAGACTGTAGGAAGGGGAACCTTATACCCGTATAAGGCCTCAAAAGGGGAAACTTCAATGCTAGAGTGTGTGGAGTTATTATATGCAAACTCAGCCAAGTGAAGCCACGTATCCCAACTGTGTTGTACATCATGGCAAAAGTGCCTCAAATATGTCTCAAGCCATTTGTTCACTCTATCAGTTTGGCCATCAGTCTCTGAGGGTGGTACATAGTGGATGAGCAAGCTTGGTCCCCATGGAGGTGAAAATTGTCTGCCAAAAGTTGCTCATAAACTTTGCATCCCGATCATGTACTATGACTTGTGGTAAGCCACGTAGCTTGAAGACATTTTCCATAAACTAAGTGGCCACTTGAGAGGCAGTATATTGGATCTTAGTGGGGATAAAGTGGGTAGCTTTGATGAGGCAATCAACTACCACATAAATACTGTTCCACCCTTTCTTAGTCACAGGAAGGCTAGTGATAAAGTCCATTGTGATGTGAGTCCATTTCCCTTCAGGGATAGGGAGAGGCTGCAAGAGGCCAGCGGGCCTGAGTGTACTATCCTTGTTCTATTGGCATGGAATACATTGGGTCACAAAGTCCTTGATGTCCCTCCATAAGCCTTTTCAATGAAAGCTCTTGGCAATCCTATCATACATTTTGAAAACACCCAAGTGACAAGCAATGGGGCAAGAATGCATTTCTTCCATGATCTTCTGTGTGAAAGGGGAAGTGTGTGGGATGACTATCTTTCCATGGGACCAAATAAGGCCATGCTTGAGCTGATATTGGGAGTTTTCAGCCATAACCCCATGCTGTAATTTTTGAAATGTGTGGCCGAAATGATCATCTAAAAAGTAAGCCTCTTGGAGCTCTTCAACCCAATCACTGTGCAACTCTGAGATAGAGGACACTCTACATGCCCACATTCGAGAGAGAGAATCAGCCACAATATTATCCTTGCCTTGCATGTGTGAAATGTCAAAGTCATAGTTTTGTAAGGTTGCCACCCATGCCTTTGCTTAGGAGTCAAAGTAGACAGAGTCAAGAAGTATTGGAGGACTCGGTGATCGCTTTTCACTTGGAAGCGGCTGCCATACAAATAGTGGTGCCATTTCTTGATGGCATGGAGGGTGGCCAACATCTCTTGGTCATATACATTTAGTTGCATCTCCTTCTCATCAAGCTTGCGGCTTTCAAATGTAATCACACCATGCTCTTGCAACAATATTGCACCAATATCCTAGCCACTCGCATCACAATGAATGGTAAATAGCTTAGAGGAGTTAGGGAAAACAAGGATGGGGGCTGAAGTAAGCACATCCTTTAACTGTTTGAAGCTATGATCCGCAGTGGAATCCCAAAAGAATGACTCTTTTTTCAAGCGATCAGTCAAAGGTGTTGCAATGGTGGCATAGTGCTTAATGAAGCATCTATAGAATGAATAGAGACCAAGGAAGCCAAGCAAGAAAGTAGTGGTGGAAGGAGTGGGCCAATCTTTAACACATTACACCTTTTTCGGGTCAGCTTGTATACCATTTTTGCTCACAATGTGTCCCAAGTACTCCACAGATGTCTGCATGAATATGCATTTGCTCTCCTTAGCAAAGAGTCGATGCTCTCTCAATATGTCAAACACCCTCATAACGTGTGTCAAGTGCTCCATAGATGACTTGCTATAAATGAGGATGTCATCAAAGAAAACAAGCACGAACTTGAACAGAAAGGGCTGTAGGATTTTGTTCATGAGGATTTGAAAGGTGGCAGGGGCATAAGTCAACCCAAAAGGCATCACAAGAAAATGGTAAAGTCCACGATCAGTCCTGAAGGCTGTTTTTCATCTCCTGCCCGCATATGAATCTGATGGTAGCCAGAGCGCAAGTCAATCTTAGTGAAAATGCATGCCCCTTTTAATTCATCTAGCAAATCATCAATCCATGGTATGGGGTAGCAGTTCTTCACTGTAATTTTGTTCAAATCTCTGTAGTCAATGCACATGAGAAAGGAGCCATCTTTCTTTTTGACTAAGAGGATAGGGGATGCATAGGGGGAAGTACTTAGTTCAATGAAGCCCATCTCCAACAACTCCTTGATTTGCTTTGCAACCTCTTCACGCTCACACTTGGAGAGTCTATAGGGGGGTTTGTTCACTAACTTGGAATGGGGCTCTAGGTCAAGTGGGTGGTCCACTTGTCTCTTGGGAGGGAGGGATGTAGGCATCTAAAATAAGTCATTTTATCCCTCAAGTAAGGCCTGCAAGGCAGAGTCATGAGGTACTGCGGAGGGCTGATCAGAAATGTCCTCTTTTAAGTGGAAAACAAAGATTTGTGAGCATTTCTTAAACTCCCGTTTGAGTTGCTTTGTTGTAATGAGCTGAAAATCAGCATGATCGCGAACTCCCTCTAGGTGGATAGGCTATCCATGCATCATAAACTCCATGTAAAGCTGAGAGAAGTCCATAGAAAATTTCCCCAATTGTTTCAGGAAATCATAGCCCAAGACAAAATGAATGGGGCCCATATCTAGGGCAATCAAATCAACCAGTGCCACATAATTTTCAGCCAGGAATAAGGGAACTGCAGGACATACATGTGTGCTGATTTCTTCTTCTCCATTTGCTACTTGGACCTTCAAGGGGTGGTGTGATGCCATAGGGATACATTTCAACCATTCAATGGCTTATTTATTGAAAAAACTGTGAGTGCTTCCACTATCCACAAGGATAAAAACATGCTTTCCATTGATACCACCATAGGGGTACATTTCAACCATTCAATGGCTTATTTATTGACAAAACTGTGAGTGCTTCCACTATCCACAAGGATAAAAACATGCTTTTCATTGATACTGCCTTGAATACAAAGGGTATTGGGGATGTGAGAACCCGTCCAAGCATCCAAGGAGATCAAGGAAAGGGAAGTGGGAGGTGCGTGGGATGTTAAATCAAGTACCTGTGAGGGATCACCGCCCGAGTCAAAGGGAAACTCATCCTCTAGGTCATAGAACTGCTCATGATCAACATCCTCTGTGGGCTCAGTCTCGTCAATGGCCAGGTCATCCTCCTCATTGTGCCAATCTTCCATGACATACATGCTATGAACTTTGACCTTAGCTGTCTTGTACGGGCATTTGAAGGCATGATTAGCAATGTACTTATCTTCACATTTAAAGCATAGGCCCTTTTCTTTCTATTCCTTCACAACATCTGGGGAGATGAACTGTTGACTACTAGATCCATGGGAAGGTGATGTAGTGGACTGTTTATTTTCAGCATACTTATTTTCAATAGTAGAGCCCAATGCTATCTCAAAAGTGCCCATTTTTCTTTCAGCATAGAAGGCGGGGTAAGTGGGTACTTTGGGCTATTATTAGGCATAGAAATGCTTCAAAAACCACCTCCATATGGGGCTGATCGTGAAGGATTGCGGGGAGGTCCAACACCTTGCTAAAAATGCTCATTCTTACAGTACTTTCTTGCATATCTCTTAGCCAGTTCGATTGCATCAAACAGTGTAGTAGGTATTTGGGCCATGACATCAGTCGCGATAGACTCGGTTCCAACCCATAGATGTACTTGTGCAATTTAGCATCGACACTAATGCTTTCCACATGCATGGTCAAGTTCATGAATTGGTTGGTATAGTCACGTACAATGAGGTTACGTTGGTCAAGAGTATACCATCATCTTGCTAACCATTCTTTTTCCATAGGGGACACAAAAACTTGGACCATATACATTTTGAAATCTTTCCAATCAATGAACTGTTGATTCTCCAGATTGATATAGTGCCACCAAGTGTGGGCAAAACCTTCCAAATGGAGAGAAGCAAAAAGTATTTTCTGATAATCAGTGCAGTGGTAGGTGTTGAAGTAGGACTCCAACTTGGACGTCCATTCTTCCAAGTTAGATGGTGAGGGGGATTGCCCATTGTACTTTGTTAGGATGACCTTGTCATGCAGATCATAGGGACCATGCTGCCCATGAAATCCTTGTTGTCCATATAGCCCGTGGTGGCCATACATGCCTTGTTGTCCATACATCCCTTGTGGTGCATTAAGCCCATGTTTTCCATTATAGACATGCTGTCCATGATTGCTAGGCTGGCCATTTGTACCATATTGTCCTTGATGGGGGCTGATTCATGTGGGGTGCATGGGGGCTCCTAGGTAGAGCGGGTGAAATTCGACCCAAGGTGGGAGAAGACCTCAAGTGAATGTTGCCAGCATGGTGGATGGGGGAATCAATAGGGGCTCATCATGCGTATGAGAGGGTTCCCCAATCTCATAGGTAGAAGGGGAAATTCCCTTAGCGCCAAGTATACCCTGTGGGCCATGTGACGGTTCCTGATGTGGAGGGCATTTAGACTCATGTCTAGAGTCATTGGTGTTCTCTTGGGATGAAGTGGTCACTAACTGAGCAAGAAGAGTAGTGATCTATTCCAAGGTTTGTTGAGTCTTTGATTTTGAGATATCCATGTGCTCGATTGCTTCATCAAACTTGGACATCATTTAGCGATGGTTGGTGACCATATCATTGTGGCATTCCATATGACGCAGCTCATGTTGGCGGAGGGTGTGATTAAGAAGGGTATACGGGTCAGTTTCAGGCATTTCCTTCTGTATGTCACCATGGTAATCTTGCACTGAGCTTGGTTCCTCATTCATGGAGGTTTGGGAGTCTTAATATCCCTCTAGAGTTCCTCTTGGGCCTTGTTTTTGCCTTTTTGGCCAGCCATCTGGGTGTAGTCCACAAGACCTGTTGTCAGTAAAAGGGGCGTAACTCTTTGTAGGAAACTCTGATTGATGAAGTTTTGGGCTCAAGTCAGAGGGGATGATGGCCTCTTCGAGATGAGCTATTAATCTTTATGACAAAAAATGATCAAAATTTTCTGTAAGGGTTTACAGTGCCTGTCCTAGAGCGGTCTGCATCTTGTCCACAGTGACCCTAGTGCACAAAAATGGGCATAACTTTCACACCGTAGCTCCGATTGGGGATTTTTTTATTCAAATCGGAGGGGGAAAAGCCCTCTTTGAGGTGAGCTATAGGCATAACTTTCACACCGTAGCTCTGATTGGTGAGTTTTTTTATTCAAATCGGAGGGGAAAAAGACCTCTTTGAGGTGAGCTATAGGATTCACCCCCCAATTTAGGACAGAATTTTCTACAATGGGATCTTTGTGATAGTTCTACAGGACTGTGACAAAAAACATTGCCTTTTTCTTAGTAACATTGTCTTACATGGATAGAGCATAGTTCAAGGGGCCTGATCTGCCACATCAATAGCATCTTGAGCATAGTGAGAATAATCCTGAGCATCATTGCATACCTATCAACTCTGCCATTCATGCATAAGTACATTCACTGCCATGCATCTCCTTTGACTGCATATACTTGAAGTGTCATACATGGGTGCCATTAACATTGTGGGGTATCCAAGAGAGATCATTGGGGCAGGGGAGTGGAGCTCATGGAAGTACCTGCACTTGCAAACAAGTATTGGGCTCTAGATCATCGGGAGGTGGGCAAAGTTCCCCCCAGGCCAGGTTGTGCACCCCTTCAGGGTCTTAAGTGGTAAGGGAAGGTCACCTCTCTTTTGTCTTACCACCTCACCTAGCATCGGCCTTTACATGGCAGACATTTTTAATAGGCAATAAGCATGAGATGCATTGGAAAGAAAACATTGGGACTTTTCATGAGATGCAAGGAATAATAAAGATTGGGGTAGGGGTTACCTGGGCAGTCCAGTGACTCACTGGTTGCTACTTACCCAATTTACAATGGCTATTATTCACCCAAGATCATAAGACAAGGTAGGGGATTAATGTCAGCCATTATAATGAGTTTCAGGAAGAGGTATGATGCTTGTATGCAATCTTGAATCTCTCCAACAATGGATTAAGCTCAGCAAGTGGCTAAATTGAGAGATTAAGATCAAAATGGCATACCTCTTTAATGCTTGGGAAAACCGTTGAAGCACGAATCATTGTGATGCCCCTTGCTCCATTGATCAAGTCCGGTTGTTGGTTGGGCATCCGTGGAAGAGTGCTTCAGCATTTGAATGCTCCTGCTGATGAAGAAGGCCCCCATGTTTATGCTGAGCTTGAGCTTTAAGAATGGGAAGCTTCAAGTGAAGCTTTCATGGCTGCCCGCAAGGCTCCCATGCATGCTGAGCTCAATGTCTTCATCCAGGCAAGAGAAATCCTTCACGGGCTAAAGGGCTTTGTAGGGTGTGAGCTCTCAAGGTCATGGATGGCTTCAGCTTAAAGAATCCATGGATGCTCGAAACTGTTTCAAACAGTCCCAGCTGTTGTCCACCATGGGAGTTGATTCCCGGGTCAAAATAACAATGGGGAAAGGAAGGAGTATGCTAAGTCGGTGCCCAAGAATGCTGGGGAGGTGGCAAAGCAAGAGGAGGAGGAGGATAGTGGTACTCGAAGAGGCAGGCAACTCAGTGCAAAATGCGCCGCATTTTGCGGGCTACTGCCTGTTGTCCCTGATGGGCTGAGGGTAGTCACCAGGGTGTTTGCCACATGGGAAATGACCCTAGGAAGCTTGTGGGAGGGCTGAATGTTGAGGTTGAGGGCTGGTTGCAGCAAGAAGAATGGATTTGGGGGAAGTCCACCATGGAGCTTGAGGGAACAACTTGATAGGGAAGAGAGAGAAGTCTGGAATAAAAAGTAATTGTGGTTTTTTCCCTTATCTAAACTGTTGAACCTCCAACTTGCCCTGGGACTCCTAAAATTTTCATGAAAAGAAGTGATGAGCTAC
Source organism: Lygodium microphyllum (assembly GCF_053477565.2). Classification (NCBI taxonomy): domain Eukaryota; kingdom Viridiplantae; phylum Streptophyta; class Polypodiopsida; order Schizaeales; family Lygodiaceae; genus Lygodium; species Lygodium microphyllum. The sequence continues at coordinate 9,200,948 of NC_141150.1, read as the reverse complement.
TAGTTTAACCGTTTTACCTCCAAATATATCTGAGTCTCCAGCCATAGCTCCTGCTTGCTTCAAAAAGTTGAAGTTAACTGCAGTCCTTCTTGCTGTACATGTACCTCTAAAGCTGAGTAACTAGGGTTTTTGGGATTTGAAAAGGGAGAAAGGGGAAAGAGGAAAAGGACCAAAGCCTGAAGCTCTGATACCACTTGTAATGAAAGAAGCTCAGAGGAGAGAGAATGAGAGTTGAGGAGAGAGAAAGAGAACAAGAGAAGAAGGAAGAAGACTAGAAGAAGAGAGAGAAAGAGAGAAAAGAGGAGAGAAGGAAGGAGGAAGCAATGGAAGTTGGAGATGAAGGTGAAGAGTATGATCTTGATAATAACTCATTGCCCTAATCTAGGGCTCTTACACCTTAAATACCCCGGTCAGTGTGACGCAGTGTCTAAACCCTAGTCGGTGTGTATCCCGCTTGTTACATGCATATTATGTATTCCATATGAATTCTAATTTGCAAAGAAGTTAAGAATAATATTTGTGAATCTCAATAAATTTTGGAGATTTTAGAGAAAGAGATACTAATTTAAACTCCGTTTTAGTAGAAAAAATCACATGAGATTTTTATGTTTTCAACTGTATACAAAATTAAATTACGTGTTATGCTGATTTTTGACACACATTAATTATCAATGTTACTAATGAAAGTATAATAATATTTATTATAATTTATAAAAATTATAACTCATATTAATAATATATTATAATTATTAGCTTTCTTAATTATACATTATAATTAAAGGTATACTTATAATTATAGTACATTGAAGTTCGAAGATATTGATGTTGTCTATTTATCAAGGTCAAATTTTTTGAGATTGAGTTTACCTTGAATCTCTTGGAGGGAGGGCCAATATTCACTTTGAGACCCCAACACTCTCACTTTTTTATATGACTTTAAATCTATGCGACTATTGTGGTTGGGTAAGATAGGAATACTGAACCAGGACCATATGCAATCTTTTAAGAGCTAGTGCAAAGTCAAGTTAATGTTCTAAAAAAGTAGATCAAAGCTTTGTCCTTCACTGAGGTGTTCCACGACCTTTTAGCTAGAGAGGAGTTTGTAGTAATATTGCACTCAACTTTAGAATGGGCCATAACTAGCATTAAACAAGACACTAATAAAGGACTCATAGTAAAGATCTTTTACAGAGTTTTAGCAACCATCTAAAATACTACCATTAAGGGAAATTAAAAGGTATATTTGGTCATGGGTGTTTAGTCCTCGAATTGCATTGACACCTGGTAAAAGAGGAAACTCCTTGGCCAAAAAAGAAATCTATAGAATTTCGCATTGAAATGGGTCCACTTTGGAGGTAGAATAATGAATAATGACATTCAAGGAAGGCAATAGGAGGGCTAGTGCATCACCTCTTACAAAGCTGCATAGGAGTTAGCTAGAGCACATATTGGCAGGAACTTGAGCATGCACTATCCTTCAGTATGCAAGGTAATTGAGAAAGTGTTAGTGGCAAGGCTAGTAAATAAAAGAGATTCCATTCAATAATACTATGTGTATTTTTCACTTCTACATTTACTCTCTCTCTCTCTCTCTCTCTCATGATTAATGCTTTTATGTATGTGTGCCTTATGTGCTTTGAACCTCGATGCAAAGCACTAGAAGAACACTAGCCCAAACCACCGAAAGAATTTACGTGCCTAGTATTTATTAAAACAATGACTTGATAAAATTAATGAAAGTCCATTTGAGGGACTCTTTTGGGCAACATACCACTATTCGTACATATTTGTATACTATCCTTAGGAAATGACATAGAAGTGTCGTATTTCTTAGGCCATTTGTTCCCTATTATTGGGCTATATGGATCAGTGACATAGCATATACGGTTGTATTCATAGCAAATTACATTCCTAAAAATGGTATTTGAGATACTTGGGTTAGCATTTTTAGGTTTAGATGACTTAGGCAAATTAGAGGGCAGAGTAGAGGGATTAGAATTTGAAGTAGGGTGGCCTTCATTATTATAAAAATTTCTCATCCAAGGTTAGTGATTAGGATGATTCTTTCCAAATTGAAGGTTGAAAGCATGAAAGGAGTTAAAACGAGAGTTGTTGTTACCCATATTATTTTCCATGAAAGCTAAAAGTTCTCGCTCATTGATTGTTAGTTTGTTTCTTTTGGACATCAAATAGCCTCATCCAATGTGTTGGGTTTAAATATGTTGACTTCAGCATGGAAAAACAAAAGAAGGCCGAACATATAGATCATTCTAAAGGCCATTCAGCTACAAGTTTGATCATTTTCCATTGTAGCAAAGTGCTCTAGAATCTTTCAATATATTGAGGATCTCTCCCTCTCATTGTATAAAGATATCCCATTGTTATTGTAGGTGGAGCTTGAATTGGGTAGGAAGAAAATTAGTGAGAACCTTCTTACAAAATGCCTCCCACGTAAGAGGACAATCAGTGCTCTTGTGTGTGACATCCCACCATAAAGAAGGTTTGTTGATAAAATAATGTGAAGCATGTTTGATTTTATCATTTTCATTATAACTTTCATTATGATAATATGAGTTGAATTGACTTAGCCAAGAGAGAACCCTACAACCTTCTTTAATAGTATCATAAGTATTAGATTATTCTAGTTACATGGCCAATGAATCCATGTATTATTTCATGGTTGGTTTACGAAGCAGTGATGTGGAGTCTAAATTTGCAGTGTTGGGGGATGGTCCTTCATGAGAAATGGTGATTGCTTATAGCTTGGCGAAAAGATCCAACTAATAAAGACCCCTTGTAATTAAAGATACGCTTTGCTGATGGCAAGAAAATTTTTGTGTGTAGTTACTAAAATAAAGAGCAACTTCTTGACAAAATTAGGAGATGGAATAGGCAAAAAAGACAAAAAAAAAAGGTATTTTCTCAGGGAAGTTACTATATGTATATCCTCTAGATCATGTGCATTCAAGGCCTATTTATAAATATCCTTATCTGTGAATTTTTCCTAAATAAAACATAACCCTTTTCTACTCAATCTATAAATAACCCTTTTATATTAAACCCTTCTATATGTAAAAAATATATTAAAATGGTATATTAAAAATAAATTATTTTGAACCCACGTGATGCATGCATATATTCATGAGTAACTTACCCAAGGGTATTTTGAAGAAGTTTCATAATCCCTAGAGTAATTGAGTAGGAATTTCCTCTTGAGGACTGTAAGTCAATTGGATTTAGATAGATGAATGAAGTCTGCAAGTAACTTGGTGCAAGAGAGGATGGAGTTTATGAAGTAAAAGATAATTAAGCAAGGCTTATGTGCCTTGTTTTAAAAAAAGACTATTTATGGCAAAAGGATGTCATGGACTTGCTCGATGACAACCCAAAACAACCCCCCTCCCCCCCAACACAAAAGTCAAGAAGCTTTAAGCTTCTTAAAGCTTAAGCTAATATTGAGACAATAAAGCATAATTAAGCTCTCTGAATCTTCTTTGACTAGAGGAGCACTAGAATGATGGAACCATGGTAAGGAGATATGATCTTTTAATGTTGAATTGGACCGAGAAAGTTTTGGGCAGAGATAGGTGGGTTTGGGATTTTGGAGCCTTGGGAATCTAGCCGTGAAGTCAGTTTTGGTTGAGATAAATCGTAGATCCGGAGTGCTCTAATGAGCTCGCCCTCACACAAGAGGGTAGGCGATTGGAAGCCCCAAATGTAGGCTGGGCTTTGATACCGCTATTGCACAGATTGGATGCGAGACTTGCACGTAGCAAGTAGAAGAAGCTCTCCCTGACACTCTTTTACTCATAAAAATAAAAGCACGAGTCATAAAACTCAAAATAGACTTAAAGAAGAGTAAAGAAAAATTGAGCAATGAACTATTGGGGGCAATCTCCTCCCTACATGGTCTTCTCCATGTTGTATTTATAATATTAAAATGAATGTTGAGTCTTTGCCTAAATATAGGCCCTTTACAATCAATCTTTTTATAAAAGAATTTGAGTTTACTAAATAAATGGTTATCCATGTCCAAAGATACAACCCTCAACAAAGGAAGATAAACATCTTGATAATGTAATCCATGAATTCAATTATTTTAATGATTCATTTTTTGAAGCATGTATTGGATTTCATAAAGCTGAGAAGGAAGGTGACCATGGAGATGCATTTTTTTGCATATAATAGATCGAAAATCTCTTCCAAGAATGGCTCGAAAAAGAAAGACATGGATGAAATAATGATAGATTCTTATCACAACAACTAATGAGGAAATCGACACTATTGAGGATGATTATGGTGAACCCAAGGCTCAGGCTCATGAATATATGTGAGCATCACGTGGGTTCAAAATAAGGTATTTTTAAAATATCATTTTTTACCTTTTTTACATACAAAAGGGTGTAATATATAGGGATTATTTACAGACTTAATAGATAAGGGTTATGTTTTATTCAAGAAAAACTCTCAGATAAGGATATTTATAAATAGACCTTGAATGCATGTGATGTAGAGAATAGACATATAGTAATTTCCTCGAGACCCAAGGATAGTTTCATTACTACATTTTGTTACGAGGTAGATGTTCTACCTTTTGGGTCTGAATAACTTCTACTTGTTGCTAAAAGGTCTTATTATGGTTGATTGGAAAAGAGGGAAAGAGATAGGAGAAATAAGGATAGTTGCAAACCCTTACAATGATTAACATTAAATAAGATAAGGATGACCCGTCTTTGGCCTTGAATAGATTTGTGCAAACATCTAATGGATGCCAAGGTAATTAAAGAAAATATTTAGAGAATGGAAACAGAGCGTGAGGTAGCAACGATTGTTGTGAATGAAGCAATAAATAAAAAATTTGAGCTGCAAAAAGAGAAGTTAGAATTCCAATTTAGGGAGAGATGATATTTGGTAGAAATTTCACTTCTAGAGATGTAGTTAGAAGAGTAAGAATCTAAAAGAAAAAGTGATCTACAAATAAGAAATGGGACAAATTTCACCTATTTCTAGGAAACTCTTGGTTGAATGTGAGCAAATAAATAAAATTAGAAAGAAATACAAGTCTATGTCTACCTTTGGAATTGAATTGTGAGTTGAAAATCCTCCTATTTCTCCTTGGTTATATAATTTATTTAAGTGTTCTAGTGGCAATAAGCATAACACGTATCCTTATTCTAAGGGGCAACTAGTTGGATATCATAGAAGCCACTGTAAATCAGTCAAGGCTCGCTTGCAAAATATGTGTGAGCTCGTGTTACCCCATCCAAAGGAAAGAGTAATGGATTTTATTATCTATGGGGTGGGATTGAACCACAACTTAGATGGTTTGAACCTTTAGCACCCAGTAAATTTTTAGAGCTAAAACACGTCATACACTATTTATCTAGGATATTGGAATTCAAATGACCACGTGTTGGGAAAAGCACAATGGAATCCTATGCCGTTATCGTTAAATCCTACATGATGAATTTTCATGTGATCAGGAGAAAATTTCCAAATAATTAGTTCTATTAAAATCATGCTCACAGAAAGATCAATAGGGATTTGAAGCATACCTTGCACTACTTTGGAGAAAGCAAGGAAGATATACAAAAAAATAATACATGATGTATCAAATGTCTACAAGGCATGTATTTATAAATTTATTCATCTCCAAGCTAAAACATAGCCCAATTTTACAAATAAGCATGCTTTAGCTTTTGTGTTTGCTTTTGTCCAAATAAAGAATAAAGCAATTGGGTGGCCCAAGAGTCTGGTTGTGCCCAAATACAATGTCTAATAATTAAATATTTAAATTGTGTGCCCATGCGCATACAAAATAATAAATATTTGTCAGGTGCTTCAATAAATAAGCATGCCTAGATAAATATTAGTGCCACGCCTTTAATGATAAGATGCACGCCCATCAAAATTGATAATTTCTTTTAGGTAATTTGAATACACACTATCGCCCAATGCTTCCAAACGCCACCACCGCCTGCGCTACACATCAACTGAAGCATTCACAATTGTTAGAAAATAATAAAATTAAATCGAAAAAAGTGAATAACTAGCAATCTTTAGCTAAAAAATAAATAAATAGATTCGAACTCTGTCCTAACCTTAATTTAATACGCGTACACTCTAAACTCATAAACATCCATTAATTTAAATATGTATTTTGCAGAATCACCCGTTGTGGAGTCACCCACATGCACATTAAATTAATATGACTTTGAAAAGGACAGGCATCCCCATCAACTTCTCACACAAGGAATCGATCTTGTGTACGAGCCTCGAAAAATAAATATAGTTTTATAGTACCGCAAAACCTCACAGAATCCACTGTGGAATATGTCTTTTGGCATCATACCCCCGGGATGGGATAGCAATTGACCTCAATTGCTATTAAGTGGTTGGAACTTAGAAGAAGAGGAAGTGTATGGAGGGCGAAGAGGCGCTGTCGTCGCGAAGAGGAGCCATCGAATCCATCCTCGGGCCTTTGCAATGAGTGCATTGTTCCCTCTTGGTTTGTTTTTATTTTTTCTTTGTTTCTTTTGCTTGTTTTTGTTAAAAATGGTGTGTACTGAGAGAGAAAGAGAGGAAATGAGAGAGGGAGAGGAAGAGAGAAAAAGAAAGAAGGAACGAGAGAGAGAGGGAAAAAACATTAAACATAATAAAGAAAGAGAGAAAGAGAGAGAGAGGGAGGGAGGGAGGAGAATGAATGGATAAAAAACAAAGAGAGAGTAAGATGATGTTCTTTAATTTTTTCTTTTCTTGTTTATAGTAGTAGCAGTAGCAGTAGCAGTAGCAGTAGCAGTAGTAGTAGCAGTAGCAGTAGCAGTAGCAGTAGCAGTAGCAGTAGCAGTAGCAGTAGCAGTAGCAGTAGCAGTAGCAGTAGCAGTAGCAGTAGCAGTAGCAGTAGCAGTAGCAGTAGCAGTAGCAGTAGCAGTAGCAGTAGCAGTAGCAGTAGCAGTAGCAGTAGCAGTAGCAGTAGCAGTAGCAGTAGTAGTAGTAGTAGTAGTAGTAGAGAGAGAGAGAGAGAGATGTTTTGAGGGAAGGAGAGGGAGAGAGAAAAATAAAGAAAGAATGAGAGAGAGGGGGAATAAACATACAACATAATAAAGAAAGAGAGATGGAGGGCGTGTTGAGAGAGAGAGAGAGTACGAGAGAGATACACAAGATATGCTCCCAAAGAATGATTCATATTGATGTAGAGTTAGTATATATAGGTGAGACCCAAGTTAAGTGAGAGATGATATATATAGTTGTAACATCCCCACTCAAACAAAGGTATCTGGCTGCGAGTGAAAAAACCCTTGGGAAGAACAAGGAAAAGACCCGAGCCCCTACACATACCTACGATACAAAAATGATTTACTATAAAGTTTTCTTGAATACAATGATACATGCCTCAATCAGTGAGATAAGAACTTGGAATAATACCAAATGCATGTCTTAATGAACTAAAGCGAGCTTCACTAAGAGCTTTTGTGAAGATGTCTGCAACCATTTGATCACTGGGACAATTCTCCACCATAATGGAACCTTTCTTGACTTCATGTCGAACATAATGATAATGAGTAGCAATATGCTTTGATTTACTATGTTGTATATAGTCTTTGGTAAGACTAATAGCACTTTGGTTATCTCATCGAAGAGGTGTACTAGATGATTAAGGATGCCCCAAATCTGCAAGTAGTTGTCGAAGCCAAACTAGCTCGCGAGCTGCTAATGATGCAGCAACATATTCGGCCTCAGTTGTAGAAACCGCAACACATCGTTGTTTCTTGCTGGACCAAGAAACCAAACATCCATTTACAAAGAAACAATTCCCACTTGTAGATCACATGGATAAGTGTGAACTTGCCCAATCAGCATCTGTATATCCAATAAGGTCAAGAGAAGTTGAAGAAGATAAAGAAAAATCCTCTCGATGACGATAAATAAGACCAAATTCCTTAGTACCCTTGAGGTACTTAAGAATACATTTTGCAGCACTCCAATGAATAGTGGAAGGGGAAGAAAGATACTGTCCCAAAAAATTAGCTGCAAATAAAATATCTGGTCTTGTGTTTAAACCAATAAATTGAAGACAACCAACAAGATTAGCAAAAGGTTTATGAATGGCTGATTCTTCATTGCGTGTTGTAGATGTACCCTTGGTAGAGCTTGAAAGAATGGGAGTGTTGGCAGAGTGTGTATTTGTCAACCCAAACTTCTTAACAATATCATTAATAAACTTTGTCTAGCGAAGAAGAATAATGCCTTGTTGTCGGTGTCGTTGAACTTGAATACCCAAACAAGAATGCATCTCACCAAGATTCACCATTTCAAATGCAGTCGATAAAAGCTTCTTCATAGCATCCAAGAAAGCAATATTATTTGACACAAGAATAGTATCATCAACATATAAAGCAAGAATAATAAAATATTTTTCCTCCCTTTTGATGTAAAGATTTGGGTCAGAAAAACATGCAACAAAACCTTTAGATGTGAGGAACTGATCAATGTTAATATACCAAGCACGAGAGGCTTGCTTCAATCCATATAATGCACGATGAAGTTGGCATACAAGATGCTCCTTTCCTACAATCATAAAACTGTAAAATATACACGGCGCAACGAACAGAATCTGAGAAAGAGATAGAGAGTACACAACAGATAAGAGGAGAATCAGTAAATTCTTTAACTCCAAACAACTGATACAAAGATGGCTCTGTCCACCCGTGCGCTTCCACTGTGTGAAGCTTAGATGGCGATCTAGACAGAAGATAGGTGAAGAGCTTAAGGCTAGCTGCAACAACAATTCTGACTGGGTGAAAGATGAGTGAGTGATGGATGCGAAGGGGTTTAGCTTTTATAGCCTGCGAAGGTCGTTAGGTCGGCCTGCTGACACCGACCTACCATATGAGCCTCCACAAGTCGGCCAGGGAATATTCCAGGGAATATTCCCTTGGACCCTCCAGCCAGGGGCCGCTTCTGCGGCCCTCGGACCCCACAATAGGGGCCCCTTTTAACTCCCTTACCATGCAACTCAATGCAATGTGCCTCGAGTTGCTACCAGCTTAACCACTCTGTCTAACCCAAAGATTAGACCCACAACAGTCACCTTTTTGCCATTCGGTCACATAGACCTCATCTGATATACAAGTCAGGACTCAACCAATGTCCGGGCTCACATTTGGCTTCTCCTCATAATGGGGGCCTTACAACTTTGAGCACCATGGATCATTGGTAGCACCTAATGAGGGTGGGGCATTGATCATATCTAACACCCCCCCTCAATGTCCACCCATAGGTGAACTATCTTCTCGGCCCAATGCCGAGTCTCTGAAGATGAACTTGAAGCAGATCCTTCGTAAGTGCTTTGGTGAAGATATCTACTCCATTCTCCTTTGTTGGACAGTAGACCGGTTCCACTATCCCATCCTCCATCAAATCATGCACATAGTGATACTAGATCTCTATATGTTTGGTGCGTGTATGAAACACTGGATTTTTTGCAATGGCGATGCAACTCTGATTGTCACATCTCAGCACAGTTGGTTCTTCATCCTGCACTCCCATATGCCATAGAATCCTTCTCAACCATACGGCCTCACATGCAGCAAAACAAGCTGCCTTGTACTCTGCTTCAGTAGAAGACAATGCCACTGTTGGTTGCTTCTTACTAATCCAAGAGAAAATTCTTGAACCCAAAGAGAAACAATAACCAGAAACTGACTTCTTGGAATCAATGTCTCCTGCCCAATCTGAGTCACAGTTCCCCACAAGAGAAGTTTCGAAACTGTATGTGATACCATAGTCAAGAGTTTTCTTCAAGTATCTGAGCATCCGCATCCCAGCCTTCCAATGACTCTCATGAGGTTTGTTTGAGAACCTGCTCAAAACACCAACAACAAAACTGATATCTAGTCTGGTGTTACACAAGTAGATCAGATTGCTGACCAACCTCCTATACCTCCCAATGTCTGCTAATGTTGATGTATCCTCGACGGATAACTTTGCATTCACCTCCATAGGTGTAGCTATCTCCTTGCACTCGGTCATGCCAAATGCCTTCAAGATCTCCCATGCATACTTCTTCTGAGAGATGAAGATCTTTCATGGCTCTTGCCAGACTTCAATCCCCAAACAATAGTGCAGCAAGCCTAAGTCTGTCATTTCAAACTCAGAGCTCAAAGCCTTTCGAGTTTGGTTGATCATATCTTCATAGTCACCTGTAATAAGAAGGTCGTCCACATATAGGACAATCACTACAGACTTTTTACCATCCCTGTAAACATACAAGTTAGCATCTGAGGCATATCTTTTGAAGTTTAGGTTTAAAAAGAACCTATCTATCCGTTGGTACCATGCTCTGGGGGCTTGTTTCAGCCCATACAATGCCTTCGTCAGTTTACACACTTTGTTCTCAGAATGGGGGGCCTCAAACCCTGGTGGCTAAGCCACGTACATCTCCTCCTTGAGGTCACCATTTAAGAACGCTGACTTAACATCCATTTGGTACACTGGCCACTTCTTATGGGCAGCCACTGCAAGTACCGTGCGAATAGTGGTCATTCTGGCAGTTGGGGCAAATGACTCTTGAAAATCAAACCCTTCAACTTGTGAAAATCCTTGGGCAACCAGTCTAGCTTTGTACTTTTCTAAGGTACCATCAGCCTTGTACTTTACCTTCCAGATCCACTTGGTGCCAATAACCTTCCGCTTTGCTGGTCGATCCACTAGCTCCCAAGTGTCATTCTTCATTATGCTGTCATACTCCACCTGCATAGCAGCCTTCCATGATGGATCTGCAAGTGCTGCTTCTAAGTCAGTTGGCTCCTTTACTTCTCTCATAATCTCAACCATCAAGGCCATATTGACTATGTGAGCAGAAGCCCTCCTTTGCTCCTCTATTCTCTGAGACCTCCTTGGTCCGTCTGCCTTCTCCTCAACAGATGCAGGCATAGGATTATTGTGGTCATAGAGCTGCTTCACCCAGCGCGGAAATGGCTTTTTCGATGGGGTGATGTCAGGTTGGTGAACTTTTTCCTCATCATCTGAAGATGATGCTTCCTCCTCCTTAAGGATAGGGATAGCTCTCGGGACAGGTTCATAGTGGACTACTTCTTCGCTTGATGATAAAGTGGAAGAACTTGCCTTCTCCTCCTCCACTGTATGCGGCTCCTCCTTGAACACCACATCACGGCTCGCAATGATCTTCTTTGCCTCTTGGTCATATAACTTGTAAGCCTTCTGCTCATCATTTCTGCTTTTTGGTTGTAACTTGTTTCTCTTCTCATCTGGAACATGTGCATAACATTCACATCCAAAAATTCTTAAATGTGAAACAGATGGTTTCTTACCAGTGTAAACCTCATGAGGTGTTTTTCCCTTGAGAGCCTTTGTATAGCTCCAATTTAGAATGTAGACTGCAGTATTAACAGCTTCAGCCCAAAAATGGTTAGGCAATCCCTTGCCCTTTAGCATGCATCTTGCCATCTCCACAATGGTGCGATTCCTGCGTTCCACAACACCGTTCTGCTGAGGTGTGTGAGGCGTCATCAATTGACGCTTGATCCCTTTGCTCTTGCAAAAGCCTTCAAACTCCTTTGAGTTGAACTCACCACCACCATCTGTTTTAAATTTCTTCACACTTTTCCCTGTTTCATTCTCAACAAGTATTAGCCATTCTTTAAACTTACCAAAAGCTTGAGCCTTATCATGAAGGAAGTACACCCACATCTTCCTACTGTAGTCGTCAACAATCAACATAAAATAAGAAGATCCCCCCAAGGCCTGTGTAGGCATCTTACCACACAAGTCAGCATGCACCAACTCTAGAGGAGCCTGTGCTCTATTCTTGCTTTCTTGTGGAAATGCCTTTCTTTGTTGCTTGCCCATCATACAAGCTTCACATGGTTCCTTCAATTCAGTTATTGTAGGTAGGTGAGCAACCATACCTTGCTTTTGCATCTCCTTCAATACTACAAATCCGATGTGTCCAAACCTTTCATGCCAAAGCTTACTTGTGCCCACTCCAGCGGTGGCTGTAAGAGCACTTAGCTCATACAGGTTGTTCCTTCTTTCTCCTTTGCCAACAATTGTGCCAGCACTATCAATAATTTCTGCACCTGTCTTCTTGAACCTCACTTCATGACCAAGATCAGTGATTTCGGGAACATACAACACATTTGAAAGCTTTTTGACTTCACCATTTGCAGCAACAAAAGAAATAGTACATGTGCCCGCAGCAGGGCATTTAGCATCATTTCCAACCGTCACAGTGATGGATTCTTGTAGAGGCTGCATAGAACTATATAGACCTTTCTTGTTGGTCATGTGACGGGAGGCCCCACTATCCAACACCCAAGATTCAGTGGTAGATTCTTCTTGCGCCGAGGAGCACACTTCCTCAATGGTCGCCATGAATAATTCCAACTCTGCTTCAGCCGTATTGGCTGTCTCTTTCCCTTTACTTTTAAGGGTACCATTCTTTTCATTTGCCTTCTTGACACGACAATCTGCAATTGCATGTCCTTTCTTCTTACAGTAGAAGCACTCTCCTTGAAACTTCTTCTTGCCGCCCTTCTTCTTTTTGTCACCATCATTTTTGGTGGAGGAAACACCTTTGCCTTTTGCATTGGCAGAGAATGCAGCATCTCCATTGTTGCTTCCTTCTCGGGCTTTCAGCCTCAACTCCTCCTCCATTAATAATGCACAAAACTCCTCAAAAGTCAAAGCTTGAGGTCTCCAGAAGCTCATAAGAATCAAGGATAGTTGTAATTTTGAACTTCCACAAGGTGTAGTTTGTACCATCTAACTTGCCTTCCCTGAAGGTTGGTGGACGAATCCTTAGTGTTTGAATAGCCGGTACAGCAGCACCACCTCCTGCACCGCTTCCTGATGCGCCAGAACTGCTTCCCGGAGTCGACATCGTTTCTCTTTGCTGTTGAAGCCTTTGCCTCTTGCATGCTCTCCGATCTCTAGAGCCCCCTGGGCTCTGATACCATGTAAAATATACACGGCGCAGCGAACAGAATCTGAGAAAGAGATAGAGAGTACACAACAGATAAGAGGAGAATCAGTAAATTCTTTAACTCCAAACAACTGATACAAAGATGGCTCTGTCCACCCGTGCGCTTCCACTGTGTGAAGCTTAGATGGCGATCTAGACAGAAGATAGGTGAAGAGCTTAAGGCTAGCTGGAACAACAACTCTGACTAGGTGAAAGATGAGTGAGTGATGGCTGCGAAGGGGTTTAGCTTTTATAGCCTGCGAAGGTCGTTAGGTCGGCCTGCTGACACTGACCTACCATATGAGCCTCCACTAGTCGGCCAGGGAATATTCCAGGGAATATTCCCTTGGACCCTCCAGCCAGGGGCCGCTTCCGCGGCCCTCGGACCCCACAATAGGGGCCCCTTTTAACTCCCTTACCACGCAACTCAATGCAATGTGCCTCGAGTTGCTACCAGCTTAACCACTCCGTCTAACCCAAAGATTAGACCCACAACAGTCACCTTTTTGCCATCCGGTCACATAGACCTCATCTGATATACAAGTCAGGACTCAACCAATGTCCGGGCTCACATTTGGCTTCTCCTCATAATGGGGGCCTTACAACTTTGAGCACCATGGATCATTGGTAGCACCTAATGAGGGTGGGGCATTGATCATATCTAACGAAAACCTTCAGGTTGCTCCATATAGATTTCTTCTTCAAGATCTCCATTGAGAAAAGCCGTTTTAACATCCATTTGGTGAATTTCTAGATCAAATAGTGTTGCAAAAGCCAAAATCATACGAACAGTTGTGGAGCGCACAACGGGAGAAAATGTTTCTTGATAATCTACTCCTGCAATCTGTGAGTAACCTTTTGCAACAAGTTGTTCTTTGAACTTATCAAACGAGCCATCAGCTTTGGTCTTGGTTTTATAAACCCATTTACATTTGATAGGAACACAATTTGGGGGGAGTTCAGTAAGAATCCATGTACCTTTGGAGATTAAAGAATCATACTTAGCTTGCATAGCTTCTTGCCATTGATCCCTTTGAGACAAATTGATAGCTTCCATATAAGATATTGGATCCTCTTGGACAGACATAGCATCATCAAAGACATTATATTCAATAGAATAGAATCCATGCTCTATCTCAATAGGAAGATCGACATAGATCTCCAAATTTTCATCAATCTTCTTTGGAGGTGAAGGAGGTTTATGATCATCAGAATTAGTAGAATCACAAAGCAAGTAAGGAAATGCACTAAGCAAAGACTGTGTATCATCTGAAACATCTGACGACCATGTGCCACCCATAGTCTTCTCATCAAATATAGCATCACAACTAATGATAACCTTTTGAGTAGAAGGATCATAAAATTTGTAACCTTTGGAATGATCTAAATAACCAAGAAAAATAACCTTCAAACCTGAAGGATCCAACAGTGTCCTTGGGCACATGAATATAAGCAATGTAGCCAAATGTGCGAAAGTGAGATAATGAAGGTGTATTCCCTGTCTAGATTGTTATAGGAATTTTACCAGCAGGTGCAGTAGTTGGAAGATGATTTTGAATAAAAACGACTGTTAGAAGTGCTTCAGTCCAAAACTTTCGAGACAATCCAGAGTGTATAAGCATGCAACGTATAGCATTAAGAATAGTGCGATTTTTGTGCTCAGCAACACCATTTTGCTGAGGAGAATAAGAAACCGTAAACTCATGATCAATACCTTGATCCTTACAAAAGTCATCAAATAGATTGGATACATATTCACCGCCATTGTCACTGCGAAGCGTCTTTATAGAAAATCCAATTTGAAGCTCCACACTTATCTTGTATTGTTTAAATATAGATAAAGACTCAGACTTATGTCGAAGAAGATAGACATGTGTGTACCGTGAGAAATCATCAATGAAAGTTATAAAATATCAATATTGAGACTTTGAGGCAGGAAAATGATCACAAATATCGGTATGAACCAAATCCAAGAGAGCACAAGAATGTGATGAAATAGAAGTGTGGAAAGGCGAACGATGTTGTTTTCCAAGTGCACAGTACTCACATATTCCCATACGTGGATGAGATTTAAGATCCATACCTTGCACAAGACCATGACGATGAAGATCAAGAATTTTGGCAAAATCAAAGTGTGCAAATCATTGATGCCATAATTTGCAATTTGCATCTCCAGGGGCAGTAACAACATTTGCAACTGTATCATTCAATGATAGCTCAAATAGATTACCATGTCGAGAAGCCACTGCTATAGTATGCCCGTATTTCTCTATACGACATTGATTATGATCAAAGCCAACAAACAAACCAAGATCAACTAGATGAGCAATAGAAAGAAGATTTCTTTGCAAATCTGGAACATGAAGAACTCCTCTTAATATTCTGGTGGATGAAACAGTCCCCAGATATAAATCACCCACTCCTTTGACTTGACAAGTCGTATCATCCGCAAGATAAACAAACTTCTTGATAGGAAGAGAATGATAATTGTGAAGCCACTGCGATTGGTATGTCATGTTTCCAGTGGCACCTGAATCAACGATGAATAGAGAACCATCATGAACATGAAGTACCTTTTCTGGAGAGATATCATGATGGATGAAATTGAGCTCCTGATGAATATGATCATCATCAGTTGTAGTTTGTTGAACAATATAAGCTCGAGAACGTTCTTCATCATATCTGCGTTTATAACAACAATGAGATGGATGATTTGTATGCGCACAATAATCACAAGGAGGAAAACTTTTGGACGAGTGAGGTTGCTTTGTAGTAACTCCATGCTCCTCATCGTATTGACATGCCCAGCAATTAGAAGCCACATGGCCTTTCTTATCATAATAAGAACAATGTTTGTTAGGATAAGCAAGACGAGAAGATTTACTACCTTGATTAGGGCGTCCACCCTGCTGAAAATGTGAACCGGGACGCTTGCAAGCAACAAAAGCAACATAAAAATCCCTTTGTTCGCGAGTGACCAAAACAACATCAGATTTTTCCAAATGATGCTCATGACGTTGAGAATATTCAATAAGAGATATACATGCTTTGTCAAAGTGGATATCATCCTTGTTAGACAAAATAGTGATGATATTGTCATATAAAGGATCTTTGATGGTATGAAGAAGTTGAGTAACAATTTGATTTTTAGCAACAGGAGCGCTGACAGCACCAAGCTGATTGATAATGTATTTAAAAGCCTCGATATGAGAGTGCATAGAAGTACCAACCTTATATTGAAGATTCTTCAAACAAGTTTGGAGATATAAAATTTTGGTGACCGATTTCTTCTCAAATGTTGAGATAAGATACTCCCAAATAGCATGAGAGGTTTCCAGATGAAAGACATCCAACATAAGTGAGTCAGGAAGTGCAGAAAATATATAACGACGAGCCGCTTTGTCACGACGAATCCAATCAGTATGATCAATTTTCCATTGTTCAAATAATGGACCATCAGTAATCACAAAATTGTTATTCATCACATCAATAGGTTGAACTGGGCAAGACAGGTCACCCAAAACAATATCAAATAATTCGTCACCTTCAAGAATTAGCATCATCTTTGCTTTCCACCCAGGAAAGCCTTGTCCTTGGAAGAAGGGAACCGAACGTTGGCCAGACGGATATCCGTTAACAATTACGCAATTGGCCATGCTTGTATGTCGAGAGAAAACAAATAAGATGAGATCGCAGAATCTGCAAACCATGATCATGACGAGCGTGGTTGAGACGCATGACAATCAAAATAGGGATATGCACGTAAGAACGACGAAAAGTATTGAGTGACTAAAAAGAAAGCCCAAAATAGAGAGGCATAACGTGCAAGACGAGATGACGCATATAAGAAAAATACTATTTCGGTCGAGCAAAGAACGTGAACGATAATAAAACATCGCTAAAATTAGCAAGATGTTTGCTTGCCGTAATCAACATCATTAACAAAGACGAGCAATTAACAAACTGTAATTAGAATTACAGTTTTAAATAAAGAATCGCAGATTCGAGCAGAATTGCTGTCTTAAATCCTGAACTGTCATAACTTTTGATCCAAAACTCCGATTGACAAGCGGTTTTGATAGGATTCGAGACCAAGACAAAATTAACTAATACTTCTAATTTGAACAAGTTCATGTATCAAATCATCACTTGTGCAAATAATTCAATCAAGTATAAACAATGAAACAACTTATCTTCCTTGTTGTTGCTATGCATCCATAGCTCTGATACCATGTTGAGAGAGAGAGAGAGTACGAGAGAGATACACAAGACATGCTCCCAAAGAATGATTCGTATTGATGTAGAGTTAGTATATATAGGTGAGACCCAAGTTAAGTGAGAGATTATATATATAGTTGTAATAGGGAGAGAAGAGAATGAATGGATAAAAAACAAAGAGAGGGTAAGATCTTGTTCTTTAACTTCTTCTTTTCTTGTTTGTAGTAGTAGTAATAGTAGTAGTAGTAGTGGTGGTGGCGAGGTCCAGTGAGGTTTGGTGCAATACCATGAGATGGGAAACACTTCGGCATACGTAAATTTATGGGTGGGTGGAGACTGTACATACGTTAATTTTGTTGAGTTACAAGAGAAGAAATCCCCTCTCAAACGATTTAAGAAAGAAAAAAAGAATAATAACAAAAACAAATTATTTGTTGTAACATAGACCAAATGGAAAACGATAAAGGTCGTGATGTTTAAGATCGTGAAACGTATCTTAATTAGTGTGTCCCATGTCCTTGCTATCAATGTAAGCTGGCAACTAGACGAAAACGTTGATTGTCTATAGAATACGTACGACGCTTTGACGATTTTCAATTAGAGGTGATTGATCACACGATCTCAAATTTTGAGCAAACGGTAAGAAAAGTGTATATCAATCATGCATTGCATTTGCAAACTAATTGAATATCATATACAAAAACGTTGGGTGTGGCCAGCAAATTTGTTACAGAGAGGGTGACTCAGGTGGTTGTTGTGGAGACACTGACGTAGTATCTCCGTCTCATTGTTTTGCTAGAGTTGTGTCACTTATGGGATTTTTCACACCTGTGCGGACGTCTATTCCAGTTACTCTATCTTTTTCTTAGCCATCCACAGGTGGCACCCCTATGGGTGCTACTTTGAGAGATACTACCCGCGTAGGTATACCAGATGTACAGGGGTCTCTTGGATATGCCCAAGAGCATGGTCGAAGGAAACATCGTAGGCATACCCCAAAGGGGTATGGATACCTTATAGATGATAGAACTGGAGCCATCATCATGAATGATGAGGGGAGAAGGGTGATGGCTCGTATGAGAGAGTTGTGCCAACAAGTTTTTCAGCACGTCTTGGATCATTAGAAGAACATATTGGAGGGGAGCAAGGACTATATAGTAGCATTCTTGCATGAGGAATTTCCGATACCCACCACATCAGATAGGTTTTCCATAGGTTGGATGATGGAGTGCATATATACGTACATGTCAAATAAACGATCGGATGCACGCAAGGCACTTAAGAGTGGGGCCTCAAAGCCCAAGTGGCTAGATGCGGATGACTGGTGCCGACTCATGGAGGAGGCTACAGATTCTCTAGGACGTTGAAGACAGCAGCACGAGGCAGCAAGGGCACAAGTGGAGGCAGGACTAGTCCATCATCTTGGGAGTGGGGGCCACAGGACTTATCTGAAGGACTTTGTATGTTTTTCTTTTGTTCTGCTCGCTTTTTCTTTTGCAATATCCCTTGTATTGACAATCATGTTTCTAACAGTTGTATTTTGTTTTCTTTGTAGCACTCCATTACAAACTGCGATCCCACCAGCCTAGAGACTCAATAGGTAGAGAGACACAGTCTCACTGCATTGATCGACTAATTGTATGGATGCGGCGACCTTGTAAGTCACTCATCTTTCTTGTCCATAGTTATTAATTTTAATTAAAATGCATTATTGTATGGTGGGCTGATGTGTAGTTGTTTCTTTTTTTTGCAGATTCTGTTCGATGCTTCTTTGCAGCGGGACGAGCTTTCATATGGCAAGGATCTATAGATCGCCCTTGGATCCGTGGAGCACACATGCTCTTCTTTTTTGGTAATGAGATTTATGTAGGCATTTTCTATGCACTATGTTATTATTATCCTTTGTATCTTGCCATGATTGTCTAGTCGCTTTCATTACACGATCTTGTATTTATTTTATGTATTAGTGTTAACCCCAACACGAAGAAAGCAAAAGGAAGTGGAAAAGACGCAGGGCAAAGGCGGAAAAAAGGTAGCCCGACTGAAGAAAGAAAAGGAGAAAAGGCCAAAAGCACAAGGGCAACCTTAAAAGTCCAAGGCAAAGGCAAAAGGGGAAAGGCACATTTTAAAATAAAAAGGCGCACCCTGAAATCTTGTAAAAGAGCACCGGGCTCTCACCCGTGCAATTTGTAAATATAGACGGGTGGTGGAAAGGAAGCTAGGAAGATAGAAGGACAATGGGAAAAAGGGCCTAGGCTATGGCCGGCCATGTAAAAAGGGGAAAAGGGGATGACCGCCCAAAAGGGATTTAGGGTTTTGTATATAAAGTTGAAAAGTGAATGAAAAGCTCATTCTTGTGTGTGGCCACAAGTAGCTCTCCTCTTTTTCTTCTTCTTCTTGTTCTTGCTTACTTGAGCTTGTGCTTGAGAGAGGGAGTGTGAGTGTGTGAGGGAGTGAGTGTGTGAGGGTGAGGGACCGAGGAGGAGAAGCTCTCCATCTTCTCCTCTCTTCTTCTCTTCTCTTCTCTTCTCTTGTCTTGCTCGCGGCAATGGAGCTTGGAGCTTGGAGCGGGAGGATCCAGCTTGCTTAAAGCTTGCACTTGGATCGTGGAGCTACCGGAGTGTACGGGAGAGGAGGTAACTCGAACGGCACGGAGGTAAGCTCACTACACCGTAGATATGGATGGTGCGTTGGCTATGTGAGAGGTAGCCATTAGTGCTCGGCTTGGAACGCTTGAATCAATAAGCGGTCCGTGGGTCTTGGCGGTTGAGTGAAAGCTCCCACATTTTGGTTCCGTTGCCGGGACCGACGAATTCAAGCCTTGAGCGCTTGCGCGCTTCGAATTGAGCATCAAAGTAAGGGTTTCCCTGAACTGGTGCTTGAGATAGGTAGGAAGCGAGGGGGTTGAAGATGGTATTCGATCTCCTTGGCAAGTAGGTTTTTTGCTTTCTGAGATTTATGTTGTGGAATGGAGTAGTATAGCTATTTATTTGGTGATTTGGATGCATTTAGGGTAGGAAAAAACAAAGAAAAAGAAGAAAAAAACAGGCAAACAGTAGGGTTTTCTGTTGCTGTATAACAGGCTAAAACAAGGAAACAGGGGACCAGTTTCAAGTTCTGGGTGAGACAGGGACAGGGAACTAGCTGTGAGGTTCTGGAGTGCTGGGAAAGGACCTTAAGAGGCCTGGGAGGCTAGGACATACCTCAGTTCCTTGGTTTGCCTTGTGTGTGTGAGAGAGAGAGAGAGAGAGAACTTCTGGTTCACAGGACGAGGAAGCGCTGCCCCGATTCCTAGGCATCGGTGATTCGTGCTGCTTCAGGTGAGTCTGGTGTTTTCCAACAAGTGCTCTTATTAGATCTAGAAAGTCTGTGGTGATTTCGTGCACCAGACAGTGAGGACAGGACAAACGCGCGGGAATCGCGCCCGCTGCCGACGCACTCGGACCAACTCGCAGTGGTCCGATTCCCAGAATCGGACCACCCGAGTTCGGGAGTCGGACCGTCCGATTCCCAGAATCGGACCAGCCTGATCGGACGTGCCACGTGGCACTCGGACCAACCCGTCCGATTTTGAGAATCGGACGCTCGGACCAATCCGTCCGACTCGGACACTCAAACGAGTCCATAATCGGACCAGCTCAGAATCGGACCAGCCAGAATCGGACCGCCCTAGCCGATCCGATTCCCAGAATCGGACCACTTTTTGATCCGAGTCCCAGAATCGGACGTGACCAAAATTGGACCACTGGGCCGATCGGACCAACCCAAAATCGGACGTCCGATTCTGATAATCGAACTCCTGAAAATCGGACATCTGAGAATCGGACAGAAAATCGGACGTCCGATTCTGATAATCGAACTCCTGAAAATCGGACATCTGAGAATCGGACAGAAAACAGTCAAAATCGGACCTCCGAGTAGGTTGGAGAGAAAACGTGCACCGTGACAGGTCTTCCAAATTGGACCCTAGCGTAGCAATGGCTCTACATGAGCATGGAGTCCCACTTGCAATAGAGCAACCAAAAGCCCGTACCCGAATAGAGACAAATAGAGACCCTATAACATCAATGGGCCAATCTAGCCATCAAGGGAAAAAAGGCCACACCACGAGAACACAAAGACATTGTGTTCATACCATGCCTAGTCAGAGAAAAATGCAACATCAGCAAGCTACAAATGCCAAGATGACTAGACATGACACTCTTGACGAGAGATGTACCTTGAATAGCACTACACTGACGATCCAAGACAGCGGTGGAGAATCCACATCTGGTCGTGCAGTCGAGAACTCAAGGGCATCTGTCAGAAGGCTTAAATTTACAAGCCAGGACCCGGAAGATGAAGACATAGTACCACCTGCTTATCTTAGGGTCAAACTCACCTCGAAAAGAGAGCATACTATAGATGCTCTAATTGATGAGGGAGCAGATTTTAACATCTTGACCTATGGATCATGGACCATACTAGGCCAACCAGAGCTCACACCGACTAGTGCAACTCTTAGCCCTTATGGGGGACACCCACAAGCACTCATAGGGAAGTGCAAAATCCTTGTGACAATTGAAACAGAAAGCTTGCCTATCCTATTTCATGTTCCTCCAAATAGTGATAGCTACGGGAAAGAAACTCTCCTAGGAAGACCCTTCAAAAGGGCGACCAAGTGTGAGGCTGACTATGTAGCACAGAGGATACACCTGACACTACCGGGTGTGAGGATAGTCACAACCTTTAGCAAGGGTGACCTCATCGAACCTCAAGGGAAAGGCAAGGAAGGTGATGACATAACAGTCAAGCCTACAAATGAGGGCAAGGACTTGTTGGAAGAGTTGATACAAGCACAGGTCGAACAACGAGAACCAGTGAGTGAGGCCATGCCGGAAACAAGAAGGTCAAGAGACAAGGCCAAGGACATGGTTTGGACTCACAAATATCGGAGAAGACCACGAAAGAAGCCCAAGCCTTATAGATGGAGGCGTCGATGGAGAGCCAACACAATGCCACGATGGATATCCAAGGCGTTGCTTCGGGCTCAAGGGTATTATGCAGGCAACCGGTGGATTTGGGTGCCAAAACCCCTTGCCAAACCTCCCTGGTCGACTGAAGGCCAGAGTGCATCAAAAGCAACGAAGCACAGGAGCAAATCTAAGAGAAACTCTAGGTCTCGAGGTAAGAAACGGGACATGAGTGTTCAAAAGAAAGAGCCTCAACCTAGCATGCTTAATAAGCAGATGTCATATGTAACCATTGAGCGTGCACAAAAGCCATTAGTGCCCAATGAGCCTTTGATTCCCCAAGGGGAGAACAAGCATCATGGGCACAACATTGCTCAAGGCAAGGCTGATTGCTCAACAAAGCAAATGGCACAATCGTCTAGTAACCTCGAGCAGATCATTCAGCGAGTGCCAAGTCCACCCAAGAGTCCTAGATCTCTTACGCCCTCTTCTCCCAAACAGACACAGGAAGCACCACGGCAGTTGTCAAGGGCGACTGCTCAATTCCAATCTCCATCTCCATCTAAGCTTCCAAATGTCCAAGAGGTGGGACATAACACCATCTGTAGCTCTCGACCCAAGGATATGCCTGAGCCACCTAATGCAACTAGATCAGCTCATGTTCGATCTACACAAATGAGTGCTCAAAGGCCAACAAAAGACACAACCACTTCTGATCGCCCTAGGGACTTGACACCACAATCCACCAAGGATAGCCAACCCATTGAACTAGTTGCTACTACTTCCAATCCGAGATCACAGCAGTCACAGCCCTTGGCCGTGACAATACCCTATGTGGAACGTGTCCTTAGTAGTTTACCTGTGGAGGAGGTGTCGCAACCAAATCCCTCAACAGCTCTAGCACTTTCAAAGTGCCTAAAGCCTAGGTTGGAGGAGTTAAACGCAAGGGAGTTGGCTGAAGGGATAGACTCTCTGAAAAGGGAGGCAGTTGTGCCCTCACAACTGGGCAAGGCTATTCAGCAAACCACGGCTATGTCCCATAAGGACACACTAGAGAAGGGAAATGCTAAGGCTCAACCAAGCACATCAGTGGTCAACCTAGCCCAAGGTCCTGAGCCATTAGATGCACCTTCATTGACCAAGAAAAAGAGGAGAAAGCAGAGAAAACAACAACAGATGCAGGTGGTTGTGGACCCCAAGAACATTGAGACGAAGGGCGCTAGAGAGCGGATGAATAAAGCATCGAGTCCACCCACCCATGAACCCATTGATGCCTCTCCTAATAGCGGTGAAACCTCAGACACATCCGTGTGCTCTGAGAAACCAAAGCAACAGTTGCCATCAACAGTTGCTTGCAACACTCTATCCACTGACAATAGAACTCACATTGTTCAATCAACAGTGGATGCAACGCTGTCACAACAGGGTGACAAATCTATACCAGTCACATCCGAGAAAAACCATGACAAAATGGTAGCAAAACCTCAGGAGAAACGTGAGAACCCCAAGAGCATAAGAAATTCTAGCGTTGACCAATCTTGCTCATCTAGGCTTGAGCCCCCAGCCATGCTAAAGCCTAAGGAAACTCTTAGAACTTTGCATGAGATAGCAACCAAGCAAGCCTTCGTTGAACATAGAAGTGTCACAGAATGCTTAAGTGAGTTGGAGGCTAAGCTCAAAGTGGTCGCGCGTGTCTACGTCCTTGCGGACGTGGGCACGATCCCCAAGGAGTAGCTTGGAGAGTACTTGACCTTTCCTCTATCATGGGAAGAACAAGAACATCTTAACGGGTACTACGACAGGCTCCTGCATGAACAGATGTGACTCATTCCTGACGAGGAGGCTGACGAACTACGCTTAACCGTCACGTTCAATGAAGTGCTCTGTCGACCGAACCTCGTAGACATAGAGCTATTAAAGCGACTGTCAGCAGGCCACAGTCAATTTGAGCAGCGTTGGTGTGAAAGCCGCGTCGTAATGGCCGAACTAGGGGCTCAGATCATGATGATCTCAGAAGAGTGATTGGCCAAATGGCGGTCTCAAAGAGACCCAACCTACGTGGCACCAACTTCCCTTCGAGTGCTCATTGACATTCGGGGTGCGGACTTGGCTGGGGCTAGGCTACAGGGCCCTTTGATTGATAAGGTTCTCACCGAGGAGGAGTTACATATTGCTAGTAGACTCGGTCAAGGTTCCACGCTACTCGACGTGGCCAAATATCTATCAGTATTAAGTCAGCTGCCACGAATACTAGATGCGTGTGCCATGCTCCGGTACAACCCCGAGTTCTACACTTGGTTCTTATCCTCATGAAGTGACATGGATTCATAGATATGTATATAAATAAACATTGATTTTTGTGTCACCTTGTATAAGAAATATTAACACACACAAGTAATGATAGTCAAGCGCGTAGGGAGAAGAGTTGGTTCTAACAGGCTAACCTTCTCAAGCCCTCTTCTCATCACACATTTACTTGTCATGTGCGCTTGATAAACCACACTAAAATCCCCTCCATGCGAACAATTGTACCCTGTATCAAGGTCTAACCCTTGGTTCACACCTTGCAGGTTTCCTTTTTCTTTGCGGAACGCATGGAGAATCATGAAGAGTTGGCTTGCAAAGACACTCTTCGCAGAAGGCGGGAGCATGTGGCACGCGCCCCTCCGCCAGAGCGCTATGTGCCCACCATCAAGAGGTATGCCAAGAAGCGAGGCCCCAAGAGACATTGCCCAGGGCGAAGGCCGCAGAATACTCGAGTCAAGAAAGTGGAGACTCGAAACCCGCAACAGGCTGCAGCACTAGTGGTACGCACTCCCAGCTTTTGCTCGGGCCCCAGACGCTCAAAGGTAGAAAGGGAAGCTCGGGAACGAGAAGAATTTAATGAATTATTTAAAGAAATTTTGGAGACGGTAGCGAGCCGGGATTACACCATTCATATCCCGGCCGACATGTTCCCTGCTCACCCCCGCGGGAGTCCCACACCAGCAGAGCCCCAATCACCCGGCCATCCAGACTCGCCCCGCCTCGTACAAATCGAGTAGCCCATAATGCATAAGGGGCTTATCAAATGATAACTGGCCAGGACTTTTTGTTTTTAAATGGTTGAGTGTTCCCGACTTGTTAAGTGTTGACATGTTCCTGACTTGTATGAACTTATCATATCTACATTTAATATATGCTACACCTTTAGGAAAAGAAAAATCTAATCAAGCACAGGTGATAAATGTCTAGTCAACACCATAGAATTCAAATAAGTGATGTCTCCTTGCATTGCACTGGTTTATTATAGTTGCGGCATACACAATGCATATGCTCTCATGAAGCGACAAGTGAATGCAGGATAATATAGGTCCCTGTGCGAAAATGCTCAATGCCCAATCACCACAACACCCACAACCCCACAGCAAGCCGCGGCAAAGCCATGCTGCCGAAAGCACCCTTGCCAATCGCCCACATTGCATGGCCCACAAAACATTCCTGGGCCACGCCCCCTTTCTGGGACAAGCTCTATAGTTGGCTCACGGCAGTCGTCACCTCAATTGTACCCACATCGCATGTGCTGCAAGGAGGGTTGCAATCTCTCAAGTGTATCTCCCCATTTCGCCAACTGCTTCTCTAACAACGAGGCTAGGGCACCATCATCATGGTACTATTCATTTTCGAAGCCTTCGACGCTTGACATTTTCCAACCCATGGAAAGGCCGATAGCCTCAACATATTGTAATGGTTGTACTCAGGCCAAAAAAAAAGAAGGAAAAAGAATGGAAAAATAAGAAGCACCCACGATCACAGCACAGCACCTAGGGGTCCTCAAATTAGGTACGTCTGGTGACCTTGGTCGACCGGCTTCGTCCCTAGTCCCCTAGCCCTCTACAATCACTCACAATTGTTCAGGGCACATCAAGGGCAGGACATACCTGGGGAGCTTGTCTCGCCTAGGGTTAGACCTGTCACCCTGACCCACTTGCACAATTCTCTTTTGCACTCTGCCTTAGTACCATTGCAATCAGTAAGTGATAAGCACCGCACGATTGGCCATGAAAAGCACACCGTACTCATCACGCAAGTCCAATAGTTTCCAGCTACTGAAAGTGCGGTGTCCCTGTATTCAATTATGTTCCATCGTGCAGTCACAATGCAAAGGATGTCTCATATACCTTCACGTGTACTTCTTCTCAACACGGACCACTTTGCTTCATCCACACATTGTTATGAGAAACTAGCCCATGATCTTCTAACTACGTAATATCTAAGTATGCACGGGCACTCACCTAATATATGCACCAAAGTATATACACAGTTTGGGTCCTCAAGTGCGGGACAATACTCTCAGCTTGCTTAGAGTTCGACCTGTCTCCCCAACTAATCAAATATGTCTTTTGCACGATAAGGAGACTAGCACTACCCCTTAGGAAGAGACCACACGAGAGGTTTTCAAATTGCACGTGTTGAAGACTCCAACAAAAGTGTCGTTCGATCTTCATCGACACCCAACTCTGAATGCTTATCCCTTACCATTCGACCAGCCCAAAAAGGATCATCATGTGAAGAATCCCCAACAACCCAACACTTGTGCTGGCCATCAATACAATCCCCAACACAGCATGCCCTACCACCAACTCCAACAACCTTCCACCAGCCACCTTGGCCACCAACAGGCCCCCAACACCTTCTGCCACACCACCACCAACACTCCATGAAAACCACAGGCGTCCTTGTCACCCACGTCTTTGGTGCATGCTACAGCCTGCTACCTACGATGGTGAGTGCCATGGGACTGGCACTCGTCTAGGAGGGGGGTAATGTTAACCCCAACACGAAGAAAGCAAAAGGAAGTGGAAAAGATGCAGGGCAAAGGCGGAAAAAAGGTAGCCCGACTGAAGAAAGAAAAGGAGAAAAGGCCAAAAGCACAAGGGCAACCTTAAAAGTCCAAGGCAAAGGCAAAAGGGGAAAGGCGCATTTTAAAATAAAAAGGCACACCCTGAAATCTTGTAAAAGAGCGCCGGGCTCTCACCCGTGCAATTTGTAAATGTAGACGGGTGGTGGAAAGGAAGCTAGGAAGATAGAAGGACAATGGGAAAAATGGCCTAGGCTATGGCCGGCCATGTAAAAAGGGGAAAAGGGGATGACCGCCCAAAAGGGATTTAGGGTTTTGTATATAAAGTTGAAAAGTGAATGAAAAGCTCATTCTTGTGTGTGGCCACAAGTAGCTCTCCTCTTCTTCTTCTTCTTCTTGTTCTTGCTTGCTTGAGCTTGTGCTTGAGAGAGGGAGTGTGAGTGTGTGAGGGAGTGAGTGTGTGAGGGTGAGGGACCGAGGAGGAGAAGCTCTCCATCTTCTCCTCTCTTCTTCTCTTCTCTTCTCTTCTCTTGTCTTGCTCGCGGCAATGGAGCTTGGAGCTTGGAGCGGAAGGATCGAGCTTAGTTGAAGCTTGCACTTGGATCGTGGAGCTACCGGAGTGCGCGGGAGAGGAGGTAACTCGAACGGCACGGAGGTAAGCTCACTACAGCGTAGATATGGATGGCGCGTCGGCTATGTGAGAGGTAGCCATTAGTGCTCGGCTTGGAACGCTTGAATCAATAAGCGGTCCGTGGGTCTTGGCGGTTGAGTGAAAGCTCCCACAATTAGTCTTATGGATTCAAGTATACTTTGACTTCATTTAGACGAGCATTGTACACATTACTAGAACTCTTTTGTATGGCCCAAATAAAGCACATAATGCTATTTGTGGAGGGTAGCTTGTTGCCCTGCCACAAATTTTTTTTCCTGTTATTGTCGCTGTTAGCATTGCAAATTTACTACACATATCGCTATTAGCATCGCAATGTGCATTGCAAAGCGTCGTTATTTGCGACACTGACAGCAACACAAATAGCGACACTGATAGCGACTATTCTATGGCGTCGCCAATACCGACGCTTTTTTCGACGACAGGGACAAATTTCTTTACGAACATTTTTGCCGCTTTGAATGTCAGTATAAGGTCTGTATCTTGTAGTGAATATCTAGAATATCTACGACCAATTCTAGTGGTCATAAAGTCAATGTCTAGAATAGTTTCAGGTTCAAGGATTTCAGTTTCTTCTTCTAACAAAGGAGGGTTTTCATAGAGAGGGTGAACAAGTACTTGGACTCTAAAAGGTCGTTAAAAACTGATATGAAAAGTATTGTGAATTTTCGAGTGTTTGGGTAATTCTAATTTAAATGCATTGTCATTGATTTTTTGAATGATTTTGAAAGGTCCATAAAATCTAGGGGCTAACTTAACAATAAGGTGTTTTTCAACACTTTGTAATCTTTTCTTTTCAATGTGTAACCAAACATAATCATCAACTTTGAAACTAGTAGCTTTTCTTTTCTTATTAGCTTATTTAGTGTATGATTGCTAGGCTTTCACAATCATGTCTTTTAATTCAACAAAAATTGTAGCATGCATATTGGCAATATCATCAACATCTTTAACTTTGTCTGACGATGATGTAATAGGTGTAGGGAATTGGTGTCCATAAATGATCTCAAAAGGTGCTTTCTATGTAGCTGTATGTGGTGTATTATTGTATGCAAACTAAAGTAAATGAAAATGTGTATCCCATGTTTGTGGTTTTGAAATTGTGTATGCATGCAAAAGATCTAAAATTGTATTGTTAGTAGCTTCTATTTGTCCATTTGTTTTAGGATGAAATGCAGATGAAAAATCAATCTTTGTACCTAAATTAGTAAACAAAGTAGCCCAAAAATTATTACAGAATCTAGAATCACGATAAAAAATAATAACTTTTGGCAAATCATGGTTAGTGAAAAGAGTTTTCAGAAACAATTGAGCAGCTTGAGATGTAGTTAATGTTTTCTTGCATGGAACGAAATATGCTTGTTTGCTAAATCGATCTACAATAGTCCAAATCATATCATGATTAGCTTGGGTGTTAGGCAAACCAGTAATAAAATCCATTGAAATATGTTCCCATGGTCGTTCAGGAATTAGTAAAGACATTAATAAACCATATTGCTTACCATGGTGCCGCTTAACTCTTTGACAAATTAAACACTCAGATACAAAGAAACATCAAATTCCATCTATGGCCAATAAAAATTTTCAACCAATATATGTAAAGTAGAAATAATACCTCTATGGCCTTGATATGGGGGACAATGAATTTTGTGCAATACAAATGATCTAAATGAAACAGTACCACACAGCATTTTCTCATAAAACATAAATCCATGAGAATAAGACAATGAATCTATTGGAATCCAGTTATTTGCAACTAATTTATTGCAATCAACTTGAAAAGTGGGGTATTGATCATAGATATCTTTCATAGAGATAAGGGAATCAAAAGATATAACGGAGATATTATGGATACTTGGTCTTCTACTTAAGGCATCATCAATAACATTCTCTTCTCGAGGTTGGTATTGGATAAGTGGATGAAAAATTTGAATAAAAGCAGCCCATTCAATATGATGATCAGAGATTTGTGATGAATAAGGAGATGTTTGATACTTTATTGGACAGTTTTGATCATGAATTTAGATCCCATTAAATAGTGTTTCCATTGATGTAAAGCTTGTACTACTACTAGCAATTCCTTGTCATAGGTAGAATACTTGAGTTCAGATGGTTTAAGTTTGTAGCTAGAGTAGGCTATGGGATGTGAATCTTGCATAAGAATGGCTCCTATTCCAGATCCACTAACTTCAGTTGACTACTAGGACGAATGGTCTATTAAAGTTAGGTAGTTACAATACAGGGGCATGTGTTAAGGCATGTTTCAATAAATCAAAAGACTTTTGCTGATTATCAGACCAATGATACACAATACCTTTCTTTAATAATTTTGTCAAAGGCAATGCAAGAAATGAAAAATTTCTCACAAATATTTCATAAAAGCTAGCAAGACCTAAGAAAGAATGCAATTCATGAACATTTTTAGGTATCGGCCAGTTCAAAATTGCTTCTATCTTTTTAGGATCAACTTTAATACTGACAGATGAAACAATATGTCCTAAGTATTCAATTTAGATTTGGAAAATTTCAATCTTTTCAAGATTAGCATATAGTTGATTCTCTTTCAACACTTTGAAAACCAAGGATAAATGTTCATAATGCTCATTCTCATTCTTACTGAAAACCAATATGTCATCAAAGAAAACAATTACACAATACTGATGCTTCAAAAATATGTGATTCATTATACGAGTGAATGTGGCTAGTACATTAGTTAGACCAAAAGGCATAAAAAGGAATTCGTAATGACCAAATTGAGTTCCAAATGCAGTTTTGAAAATATTAGGTTTATCCAATCGTGCTTGATGATATCCGGATTTAAGATCTATCTTGCTAAATATTGTGGCCCCTTGTAGCTTATCCATGAGGTCGTCTACACTAGGAATCGGATATCTATTCTTGACAGTGATCTTGTTTAGAGCACGATAATCAATGCACATCCTATCTGTGTTATTTTTCTTTTCAACTAAAAGGGTAGGTGCACCAAAAGGAGAACTACTGGGCCTAATGAATCCTCGGGTTAACAATTCTTCAACTTGGATTTGAATTTCTTTCTGTTCAATTTGATTATGTCAATAAGGTGCTTTACATGGTGGTTGTGAACCTGGAATTGAGTATATTTTATGATCTTCAAGACGTGTAGGTGGTAAGTCAGCAGTAAAACAATCTTTAAATTGTAAATGAAATTGTGCGTGCCTAGGATGCATCTGATTTTCCTTAGCTTCAATTTCATTCACCCATATTAAATAAGATTTGCTACCTTTTCTTAATGCATGTTTAGCTTGTGTGTGACTAAGTAATGGAAAAGTATCTAAGGTATGCATGCTGGAGGGGAGCTTCAAGCTCTACCCCGAGACCTACGGACCACTTATTGCTCAAGTGTTTTGAACCGAGTAGCCATGGCTACCTCTCACATAGCCGATGTGCAATGCCTACCTTACGGGTGTAGTGAGCTTATCTTGTTGCTTAATTGAGTACCCTTGTCTTTTTTGCACACCGGTAGCTCCACGATCCTTGAGGCAAGCTCAAGCAACCTCAATCCCTCTCCCAAGAGCTCCATCCTCCATAGCCACGCGCGAGACAAGAGAAGAGAGGAGAGGAAGGGAAGATGAAGGGAGAAAAGGAAAGCTTCTTCTCCAAGATCCCTCACTCCCACACGATCTCTCCCTCACTCCTTGACACTCTCTCAATCCCTCTCTCAAGCATAAGCAAGGATGCAAGAAACGAGAGAAGAGGAAGAAGGAGAAGAAGAAGCTTTGACCACACGCAAGAATGCGCTTCTCATTCACTTTTCAACTTTATATACATGTCCTACTTTTCATGGGAAGTCATCCCTTTTTTTACATGGCCGGCCATTAGCTCTGGGCCATTAGCCTAGGCCCATTTCTCATTTCCCATCGTTCTAGTCTATTCCCAACTAATGCATACAATTTGCACAAGAGTGAGCCTGGCGCTCTCTTACAAGGATTTGGGAGTGTTTTCACACTTAATGGTGTGCTTTTTACTCTTTTACTCTCCTTGGGCCACTCTAAGACTTCTTGAGGGTCGTGCCCGTGCTTTTAATTTTTTCCAGGGTCTGGTTACCGGTTAAGGTGCCTTTTTCTTCTTTTTGTCCTGCGCCTTTTTTTATTTCCTTTTTTCCATTTCCCGCTTCTCTGTGATGCGGTAAACATTACCCCCTCCTAGCCAAGTGCCAGTCCCATAGCACTGTGGTGGGAGGTAGTGGTATAGATGATGCTGTTGCGAGGTGGAACTGGTAGGTAGATGACACTGATGCTTGTGAATGAGAAGTGATGGGGTTTGATGACGATGACCAGGAGAGATTCCAGCATGCCTTAGGCTCTAGGAAGATACTTGGCATCTTTCACACTGTTGTGGCACCCCTTTAGGTAGCCGGTTGTCCTTTGAGTACCCGAAACGCATGAAGCAATAAGCAATCCCTTAGGAGGATGGTATTGGGGGGATTTATTTTGGAGAAACCCCCCAAACACTGTTGGCCTTGAAAAGCCATGGTTGTGGTTGAAGATCCTTGTCTTTGAATACAAGGTCTTTAGTTTTGAGTTGAAGGTCTTCAGGCTTGTGGAATCAATAAGCGATCCGTGGATCTTGAGGCGTTGGGCAGGGATCATAGGACGATGAGGTTCCAAGATCTATGCCAATGGCAGATCCATCACTAGAGTTTACTTCTGCTTGATTTGGTTCGGTCATGGCAGCCATTAGTAGTAGACAGATGTTGGGCAACATGAAGTCTGTTGAGCCCTTTAGACCTTCGCAGTGAAGCTTCAAAGTTGTGGGGATGGAGTCATGTCCGTCTCATAGAAAAATTCCTTGTCATTGGAGGATGTAGTGGATGATCTTCTTCAGCCAAGCAGCCAGTTTTGGAAACACGAACATAATCTGCAAGAAAAGTTGTGCACTTCCTAGGGGGTGTGTCTGTCTCACTGTGCAATGCATGGTGCCCGTGCTTGTGGGACTGGGAGATGGGTCTACCTTGGGCAAGCCCTTGGTAGTGTCCCACACTTGAGGACCCAGTTCGTGTGTCGTTGGAGGTGCAGTGCCAAACTTAGGGTGACAGGTTTGAAAGTCCTGCCCTTGATGTGCCCTAAGTGTGAAGTGGGGGAGGGGCTAGAGAGAACCCTAGATGTAGTGAGTGTGGTTTACAATAACAGTGAAGGGAGACTACAAGCACATGTGAAGTGTCCTCCTTGTCAACCTACTTAGTAGTAAATTCATCTTCCAGCTTTGCTATTTTTGCTCTTGTCTTGCTCTCCAGTCACCTTGTCGTTGTTTCTTTTGTTTTGCTCTTTTGCATGTTTTTTTTTTTGTGAATAAGAATGAGAGAGTACATTTGGCAAGGTATATCAAACCCATTTAATCACAGGGCGGTCGCAGGCATTGTGATAAGAATGTGTGACTTTGTAGGTATTCTTTAATATCGGCTTTAGCTCTCAGAGGAGTGGTTGACAAGAAAGGGTGATTACACCTTGCAAAGCGGGTGTCACTCATATTTTCTAAGAGCTCTAGACAGAAGGAAGGAAGGAGAGTAGCCCGCATCATTAATCTAGTCATAGCTCTACTATCTATTCCTAGGTTAATATCAAAGAAGAGTGGGGGGAGATGGGCTTCCTCTGCTGTAGGTTTTTGGAGTAGCAGGAATTTGATAAGTTGAAGGTAACTACAAGTGGTCAAAAATGCTGGATCAGGGCAGGAAGAGAAGTCTACAAGAAAACAGTTTATAGAGGGAAGTATATCCTCTAACCTAAACACTAAGCACTCCTCAGGGCTCCTAGCATTTACATTATATATTTTCGGGAAGTCATAATCCCCATGTAAGTCTCTATCATAGTCCCCACTCCATGTCTACGGGGATAGGGCATGTGGATGGGATCATTGCACTCTTTCGGGAGTGAACTACAAAAGGCGGTCCAGGCATCAAAATTGGTGTCCCAAATCCTCCTCGCCATTTTGGCTGTGCCTCATAGCCTTGGACGGTTTTGGAAACCAGATTGACCTTATCTTCCCAGTACTCCTGTGGCTCTTGTCGCCACCTAGTCATTATCATGCTCCTCTCTTTTATCCACCTATTTGCAAGTTTGTTAGCCAGATCTTTGATCTTGGCTACGACTCCTAGAGGCAGGGCCCAGTCCAGAGAGCGTGGGAAAGCAAACAAAAGCTCAAACGTCCTCTTATGTAACTCTCGCTGACGCCAGATGACCAACTCCTAGGGCCAGTCTATAGGATATGTATCATTTCTCAATGGCATGGGCTCCTCAGGGAGTTGTCGTGGAAGTGTGCGTGCTCGGCGTTGGGCCTCCTCAGCTAGCTCTTGTCTCCTTCACCTTGCTGCAACTATGTGCTCAGGTAGATGGGCATCTGCAGGTTCTTCCTGTGGGATATTGGGTTGAGGCGGACTCGGCATCCTTTTTTGCTCTTCGCCATCAGCTTGCTCGAAATCCGAACCCTCTTCAACATGTCACTCAACCACAGGTGGGATGACTGCTGGTGGTGGTGGTGGCTGTTCATGCTTCTGAAAGCCTAGCTCCTTGAGCTCAGCAGTGGAAAGGCCTGCACAGCATAGGTAGTGGAATTGTTGCTCTTTAGTGATCCATGTACTCGTTGGAAGCTCCTGCTCTTGAAGACCGTATCTTAGAGCTCGGGTAGTTAGCTCCAAGTTTCTTTTCACCTTTTCCACTGATCATTGCCCTCGGCTTGTGTGACGTGGAGCACCATGTTGAGGAAGTCCTGTCACTACATTTTAGTAGTTATTTCGGCAGCCTCAACCCTAGCTTCTGCAAGCATTCTTTCACATTCTACCACCGCTAGGCGTTCGGTCAAGTCCCTCACCCTGTCAAAATTTTTCCTTTCCCATTCCATAGCTCTTTCCTCCATCCTTTTCCTTTCTTCCTCCAGTTGGCTTGCTAGGGTGGTTACTACTTGTTGCTGCTCATTTCTTAAAAACCATAACTGGTTTCTTTCTCTTAACTTCTAAGCCAGCTGCTATTCAACAATCCCTTTGGCTTGATCGACAATGCTGAGCCTTTGGTGCACCTTGACCACTACTTCTGATTTTTCCTGCACCAGCTGCTCTTGGCTTTGGATTTCAGCGAGGAATAGCCTTTTTTGATTGAAAGCCATGGCCATGAGGGCCTCTACATCTTCCTGGAAGGTCTCCAGCGCATCTTGTAATCTTTGCACTTCATCTTGTAGCCTTTTTGTTTCAGCTGGGCTGAGACTCCTGGCCCTTCACTCTTCAGGAAATCGATTTCACTTATTAACCTGTTTTGTTCTTCTACCTCCTGCCACGACTGGGGCTCCGGGGCACGTTCTTGTGGTATACTAGCTTCGCCTTCCTGAACCTCCTCGTTGAGCCTTTCCACTTGAATGACCCTTTGTTGTAGATCATTGTATTGCTGCATTAATAGCTTTAGACTCCTTTGTTCGGCCACCAAGTTCGGCTCCTCGTCTTCCATCCTTTGTCTAAGGCGGCTTTCATTGTCCTAGGCTTCCTTCGTTTTCGCTGCTAGTTGGTCCTGCAGGGCCTTTATTTCTCTTCGTCGGTTGGCTCCCTGCCTTGAGACTTCTAGCCTAAGGGTCGCTGATATTTCTCTTTCTTTCTCTAGCTCCAGCAAGGCCACTTTCTTCTCTTCTTTTGCCTTGTTTAGTTGTGTCAGTAGCTCGGCCACATATGCGTCATAGTTAGTGTCGGCAGGCATGGGAGTATGGGGCGTGGTGGTCGATGCCTCCAGCCTTTGTTGTTTAGGGTCTTGCCGTGACTCTGCATCTGCGACAGTGGGCCTTTTCAATCTTGTTTCTGGCACAATTTCGGCCACTTTGCTCACTAGCATTTGCACCATGTTCATGAGCTGTGCCGTGTCGAGGGGAGGTGTGGGTTGTGCAGTGGATGTAGTCGCGATTTCAACCGTTGTCGACACAAAAGAGGAAGGAAGTGGATATAGTAGGGACTTTCCCTTGCCTATGACCACTGGAGTTGCTTCCACACTTGCACTGGCTTTGGATTTATGGCGGGGGCTCACGGTTTTGAGCTCTCCACCCCCGTGGGTCTCTTCCACAAATCTTCATGTAGCCTCTGCCAACTTGGCCAGTTCCTTCAGTCTCTGCTCTTCAGCTTCTTCTTCCGCCCTTCTTTTCTTGTTCTCTTTGTCCTTCTTCGACTCCTCTCTTATCCTTGCAAGCTCCTCCTCCTCTTTCCTCCTTCTTTCTTCCTCAGCCCTCCTAGACTCTCTTTGAGCCCTCTTGATGTTAGCTCGTTCTTGTTTGCTTAATTTCTCTTTCCTTTCCTTCTGTCTCATGTCCCCTTTCTTTTGTTCTTTGGGTTTGATCGCTCGTGTAGGCGGCACCTCCTGTTCACTTATCGTTCTTTCGCTTGATTCTCCCCCTTCGTGGTGAGGTGGGCTTTGATGCGGTGGGCTTTGATGCGCAGCTCGCTCCTCCATGACACCAACATCCTTTATTGCTTCATCTATGATGGCTGTCAAAAGACCACCGTATCTGATTGTGGCTGCCTTTGAGGCAGGTTTCTTCCTTGTGAAGCATGCGGTTGAGGTAGGGGATTCTCCTCCTGCTGGTGCTTCTGCTAGAGTGAGAAGGGCAGTTGAGCTTTGAATGGTTTTCTGCACAAACCCATTCCAATATACCTCTTCAGGGACTCCTGCTGTGATGCTTTCTAACAGTAGGACCCCAATCTTGTTCATCAATGCATTGTACCTTTGGCCCGAGAAGAGCGTGTGGATCATCTTAACTTGCAGTTTCACTACTGGATCCGGGATGTCAGCCAAGCTGATTCCATCCATGGTGTGCACCTCTTCTTTCTTTACCCCCAGCATGGCGTCAACATCCCTTCTAGATCGCCTCTCTTTCTTGGGTACGAGCCCCAAGGTCTTCTCTACGATTGCCGCATTGAGGGGCACTTCAATTCTTCTTTCCTGCTCCCTTGTCCTTACTGTGACAGTGCCACAGTTCCTGCCCTTGTTGAAGTTTCTCAAAAAATCTGCACACATGCCATAATCCACGGCCTGCCCCACCTTTTCCACATACTTGTGGAGGTGGCATCTGTCCACCAAGTCTTTGATCACAGGTTCCTCTAGGATGGCCTCATCCAGATTCAGCGTGTGCTTGAAGGTGAATTGGCTGAATCCTCATGTCGTGACGCTGATGTTAAACTTGCTTATCTCTTCTTCAGAAAATGGGAGTTTGCCCCCTTTGTCTTGTCCTACCATGGTGGTTACCTGTCAACACACCATGCCATCATTAATGCTTAAAAATCGTCGTATTTCTAATCAAACTCAAGTTTGAGAGAAAAATGTATGCGTCCAAAGTTGGTATGCTTGCTTAGAGGCTTGAATTTTGCCAGCAGCAGCAATTGCTATTGTTTACTTGCATTATTCTTCCATTGAAACTTAATTAATCATAACATTCTGCTAGATAGCATGACTCTCATTCTGCTCTGCTCTTTCTCACATTGCTCCCCCCCCCGTCTTGGATCTTTCAAGAAATCCTTCCTAGGATTAGCACGGGAAGGACGAGGCAAACTCCGTTTCTCGTGGGTTGACTTACTTAGCCAATAGCCAATCATAGAAGCTTGGATTGTATTCGAGTTGGGCATGACAATTAAGAGCAGATAGTTGGATGGAGACTTGGGATATGTAGGTCAAGACATCATGAAAGAGATCTCCAATATTAAGGTGGATGGCAACATGTAATTCCTCTTCTGTAAGGAATTGGTCAATGTAGGGGTGAGCAAGCACTTGGTCGTCTAAATGCTAGTTATGGGCGATGGCCAAAACCCTAAACGATATAGGTGCCACATAAGTAGGGTCATATTCGATGGTTTTAACGGCCCTGTGTTGCTCAACATTGGTCATTATCCGGCAACCTTTTTTCTCCCATTGGATTCTCAGAGTAAACCACTGTTGCAAGAACGTGGAAGGCGAGCTTGCCCTCTGCGTGAACTCTTGCAACTCGTGTCAGGAACAGAATGAGGAGGCTTATGATATGAAGTGATTAGTCTTCTGAGGGCAGCTTGTTCCTTTGAAATTTCATCGTTTGCTATTAGTTCAGCAGCAATTTTGGGAAATTTAGTGGTCATAAGTTCGTATTCTTCCCAAGTGCATGGTAATGCATGAATCTCCGAAGCAAGTGTTTTGTCAAGAAGACCTAGGTCTAGCCTCTCATAACTTCTAGCGAAGGTAGTGAAAGTTTTGTCCAACATCTGGATGCAGGTTATTAAGTCATCCCTAGAAGTCACGGCAAGTTCTTTAGCCAAGGAAAGGAAAGGTCGTACCGTGTAGGAAGGTTTGAGACCTGCTGGTGGTAACGATGCAAATGGACTGGAGAGTGGCGACTCTATCATTGGTGTCATAGGTGTGGCTGTGCACTCCGAAGCACTGTGAGGTGCTGTAGAAAGCTCTGGGGGCGTGGGAGTTGTACTGGGTTCTGAGTGAGCAATCATGGGGGTGTTTAAGTTCTCCGAATTAGGTAGGTCTAAGGCTTGTGGTGTTTTCTTGGGTCGATAGATGAGCTAGGGCTTACTAGCCACAGTGGGCAATGGTTTGTTGACTATGTCCTGGGCACCATGTGTGCAAGCCTCTCTCACTGGGGCGAGATTGCTTATAGATGAGCTTTTTAGCTATCCATTTTTAGGCACCCAAATCCACAGGTTGCCCTCGTAGTATCCTTGTGCTCGCAAGAGATCTTTGGGGATCCATCGCGGCATGATTGTGTGTATACATTGATAGCGTTTAGACTGCCTCTTAGGCCGTGAGGGTTGATGATTTTGGCGCTTAGGATCATGCTTGGGTGGTCTACTCGGATGTGGTTTTTGCCATTTTGGCACCCATAAAAACTTGGACTCCTTGGCCTTGTGAGCACTCTTGGTTTGTTTGGGCCTAGGGTCGAGAGCCTAGCACGAGGCCATAGTTTTCTTCTTTTTAGACTCACGCTGGAGCGTGGTCGTAGGGGTTTCTACCGGTGGCTTCGTAATGGTGGAGGAATCACAATAGCCCTTGCTAAAAGTCGTCACTATACGCACATTGCCGATAGCAAGATGAATGCGGTTTAGGTTGTAATCCACATTACAGTTTGTTTGCTTCTTGAAAGTGCAACCCAATAGTGACACATTACCGGCTCCTTTAGTGTCAGGCAACACATGGAAGAAAGCTGGTAAACTTTCAGACTCGATGGAAATGACTACCTTGCACTTCCCTAGGAGTGAATAAGCAGTATCCCTAAATGGGGTGAGTATGGCATTACTGGGCTGTAGTTTCGGTTGGCCAATGCGTGTCCAGTGGTCGTGCGTCAAGATGTTGTAGTCGGCACCTTCATCAATCAAGGCATCGAAAGAATACGTCACTCCTGCTGTGACCTCGCAGGTACGCCGGTGCCACTACTTCTTCGTCCTGATCTGTAAGGTCAGTTATAGTAGCCATGCAGACATTCATTGGGGGTTCTAGCATGGGTGGGTCATGTAATGGATGGGGAGGAGGATAGTACTTCTTTATGCGGCTGCCATTAAAAAAGCCTATTCCTTCGCCTTCAACTGTCTCCAACTCAACATTCCAAGTTCTACCAATCATGCGTACCCTGAAAGGCCCTAGCCCCCGAAACTTCATCTTCTGTTTATGTCCTTTTACAGAATATAGTAGAACAAGGTCCCCTTGTTCAAAGTCTCACTGTTTGACATGCTTGTCAAACCACATCTTTCGTCGAGCCTTCTCACAAATCAGAGAGTGAGTGGCGAGGAGTCGAGTCTCCGTTAGGCATTCTAGCTCCACTAAGCGATTGGTACAAGCCTCTCTTCCCTCCCAACGCTCCTGGACTGCTAGTCTTAAGCTAGGGATAAAGAATTCTAAGGGAAAAATGACTTCAGTTCCGTACGTCAGCCTAAAAGGCGTCTGTCCTACCACCGTTTTATAAGCTGTGCGATAGGCCCACAAGGCCACCATTAGCTTGTTATCCCAGTCACTTCTTGAAGTAGACACGACCTTTGTAAGCACATTGACGAGGATTTTATTTGTGGATTCGGCTTGGCCGTTAGCCTAAGGGTAATAGGGAGATGATTTTCGATGCATTATTAGGAAAGTAGAGAGTAGGTGGGCAATCACTTCATTAAGGAAGTGCATGCCCTGGTCGCTTACAAGTTCGATTGGACATCCAAACCGTGAAATGACCTGCTCCCACAAGAACTTTGCAGTGGTCCTAGCACCATTCTTCCTCGTGGCCTGTGCCTTTGCCCACTTTGTTAGATATTCGGTTGCCACTATGATGTAGCGATCTTGGGAATATTGTGCCGCAGGACTGATCGGTCCAATAAAATCGATGCCCCATTTTTCAAAGGGTTGTTGGGCTATGACAAGGGTCAACTCCATCTTGTCTTTCCGCGCAGGCACTTTGGTCTGCTGGCACTCATCGCAGTGCTTTATGAATTTAGCTGCATCGCGGAAGAGGGTGGGCCACCATAGTTGGGATTCCAGCACCTTTCGGCCTGTCGTGTCCCCGCTAACATGTCCTCTAGCGATTCCACCATGCGCTTCGTTCAACGCATCGTGCATCTCATGCTCGCACACACATCTGCGCAATAAAGCGTCTTTTCCCAACCTGTAGAGTTGGCTGGCTATCAGTTGGTATGGATGAATTTTCAACATAAGTCTTTTTCGCCTGGCCTTCTCAATGGGACGCTCAAGTAGTCCGTTTTCTAGCACTTGCACTATGTCATCGGCCCAATATGCCGTCAGATCAGCTTTAAATACTTCTCTCTCACTAGACTGGTTAAAGAGATGAGCATCCGGAAAATCTTCAGGTATGCCTTGTCCAATGGGTTCTCTTGTGGGTATGCGAGACATGTGGTTAGCCATGTAATGCTGCTTTCCTTTGCATACAACCACAGAGAAGTCAAACTCCAGTAGAAGGAGTAACCATATAGCTATGTGTCCCATAGCGCAAGGCTTGTTCAAAAGATATAGCAAGGCTTGATGGTCAACAAAGAAGACAAAGGGAGTGGCCAACAAATAATGCCTAAATTTCTTTACCGCAAATACCATGGCCGACCCCTCCCTTTCTGTTGTGGAATAGTTCATCTCGGTCTCTATGAGCTGCCTGCTGGAAAAACTCACTGGGTAATCCAAGTTATGTTCACCAGGCTGGCATAGCACAGCCCCAATAGGGAACTTAGAGGTGTCTATGTGTACATGAAACGTTATGTTCCAGTCTAGGGCTCGTAAGATTGGTGCAGTTGTAAGAGCCTTTTTCAACTCTTCATATGCGCGCTGGCATTCCTCTGTCCACTCAAACACTATCAATAGCTTGTACAATGGTCTAGCAATTAGTGCCTAATTTAGTACAAAGCACCGATAATATCCCATGTGTCCGAAGAAGCACTAGACTCCCTTGTAGTTATCGGGTGGCGGTAAGTCAACAATGGCTCTGACCTTGGAAAAGTCAGTGGCAATGCCATTCCTTGACACTACGTGCCTTAAGATGCATCAGTGTTTCACCCAGAACTGGCACTTTAAGGGGTTCAACGAGAGGTAATACAACCTACACCTTTCAAAGACAGCTCTCAATTTCTCCAAGTGGTCGGCCCAACTAGAGTGTAAGCATAAGTCGCCTACAAACACTTCCAGTTCGCGCCTAAGCATGTCCTTAAAGATAGTGTACATTAGGCGTTGAAAAGTTGTAGGTGCGTTCATTAGCCCAAAAGGCATGACAATGTAGGCGAACACACCCCATTCCATGGCGAAGGCAGTCTTGTGCCTGTCGTCGGGGTGCACTTACACTTGATTATAGCCCG
This sequence comes from Lygodium microphyllum, assembly GCF_053477565.2. Lineage (NCBI taxonomy): Eukaryota > Viridiplantae > Streptophyta > Polypodiopsida > Schizaeales > Lygodiaceae > Lygodium > Lygodium microphyllum. The sequence goes on along the minus strand of NC_141150.1, from coordinate 9,159,479 downwards.
AGAAACCATCCAGAAAACTGTAGGCTTCTCTACCTACTACCCTTTCAAGCATGTGCTCGAGGGTAAAGGATAGTTATCCCTCTTCATAGCGGCATTCACTTTCTTCTGGTTCACGCACACTCGGATTTTTCCATTTTTCTTCATGACAATCACGATAGGTGATACCCAGTCTATGTGCTTGATCTCATATATGAATCCTGCCCTTATGAGTTTATCAATCTCCTCCTTTACTCCATGGGCGTGCTTGGGATTCATGGGGTAAGGTTGTTGTTTCGTTGGCACTGCGTCTGGGACCATTGGGATATTATGAGTCACGACCCTAGGGTCCACTTCCAATGTCCATGCAAATACGTCAATGTACTCTCGCAAGAGTGCAATGAGTTTGGTCTGCTCATCCTCCGTCAAGTCGTCTGCAATGAACACCGGTCTTGGCTTTTCACCTTCCCCAGCCAAGTTAACTTCCTTGACCTTGGCGGGTCCCTCGATCTGTTCACTAGTCTGACCTTGTATTTTTGCACCTAGCAGAATCACCACTCTATCACCCTTTTTAAAATTTTTTAAACCATTTGGGTAGATCCTACGGTTTCTTTTGCCTTTCTGCCTCTGAGTCCCTTGCTTGCTTCCTGGCCTCTTCTTTTAGCCTCCTGCGTCTCAGGTGGACTGGCAAGTCTCCCTTGGTGCTTTTGACCTTAGAGGGTTGCGATATCTCGGGATCACTCTCAGTGCTGACTTTCGACTCTGAGTTAAACTCGCACCCCTCACTTGAGGAGGGTGTTTCCCCAGGGGGTCGTAGTTCAGTGGGTGCATCCGTCTTGAGAACTGGGATTACCCATGGTTGTGCTACTCCCGCTTGCTTGTAATCCACAGCTCCTATGCGTTCTAGCCAGGATCTGCCACACTCCATCCTCATGACTCCTTTTTCGTTCTGATTGGTCCCTTCTTTCCTAGGCCTCGAGCCTGCCCTGATTTGTTCTATCGCTTTTCCTTCCGTGTTGTACTCTATTGTGTCTATCTCTTCTTCACTCTCTTCTCCCGTAGAGTGACAGTCCTCATACTCCTCCTCATCCGAGTCCTATCCCTCTGACTGCTCATCATCCCCTAAGCTTCCCTCTTCAATCTCCTTTTCATCAGTAACTAAAGCTCAGTTTTGTAACAAATTTAGGTCGTGGACCTTGGTCCACTTCCATTCTAGTTTAGCTAAAAGATCACGTAGAGGTTTTAAGTTAGCAGCCAAATTGCGGTCCAATTTATTGGTCAGGTACTCTATGATTTCCTGAAGCTCTAGTTTGTTGTTGGGTATGTGGGACGAGGTTGGTTTGCCCGGGTTGAGTGAGCTCCCTGCCATCATGCAAAGTGGCACAACTGGCTCCTCAGTTGGCATGGTTGCAGCTTTAGCAGCCTGCCGATATGGTTCTTCCTCATCCGAGAATGGTAGGTCAATGGTTGCCAAAACGTGCATCCAATCCCTCTCATCCTCAGGGAAAGGAATATATTTAGTGAGCAAGCCATAGGGTTTGGTCGTTTGAGTATCGCCTTTCAGCATAGCCGAGATGGTAGCTAGGTCAACACGTGTCGTCTTCCAAGTGCCCATCTCTACCCTTACTGCACTAGTTCTATTCCCTAGGAAAATCAACCCATTGCCCCAGTCCTCTATGACACACGCATTCCTCATCCAAGGTCGGCCTAATAGTATATCGTAATCCACTTCCTTCATGACAATGAAGTTTACCGAAAATTGCACACTTGCAATCTTTATTGGCCAATTCTTTAAGACCCCAAATGGTCTTACCTTCATTCCGTTTGCTAACGTGACCTTAAACTTGGCAGTCTCTATAGGAGGGTTTTCCCATGCCTCTAAGACTGCATGGTTTAGTACGCTAACACCTGCGCCTGTGTCTACAATTCCTTTTCGCATCATATCTCCTAAGGCTAGGATGGGCAAAACTGCGTGCATTTCAGTGCCTTCCCAAAAAGCATTGATGTGCAAAGACTTAGGATTTGAGTGTAGAGTTAGACTTGGGATCTGTGCATCATGATCTTTTGGATCAACACCCGAAGTCCTGTGTGTCCCTCGATCGAGTCTTTTAACTCCTACCACAAGGAATGATTTTGCCTAAGTAGATCTTCCAAGCTTAGAGTTACTGGAGTGGACAATAAGGTTGTTAGGAGGTTACTGGGCTCTTGTCTTCCTCTGAAGCTAGCAGTTCTAGGCCATGCACTCTGTCTGCCCTGGTAAGTTTCCCCCCGGCCTTGCTACTGAGCCGCTCCCAACGGTGTAGGTATGCTCGCAGTGTGTGGTTTTGAGGGTGAGACTGGTGTGCTCACAATGGAGAAGTCATCCATAGGATCTTCCAATATGGGTTCAGCATCCTTGAGGTGCTTTTGGGCGTCCTTGACCCACTCCTTGACCTTGGCTATAGCCTCGAGTTGTTGTTCGGGGTGGGGGTATTCCCCTACCTTGGCACTCCCTAGCTTAGCTATCTTAGGAGCCGAGGTCTCTGCCTCTGCGTCTATGACCTTCTTTCCTGTTACTAGCGTAGTCGCTTCCTCGGTTTTAATAGTTATCTTTGCATCGGTTCTCTTTTTCCGTCTCCTTCGGCTTTTCTTCCCTACTGACGTTGCATCAAGGTTACTTGTCCCTAGCAAGGAGATGCCTGCTTGTTTCGTTTGAGCTCACATGTAGTGGGATGGGCGTATCCTCACTACCAAAGGTTTCCACTCCAAAGAGCCCCAAAGGCACTGATGGCACATTGGCAGAGCTGGTTGATGGCTTTCGCCTAGGACAGTCAGGGAACAGATGTGTGATTCCACACTGTGTGCATCGGAGATCCGCTTTGTCCTTGTTAGCTTATTCTCGTTCTGGGTAGCGTGATGAAATGTGGCCTGGGTGACCGCAAGTCTAGCATGTGACTAGATCCTGGCTGGGCCCTCCAAAGCCTCTACCTCTTCCTCTTCCTAAATCCATCACCGGCACTGGTCGATAGTCCATCAGGACTGGGTTGCCCTCCTCGTCATAGGATATGTACGGGTTGACATATGTTTCTTCCTCATTAGGCTCCTCCACAAAGTGAACAGGAGCATCGCTAGTGGGTGGGTTACAAAAGGCCCTGGTGGCCTGGGTATACCAGTTGGGTTCATCTCCAGCCTAGGCACGGCAGGTCTTGAGTCATTCGGTGCTGGAAGAGCTAACTGGGCTCCCCTCCCAAAGAAATTAGGTTGCCTATTATCTAAGTATGAAGGGTTGTATTGCTGCACGTATGGGAATCTCCTCGGCATTCTGCAATGCACTGCATCATGCCCGAATCTTCAGCAATTTGAGCACGGCCGGGATCTAGGATCTTGGCACTCAACTGGGAGGTGATTGCCGCCGCAGTATACACATTGTACATGCAATCTCACAGGCTTCCTCACGAGCTCTTGTAACCGTGCAATCTCCATTCTCATCTCTGCCATCCCTTGGTCGTGGTCTATACTCTTTCCCTTATCCTGCATACTAGCAGTTGCTTTTCCCCTCGAAGTGGTTGATCTTTCAGGGTCCCTCTGGCTCGCACTATCTCGGTTGGTAGTTCTCATGCTATGTTCCTTGAGTTGATCATCTACACGTATTGCCTCCTCGAAGACTCCAGCTAGCACGTCTCGTTGCAAGGTGGAGTTACTGGCCAAAGCCTTATAGAGCTCCTCACTCTAAATCCTGTTCATGAACACTGTAGATACTGCCCTCTCGGTAGGTCGCTCGTTGGCAGGGATTCTCTTGTAGAGGCTGTGCACCTGAGTGATGTAATCCCTAATGTCCTCCTTCTCCCTTTGATTGATATTCATCAACCTAATAATGAGGTTATCCGAATACCCCGCCTCCAAAAACCTCTTGATGAAGAGGCCCTTAAGGTGAGCAAAGTCCGTACGTTCTGCATCATCGAGACTAGAATATTAGGTCCTCCCCTTATCGCCTAAGCACAGGCCGAAGGCTTGAGCTCGCTGCGCAGGGTCAGTAAGACCGTTTGCCTCACATACTTGCTCGAACTGCTCCATGAAGCTATATGGGTCACTGCTAGGTTTGTACCTATCTAGTTGTTTTGCTATGATGGTGGGGATTCTAGCCTGCCCTTTAGCCCCTTGCGTGACTCCTAACCCCGATAGTAGTGCGGTGGCTAGGGCAGTAGCGCTCTGTTCCACGGATGTATTGTCCATGAGTCGCTTTGCTACTAGCTCACTCAATGTCATGTCAGCCTCTATTGCCCGTTCCCTCTCTACGTTCGGTCCGGATTTGGCCGCTCCGGCTAGGTCTAGTACTCGTCTAGCCTCGTACATATCTACGTCTTGCTGTAGCCTTCTAGCCCTTTGCTCATGGTTGTAGGCAATTATGCCTTCCAACGCTCTCTTGATAGCTCTTCTCTCTTCTTCCAGGCTAGCTACTACTTCCTCTATAGGTCTGCCTTGGATCACAATCCTGGTGAGTAGATCGTAGTCGTGGACCAGTTCCTGGACCGAGGTTGAAAATTCTCCTAAGTCTAATTGGTCTTCCCCTTGTTCACCTCTCGATCCCGACATTGTTTCTGCTTCCACCTCCACAAGGTTGTCAATGAATCCAATCAGCTCCGGCAGCATCCACTCCTCTATCTTGTGGCTTCCCGTGTCTTCGTGTCTTCTCCAGGTACTACTAGTAGGGCACTCAGGCACCTGTCTAAGTCTTGGGGTCTTCTCTTACTAGTGGGTTCCTTAATGTTATTAGATATCCTGGTGTGTTCCTTGTTATTCGAAAGCAGTTGCAATCCTTATTCACATGTTGTGCTTAGTGCTTTCGTGGTGCTTGGTGCGAAAACATGCTTTTCTCTTTTCTTGCCGTGCAGACTTAGTGGAACACAAGGGTGAAGTGCCGATGCAGAAAGCGTTTAATGCGAACTCCACCTTGTTTTCCTCCACATTCCCAGCCTAATTTGAGTTCTCAACTCGGTTCCCGGCTATTCTACGGTCTTTCTGTAGGTCTATGCTGCGTTTTCTATTCTGTTCTGGTCTCTGAGGTTCTAATGGTCAAACTGGGTCTTGGGGGTATTTAGGGTTGCGTCCTGGGGGTCAGGTTTGTGGCAAGGTCAACTAAAAATCCTTATCTTTTCAGTCTGGCAAAACGGTCCGATTTTGGGAATCAGACAGCACTGGTCCGACTCTACGAGTCGGACGGTCCGATTCTTGCAGTCGGGCAGGTCTAGTCCAACTCTAGGAGTCGGATGGGGTTGGTCCGATTCTGGGACTTGTCTGATCCTGGTGGTCCGGTTCTGGGAATTGGACCAGGAGGGTGGTCCTATTTTCAAAGTGGTCCGATTATGGACTGGTCCGAGTCGGACTATAATGGTCCGACTCTAGTGGGCAGTCCGAGTGCCACGTGGCACATCTGATCGGACGACGGTCTGATTCTAGGAATCGGACATCATTGGTCCAACTCTAGGAGTCGGACGGTCTGATTTTTGCAGTTAGACAGGTCTGATCTGACTCCCTCAGTCAGACGGTCCGACTCCAGGACTCGGGTGGTCCGATTCTGGGAATCGGACCACTCGAGCTGGTCCGACTGCGTCTGCGGTGGGCGCGATTCCGACGCGTTTGGATCCCTCTTGATGTTTGCTGCACACAATCACTATAGACTTCCCATATCTAATTAGAGCACTATTAAGAAACACCAGACTCACCTGGATTAGCACGAATCGACGGCACCTAAGATCGTGATAGCGCTCCCTCTTTTTATCAACCAGAAGCTCTCTTTCTCTCTCTCTCTCTCACAAAGCTAACCAGTGAGATGAGGTTTGTCCTGGCCTCCCAAGCCTCTTAAGGTCCTTTCCTAGCACATTGTAAAACCTTACAACCAGTTTCCTTTCCCTGTTTCACCCAGAAACTTGAATTTGGTCCCCTGTTTTCCTGTTTCCAGCAACAGCCAAAACCTCTATTTTCTCTTTTCTTAACCTAATCTAACCTTAATCTAGTGCAGTCAAAATGCAAAACAGAAATATAGAATGGTAGTCCTAAACTAATGCTTCCAATAAACCCAAATACTTACTTGTTTTACGGATTAAACCCTCCTAAATCTCCTAGTTATCTCGAGCACCGGTTCAGGCTGCAAACCCTACTTCTATGCTTGATTTGATGCATGCGGCGCTCAAGGCTCGATTCCGTCAGTCCCTGCAACAAAACCAAAATGGAGGGGAGCTTCAAGCTCTACCCCAAGACCTATGGACCACTTATTGCTCAAGTGTTTCGAACCAAGCAGCCATGGATACCTCTCACATAGCTAACGCGCAATGCCTACCTTACGGGTGTAGTGAGCTTACCTTGTTGCTCGATCGAGTACCCTCCTCTTTTTTGCACATTGGTAGCTCCACGATCCTTGAGGCAAGCTCAAGCAACCTCAATCCCTCTTCCAAGAGCTCCATCCTCCATAGCCACGCGCGAGACAAGAGAAGAGAGGAGAGGAAGGGAAGATGAAGGGAGAAGATGGAGAGCTTCTTCTTCAAGATCCCTCACTCCCACACGATCTCTCCCTCACTCCTTGACACTCTCTCAATCCCTCTCTCAAGCACAAGCAAGGAAGCAAGAAAGGAGAGAAGAGGAAGAAGGAGAAGGAGAAGCTTTGACCACACACAAGAATGAGCTTCTCATTCACTTTTCAACTTTATATACATGACCTACTTTTCATGGGCGTTCATCCCCTTTTTTTACATGGCAGGCCATTAGCCTAGGCCCATTTCTCATTTCCCACAGTTCTAGTCTATCCTATTCCCAACTAATGCATACAATTTGCACAGGAGTGAGCCTAGCGCTCTCTTACAAGGATTTGGGAGCGTTTTCACACTTAATGGTGCGCTTTTTACTCTTTTACTCTCCTTGGGCGACTCTAAGACTTCTTGAGGGTTGTGCCCATGCTTTTAATTTTTTCCAAGGTTTGGTTACCGATTAAGGTGCCTTTTTCTTCTTTTTGTCCTGCGCCTTTTGTTATTTCCTTTTTTCCATTCCCCGCTCCTCTGTGCTGCGGTAAACACGCACCATGAATTGTGATTTGTTTCCCAATAGAATGAATCGTCGTTGAATGCATGGAATAATCTATTTTGAGATTATATTTATGATGGCAATGTCAAGATTGTGGGAGAGAAGGAAGGAGTCTCACTTATAGCTTTCTTGCTTGCACAATGGGGGAATACACACAAAGGTGGAGGCTGAAAATAGTTTTCCTCTTCTTAGTTGTGTAAGCCAAAAGAACTCTAGTACATAGAAATAGAAGAATCCTATATATGGGTCTCAAACCAAACTCGACTAACTAAGGTGGCATACTAACCGAGCCACGAACTAGAGTAGATAAGGATAGCTATCATCTAGCTATTATTCATGGGCGGTGTACCAACCGCATCTGCAAAACTGACAAGTCGGTGACATAAATGCACAATGGTCACCCTGGCATATCATGAGTGGAGCTCGATATCTCAACACTCCCCCTTGAGCTCAATCCCAATCCCGGGGGGTCCACCTTATAGGCCCGTAGGTGTAGCACGTGCACTCAACAGGAGGGGGTTTAATATCAGTTTCACCTACAGATTTAAAATGAAAGAAGGGGGTTAAATATTGTATACTGAGAAATTAAAATAAGGGGTATTTTTATCCATAAATCTTCAGAACTAGGTTGTTAGTATACACACACACACACACACACACACACACACACACACTACAAGGTATTATGGATATACCGACACGGCCTATCGACACAAAAATCGGTATATGCCTCGGTATAAGTCTTTCTATACGTCTCGGTATGTGCGTCGGTATATATATTCTCCTAATAGTTGATTTGCATGTTCATTTCAAGGAGGTTTCGAGAGATCAATGCTTGCAACCATTCGTGTGAAATAAATGTGCAAGCATCGCTAATACACAATGTTACAGATGCTCCTATGCTTACTAACAATGTCATTTTGCGTTTTTTTTTGGGTATCTTATTTGTACACATTTGTCATCCTTTTTTTGAGGTTTTGCTACATTTCATTTGTGGTAGCATGATGTGAAGCACGTAGCAGGTGTGCTGGGCATTGTAGTCATATATATATATATATATATATATATATATATATATATATATATATATATATATATTTATAGATATAGATAGATAGATAGAATAGGTGTATAGAATATAGATGGGTAGATAGAATAGGAGTATTGATAGTATAGAGTATTTCGCGTTAAAAGAGGCGATGAGTGACCCTGTTTACGCAGCGGCCCCGTTTGATGGTGGTTGGCACCGTGCTAAACTCAGAAACGCTGACTTGGCGGAGGGTGGGTGCGAGAGAAAGGGCAGGCCACGTCATTACTGACGATGGTCTCTCTCCTCTAGGCTCCTCTCCCAAAGTTAAAAGATGGCGAAGGGCCTATCTCTTTAGTGTTTCAGAAGAAGTGAAAGACGAAAGCTATCTTCATCGGTATTCCTCGCTCTCCTTCAATCCAGCAGCAACACAGGTATGTGAGGAAAATTTCTTTTCCCCTGATTCTTTCGCTTCGTAATTTGTAAACCCTGAACGCACAGAAATCCTTCTCCTCCCTTCCAGATGGATAAAATGCGTGCGAGACAACAGGTCTTGCTTAACCATTTGCATCCTACCGGATCATCTCGCAACTCCACGGAACTCATTGTGAGCATATCTCTCTTGTTTTATGCTGCGTTTCTGTTTAACATACCCTAAAGTTAACACGCAGGGCCAAAGTTATACAGGATATCCCATGCATTTTAGATATGACTTTAAACTTGCATATGTATATTTAATCCATTGACCAAGCGAAACAGAATTTTTATTGATCGTAAACCAGAAATTTCCCTAACTGAGCCCCAGAAGTTGAAACGAAGAAATGAATAAGCGTGCCAGTTTGTTTGGTTGATTTATTGTTTTGGGACTGGACCGCGCTCGAGAGAATAGTGCAGTACTGTGGTTGAAGTGTCAGTACTACTTTTGGTGGGGCTAGTGATTTGGACTTTCTGAAACTTTCCTTGAAAGAATAATTTTTAGCAGCCTGTTTTGTAGAGCTGTTGGTTTCTTAGGGATTTCTTGTTCAGATCTGTACTGTGCATATGGATGCAAGATAATAAGCGTCCAGCCAGCAATGTGACTAGTATGTTGGATTTCTAATTCTTGATGATATGTTGGATTTCTAATTCTTGATGATATGGTGTACTGCTCGTGTTTGATGATATGCTGAATTGCTCTCTCGCTTTTTAATGCTCTGGTTTTATACCACTTGCATGATATGTTGGACCTCTACTTCTTGATGGTATGCTGCTGAACTGTGCATGTTTGCAGTAGTCCCCAACATCTGGTAAAGAAGTTTCCAATTCCTGAGAAAGAGCAGAGCTGGATTACATTCACCCTGCCATTCACCCGTCATAGCTTTGATTCCCATCTTGGCTGGTGGCAACGATCTCTGCATCCCCCGCATCTACTTCATGACCTCTTGAAAAGCTGGTAATCTTTGATTCTAACATGCACATATTATTTAGGTTCCAGTTTTCCAATTCCCATCATTAGTGTGTGTGAAATAGAGAGATTGAGAGAGAGAGAGAAAAAGAGAGAATAGTTTGTGTGTCAATGTCTTTTTTGTCTTTTTTTTTACTCTTCCTTCCTCATTCTCTCTTGTATGGTTGTTTTGATTAGAGATCTGATCATTCATGTCTCTTGTATGGTTATTTTGATTAGAGATCTGATCATTCATGGCATCAAAGACTCACATAAAGGTGTGTGATCATGGGAGTAACGAGAAGAAGGTGCTGGGCTACGTCAGAGTGATGGCAGATTGCACTTATAGTGATATACGTCAAGAGATCATCCAAGATGGCATTGTAAGTGAATCATTCGAGTTTGTTATTGAAGATGAAGACTGTGATGGAGTATGCATATTGAATGCATTACAAGAGGAGCGTTGGAAAATTGAGAATAGCAAGCGAGTTGGCATAAAGAGGTTATCAACCACGGTGGATGATGGAGGGTCCTCAAAGCGTGTTTGTAGAAGCTTAAATGCTTCCATGGAAGCTACTGCTATGGATGGGATGGAAGAGGGCGATCAAATAAGGGAAGCGGGTGATCATGGTGGGAGAGTCAACATGCTCAAGAGTGTTTTAGTAACACAAGAAGCGCTCAAAATTTGGGAGCTCCAATGTGAGAAGGTCCGCAAGAAGTTGAGTGAGAGAAAGCCATCTAGAGATGATAAATTTCAGCTCATCACGGAAGATGTCAATGACCAACCTTTGATTCGAGTGTGGTGCAATGAATGTGGGAGTGCTTATGGATCGGGAGTGACTAGTGGCAAGCAATCCGCATACTCATGCTTGTCAAACTTCATGAGATTTCACATTCTAGATGGTCAAGCACATAAAAAACGATACTTATCTAACCGAAGTTTGAGGTTTGATGCATTTTCTACTCATGGTTCTCATGGAAGTACTCCAAAAGACGAGAATGATTCTGATGATGCAATAATAATCTTGGCAGCTATTGAGGAGATGAATAATTTCAATAGAACTCATGAAGGTAAGAATCAACTTCTTGTTTTATGTTGTAAATTGTAATATTTTTTTGTAAAAGATATTTGTTGAATCATGTAAGACAATTCTTAGTCCCTTATTTTGGTTCCTTTTTTAAGGATTTTTGCTTGTGCATATCAGATTCAATTGTCAGCTACGTTTCTAAACTCTTATCAAAATTTTGTATCCTCATGTAGGGGCTGATTTTCAGTTGGTTGAAGCAACTTTACATGACTACAAAGATAAAAATAGTGTCAAAGTTGTGTGCAAATATGATGGGAAGTGGCTGCACCTATGTCCTCGAGGTTCAGATTTGCAGACCATCCTAACACAACATATCAATGCAAAATCTCACATCAATGCATGGAGCAAGAAGACCACAATAAAGCAATCATCTTCTCTCTTCACAGGAGCTAGTGGGCGACCTAAAAAGAATTTTGAAAAGGATCCATGTCAACAAACTTTGGGTGCATTCCTCGTATCAACCAAAGAGCATGCGGAGGTGGCTTCCATCCATGCAGGTGATTCATGCTCTCATTTATTAAATCTGTGTTGGGGATTATGGAAGTGTAAACTTGATGTTAATGGTAGGGAGGTTGATATAAAACCTTTTCTCCAAGACCTAAAGATGGGTGAAGAGTGGTTTTGTGAGCCACATACAAAAGCTACTTTATATGATGGGGATGTTGAATACAGGATAGATGGATGCTTTAGGCATGTGTGCTGTCTTCGAATCTCAAGAATTGGAATTCCGTTTGAAAGTTTCACATGCGAGTATTGTAAGAAAATTCCATCTTGCGCTGATTTTCGTGGCAGAGTGTATCGGGAGGGTAGTGCAATTGAGAAAAGAGGAGAGAGGCAAACAGGTCGAGGAAGGCGATTGGATTACCTTTCTGGTGCAGAGCTTAAAAGCGTTGTAGTTGAGACAAAGAAAAACTTGCGAGAGGCCAAGAGAAAACTATGGTGGTTGAAGGCAAAGTTTGTGGTGCTTTCAGTGAGAATCAGGTCTTTAAAAGAAGCAAACTATGAGACTATTAATAGGAAGGATGTGCAACGTTTTTGCAATAACATTATTGAGGCTCATAGGCAAGGAAAGTTTGGTGGCAAATTAGCTTTATGGGCTTTTCTTCAAGACATTGCAAATAATGCATTAAGATCGAAAAAGGGGCAAAGATATGCAGAATCCTCAAAGACCATTTTTGAGGTTGCAAAGCTATGGGGTGGGCTGCGCTTGCATGATTTTCTAAGTGTAAACCTTGGAGGGCCATCTTTGTCAACCACAAGGAGGCAAGGAAGAAAGGCAACTCAATTTCAATCCGGAGAGCATGAGTATATCGTTGATATGGTTGGAAAGATATACAAGGATGTAAAGTCCAAACATGGAATAGCATCACGGGTGCCATTCATTATTGTTGAAGATGAAACAACCATCAAGCGTCGCATCAGGTAAAAACTTAGTTGAATTTCTCTTCGCTTCAGTTTTAAAATTTATTTATGTAACAAGTCCATGGAAATAAAGATGTTAAAGTGGAGCTTCATGTTTTTGCAGATGGAATGCGAAGGATGATACTCTAATTGGGTTTTGTGGAAGAAAGGGAGAGGATCATCAATGCTCCTCAAATGATGTTATCATTGTTGGAGATGGAGCACAAGGATATGAGACAATAGTGGATGCCTTCCAAAATCACGTAGTGGGACATTATGCAAGACTGCTCATTGTCAACCCGCTTCATGAGAGTCTTCCACGGTTAGCTCTTGTTGTGCATTGCACTTGTAATCGCTTTGATAGCGATTTCATCAAAGCTCAATGGAGTCTTGTGGAGCAAATGTGGAATGCAAAATGGAAGGATTGCCTAGGGCCAATAATTGGACATGCTTCAGATGGTGATAGTAGACGTCGCAAGCTTATGCTTGAAGACTATTTAGGAAAAAGTGATAGAAAGTTTGGTATCAAATGGGATGGATGGAAACTCAAAGGCAGAATCATAGGAGACAATGTGTATGGACTACATGATCAAGATTTTGTGCATTGTGGAAAGAAGCTTGTGAACCCTCTTGATAGTCCTATTCGACAACTAGCGATTGGACAAGTTTGGATTACACTCAATCATGTTGCTTTGGTCTATAATCATTTCTCTATCGATCAACACAAGTTACGAGAAGAAGATATACAACGAAACGATCGGCAAAATTGGAGAGCAGCCCAAGTAATTGTCTCTAGACAAGTTCAAAAATGTATGATAGAAATGCAAAAAAAAGAGAGGAGCATGCAAGGGACTGGGGCATATTTGCAGGCTGTTGCTAATTATATAGACATTTTTTTGTCTCCACATTTAGACTTGAGAGAGCGTGTGGTGCTTGCTAGTAAAGTGGTCTTCTTCTTCAAGTTGTGGAGATTATGGATTCATCATCATTCTACATACACTCTTAAGAAAAACTTCATTAGCAAAGAGGCTTACACAGATACCCAACTTTCTTGTCATTTTGTGGTTCTACTTATAAAGATGTTTCGGGATTTCTTCCCAAATCTCAAGTGTCCTTTACATCTCACAGGATCGGATGCAGCAGAAATTTATTTCAGCAAGATTGGAGGTATGGTTGGGCAAGAAAGAGCATTTGATTTTGGAGATGTTTTGCATTGTGTTGGAAGCTTGAACAAGATTACCGTGCATGAATGTAAATCAAATGGGGTGACTTTTTCAAGGGCACATAAGAAACAAGAACACATATGGAAGGATTTGAACAAGCATGAAGGCATTTTGGAACAGATCTTGGGAATTACGAGAGCGTTTCCTCTGATGAAAAGTTGATAGATGCATTGAAAGAGGGATTGAAGTGGGCACAAGATCTTTGTGAGTCATTGGGGATCAAACCTAGCACAATCGAAGGAGTTGAATGGTGGACAGAGCCTTGGATAGATACACAATCAATGTGGTCAAAGATAGATGCTGAAATGGGTGACGCCGATGAGCACGATGACTTTGTGGAGCCTTGCGGTGAAGATAGGCCCATTGAAGGCAGCGACAGAGATGACGAGGTCATTGCTCTGAGTGAGATTCGACATGAGGTGGATGGGATTCTAGATGAGGCAAGCATTGAGGATGAAAACAAGACTATCTCGCCCGTGGTGGAGGTTGACAAGAAATTCATCTTCAAGTCTACTTTGGTGAGTCAACTCAATGGAAACTCAACACTATCAAAAGATAGGTTGACAAGGGTAAGACAAGGAGTGTATTTCAGCAATGAAGGAAAATTAGCATCAACAACCAATGGAAATTTCTTTGGAATAGGGTCAGATTGTGCTGTTTATTTCTACGATGACACATGTGGAAACAGAGACACAAATTTCAAGAGAAATGGAAAAGCCACAAAATTGAAGAAGATGCAAACTCTTCATAGTACATGGTATCTTGGAAGAGTCCAAAAGATGCGAAAGAAGGTAGGTGGCAGGTATGTAGATTACAAGCGAGGTCTTGACTTGGTAGATCGACCACAAGGGATGGAGGTTCAGCTTGGTTGGTATCAGAAGGTGAAAGGACACCATACATACTCTTATGATGTGACAGACTTAAACATGGTTGATATTGAGTCAATTATTGCATTGGCACATTTAACATACAATGAGGCTACTGATAGATATGTTCTTGATCAAAATGATTATCGAATCTTTAACCATTTCTTGAAGTCTGCTGGTTAGATGTTTATTTAAATCATGTAAGTATGGAACCATTTGGTTGTAATTTGTGTTTTAGTCATGTTATAACAGAGGTGACCTTATTCTTTCCATTTTCATATGATTGCAGGCAACGAATCCTCCACCTTGCAAAGTGGGGAGGAGTTGGAATGACATGAGTTGGATTTTTGTGGGACTGAAGTGTTTTTTGGGAAGGAGTTGGAATGACATAAGCTGAATTTTTGTGGGACTCAAGTGTTTTTTGTGGGATTGAAGTGTTTTTTTGTGGAATGACATGAGCTGAATGACATCCACTATATGTTTTTTGGGAGAGCAGGTAAATTCCAACCATTGTCTCTTGGAAGAACGGGGTTTATCTCGTATAGTACTCTAGTTTTATAGTAGCCCAAATTCAGATTAGTTTCACGTAGCAATTGATTGTGTTATTGATATTTGCAGTACAGGTTCGTAGCAGCATGTATTAAGGCCTTTAACGATTAAGGCCTTCGACGGTTGAATTAATGGGCATGTACATAATATTTTGCTAGCAGCTCTCAAGGACTTTTTGGTTTGGCCAAGTCGGGCAGTTATACCAGTCTTTCCAGGTGATTACAGGTATAAATGAATTACCCTCCTTCTTAAGTGAGTTGTATAGGCTAATATCTGTCAAATGCTTCTCTCCAGTATGCAAGAATATCTAAGAGGACAACATGGTGAAGGTTCCTATTAGTTGTTTTGTTCAATTGTTGATTTAGCATGTCAGTAACTAATTTTGGTGTTGAGTCATCTCTAAAAATTATTTTTGACAGTGATCCGGAAGCAAGCTATATGGGCCATCTCTATGTTCAGCTAGTTGAAGCAAGAAATCTGGGGAATTGACTGGAAGATTCTGTGAGAGTGCGCAGCGAAAGAAGAACACGAACACAGAGGAGAGGAGAGAGGAAGCAGAGAATGAAGGAAGAAAGTCTGCACTGACTGAGATGAATGTTGAAAATGGACAGAACAGTCCCTGCATGCAGCCCGGAGCGTCAGTGAGGGAACCAGGACAGACTGGAAGCAGAGGCAGCACCAATGCCGGAGACGGAGACGGAGGGAGCAGTGCTGAACCTGCAGAGCATGAATGAGATGAATGCTGGACTCACTGGGGGGCAGCTATAAATAGCCCCCAGCTAGAAAATTGGCCGACCAGCTAAACTGGCCGACCTGGCCAGATCTGGTCCGACTGGCCAGATCTGGTCCGACTGGCCAGATCTGGTCCGATTGGCCAGTTCTGGTCCGACTGGCCAGTTTTGGTCCGACTGACCAGAACTGGTCCGACTGCCCAAAATAATGGGCAGTCACCCCAAAAACAGCCCAGATCTGGGCTGTAAAATGCCCAGGGCTACATGCTGACTAAAGCAGACTGAAAACACACTGACAGAGCTCCTCTGTCTCCTGTCAGACTCTGACAGGAGCTCACAACCAGGAGATGACAGACTGAGACTAAATAAGAGCAGGCTAACACCCCCTCTCAACTCCTGGGAGAGACTGAAGACCCAAGAACCGCATGTGATGAAGCAAAGAAGCCTGAGGCAAAGGCTTCATAAAGAGATCAGCTGCATTGGCCGCCGTAGGACAATAGACCACCACCAGCTCCGAATCCACGATCCGCTCTCAAACATAGTGATACTGAACCTCAATGTGCTTCATACGAGCATGAAACACCGGGTTCGTGGCCAGAGCAAGAGCACTCTGGTTATCCACGCGCAGCTCCGTAGGTCCGGTCTGGGTAAAGCCAATCTCCGCGAGTAAGCGACGGAGCCAAACTGCCTCCATAGCGGTCGAACATAGGGCCTGATACTCAGCCTCTGTAGAAGAAAGTGCCACAGTAGGCTGCTTCTTGCTGCTCCAAGAGACAGCACCAGAGCCAAGGGTGAAAGCATAACCTGTAGTGGATCGTCGCGAATCCACATCACCTGCCCAATCAGAATCACTCCATCGAGAAAGGGTAATCCCATCTCCATACATGATCCCAAAGGATCGAGTCCCCTGCAAATAGCGAAGAACCCGCAAGGCCGCCTGCCAGTGATCCTGGGTAGGAGTCTGCATAAAAGAAGACAATAAAGCCACCACAAAGGAGATATCCGGCCGAGCGTGAAGAAGCCAGATAAGAGAGCCGACAAGGCACCTGTAACGGGTGGGATCGGTAAGAGGAACTCCAGCAGTCAAAAGCTTGGACTCAGGGTCCATAGGGCATGAGATAGGCCGACACTCAGCCATATCAAACTCCGAAAGAAGCTCGGAGATGTACCTCTGCTGCGAGATAAAAATGCCCTATGCCATCTGATAGATCTCCAGACCTAGAAAGAAGTGAAGGATCCCTAGATCCGTCATGTCAAACTCCTGCTGTAGAATGGACCGTGTATGCTCCACCTGCTGAGTGTCGCTCCCTGTAATAATAAGATCATCCACATACAAGATGAGGAACACCGAAAGAGAATCCACAACCCTTAAGTAGAGGTTGGGATCATAAGCGGAGCGCGCAAAGCCACTCTGTAGAAAGAAGCGGTCAATCCGTTGGTACCAAGCACGAGGAGCCTGCTTTAGGCCATAAAGAGCCTTCCGCAGCCTGTAGACATGATCCTCCTTCCCCTGCACAAGAAAACCAGGAGGCTATGAAACATAAATCTCCTCCTCAAGAACGCCATTCAGAAAAGCAGACTTGACGTCCATCTGATAGACAGGCCAACGGTGATGAGCAGCAAGAGCCAAAAGCACTCGGATGGTGGACATCCTAGTTGTAGGAGCAAAAGTCTCAAAGTAATCCAACCCTGCACGCTGGGCAAAACCCTTGGCAACAAGCCTAGCTTTATGCTTGTCCAAGGAGCCATCTGCAAGATATTTGGTCTTAAAAACCCATTTCACACCAATCACCTTCCGTTTCGCGGGACGCGGAACAAGCTCCCACGTATGGTTTCGCTCGATGGAGTCGAGCTCGGCTTGCATAGCCGGTCTTCCTTCGGAAAGGAAGGGAGAATCGGCACCTGGATAGAGGGAATCAAGGAAGGCATCCGCACAGTTGATGCAGTCTTCACTGAAGAAACCTTCGCAGTAGATGGAACCCTCTGAGATGCATGGACTGAAGAAGGACAAGTGCGAGGAGGGTCATCCCGTTGTCGAACTTCACGATAGTCTCGCCTCCACTCAGAGGAATGATGAGAAAGAAGCTCATCCTCTGAGTCTTCAAAGCCTGAAAATTGGTAAGACATCTTCCAATCTGCAAAATACCAAAGAAAGTTGTGCCGCTGATGAAATAGGACCAACAGTGTGGTCACCAACCACCAAGATGCAGGCTGAAAGTGCCTACAGCCACCTGGATCTGCAAAACGCAAATAGATCTGATGGCGAACACCAGAAACGAGACCACCAGCACCGGGAACTTGCCCAGACAGAGGTCGCCTGCAGGATAGGAGTAGACAGGGTAGAAGCAACTTGCAAAACAGCAAAACGCAGCTGTAGGAGGGTCGCCCTGCAGCAGAGGAGGTCGCCTGGCAGCAAACGCAGGGTTGCTGCGTCACTGGATGACGTGGCAACCCCTGTGTACAGCAAACGCAGGCTGTACAGCCTTCTGATGCAGTCGCCTGGCTGGAATAGACCTGTTGGCAGCCTCCTGAAGGAATCGCCTGGCTGTTATGGGATTGTGGACAGCAGCAGTAAGGTATTTCTCTCGTCCTCCGTGCTCTCAATCAGGCGATGATACCATGTGAGAGTGCGCAACGAAAGAAGAACATGAACACAGAGGAGAGGAGAGAGGAAGCAGAGAATGAAGGAAGAAAGTCTGCACTGACTGAGATGAATGCTGAATACACTGGAATGGACAGAACAGTCCCTGCACGCAGCCCGGAGCGTCAGTGAGGAAACCAGGACAGACTGGAAGCAGAGGCAGCACCAATGCCGGAGACGGAGACGGAGGGAGCAGTGCTGAACCTGCAGAGCATGAATGAGATGAATGCTGGACTCACTGGGGGGCAGCTATAAATAGCCCCCAGCTAGAAAACTGGCCGACCAGCTAAACTGGCCGACCTGGCCAGATCTGGTCCGACTGGCCAGATCTGGTCCGATTGGCCAGTTCTGGTCCGACTGGCCAGTTCTGGTCCGACTGACCAAAACTGGTCCGACTGCCCAAAATAATGGACAGTCACCCCAAAAACAGCCCAGATCTGGGCTGTAAAATGCCCAGGGCTACATGCTAACTAAAGCAGACTGAAAACACACTGACAGAGCTCCTCTGTCTCCTGTCAGACTCTGACAGGAGCTCACAACCAGGAGATGACAGACTGAGACTAAATAAGAGCAGGCTAACAGATTCGACCCCTATGTGATCTAGCAGTTGTTTGCAAGTCATTGTGAAATTTTATATCACTATCAAGGTCTCCTTTTGTAACACAAGAGCAGGTGGTTGGTTTTTTTTCAGAGCTGGGCTGGCTGTGCAGTAGCCTGAGTATGAAACAGGAGTGGCTTTCAGTGGACAACATTGACAGGCGGAGCAACCTTTCTGTGCAGGAGTTTATCACAAATTATGAAGAACCGAATGAGCTAGTAATCATAACAGATGCATTATGTAAGTGGCCAGCCTTGATAAACTGGAACAAGGAGTATCTAGTGAGAGCAGCTATTTGAATCAGCCCAAGTTTACAGCTGCTTTTTTCCTATTTTTTCTTGCAGTGTAGCCTGCAATTGGTTCTATGAGCTCACTGCACGAGAGGAGAGGGCGTCTGACAGATTGGCAGTCCTGCATGGCTTGCCGAAGTTACAGAGTAAGCTGCCAAATCCAACCAAAGAGGCTGATGGAGGAGTATCTTGGAGTCCCTCACAAGTGTATGATAACTGTGATACAAGAGGGGGTTGTTCTGCTATAAATGAAGCTGTAGTTTCACAATGTACAAGCCCAATGCCACTGCCTGATGAGCTTGCAGCAGTAAGCCCAATGAGACCGCCGCAAGGGTACCCAAGCAAAGGTCTTTCACAAAGAGCTTCTCCTAGAAGGTGGTCTGCCTCTCCTTTAAAAAAGGTTCAAGTTGGTCGATTTGGGAGCCGGCGGGCCGGGTCAGTCGTGATTCGCAGTATCAATTACTTTTCTGAATGCCAGAGTAAAGAGAGACACCATGTTATGGACACCAGTAGCAGCAGCGATGGTGAAGAAAAGGCTAAGAGCTGTACTCTAGATGAGCCAAACTAAGACTGATGGAGGAAACTCTAGAGCGTAGAAAAGCGGAGATGGATGCCCAAACAGCCAAGCTCAATGACAAAGCTCATGCCAAGGCTCGTGCTGCCAAGTTGCTTGCCCTTTAGGCCAACTTGAGGGATATGCAAAGACTCCAGGTAAAGATCTGGCTGAATTTGTTTTGTCATGAGATTTTGTCCATAGATTCTAATGTGTTATGAATATTTGACATCTGTTGGCAGGAGGATGGAATGGTTGGGCATGGCAATATTCAACCATTGTTGACAAAGGATTACTCGAGGTCTGATAGTAGTCCTCCCTCTCCTCCCTTAACACCCCGAGTGGTGAAAGAGCAGGCATTGACACCAAAAGCTCATAGGGCAAAGAAGGCGGTGTATGCATCTCAAAAGAACTCAAGCACTCCTGGGAGCTCCAGACGAATAGTTTCCATCTCCCCTAAAACCACTCCTTGAGGAACTCTGGGGTAAGCCATTGGTCCAGAGGACCCCTAGTTCCTCAAATGCCCCTGAGAACTCTCTTTCCTCCTTGGTTCCTTGCTTTTCAGACCCGAAGAATGAAAACATGAAACCATCTCCAGGGAAGTTGTCGGGCTCTGCGATAGTGCTTTCCAAGGATGCTGGGATTCCTGCTCAGCATCTAGGAGCAAGCAAGGCTTTACAATCAGGACCAAATGGCAGTGTACCCAAAAGAAGTTCAAGGGTAGAGAAGAAGACCCGACCAAGGCAAACCAGGCAGAGTTTTGTGACAGGTGAATTAACAGATCCATCTCCTATGCCTGAAGGGGAGGTCTCCCTCTCCCTCTTGAGCACTGAAACTGACATAAAAGTGGAGGCTCCTATCATGAGCAAGATAAGGCAAAGTTATGTTGCTCCTATTCAGGAAATGAAGCCCTTTTTGCGCAAAGGGTCTGGCATTGGACCTGGTAATGAAGAAGCAAGAAAGTACACACAGAGTGAGGGAAGCAAGGGTGAGCTAAAGTTACGTGACGGGAAAAAAGTATATCATCAAAAAGATACACCTCAATCATAAGCACACAACCCTAGATTAGGGATTTGTGCATAATAGGCACTAGTGCTAAGCACTGTGCTTGCTAAGCATAAAAAGCCTAGAACTAGCCTAATAATACTGCCCCTAGCCTCCTGATGAGGTCACATGGGCTATTATTAGCCTGGGGGAAAAAACCTCCCTTAGGGGGAGTAAAAAGTGCCCCGAGCCACCTACAACCACCAATACTCCTATAGGGATACACATATATAGTGGAGAGTGCACTAACAAACCCCCCTGGAGTGATGTGTGGTGTATGTACACATGTTACAGGGTATGTAGCTTAATCACCAGGTAATGGGATTAAGTTTAAGAGCTGTCGAAAAGCCTCAAACTTATCACGTGGTAGTGCCTTGGTGAAAATATCAGCTACATTATCGTGTGTAGACACGTGAGACAAGCATATCTCTCCTGCTGCGAGTCTCTCTCTGACATAATGGTAATGTACCTCTATGTGCTTCGTGCGAGCATGAAACACAGGGTTCTTGGCTACAGCCAAAGCACTCATACTGTCAGTGAGAATGGATGTAGAAGCATGCTGCTCCAATCCAAGATCTGCATAAAGCCTCCTGAGCCAAACACACTCAACTGTGGCTGTGAAAGCAGCCCTGTACTCTGCCTCACAACTGCTAGTGGCCACCGTAGGTTGCTTCTTACTGAGCCATGAAATGCATGCATCACCCAAAAAGAAACAATAACCGGAAGTGGACACCCTTGTGTCATAATCTCCTGCCCAGTCTGAATCACTGTAGCCCTGCAAGCATGAAGCATCCCCCCTGGGGTAAAACAATCCAAGATGCATAGTACCCGGAGATATCTAAATATTCTCTTCACAGCCTGCCAATGTTTTGTGCCTGGACAGTGCATAAATCTGCTCAATACGGATACCCCATACTGTATGTCTGGCCGAGTGTTGCATAAATACAGTAATGATCCAACAGCCTGCTTATATACAGTGGCATCAAAAAGTTCTCCTGCATCCTCAAGACTCAACTTTACACCTGATTCCACGGGAGTGGCAACCGGTTTGCAATCCTGAAAGGAAAACTTCTGTAGCAATTTCTGAATATACATAGATTGCTGCAAATATATGCCCCCTGATGTCTGCATAAACTGTATACCCAAATAGTAATACAACGGACCAAGATCTGACATTTCAAAGCGGTGCTGTAATTCAGCTTTAAAAGCTGCAATATGCACTTTCTGTGGCCCCGTGAGCAGCATGTCATCAACATATAGAACTAAAATCAGAAACATATCCTCTGCACTCTTGACATATAGAGTGCTCTCAGCTGAACTCTTCAGAAAGCCTTGGGAAGCCAAGTAAGAATCAATCTTCTCATACCATGCTCTAGGGGACTGTTTCAACCCATATAGAGCCTTCTGCAATCTGCAAACTTTGGCTTCCTGCCCCCTAACTCTAAAGCCAGTGGGCTGCTGTACATAAACTTCCTCATGGATATCACCATTCAGGAAAGCTGTAGTAATGTCCAACTGATGGATAGTCCATCCAAACTGACCAGCCAAGGCAATCATGCATCTGACTGTGGTCATGCGAGACGTGGGTGCAAATGTCTCATCATAATCTATGCCCTTCTCCTGAGCATACCCTTTTGCAACCAAACGGGCTTTGTAGCGTGACACTGTGCCATCTGCATTCCGTTTGATTTGATACACCCACTTAACCCCTATGGCCTTCTTACCTAGAGGCAAGTCTGTCAGATACCATGTCTCATTCTTCATGATGCTATCATATTCTGATTGCATGGCCTGCATCCAATTTGGGTCTTCTGCTGCCTCCTCAAAAGAGACAGGCTCATCCACCTGAGTGGGTTCATCCTCACTGTATGTGCCCTCACATGCATGATAATCAATACTCATCCCATGAGCACGGCGGGATCTTGTCCTGGTAGGCAAAGGAACATCAATGTGGCTGTCCCGCAATGTATCTAGCAACCACCTAGGCACCCGTCTGGACACTTCAGGGACTGCCATGTGCTCGGATGATGGCTGTGGCAAATCAGCCTGTGACTGTACTAAATCATGAGCTGCACCAGTAGGATCAATAACATTTGTTACTGGCTATATACCAGCTGTACCGAGCTGATTTTGGGGCTGAATTGCATCTGCTACAGGCCCCACAATGTCAACAACCCGTGGTAAATTTGTGGCTGCACTTCTTCCCTCCTGGGGCAGGAGCAATTCGAAGACATCATGACTGTAAATTTCTGGTTGCCTACGGAGCGTAGACCAATCAAAATTCTGCTCCTTTGCAAATGTAACATCTCTGTTGGTTAGAATCTTCTGTGTACCAGGATGGTATAGCCGATAGCCCTTGCTTTCACTGCTATAACCAACAAAAATGCATCTTACAGCCTTGTCATCCAACTTACCCCTCTGATGCTGTGGCACTAAGGCATAACTCAAGCATCCAAAAACCTTGAAGCCTTTGACAGAAGGCTTCCTGCCGGTCCACATCTCAAATGGAGTCCTCTCATACTTCTGCAAAGCTTTCTTTGGGCACCTATTCAGCACATAATTGCTGCACTGCAGTGCTTCCATCCAAAATTTGTTAGGGAGGCCCTTCCCCTTAAGCATGCATCTGGCCATTTCCATCACAGTACGGTTGAACCTTTCAGCTTTACCATTCTGCTGGGGTGTGTATGGCATAGTGCACTGATGGGCAATACCCTTGCTTGCCAAGAAAGCATGAAAAGTATGAGACATGTATTCCCCCCCTCGATCGGTACGAAGGGTGGCAACCTTTTCCTGTGTAAGATTCTCCTGCAACAAAATAAAGTCTTTGAACCGTGCTTCCACCTCCGATTTATGCCTCAGTCCATAAACCCAAGAGTAGCATGTAAAATCATCAATGAATGTAACGAAGTATGCATAGCCACCTATGGACTTGGTCCTCATAGGACCGCAAACATCTGAATGAATGAGCTGCAATTTCCTGGCAGCCCCATATGTGGACAACTTAGGCACTGGGGTCCTGTGCATTTTGCCCAATATGCATCCCTCGCACACATGACGAGAGGGTAACTGTATGGGTGGCATGTCCTCCACCATAGAATGTGCCTGCAATCTCTGTAAACCCCTGAAGTGTAGGTGGCCCATCCTGGCATGCCACAGCTCAGCAATGGCCAACTGATCACTAGTAATCACAACACAAGCATCATGTACTCCAGCCCTGTAGTGATCCAATCTATACAACCCACGACATAAAGTACCTGTTGCAACAATGCAACCCTCATCAGAAAGGTCATGCACTGTGCATTTCCTTCCAGAAAATGTCACCTCAAGTCCTCCCATGGCAATAGCAGGGACGGAAAGGAGATTCTTCTGGATTCCTGGAACATAAAGTACATCTGTGAGTGTAAAAGATCCACCTTGTGTGGCTGTAAGTACAATCTTGCCAACTCCTTGTATAGCATAAGCGGAGTTATTGGCACATGTAACTGTACCTCTCTCGGAGGTAGCATCAAAAACTAAAAATAAATTCCTCTGTGAGGTAATGTGCTTACTAGCACCTGAGTCAAAATACCAATCCTCCTGAGAGGTCACAGAGAGGCATGATTCATCTGTAGTGTGCATAGAAGGGTTGTACAAGCATGATACTGTACAAGCCCACTCATCATCAAAGTCCTCGTCTCCATGCGAGACAATGGACATATTGGCTGTCTCCTTCTTCTCTGCACTAGATGCATCTGCCTGTGCTACATTTGCTTCCTTCTTTGTGCCCTTTTCCTTCTCTTTTGCAATTCTTTTCCGGCATTCACCAATATAGTGACCCGGTTTCCTGCAATAATGACATTTCCCCTTTTTCTTGGGCTGATTTTCATCTTTTTCCCCACTGACAGTTGGCTGGTTGGCTGCTGTTTTTGGTTTATATGCAGCCCCAGACACAGCTTTACCCTTGCCCTTTTGACTTGCCATGAAGGCCTGATCACCCTACTAAAGTATGCTCCTGTTTTCTCTTGATTGTTCCTCCTGCAATAGTATCTGCACTAGGTTGTCAAAGCGAAAGGAATCAAGATTCCCTTGCATGATTAACCTCAATGTAGAAGCAAGAGCCTGATAAGACTCAGGAATACCATTCAGCATTACAGTGACCATAGACCCATCTGTCATGTCTTCCCCTAAGGAAATCAACTGCTCACGCAAGTCCTTAAGCTTGGTAATGAAGCTATCCATAGTCTCTCCTTCATGCATCACTAAATGATCAAGCTGCCTTTTAAGATAGGCTACCCTGGCTTCATTGCGTACCTGATAAAGGTTAGCCAGGGTGTCCCATGCCTCCTTAGCGGACTTACAAGACCGTATGTGAGGTTTAAGCGCAACTTTGACCGACAATGCTATCATAGCATGTGCTTTAGCATCCCTCTCATCCCACTTCTGCTATGCATCTGTGGTGGGAGCTGGGGGTGGAGCTGGAATACCTCTTCTGCCAGTGGTACTAGTGGAGTCCTCATCCATGTCTGAGGTCACACGAGAGCCAGGACGAGGTTCTGAACCCTCCACAATCTTGCTAAACCCGTGTGCCACTAGTATGTGATTCATCATATATGACCACAGTGGGTAGTTGGAGCTCCCATCAAGCTTGTTCTCAACAGAGAGCAAATCCAACACACCATCCTTGCCCATTGCGTAGGGTGTATTGCACAAGAATCACCTGAAAGAAAAATAAAAGGAAAATCCCAAAACAAAATATCTCTTCCGAGATTTAGACACAATCACTTGCTTTACTCTGTCCCACTGCATAAGGGCAATGTCAATGCATACAAATCTGTCCCAAAACTGTAATCCCTTCTCAGTGTTCAAATTGAGAGCATAGCATCCACACACACTGTCACACAGTGTTCCTGTTCTGCTGCACCACAATAAAGCATAAAATCCCCCAATTTCTCACTCAATTCCTGAGTGGATAGGCACAATCTTGTTGTACCAAGTGTAAACAAGGCATACACACAAGAAATGTCGAAAAGCCCCTTGATTGGAAGGGTAAATCTGATCACAATTGTTGCGTACACGCTGCCCAATGCAAAAAATCAGCTACAGCAACACCCTGGTGGCAAAAGCCCCAATTTTTCACACTTGTATCGGTCCTCGGGAGAACCCACAAGTCACGGGAGAGCTGGTAACAGCAAATACAGTCGTTTTCACAAACCCACAGGTTGTTAATCACTACTGCGCTGCAAATACAAGCTGGAACAGATCAAAATTGAACTGTTTATTGCTTCTGGAAGCTGTTTTCAGCAGTGCGCTCAATCGAAAGTGATACTGGGTTGATTTAATGACTGAATCAAGTGTCGACACAACATGTACAGGTCTGTACAGCCCTGTTAATGAGGGGCGATGTGGCGAAACAGCTCCTGGAGCTATTTTCCCTGTCGATTTGACCTGAACAGGCTGAGAATGACCTCGAAACTGTTCTAAAACTGTGCGCGCCTGAGCTTATCAGCTTGTAGGCTGTCTTGAGCATGTGTATGAGGCTGTAGAAGCTTTCAAAGACCCTCGAGAGGGGGCAACTGCAGGTCTAGAACTGAGCGCGACCACACGTGTGAGAGTCTGGTGCTGATTCCCGCGACCAAATCGAAGGTACAACCTCCCATATGCTGAAAAGAGTGGCGGCGGCCTGTTTTGCAGCAGTTCCTGTCAATTCCAGAATGTCTTGAGTCGATATGAAGCTCACGAGCTGAGGGTACGCGATGGGATGCTCACGGGAGTGATGGGATGGCTCTGATACCAAATGAAGAAGCAAGAAAGTACACACAGAGTGAGGGAAGCAAGGGTGAGCTAAAGTTACGTGACGGGAAAAAAGTATATCATCAAAAAAGATACACCTCAATCATAAGCACACAACCCTAGATTAGGGATTTGTGCATAATAGGCACTAGTGCTAAGCACTGTGCTTGCTAAGCATAAAAAGCCTAGAACTAGCCTAATAATACTGCCCCTAGCCTCCTGATGAGGTCACATGGGCTATTATTAGCCTGGGGGAAAAAACCTCCCTTAGGGGGAGTAAAAAGTGCCGCGAGCCACCTACAACCACCAATACTCCTATAGGGATACACATATATAGTGGAGAGTGCACTAACAGGTGCTGGGCCAGGGATTGCAAAACTGAAGGCCGAAGCAGTGAAGAGTTCTGACGAAGATGTCCCATCTAGTTGTATTTTGATACTCGTCGTTGATTCTTCAAGCAAGAGTTCAATTGCATATCTAACACGTGTATTTTTTTGCATATTCATTGGGCATTTTGCTTTCTCAATCTAGAAACTCATTGAACACTTCTCTTCATAGTTAGGGACTTCTCTTCATCGGGTCTGGCAATCCACTCTTGCGTAGTACCAAAGATCTTGTAATGTAAATTATACAGGGAGGGGGGGGAGAAATGCATAAGCTTAAAATTTTAAAATTACAGGAGGGTTATTATAATATACCACAAAGATAACAGGAGGTATATATTAAATAGGGCAAAAAAGGTTACAGAGGGGTTTTAAAATATGCCTTTGCACGCACGTGATATCCATGATTTTGTAAGGTGGACCCCTCGAGATCCCAATTCCTGCACACCAAGCAGGTCTCTAAACTTGCGCAGCTTCTCTGTGCCCAATGCCTTCATGAATATGTCAGCTACCTGATCCTCTTTGCTGACATAAACTAGATCAATAAGACCTAGTAAAACCCTCTCCCGCACATAGTGATAATGCACCTCAATGTGCTTTGTTCTAGCATGATAGACTGGGTTATTTGCCAAGTGTATACTACTCATGTTGTCACAATAAATGACAACTGGCCCATCTGTAGGCTGATGCATATCATAAAGTAGCTTATGCAACCAAGCTACCTCACATGCAGCCATTGCTGCACCCTTGTACTCAGCCTCTGTGCTTGACAAGGCAACTGTAGGCTGTTTCTTGCTACTCCAAGTGACTACAGCACTTCCAAAAGAGAACACATATCCACTGGTAGATCGTCTATCAGAAATACTACCAGCCTAATCAGCATTAGTGTATCCATGCAACTGTATCTGAACCCCAAACTCATAAAATAGTCCATATTGCAATGTGGACTTCACATATCTGAGTATGTGTCTAGCCGCATCCAAATGTGGTTTCCTTGGAGGTTGCATAAACTGACTTACCAATCCAACAACATAGCTCAAATCTGGCCTGGTAATAGTCATATAAATCAAACTTCCTACTATGCATCTGTACATAGTAGGGTCTTCCAGAAGCTCACCTGCATCTGTGCTCAACTTCACATTCTGCTCCAAAGGAACTAAAATAGGCTTACAGCCTGTCATCCCATATTTGGACAGCATGTCCAATCCATACTGCCTCTGCAAGAGCTGTATCCCACTTGGTGATCTAATCATCTCAATGCCCAAGAAATAACGCAGCTCTCCCAAATCCTTCATCTCAAACTTCTGCTTCAATAGCATTTTCACATGAAGGATATCTTCATCACTGTTACCTGTCATAATCAAATCATCAACATAAATGACAAGTAGCATAATACCTTTCTCTGTTTTTCTCACATAAAGTGAGAAATCTACCTTGGAAATCTGAAAGCCAATAGTGACAAGATACTATCTTGTCTTGTCAGACCATGCTCTAGGTGCTTACTTCAAGCCATACAAGGCTTTCTTCAACCTGCAAACAAACTCAGGATGAACAACATGCACATAACCTGGTGGCTGCTCCATATAGACCTCTTCTTGCAAATCACCATGCAAGAAGGCATTCTTTACATCCATCTGATGTAAAGACTATTCCTTTGATGCAGCCATAGTAATGACTGCTCTTACGGTTGCCATCCTTGCAACCGGACTGAATGTTTCTTCATAATCAATGCCATATGTTTGTGCATACCCCTTGACTACTAATCTTGCCTTGTATCTGTTCACAGAACCATCTGCATTGTGCTTCACCTTATAAACCCACTTACAGCCAATTGCATTCTTACCTTTAGGCAAAGGTACCAACTCCCATGTAGCATTTGCTTCCAAGGCATCCATTTCTTCATTCATGGCTTTCTCCCATTTTTCTTTTCCCATGGCTTGCTCAAGAGAAGTGGGTTCTGGTTCCTATATCACTTTGACCATATATGCATAGTGGATGGCTGTAAATCCATCATATTTCAGCCTATCCACAGGATACCTAGCTCTGGTAGACCTACGCAAAGTAGGCTCACTTCCAAGTGCTCTCAAAACATCCATGGTCTTCCTTACTCCAGGTGTAACAATAGAGGGGATACCCAACTCATCATCAATGCTCTGTTCTGAGCCACTGGATTCACCATCCACATAAGAGTGACCTGCATTCACATCAAACATGGGCTGATCTACCTTCTCTTTTCCTTTTCGTGATACCTGCATACCACTATCTGCATTGCTTTGAGAAGATTCTCCTGATCTCAATCTGCCTCTCCATGGTGAATGTGAACCACTGCTAGAGGACGCTCCAGGTCCACTAATATCTTGTGACTGCTGTTGTGAATTCTGTGCAGCATTACCATTTTGTGCATCTACATTATCATCACATTTACTGGTTTATACCAACTACTCATCTCATCAAAAACAACATCTCTACTCACTGTAAACTTACGAGTAGAAGGGTTATAGCATCTATACCCTTTTTGCTGCAAAGAGTAACCAATAAAGATGCACTTCTCAGCTTTTGGATCCAACTTGGATCTCAACTCATCTGGCACATGAACATAGGCAATGCAGCCAAAAATCTTCAAATGAGAAATACCCGGTTTTCTACCAGTATACCTCTCCTCTGGAGTCATCCCATGTATTGCTGCAGTGGGAGTCCTATTCATTATGTAGACTGCTGTAGCAACTGCCTCAGCCCAATAGAAATCTGGCAAGTCTTTTTCATTGAGCATGGCACGAGATACCTCTCCAATATGCCTATTTTTCCTTTCTGCAATTCCATTTTGTTGTGGGGTATGACTGCATGAATATTGCTGCTTTATGCCATGCTCCTGTAGAAACCTTGCAAACTCATTTGAGAGGTACTCTCCCCCTCCATCTGACCTTAGGCATTTTATTTGCAGGCCTGTTTCTTTTTCAACCATAGCTTTAAGAGTTTTGAAATACCCAAAAACTTCACTTTTCTTTTTCATAAAATACACCCAAAACTTTCTGCTATAGTCATCAATAAAAGTGACAAAATAATGACAGCCTCCAAGAGATGCAGCTTTAGTAGTCCACACATCAGAGTGGATTAATTCCAATGGCTTCTTACTCTCTTGAACATGTCTAGGAAATGGTTTCCTTGCCTGTTTTCAAATTGATAGGCTTCACATAACTTATGCATTTCTGCAACCTTGAATTTAGGCAATCTTGCAACAATATTTTGGGCCTGCATTGATTTAAGTCGCTGTACATTAACATGACCAATGCGTTTATGCCAGATATCAATATCTGCAACTACACCGGTCCCATGTGCAAACATTGTTGCACTCAATTCAGGCATGTCTGCATCCAATGTAAACATTCTGCCCTTCTTCTTTCCTTTTGCTATCAAGTGACCTTTATTTTTCATATCCTCAACAAAGCATCCATGAGAATTAAATATGACCTGCAAGCCCTGCTCAACCATTTGACCAACAGAAACCAGATTCTTGGTGATATTCGGGACATGAAATACATCTAACATGTATTTATTTTTCCCATCCTGCATAGACAAAGGAATTTTTCCAATCTGCACAATAGGATGTGCAGTATCATCACCAGTCTCCACAAATCCTGGTTTTTTCATTTTTCTTGCATCATCCATCCATTCTGCATGACCTGTCATGTGGTTTGATGCACCTGAGTCAACATACCATATATCATTGCTTTCTTCTGCACTTGTCACAAAATTATTCATGTGCTGCACCATAAACAAATGCTCATTTATTTCATCACCATGTCTACTAGAAGATGCATAATTCCCTTGTTGCAATTTTCCATTCATGATGTCATTCTGCTTTTTATAGCAGTCTTTAGCCATATGACCCATTTTACCATAGTAGTAGTATTCAACATTGCTGTTTGCATTTTGCCCTCTTTGCCATCCACCACGACCTCTTTGGCTCCCCCTGCCTCTAGAGTTACCACGTCCTCCTCCATAAGACTTGTTTTGTTCAGTTTGCTGCATATTTTGATTTCTACCACGGCCTCCAGATCAGCCTCCTCTACCTCTGCCTCTACCTCTTCTAGCATTTGAGTAGAAGACAGTTTCTTTTGAAGTTCCTCCTGAAGAAGATGCACCACCATTTCTCTACTCCTCAGAAATTAGAAGAGCAATCAACTCCTCAAAATCAAGAAATCTTTCATGAACTGAAATGGATGTCCGAAACTACGCATAATCCTTTCCTAGACCATTCAAGGTCACAGAAACTAAATCATCATCTTCCACTGGCGACCCAATGGAAGAAAGTGCATCTGCAATCTTCTTCACCTTCATGTGGTAGTCATTGATGCTCGTACTTTCTCTTTGCACATTATGTAACTCTTGCTTGAGCTGCATTTTCCTGGCTTGCGTATTTGTGCTATACATTTTTGACAAAGTATCCCATGCCTCCTTTGGCGTACTTACATCCTGAATATGCAAAATCATAGAGTCTAAAATACTGATAGATAGCCAGTACATAACTTTCCTGGCTCTCTCATGCCATGCTTTAAATGCCTGCATTTGCTGTTGATTGGGAACATCAGGAAGAACTGGTTCTTCTTCATTTCCTGCAACAAATTCCCAATATCCTTTTCCCATAAGGAAATTCGTCATTCTAAACTTCCATGCTTGGAAGTTGTTCTTGTCAAGCTTTTCAATTACAATCTATCAAAGAGAATCAGACGCCATTACAGAACACTGCAAAAAATTCTGTCACTGCAAAGAACAGAGCATCAGCCTCACAAGGGCAAATCTGCAAAACTGACGAAAGTGGTATTTGACCACACAATCACTTCCTAGTGACGAATTTGTATCAACAGGCAACAAGGATGATTCTCTAACTCCCAATGTCTCTACACACAAGCATACGATGCAATTTATGTGGTAACTTTTCACTGACCTATAGAACAGTGGTCGCACAACATAAAACTGGGCCTTTTCCTGAGTGCGTGCAGAAAACTTCCGCCTCCAAAACAGGCCCTAAAATGGCCTCAAATCAAAAAAATAGGGTTGGCAAAAAATACGCCATTACAGAATACTGCAAAAAATTCTGTCACTGCAAAGAACACAGCTTCAGCCTCACAAGGGCAAATCTACAAAACTGACGAAAGTGGTATTTGACCACACAGTCACTTCCTAGTGACGATTTTGCATCAATAGGCAACAAGGATGATTCTGTAACTCCCAATGTCTCTGCACACAAGCATATGATGCAATTTATGTGGTAACTTTTCACCAACCTGTAGAACAATGGTCGCACAGCATAAAATTGGGCCTTTTCCTGAGTGCGTGCAGAAAACTTCTGCCTCAAAATAGGCCCCGAAATGGCCTCAAATAAAAAAAATAGGGTTGGCAAAAAATACGCCATTACAGAACACTGTAAAAAATTCTGTCACTACAAAGAACACAGCTTCAGCCTCACAAGGGCAAATCTGCAAAACTGACGAAAGTGGTATTTGACCACACAGTCACTTCCTAGTGACGATTTTGCATCAACAGGCAACAAGGATGATTCTGTAACTCCCAATGTCTCTGCACACAAGCATACGATGCAATTTATGTGGTAACTTTTCACTGACCTATAGAACAGTGGTCGCACAACATAAAACTGGGCCTTTTTCTGAGTGTGTGCAGAAAACTTTCGCCTCGAAAACCGGCCCCAAAAACTTCCTGAGTTGCAAAGGCACAACTAAGAAATTTTTGCACTCAACATAATCGCCAATTTTAATTTCTAAGTCATGAACTTCTTGTTTACCATTGTATCTAGTACCTAAGGATGTAGCCTTGATGCGATAATGAGTTGAAACAGTGTGTAATTTCAATTCGTTGACCAATTTTGCAAAAATAAAATTGTGTATGCTCCCGTCATCATGTAAAACAATCTTCTCTTTACCATGCACAAGACATTTCATCGTTAATAAAGAATGAGGATTTGACATACTGGTAAAGTATCTGAAGTACTACCGATATCATCATCGTTTTCCGTGAAATCTGGCATTTCTTCATGATCTTCATCTTCAGTCACTCCCGAGTAGTTGATATAAACAGTTGGTTTTTTGGATTGACAATTCACCGCTAGATGTCCAAGTTGGTGGCACTTGGCAGATGATAGGCTTGGATTTGGAAACATTATTAGTAATGGCTAGGAGTTTAGGTATGATGGGATTTGGCTAGAAAGATGGCTTAGGATTTGGATTTGTGTTTGATGGTAAAGCAGGGGGTCATGTCCAAGATTTAGGGAAAGAAGATGGAACAAAGTAATTTTGATTGAATTAACGTTAGTTGGGAATTGTTGTGGTCGCTTCTCTCCTCCTTGAATTGTGTCTTCAGCATCGTGGGCCAAAGAAATCACATCCTCGAGAGTCGTTGGCTTAAACATCTTTACCTTGGCATAAAAGTGACCAAGAAACCTAGATATAAACTTGCTCTTATGGATCGCCTTAGGTACATCTTCAAGCATTTGAAGTTGCAATAAGGCAATCCAGAAACGCAGCTCCGTATATTGTGAAACAGGCTCGTGATCTCCTTGTTGCAGAAGATCCCATTGTTTGATTTCTTTTTCGGGGAATTGAAGTGGAATAAAATTCTGCAAAAATTTCTTTTGAAAAGCCTCCCAAGTAGTAGGATAATCAATAGTTTTGCGGACAATAGTCCACCATAGCGATGCTCTGTCCACTAAATGGTTACTGACATACTTGAGTTTTTCTTTTTCGACATACTCTTCTTCATGGAAATAAAAGTGAGGATAGTCTTTCCATCACGTAATCCATTAAAATTACAGAATTTGAAATTTCTTTTACATATCTTGGCTTCTTTCCTGATAGATTGTGCTTCGAGTGTTGCATCGATCATACGTCATAGAACATCTTTTGGTTGCATTCCATCTTCTTCGACAGTAGATCATTGAAGAGTGGCCAATTGAGCTTGCAAAGTTTGATGTGCTCTTCGTTCCTCTTGAAGCTGCATCATAATTAGGTCCAATTTTTGCTCCACCGTTGGTTCCAGTAAATCACCTTCGGTCATAAAATCTTCCATATTTTGATCAGTCATCCTACAAAATTTCAAACAACCTCACACGAAATCTTGTTAGCAGGATGAGCATAGCTCAAAGTTGGGTTTACAAGGCTTGCTTCTTTTTTTTTAAAAATATGGCTTTTTGCAATCTTTCTTTTTTTTGCATTTATGAAAATTGATGAAATCCTTCTTCTAAGCGGAAAATATATTGAGTGTGTTAATTTACTTACTTGAAATTGTCTCTATCAGAGTGTAGATACAAACAGGGGCTTGCTGAAGGTTAAAGGACGGTTCGGGGTTGGTTGTGTGTGAACTGATGCTATGGATAAGACTTAGAATTAAATTTTTAAGCCTTAGGAAGGCTTGAAACTTTAAAGCTTTAGAATAAAAAGCTTATCTAATCATTCGATCTGCCATAGGATGACGGTATGTTGACGCTGGATTCGATGTCAACTAGTTCGTGCTGCCGCCATATCGATGTCGAGCTTTTTTGGAGCTTAAGCCTTTGTTAAGCTTTATTAAGCTTATTAAACTCCAATTAAATAATCTTCCTTCTTTGTTCTCTGTTAACCAAAGAGACTTACAAAGGATCTTCAAAGGTGGTCCTTTGCTTCATGAGAGAGGTCCTTTGCAATCCAATAGCATAGCAGGGGATTCTTCACCACCAGAAACATGCTGTTATTGACGTACTGAAGAGTTCGTTTGTTCCAGAAGCTTCACCTTCACATGAGATGGTAAGCGATTGGAAGCCCTTGATCTCAACTTTGCTTTGATACCACTGGTGCGCAAATCGGATGCTAGATGTGTATGTAGCGAGGGCCGAAAGGTCCCCAAGCACAAAGAACTCTACCTAAGCTCAAAAATCAAGAACATAGACTTGCACAACATGAAGCAAAAAGACAAATTGGGTAAAATATCCCCCCATGCCCTTGTGTAAGTGCTTCACAATGCATGTATTTATAAATTTATTCATCTCCAAGCTCAAAAATAGCCCAATTTTACAAATAAGCATGCTTTAGCTTTTGTGTTTACTTTTGTCCAAATAAAGAATCAAGTGATTGAGCGGCCCAAGAGTCGGGTTTGTGCCCAAATAAAATGTCCAATAATAAAATATTTAAATTTTACGTCTATTCGCATACAAAATAATAAATATTTTTCAAGTGCTTCAATAAATAAGCGCGCCTAAATAAATATTAGAGCCACATCTTTAATGATAAGACACACACCCATCAAAAATGATAATTTCTTCTATGTAATTTGAATACATGCTATCGCCCAGTGCTTCCCAATGCCACCGTCGCCTGTTCTACACATCAATTGAAGCATTCACAATTTTTAGAAAATAATAAAATTAAATTGACAAAAGTGAATACCTAGCAGTCTTCAACTACAAAATAAATAAATAGGTTGGAACTCTATCCTAAACTTAATTTAATACGAGTGCGCTCTAAACTCATAAATGTCCATTAATTTAAATATGTATTTTGTGGAATCACCCACCGCTGTGGAGTCACCCACGTGCACATTAAATTAACATGACTTCGAAAAGGACAAGCATCCTCGTTAACTTCTCCTACAAGGAGTCCACCTTGTGTACGAGCCGCAAAAAATAAATATAGTTTTGCAGAATCCATCGCGAAACCTCACGGAATCCACCGTGGAATAAAAAGCTCACGGAATCTGCTGTGGAATATGCCTCCTGGCAATAATTTTTGGGCAAGAGTAGTCCTTGCCTATAAGGTATAGAAATTAAGATTTCTAGGTAGTGAGTGACTTTTTGTATAGTTGTCATAGCTGTCATAAGTCAAAACTACTCCTTGAAACTGCCCAGTTGGTTTGGCACGCATGTGACCTATTCGATTTAGAATATGTGTACATTTGGAAAGGTGTGTCCTACTTTGAGTAGATATGTCTTTAAAGAGACATGCATTCTTTCAATTACATAGTATTATCATTCGATTTTTGTGTCCCTAGTTTATGAAAGAATTATCCACTACATTATAGTTTTCTATAAATGGGCTACCAATTAAAATAGGTCTCTTAAATATCTTCAAGTTTGTGCATACTATGTGTAGTGGTTTGCTACAAATAGACACTGACCATTCTACAAAAGTAATTTCTGTTTGGATGGATTCCCCAGCTTAAATGAAATATGACAAGCTTCACAATTTCATTATAGAATATTGCAAAGATTGATGAAAAATAGATGTAACACTACTTGCGACTTCAACTCATCAATATTTTAGACAAACTTGCAACTTATGCAACGACATGAGATAGAACACATATATCAATAATAAGTAATAAAGTGATTAATATGAGGCTTCATTCATGCAATAATGTGTATAGCTTCTTTGTAGAGTAGGCTACCAAACATGCTTACTCTATAGCATAGGCTACTAAGGGTCCAAGTAATGATTACAAAGAGGGTGTTGTGAGTAGCCTCAACATAGCCTTGCAAGGAAGAATCACGATGATGTCTTGAGATAATTGTACATGATCCTTGTCTCTCTCCTTGATCATAGCACAAGCTTGAGAGAGAGCTTCTTGGAAGTCCATGATCTTGTGAGTTGGGAAAGAAACCATTCAGTCATTCTGATAGTTCAATATTGTGATTAGGTTGATGTAGTCCCCTTTACAGTACTCGGCATTAAACGAAAGAACATCATTGATCCAAAGCACTTGATCAGCCATGGCATGATATAGGTTTTCCAGGAGTGGTTGTGATAAAGCCTCATCATCAAGCTCCATGTAAAGGTCAAACTCACACACAATGAGGTGAATCCTAGCAGCCCCATCCTTAAAATAACTTTCTATGAAAGGACACTTCTTTTAATTGGGATAGTGTATGTTAGGAAGCATTTGAATTTCTGAAGTAAAAGTTGATTGAAGAACTAGTATTGGCACCCTCCAATTGTATGAAGGAATTTCACTCCAATTAGATAAATCTATGTATGATGTTAGAGCTATTTTATGTCAAGAAAATAACAATAAAGGGGATAATCTAATTTATTATGCAAGCCATAATCTATGTGATGCAGACATTTCTAATTTTCTTTGTACCGCTCGGTATCCACCTAGTGTAGATAAATGAAGAAAGCTAGAGATATTGATGCAAGAATGCTCCTATGGATGATAAGGGGGTTAGCTATATAAATTCTTCCCTAGAGAGGGAATTTATCATTGATGTGTATAGGAAGATGAAGTTCAAGTGGTTTCAAAGTTATTGCATGATGAACCTTGTGGTGGCCATTTTGTTGGTAAATTAACAGCAAGGAAGGTTCTATTATCTAGTTATCGGTGGCCTAGTTTATTTAAGGATGAGTATTATTATTTCTGAAAATGTGACGTATGTCATAGGATTGGTTGACCTTCTAAGAGTTTCACTATACCTTTGACAACTATATTTGCGTTATTTATCCTCTTTTGAGAAATGAAGCATTGATTTTGTGGGTCCAATAGCTTGGACTACAAGATATCTTTGTTTGTACTTATTATATTACTGTAATATTTCCGCTCAAAAATATTATTGAACCTGACTCCCCACACACCACGTAAAACTTGTGCAAGGTTATCTCCCACATCGTAATTATTGGCAACTTAATCCGTACCCCGCACGCACAAAAATGAGGCCTTCGCATTGTGAAATCGAGGCCGGGGTTAAAGACCGTAAAGGCCACGGGGAAACACCCTTTTTGAAGGGGCAATTGGATAAATTTAAGTCAATTTTTTTAAAATTATTATCCCTTCCCCCAGCAGATGCATGGATGGAGGAGAGGGAATGTGGGGAGGAATGGCCTAAGGTAGAGTGGTGTGGGTTGCATGAGGGGGGGGAGCCATGCATAATGCACCTGGTAGAGCGTCCCTTCCCCCCCCTAAGCACTATATGAATCCCCCTTGTGGACAAAGGGGAGGGAGAATCAGAAGAAAGGAGAGAGAGGACGGATCGACTCTACTGCTGCCGTTGTCATCTCACACATGACCCCCCTATGGTCAAGTGGGAGGAGGATAGAGGAAGGAGAGTGGGGAACGCTGCCGTGAGGAAGGGAGGAGGCTGCCACACTAGGAAAAAAAGGCAAGGGAAGGCACGATTAGAGTGGAGAGGCTGAACGCTGCTGTGAGGAAAGGGGAAGGATCAGACGATTCTGCCGTTGCCATCGCCATTCCGCCGCCTGTTGTGCCACGGTCTGTCTACGGCGTTGGGCTGCCATCCATACTCCCTGCCATCATCGCTACAATGATTAATTTCCCCCCTTTTCTGTCGTCGACCTCTACTCTAATCATTACCCCCTTTTTCCTCCCACGTCATGTCTGTGACATGCTGAAGAAGCTCCCTTAGAACCTTCTAAGGATAAGGCTACTTTAGGCCTTGTGCACACGGGTTGCACCCCGGGTGTTGAAAACCCACACTCGTAGCTCCATCTCCTACACAACGAGGAAAGGTATCGACCTACAGGCAACCTTGCAGAGCATGAACAAAGGCTAGAAGGAATCCGCGGAGTCCATAATCACGTCTACGATGGCTCCCAAGAAGATGCAAGGCACACTTGCGGGACGTTCCTCCCCGAACTTACATGTGGACATCACTGCGGATCCACAAGCCCGGGTTCTATGAATTTAATTCCACGTATAAGAAATGCTTTAAACACACTTAATTCCATAGGGAAAATGCATTTTACGCTTATCGTTAATTCATGTGGTAGTGATAGAAGCACATTTGATAAATTATCTATTTGAATGATTGATAAGGATTGGTGCATATCATGCAATTGGATCGTTTGTATCTCCAAAGTTATAAATGTAAATCACTTACTCGCCCTATGAACTTAGTCGCAAATTGCCTTGTCGTGCATTTTCAAAGTGGAAGTCTACACACATATTTCCCAAGGTTAAAGAGGAAATTGTTAAGTGCATTGGCCGTGAAGGAAAAGAGTATCTTGCATTTAGTCAATAACTTCCTTCATTATGACTCGCATGAGGAAATTGTTAACTTCCGCTGCATGGCATTAAAATGGAACAATGGACATTGCATGTTGCTTGCAAAGATGTTTGTCGAACGGATTAAAGGTTGCATGTCACATGAACTTCATTAACAATGTTGTATTTAGAAAAGAGTCGCATGTTACATATTCGTCGTGCGTAAATTTCATTTCATTGAGTTGCATTTAGAAAATATCGCATATCATATCAAAGCATGAAATTCTAAAGCTTAGACAAAAGGGTTGTAGGCATGATTCTTTGATGTAAAACCTAGTAGGTCCTATGTAAGTTATTCTCTAAATTATCAAGTGTTATGACTTTAGCAAGAAAAGTTAGGGTTATTGCAAACCTCTTGGTGCGTAGAAGTAATAAATCGCATTTTCACATGTATTGTGACGTCTTGAAACTATTTACATCCTTAGAACAAGTTTAGCAGCTCTAGGAAAGGATCGTCCTTGTCGCAAGACAAGTAGGACAGTTTACCCAAATCACTTGTAATATTATAACCGTTAGGGATTCATATAGACATAACTACTCGATACAATAAACGCCTTAAGTACTAACTAGGGCTTGGCACATTAGAAATGCAGCCAAGTACCGTACTTGGATGCCAAGTCGAAACCCTCAAACCCAAAGGTCCTACCCACATTCACTGAATGTTTGGATCAATTGGACGCTCATGCAAACAACGATCTAAGGTTTCTACCCTAAGGATTGTTCGACCTAATGCAAAAACTCGGATTGAGTTTGAAAACCCTAGGACCGAACGTTGTCGGCCTAGTACAACTAGGGTTGGGTTGGTAAGAAGACACCCCAAACCCTGCGTCTTATCTAAACATAATTCCTTGACCAAGAAACGCTATTCAATGGGTGAAATGATCCCATGAATTAGGTGTGACACTTATGTAACAAGTTGCAATGTCGCGCGGCTTTGTGGTTTAATCATAGGAGAGAATTTCCACTCCTTGGAATGAGGTTGGCAGGTTCTAGTGCAAGTCTAACTTGCAAGAGGATGAGTAGTCATCCTGCTACATCACCTTTCTTGGGCTGATTTGCCAAGTTAAGGAAAGTTATGTATTTGCTTGGTAAGCAAAGGATCAATCAAGTTAGAGCGACATGGTCACCAGGATTTACTGTTAATTTATGAAACCTAAGGTGTTGGTTAAGTTGGGTTAACAAGGTATGGTCCTAACCCAAGGACAAAAGGGTGAACAAATAAACCCTTAGGGATCTTGCCAAGTCGCAATCGATCCCGGATCGAGTGTTGGATGCATTCGGAGAAAAGGATTCACTCCTTAGCAGTTGGCCAAATAAACAACCACTGGATTGATTGTGTTCGTAACAGTTTAGGAGCACTGTTTGCATTGCTTGCTCAAGGAACTAAAGATGGAAAGATAACTAGTGATTTAGGTTGAAGGCTTGAAGGGAGAGGCAACATTAGTTACCCTCGATTGTCTGCCTAACCCTAACCAAGGGGGTTGTTAGCCACGTCGGGAACGTGGACCGAACCTGCCGTGAGAGGTCTCTCTGTTGGGCGCTTCTTGGAGCAGGAGGACGCTTGGGTGCCAAAGGGG
The DNA here is from genome assembly GCF_053477565.2 of Lygodium microphyllum. NCBI lineage: Eukaryota > Viridiplantae > Streptophyta > Polypodiopsida > Schizaeales > Lygodiaceae > Lygodium > Lygodium microphyllum. Next base: position 9,119,251 of record NC_141150.1, on the reverse strand, counting down.
CTCCGACCGTAAATCCCTTGCCTTCCGAGCCCTGCACAAGAGGCCAATGTGACTCAGGATTGGATCTTGAGGCCCGCATACTAGTCTACAGGTAGAATCTTGGATTAGTAATCCCTATGGATTGCTGGATAGCCTTCGGTGCGGATTATGGATTAGCCTACGGGCTGGATTATATGGATGTATTTCAAAGATAAATAAGATAACCTCTTGAAAACGAACTTGTTTGACATTTTTTTTCTATGTCAAGTGCTAAGATTACTTGAAGGAACCAGTGTCTAACTGGCTAATTAAGGAAGCTGCTTGATGCATGTCCAACTAAATGTGGTAGGTAATTACACAACTAAAGCAACCTTAAGGAAAGTGCAGTGGATGTGGCCATGGATCCATCCTACGGATGGGTGGTCCCGGTTGACCGGGAACTTTTCTCAAACGAAATGGACAGCAGGGAACTTTGCTCGAAGGAAATTAACAATAGGCAACGTTGACCTAGAGTTAGGTTACTAGAATCTCGATTTATGTTGTTTTAGGGGAACAGAATGGGACTATGCCTTATGGGCAGAGAGATCGAGCTTTGCATCCCTCTCGTTTTCCATTGTCCTTGAACCAAGTGCAGCATGAATCTGCTTCGACCCTGACATTTTACGTAAAGTAGTTCACCTGGGGTTCGACGCTAGCTGCCGTTCTAGGAATTTGGCCATTAGGAAAACCGTGATTTAGGTCGGTCCTAAGTGGGGATGGCCGAAATACTTCCACTACGTGGTAGACTTGGAAAGACCTAGATCACAAACCCCGAAACATTCCATGGGAGTGCCAGGCGGAGCTTTCTATACCCTCTTTTCGATGGGCTACTAAGACGTGTCTTGCAAGCAAACAGGTGGACTCGTTTACAGTTGGTATCAGAGCGAACCAATGAAGGATCTGTCTTTATAAGAAAACTGAATAAGAAGAAGTAAAGAAAATGTTGTTGTTAAGAACATTTCCTTACTTATCGATGCTGTCTTGCAGAGTCATGAAGCATGGAACATGTTCATGGTGTTCCAGGTCATGTTTATGACCGCGATTCATGCCTTGGATTATTGACGAAGGATCGATATGATGAACATCCCAGACGCATTTACAATCCATCGCCTCTGTATGTGGAACAAAGATGGACGGGTGATTCAGGAATCTATTACATAGCTGCCCACCGGTTTGCGTACCTTCGAACCAACTTGAAGAGAATCAAGTGGTTGAAGGACCTGAAGATCGTGAAGCTGTTCATTTTTGTTGAGGCTCACGTAAACGCAACTTACATGTTGAAGGTCGGAAGGTCAAGCTAAACACGTATGTGTACAAGAAAGTGACCCGCATAATCCTCGCCGACAGGATCAAGGTGTTGGGACGCTACGAGAAGAATGGGTATTAAAGGAAAGGATACCCTAATCTTCCAATGACTTATCGATTCCTGAATATCCATGACCCAAATCCATACTATAACCCAGTTCCCGTAGCTGAATGTAACACAACCTTATTCTCCCCGAATCAATGTATCAGCTTGCTCTACCATCCTAAGAAATATTGTACTCCGAAAGGGCTATGCCCATATTAATGAAATAAGACTTCTTCTTATCAATGATTGTCTTGACTATGAGTATTGATAAAAAGTTAAGTGATTGGGTCGCTTAGCTGAAAGTAGAATTGGGTATGAAATGTAATGTAAGAAATGTTTAGCGAGTTGTTAACATTAAGAATCTCAATGCCCAGACACAACCCCAGATATAGATTCCTATTCGGACCCCTACACCAAGTACGGCTGTGATTTATGAGAAGAAGTTTTTTCTCAAGCAGATCAAGCCGCCAGAATTTGACGGGAAAGGAAGGACTCTCCAAGTTGATGCTGAGATTTGGATAGAGTCCATGGAAGATTACTTTGAAGCGGCCGGTACTGCACCTGCCAACCAGGCAATGCTCGCCAAGCTGAAGCTCACCGACGAAGCCAGACTTTGGTGGAAGAAATAATGTAGAGACAAAGGAATCTCGGAAGGGTTTGTTACCTGGGAAAAGCTGAAAAAATTTGTGCAAGGAAGATACTTACCAGGTGTGTATCGCATGCAGCAGATGAATGAGTTCTATGAGCTGAAATAGCTTGGTCTGACCCTTGACGCATACTACTCAAAGTTTGTCACTCTTTTGAAGTATGCGCCACAAATGGATATGGCACAACAGGTGTCGAAGTTTTGTGCCGAATTAAACCCACCTGTAAATACCCGCCTCGAATCAATGCATCCAACAGACCTTCAGAACTCCCTCATTCGAGCTGCGCCCATAATTTCGGAGGTGCAAACCAGGCCAAGAAAAAACAAGACTTGGTCTTATAATGATCAGATCAAAGGAGTGTATAGATCCCAAGAAAAGAGAGTTCAAGGTCAAAATCGGGGACAAAGGAAGAAAGCAAGGACCAACAATGTCAAAAACTTTGTTCCTACCCAAGGTAATGACCGCAATCTCCGTTGCTTCCATTGCAACGAGCCCGGTCATTTCAAAAGGGAATGTCCCAAACTTGGCAGAGGACAATGTCAAGGACCATTCCAAGGAACCGCCTGTGTTGCCAACAGGGAAATGTGCGAAGAAGAAGACCCGACCATGGAAACAAACTTTGAGAGGGCAACAGTGCATGCCACCCTTCACAAGCAAGGCCTGAATTGCTAGTTTTCAGTGATTCAGACACCATCAAACTATCAAGGTAAAGGCTTCAAAACCTTGATTGATTGTGGCAGTGTGCATTCCTTTATCTCACCAGCTTGTGCAAGAAGATTAGGAATAGCCACAATAGAAAAACCTACCTTGCTTGTGGAGTTAGCAAATGGTCATGAGGTCACTTGCACCAGGCAAACTGCTAAGGTGGAATTCTTTCTGGGAGGAAAGTCAACTTTGTTTAGATTCAAGATCATGAACATAGGTATCCATGAGTGTTTGCTCATGATGGATTGTCTTAAACCTAATGATGCCCACATTCATTATGGAAAGGGCCAAGTTTCCTTTCGAAACTCTAAAGGGGAATTGATCACAACTCAAGTAGAGACTGGAAAGCCGAAAATTCAATTGGCCAAAGCATCTCGGATTATAAAGGGAGTTAGAAAGGGACTACATGTCTACTTGATTAAGCTTAATAAGCTAGATTAGAAGCAAGAGTCTAGTGAAGAACCTTCATGGCTAAATACGTGGACGTATTTCCTTAAGAGCTGACAGAACTTCCGCCTCAAAGGGAAGTTGATCATGAGATTAAGCTAGTACCAGGAGCTGCACCAATCTTGCAAAGAGGCCATATAGGATGTCCATCCCGGAAGCAATTGAGCTGAAGGAGTAACTCAAGCAACTGTTAGATCAGGGCTACATCTGTCCTAGCAGTTCACCATGGGGAGCTCCAGTGCTGTTCCATAAAAAGAAGGATGGAACTCTTTGACTGTGTATTGATTACAGAGGGTTGAATTAATCAACCATTAAGAATAAGTACCCTATTCCAAGAATAGATGAACTTCTTGACCGTCTTCAAGGTGCAAAGATCTTCTCCAAGATTGATCTTAGGTCTGGATACTATCAGATAAGGATCAAGGAAGAAGATATCCCAAAGACGACATTCAACACAAGATATGGACACTTTGAGTTCCTAGTCATGTCGTTCAGGCTGACAAATGCATCTGCCACCTTCAACCGATTAATGCAAGATATCTTTAGGCCATATCTTGATGACTTCGTACTTGTCTTCTTCGATGATACCTTAGTCTACTCCAAACAAGAAGAAGATCATGAACCCTAGCTTTGGATTGTCCTTGAGACAATGAGGGCACAGAAGCTTTATGCCAAGATGAAGAAGTGTGCATTCTTCAAACATCAGATTGAATATTTGGGATTCATCGTGTCAGCGGAAGGAATCTCAGTGGATCCGGCCAAAGTCAGAGATGTTCTGGAGTGGCCAATACCAACAACTGTCAAAGAAATATGCAGTTTTCTTGGTTTGACAGGATGGTATAGGGTCTTTATCAAAAACTATGCTTTGATTGCAGCACCTCACACGGACCTATTGAAGAAACAAACATTGATTGTATGGTCAACTGCCGAACAATCTAGCTTTGATAGATTAAAGCAAAGTTTGGTATCAGCACCTATCCTGAAACTTTCAGACCTTAGTAAGGAGTTTGAAGTAGTAACGGATGCTAGCACAGTTGCCTTAGGATGTGTGCTTATTTGAGAAGGTCATCCTGTAGCATACTCTTCAAGAAAACTGAAGAGCCATGAGAAGAATTATGCTACCCATGATCTAGAGCTGTTAGCTGTCATCCATTCTCTAAAGCTTTGGAGACATTACCTGCTGGGTAACAAGTTTACCCTAGTGATGGATTATAAAAGTCTCAAGTGGATCTTTACCCAGAATGAACTCAACATGAGGCAACGTCAGTGGATTGAAGTGCTGGAGGAGTATAATTTTGAAATCAAATACTGGCTTGGAAAGGAGAATGTAGTTGCCGATGCACTTAGCCGCAAGGCATTCCTTAATTCTCTAATCTTGCAAAATCCATCAAAACCTAGATCTCTAGCCACAAAGGTATCCATGCCAAACAACCCAATACTTGAGCTAGCTAGAGAAGAAGCATGCCATGATCCAACCTATCAAAAGATGCTAAGGGAATGAGATTCTCTATCAATAGTGGACTTGTCTACTATACAATGAGATTATGTATACCGGATGTTAATAATGAAGGAAGATGATTTGCTAGAATATATGCTTTACCAGGATGAGTAACTATCTGAAAATGAAACTATTGAAATAATAACATCCAATCAATCATTCACCTAGAAATTTCTACTTTATTAAAAAGCAAATACTTTAACAATTCATTTTCAACATAGATAATAAATTTAATTTTCAATAAACAATTATGAAATCTCTTCACTACAAAAACCATTGATAAGCATTCTTTCTCAGTGGTGGTAGATTTCATTTCCCCATCACTTAGATTATGACTTGCATAATAAATTTGATGATCCCACTTATTGTTATTTTCTTGACATAAAATAGCTCTAACAACATACACAGATTTATTTGCATGGAGTGAAATTCCTTCATACAATTGGAGGGTGCCAATACTAGTTCTTCAATCAGCTTTTACTTCAAAAATTCAAATGCTTCCTAACGGACTGTATCCCAATTAAAAGGAGTGTCCTTTCATAGCAAGTTTTGTTAAGAATGATATCACATTTGTAAATCAAAAATAATTTAAATGCCCCAAAAATTTGCATAGTTTTTTGGGATTTGTTGGACCAGGTGGTGGAAGTTTAGAAATCTTAGCAATACCCACTTCATTTATTAGGTTTAACGAAATAGCCACTTCATCATTACATTCAAATACTTGTGACAACAATTGAGGCATTTCTTTTTCCATCAATACAAAAGTTGTCGAGAAACACTTCCATCTATTATCAAAGAAAATCTTAGTAGGTTGGAATCATAACCCTTTCAAATGTTATGGGTTGCCTTGCACAAACCAAAAGGCATGACTTTGTGAATGAATGCGTCCCATTTAGTGGTAAAGTAAATTTATATTGATCCTCATAAGGAATTAATACTTTATTATAAGCTAGTAAATCCATCCATAAATAATATAGTTCATGGCCAACAGCTTTATCAAGTACTTAATCTATAAGTGGCAAAGGAAAATGATATTTTCATGTCTTATTGTTAAGCTCTTGATAATTAACAAAGATATAGATTTTTTTTCTATTTCTCTTCGGTACTACCACGATAGGAAATACCCATTAGCGATAAGCAACAAGTTATATGAATTGTGCATCTAGAAGCTTAGAAATCAGAGCTTTGACTAGTTTTGCATACATAGGTTTTAGTATCCATTGACGTAATCTTTGTGCCTACTTCTAAGTCAATATAATATTGACTGACAAAGTTAAGCTTTAATATCATTAATCTGTTGTTTGCAAAGAAGAGAAGGAAGTGTACGAAGGGCGAAGGGGAGCTGCCGTCATCACAAAGAGGAGCTGGCGCGAATCCATCCTCGAGCCTTTGCAGTGAGTGCATTGTTCCTTCTTGCTTTGTTTTTGTTTTTCTCCTTTTCTTTTACTTGGTTTTGTTAAAAATCATGCGTATTGAGAGAGGGAGAGGAAATGAGAGAGGGAGAGGAAGAGAGAAATGGAAAGAATGAATGAGAGAGAGAGGGAGAAAACATTAAACATAATAGGGAAAGAGAGAAAGAGAGGGAGAGGGAGGGAGGAAGGGAGGAAGGGAGGGAGAGAGAGAGGGAGGGAGAGGTTGTTATTATTATTGTTGTTGTTTTATTTCTTTTTTTTTTTCTTGTTTGTTGTTGTTGTGGTACTGGTAGCGGTAGCGGTAGTGGTAATTGTTGTTTAATTTCTTTTTTTCTTGTTTGTTGTTGTTGTGGTAGTTGTAGTAGTAGTAGTGGTAGTGGTAGTGATAGTAGTGGTAGTTGCTGTTTAATTTTTTTCTTTTCTTGTTTGTTGTTGTTGTGGTAGTCATAGTCGTCGTAGTCGTGATTGCAGTAGTAGTAATAGTAGTTTTCTTGTTTGTTGTTGTTGTAATAGTAGTAGTTTTTTTTTATTTTCTTGTTTATTGTTGTTTAGTCTTCTTGTTTGTAGTAGTAGTAGTAGTAGTATTTTCTTCTTTTCTTGTTTTTTGTTATTGTAGTAGTACTAGTAGTTGTTGTTATTTTTTAAAAAATTTCTTTTCTTGTTTACTGTCGTGGTAGTTGTAGTGGTTTGTTGTTGTGGTAGTCGTAGTCATTGTAGTCGTGGTTGTAGTAGTAGTAGTAGTAGTAGTAGTAGTAGTAGTAGTAGTAGTAGTAGTAGTAGTAGTAGTAGTAGTAGTAGTAGTAGTAGTAGTAGTAGTAGTAGTAGTAGTAGTAGTAGTAGTAGTAGTAGTAGTAGTAGTAGTAGTAGTAGTAGTAGTAGTAGTAGTAGTAGTAGTAGTAGTAGTAGTAGTAGTAGTAGTAGTAGTAGTAGTAGTAGTAGTAGTAGTAGTAGTAGTAGTAGTAGTAGTAGTAGTAGTAGTAGTAGTAGTAGTAGTAGTAGTAGTAGTAGTAGTAGTAGTAGTAGTAGTAGTAGTAGTAGTAGTAGTAGTAGTAGTAGTAGTAGTAGTAGTAGTAGTAGTAGTCTTATGTGTTATTGTTGTTGTTGTTGTTGTAGTCGTAGTAGTTGTAGTTTTTTCTTCTTTTCTTGTTTGTTGTTGTTGTTATTGTAGTAGTAGTAGTAGTTATTGTAGTTGTTGTTTTTTTTCTTCATTTCTTGTTTATTGTAGTGGTAGTGGTAGTGGTAGAGAGGGAGAGTTATTGTGGTAGTCGTAGTCGTGGTCGTAGTCATGACTGTAGTAGTAGTACTAGTAGTAGTGATGTTAGTTTTCTTGTTTGTTGTAGTAGTAGTAGTAGTAGTTTTTTTCTTTTCTTCTTTATTGTTTTTTAGTTTTCTTGTTTGTTGTTGTTGTAGTAGTTGTTGTGAAGACATATATGACGACTCATATAAGCATGGTTGGTAGACTACTCTACAAAGAAGTGGTACACATTCTTCCAAGGATGAAGCCTCATATTAATCACTTTATTACTTATTATTACTCAATGTGGAATATCTATATTCTATCTCATCTCATTGCATAAGTTGAAAATTTGTCCAAAATACTGATTAGTTGAAGTCGTAGGTAGTGCTACATCTATTTGTTGTAAATCTCCACAATATTCCATAATGAATTTGTGAAGCTGGTGATATTTCATTGAAGTTGGGGAATCCATTCAAACAAAAATTACTTTTGTAGAATGGTGAGTATCTATTTGTAGCAAACCACTACACATAGTATGCATAAACTTGAAGATCTCTAAGAGAGCTATTTTAATTAAAAGCCCATATATAGAAAACTATAATGTAGTGGACTATTCTTTCATAAACTAGGGATACAAAGATCCAATGATAATACTATGTAATTAAAAAAATGCATGCCTCTTTAAAGACCTATCTACTCACAATATGACACAATTTACCAAAAGTACACATACACTAAATACAATAGATCATATGCATGACAAACCATGTGGACACTTTCAAGGAGTAGTTTTGGCTTATGACAACTATGACAACTACACAAAAAGCAACCCCCCAACCACAAAACTTTATTTCTATACCTTATACGCAAGGAATAGTCTTACCCAAAAATACAATAATTTTTCCAAGCTCTACATAAGTCACACACAGGATAACATGTTAAACATATTATTAGTTACTACGTCTATTCTTACTCAAAGTATGACAAAGAATCTAGATATCTAAAGATAATTCTCACAATTGGACTAAGTATTCAGGATCCAAGAAATGTAATTTATCAAGACCTAATGTTGCCAAATCAAGGACCAATATCTCAATCCATGTAATATACAACGTCACAACTATACTTTCCAAATATGTTGCTAGGTGGCACCTATACGAGGGGTGAGCACCTTCAATGTTTCTCCTTTGTGTGCACATTGACAGGATGAGTGCCTTAAATGGTTCTCTCTTACTGCTAGGCATGTTTCTAAGAGCTAATTACTTTTTGTCTTGGGCAGAAGCATGATGAGGATGGTTATCCTTTTTGAGTGTGAGACTTGCACGTGTTAATGTGGGTGAATCCGTACATGGGTGATACCACAATATTTATATGTCGAGCGTTAACATCTACATGATTTGATTATTTAATGAAATTCCAATGATTATTTGATTTATTATGGCTAGCTATATTTATTCAATTAATTATTTTTCTAGCATGATTTTCTAAATCTTTGGCAGAGCTAATGTGTCGAGAAAGATGAATTGGATACACATAGCAACCACACTTTATTCTTATACTTCTTCATTATATTATATAAATAGTTGCACCGTTGTGTATAATAAGGAGTGTGTACACCCTCACCATACACCTAGGACAAACTACATTAAACTTTTTTCTTTTCTCCTCAACCTTTAACAATAAAGGTTTAATTATTTCTTAAAGGGGCAATTCACATGCAGATTGGGACATTTCGGTTTCTATTGAAATTTCTCAAATTTCTTAACCAAAATTTGGGGGTTTTCAAATTTAAGTCCACTTTCTTCAAATTTCTTCATCAAGATTTGGCCCCTTTTCAATATGAGCTCTCTCCGTAGCATCTACCATCACGATGTCAATATATGGCATCACAATTGAAAAATTCTCGAGCATATCAAGTTCACCATCTAGTAGACAAAGATTCAGGTCATATTTATGCAAGAAGATGCATGGAGGGTCGTATCACTAACGAGCCAGAGCACGTTCGAAGCAACCCATAACTTCATTAGGAATGGCTCGAGAAGAACAAGAGTGCACTCACTATCATTGAACTCGGTCTTTCTAACAACCTAATTCATCACCTTGATCTCACAAAAATAGCAAAAGAGGTATGGGATGGCCTTAAGTCAGATTTGGGAGAGAGATTAATATTAATACATGAGATTTTAGAGATATATTGAAGGTATTGTGGAAATATTTTACGGCTCTCAATAGTTGTGAGTTGTGCAATTGATTGCAATCATTTATTTAGTAAAATCAAATTCTTTTATAAAAAGAGTGATTATAAAGGGCCTATCTTTAGGCAAAGCAAGATTCATTTTAATATTATAATCTTTGGGCTCAATTTTACTTTACTATTCTATAAGTCTATTTTGAGTTTTATGAGTCATGCTTTCATTTTTCTGAGTAAAAGAGTGTGAGGTAGATCTTGTTCTGCTCACTATGTGCAATTCTTGCATCTGATGTATGCAACTGTGGTATCAGAGCCCAGCCTACATCTAGGGCTTCCAATCGCCTATCCTCTTATGCAAAGGAAATCTTGCTGGAGCAATTGGCCTCTATGGTCTATCTGAACCTAAAACCGACTTCATGCTAGATTCCCAAGGCTCCAAAATCCTCCCCAAACCCCCTTTCTCTATCCAAAATTTTCTAAGTCTAGTCCAACATTAAAAAATCATATCTCCTTACCATGGTGCCATCATTCTGGAGCATTTCTTTTTCCATTGATACAAAAGTTTTCCAGAAACACTTCCATATACTATCAAAGAAAATCTTGGTAAGTTGGAATCATAACCCTTTCAAATGTTATGGGATGCCTTGCACAAACCAAAAGGCATTACTTTGTGAGTGAATGTGTCCCATTCAGTGCTAAAAGTAGCTTTATAGTTATCCTCATGATGAATTAATACTTTATTATAACCTAGTAAACCCATCCATAAAAAATATAGTTCATGGCCAAAGACTTTATCAAGTACTTGATCTCTATAAATGGCAAAGGAAAACGATCTTTTTGTGTCTTATTGTTAAGCTCCCTATAATTAACAAAAATATAGATTTTTTTGCTATTTCTCTTCTATACTACCACTATAGGAAATACCCATTCGCTATAAGAAAAAATATATATGAATCGTGCATCTAAAAGCTTAGAAATTAGAGCTTTAACCAATTCTGCATACATAGGATTTATTATCCATTGAGGTTCATGAATAATCTTTGTGCCTAGTTCTAAGTCGATATAATATTGACTGACAAAGTTAAGCTTTAATAGAACCAATTATTTGGGAGATCTGCTCTCGATCATATGAAAATTGAGCATAATAAAATCCATTACATAATAGAACCAATTATTTGGGAGATCTGCTCTCGATCACATGAATATTGAGCATAATAAAATCCATTACATAATAAAATCCCATCCCCATACATAATAAAATCCATTACACTTTCCTTTGGATGGCGTAACACGACCTCACACAGATTATGCAATGGAGCATTGACTGATTTAAGTTGGCTTCTAGGATATCAACGAGCCGCCCCTCAGAATAACAATACATATTACGCTTTATTGCCACTTGAACACTTAAAGAAATGATATAACCAAGGAGCGATAGTATGTATTTTCACTCGCAATTTAATTTAAAAGATAGATATAGACTTGTCTTTCTTTCAAATTTTATTTATTTTCTCACATTCAACCAAGCATTCCCTCAAAATAGGTAAAATTTGTCCCATTTCTTGCACATCACTATTTCTTTTCTATTCTTGCTCTTCTAACTAAAGCTCTAGAAGTGAAATTTCTTTTAAATATTGTCTCTCCCTAAATTGGAAATCTAACTTTACTTTTGGTAGCTCAAATTGTTTCTTTATCGCTTCATTTGAAACAATCAGTGTTGCTACCTCATGCTCTATTTTTTATGTCTCATTTAATTCTCTAATTGTTTTTTATAGCTGCCTTGACATCCATTACATGTCTACACAAATCTTTTTTAAGGCCAAAGATGGGTCATCCTTATCTTATTTGATGTCAACCATTGTAAGGGTTTGCAACCATCCTTATTTCTCCCATCTCTTTCCCTCTTTTGCAATCAACTATAATAAGATTGTTTAGCAACAATTGGAAGTTGTTCAAACCCAAAAAGTAGAACATCTACCTCATAGTAAGGATATGTAGTAATGAAACTATCATTAGGTTCACCATAATAATCCTCAATAGTGCCAATTTTCTCATTATTTCATAAGAATCTGTCATCCTTTCATCTATGTCTTCCTCTTTTGAGTGATTCTTGGAAAAGCTTTTCGACCTGTTATATGCCAAAAATGCATCCCCACGGTCACCTTCCTTCTCATCTTTATGAAATCCAAGACATGCTTCAAAAAATGAATCATTCAAACAATTGAATTCATGGATTACATCATCAAGATGTCTATCCTCCTTTGTTGAGATCATTAACTAATCCATGGTTGTATCTTTGGGCATTGATAATCAATGGGTAATATTGCTATCTGAGTTATTATGTGGTGAGCAATTAGTAGTATATTCACCAATACTCACTTGTTCTCCTTTTTTAGGCTATGTATACTATTTCCCTCTACTTTGATCATCCACACATAAAACTATATGGATAGGTTCTAGATTATTCAACCTTAACTCTTGCATCGTATGATGTGTCATTAAACTAACTTTTGAACCACCATCCAATTATACTTCACTTAACAAATGACCGTTGATGGGCAGTATCAGAAACTGGTACTCTTGGATCCACAGATAGATCTACTATTTTTACTTCTTATTCATTTTCATTTTGGATGTATTTATTCTTACCTTAGAAGCATTAGTCATCTCAATTCTTTTCCTTCTATGTCAAACTAGCTTATGATAGAGTTGTCTTTGGCATGTAGGTTCTATTTCAAGTACCATCTTGAGATTAATTGTTAAATATACTCTCTCTAGTACTTCCCAAAAATCATATCGTTTTTAACCTTTTCCGGTTGCTTTGTGCTTCCCTCCGTTGGTGGTACTAGTCCTCCAAGAAAAGAAGCCACACCCACTTGAATTTTGACATTTCCTGGTGGCATGGGCGATAACACATGATCAAAACAATGTTGAGGAGAGTCTAATTCACGTAGCTCTAAATTAGGATCTACATCCTTAGATTTATCCTTTGCAACTCCTTTTAATTGCAAAGTTTCTTCCTCTAGACCTTGCTCCTCTTGTGCTCCCGTAATGACACCAATCATGGAGTCAACTGTAAAGGTCACCCTATAGGGTAGAAATCTCAACCACCTTTTCTTCAAAACCACATGACTCCCAATCCCACCTTTTCATATTTCTTAGAAGCTTTTGTTTTACATGATTATTCTTAAACCTTAGAAAGGAGGCTTATGCAATGTTGACCCACTAAATACCCTAGCAAATTACAAAGAATTTAACAATGATACCACATATCAAAGGAAGTAGAAAGCCAAAATGCATGGAATTTTTTTAATGTAGAGACTATATATTTTACGTTTTTCTTGCATAAACTTTAGGGCTATTAAGTAGGAGAGGGTGGAAACTTTAATTGACAGTTGTGGAAACTCTAAACCTAAAAGAACTACAATCTCTGAAATGCAAACAAGGTGCCACCATAAAGAAGTGACCCACCCCTAACCCTAATTTTGGTCTAGATAAGGATGGGAGGTCTCAGTTATATGTACCCTTCTGGTGCATCCATGCTGCCAAGGTTCTATAAGTGCAATGCTTGAGAACCATTATGTTCTATTTTATCATCTTGTTTTCATTGTTTAGAGAGAGGAAGTGTGTGTGTGTGTGTGTGTGTGTGTGCATATTTGATTCATGTATTGAGCAAGTTACTGACCGAAGATGAAGCTCTATGTGGTTTCCTTACTCTTCTTCTTCTTCTTTATTAGGTTTTTTGATTGGTGGTGTGCTTCCTAGTAGATGGGAAGGAGCAACAACATTGGATGATTTTGTTTTGGTGGCGAAACCATGTTCAAGCACACAAGCTTTTGCAATATAACATGAGGAGGTAAGATGTTTGAGTTTACTACTCCTCTAAGCTACTCTTGTATTCTTGCTTTCTTAAATTAGGGAGAAGGATGCATGCTTAGTTAGATTGGAGTGTCTCAATTGATATCTCTTGAGAGTGGTAGTTGTCAAGGATGTCATAGTAGGATGAAGAGAAAAGGAGGTAGAAGGAAAATCAAGACTAGACAAAGGGAGAGAGCATAGCTCTTTCGTGCCATCGCCACCTCCTCACAAAAGTATTGCATATAACTTGAATGATGAGGCTAGCATTGAGCAAGACATATATCTTAGACTTCAAGCTCAGCTTTCTGTCTTTGATATGACTGTAACCGACCTTTGAGTTGTCTAGCTGTACTACATGATGCGAATATTTAAAAAAGTCGGTGCTTAGGACTTAGTTGTTTGGTATGAATGGTCTTTGAGACCTTAGGTTGCAAACAATCATTTAAGTTATGTGTTAAGATAATGTAAGAGATGAGTGAGAGCTCTCTGCTCCTCACAGTGCTTGCTTCAACTCTTCTTTGACTTCAAACATGGTATCAGAGCCTCATCCATGAGGCTATGGGAGATGGAGAATAACTATTCCGCACTATGAAAAGGAAAAAGTCAGACATGAAGAAGAAGATGATGACCTCCAAGTGAAGTCAAAGCTCTTCATTTGGTCTCTACAGACTGTTGAGCCTATTGAGGCTTGGTCCTTGGTTTATTTAGCATATGAAAAAGCTTCTAAGGTTGAAGCATTGACCCAAAAACGTGAGCTACTTGAAGATGTGTTGATGACAGATGGATTATGCATGTTTCCTACTATTGACAATGAGGGAAGAATGGTGATTTTCATGAGCTATGTTTGAAGCTCATTGGGTGAGTTTGCATTTAGAGTGAATGCTCATGTATGAGCTGTGAAGACCATCAGCAAAAAAAAAAGTGTGACACATGAAGAAAATGTTAGATAAAATGTGTCGATTCGTAGCCTAAAATGTGTCGATTTGCAGCCTAAAATGTGCCTATTTGCAGCCTTTGTGATGCTTGATAAGAAGCATATTGCCCCTGCTAATAAAATACCATATGATGAAGCATATAATCAGCAGTATCCATGCTTGAATGCACATAAGCATCTTCATCATTACCTTCAAAATCAACACTGCAGAGTGGGCCTATTCAAACCACGTGAGAATTGCATATGGCGCCTGAGTGACAAGCTAAATGCCTAGTTAAAATCTGGGTGTTGGATGACTATTGTGTGGTTTAATGCTTGATAAAGCATTCTTGGAATGTTGTTGAAGACCCTGGAGCTCTAATGCTTGCATGGGAGCTTAGTTATGAACTGTGGGACAGTTGTACAGAACTGAAATAAGGTCAAATCTGCTGTTAATATTGATACGCAACATATATTTGGACATCCTTGAAGCATTGAAGGTATATGATATGCATTCTTGGCTCCATTCAAGCAGACCTAAATCCTAGAACACATATGCGTAAATTTCATGCTTTTGAACTGAGATTTTGTAATTCAAATACTCAGATCTGGTCTTCAAATCTAAAAATGAACGCAATTGCAGATGTACCCCAAACTTCTTTTCCTAATTCACAAAACACATCTGCAACCATCTTCCTTCTAGTGTGTGTTACATATATACCAGTGGAAATAAATTTTGTAAGAGTGACAACCAGAATCACAATCAGTCATCCAATCTTTTCAACGTAACTATCATTTCAAAGCATGCATTGGCGATAGAAAAAGGATTGTTGAGGAGAGTACCTGAAGTCATTTGCACCGCCCAGTTATTCTCAATGGGCGGCATTGACGCACGGTTTTAATCAAATTTCGCCAAGAGAGCTTGCCGCTGGGAGATATCTGCGACTGCACTGGCTGGCCCACAACAACGAGCATAAATATACGGTGGATGGAGTAGCGTATTCGTGAAGAAAGCAGCGTATTACACACACACACATAGAGAGAGAGAGAGAGAGAGAGAGAGAGAGAGAGCGCAATGGACAAGAACCTGCCGCTGATGATCGCCGGTGGCGACGAAATTATGACTAATATTGGTCATTATGAGTTTCTGCAATACTGCCCCTTGGACGTCGCTGGAGGAGCGGAGCCGCGAGTGGACTAGCGGCCTCTTTAAGGCCCATGGCCTCCCCCACGAGCAGCTGCAAAATCTTCTGGACATGAACTACGCCAGCCTGTCGTGTTTAATGTACCTCAGCGGCACCTCAAAGGCCCGCTCCTTCACCTCGTGAAGCTCCTGCACTGGATATTCCTGCTAGATGACCTCTTCGATGACGGCCAGCACGTCCTCGGCCTCAACCTCGAGTGTGCTCGCCCCTTCTGCTCCCGCCAGCTCATGACGATGTTTGAGCCCGCTGCCGTGGCCGTGGCCGGCCTTACTGACGTGTTCCACAGCTCCCTTACGAATGAGCCTAAAGGTATACCATTTCCATAACGAGGCTCAAGGAGGCTTCCATGGGTAGCTCGAATGAGGCTTCCATGGAATGACCCATCTTCTTCATTTACGCTAGGAAAGATGTTTTTACCCCCCGTTACTTTCATTCCAAGTGTTACAATATCAAAACTTAGCACTAACTTTAAAGAAATACGGGGCGTTTCTTTGATACAGGCGTCTCCAAAGACCAATCATCCCAACAAGAGTTGGTGATGGAGATGGGAGTGCAGTGGGCTGCTGATATGCAAGCTCAAGGCATGTTGCCTAAGCACTACAAGCGTGTGCAGGAAGCAGTTGTGGACTATCTCACCGGTGTGATGCTTATTGTAGCATTGAGAGAGGAGAACAAGCTCCCTAGCCTCCAGCAATACATCCCCCTTCGTCGTAAGGATGGGGCTGCTAGGATTTTCCTCGTTGCTTGTGAGTTTGACCTTAACATGGAGCTTGACGATGAGGCTTTATCACAACCACTCTTGGAAAACCTATATCAAGCCATGGCTGATCAAGTGCTTTGAATCAATATTGTTCTTTCGTTTAATGCTGACTACTGTAAAGGGGACTACATCAACCTGATCACAATATTGCACTATCAGAATGACCGAATGGTTTCTTGCCCAACTCACAAGATCATGGACTTCCAAGAAGCTCTCTCTCAAGCTTGTGCTATGATCAAGGACAGGGACAAGGATCGTGTACAATTATCTCACGACATCATTACATGGAATCCATCCTTGCAAGGCTATGTTGAGGCTACTAACAACACCTTCTTTGCAATCATTACTTGGACCCTATGTAGTCTACGCTATAGAGCCTAGTCTAGCGACGATCTCATCAACTAACATGACTTTACAACTGTCCTTAAATAGCGAAGACATATATGACAACTCATCTAAGCACGGTTGGTAGCCTACCCTACAAACAAGCTGTACGCATTCTTCCATGAATGAAGCCTCATATTAATCACATTATTACTTGTTATTACTCAATGTGGAAATATAGCTATATTCTATCTCATCTCGTTGCAAACGTTGCAAATTTATCCAAAATACTAATTAGTTGAAGTTGCAAGTAGTGTTACATCTATTTGTTGTCAATCTCCACAATATTCCATAGTGAATTTGTGAAGCTTCTCATATTTCATTTAAGTTGGGGAATCCATTCAAACAAAAATTACTTTTGTAGAATGGTGAGTATCTATTTGTAGCAAACCACTACACATAGTATGCACAAACTTGAAGATCTCTAAGAGAGCTATTTTAATTAAAAGCCCATACATAGAAAACTATAATGTAGTGTACTATTCTTTCATAAACTAGGGATACAGAGATCCAATGATAATACTATGTAATTGACAGAATGCATCCCTCTTTAAAGACCTATCTACTCACAGTAGGACACAATTTTCCAAATGTACACATACACTAAATACAATAGATCATATGCATGAAAAACCAAGTGGACACTTTCAAGGAGTAGTTTTGGCTTATGATAACTATGACAACTACACGAAAAGCAACCCCCCGATTGCAAATTTTCATTTCTATACCTTATAGGAAAGGAATAGGCTTTCCCAAAAATACGATAATTTTCCCAAGCTCTACATAAGTCACACATAGGATAACAACATGTCAAACATATCATTAGTTACTAGGTCTATTCTTACTCAAAGTGTGATAAAGAATTTTAATATCTAAAGATAATTCTCACAATTGGACTAAGTATTCAAGATCCAAGAAATGTAACGTATCAAGGCCTAATGTTGCCAAATCAAGGACCAATATCTCAATCCATGTAATATACAACGTCACAACTATACTTTCCAAATATGTTGCTAGGTGGCACCTATACGAGGGGTGAGCACCTTCAATGTTTCTCCTTTGTGTGCACATTGACAGGATGAGTGCCTTGAATGGTTCTCTCTTACTGCTAGGCATGTTTCCAAGAGATAATTACTTTTTGTCTTGGACAGAAGCATGATGAGGATGCCTATCCTTTTCGAGTGTGAGACTTGTATGTGTTAATGTGGGTGAATCCGTACATGGGTGATACCACAATATTTATATGTCGAGCGTTAACATCTACATGGTTTGATTATTTAATAAAATTTCAATGATTATTTGATTTATTATGGCTAGCTATATTTATTCAATTAATTATTTTTCTAGCATGATTTTCTAAATATTTGGCAGAGCTAATGTATAGAGCAAGATGAATTGGATACACATAGCAACCACACTTTATTCTATAAACTTCTTCATTGTATTATACAAATAGTTGCATCGTTGTGTATAATAAGGAGTGCGTATACCCTCTTTGTAAATATTTATTAATACATGAGATTTTAGAGATATATTGAAGGTATTCTGGAAACATTTTACGACTCTCAATAGTTGTGAGTTGTGCAATTGATTGCAATCATTTATTTAGTAAAATCAAATTCTTTTATAAAAATAGTGATTATAAAGGGCCTATCTTCGAGCAAAGCAAGATTCATTTTAATATTATAAATATGGCATGGAGGAGATACCCACTCCATGTAGGGGGGAGATTGCACCCAATAGTGTGTTGCTCAATTTTTCTTTACTATTCTTTAAGTCTCTTTTGAGTTTTATGAGTCATGCTTTCATTTTTATGAGTAAAAGAGTGTGAGGTAGAGCTTCTTCTGCTCGCAGTGTGCAATTCTTCCATTTGATGTGTGGAACAGTGATATCAGAGCCTAGCCTACATCTACGGCTTCCAATCGCCTATCCCCTTATGCGAAGGCAAGCTTGCTAGAACAATTGGCCTCTACGGTCTATCTCAACCCAAAACCGACTTCATGCTACATTCCCAAGGCTCCAAAATCCTCCCCAAACCCCCTATCTCTATCCAAAAATTTCTAAGTCTAGTCCAACATTAAAAAATCCTATCTCCTTACCATGCTGCCATCATTCTGGAGCTTTTGTGGCCAAAGAAGATTAAGAGATCTTAATTAATCTTTATTGTCTTAAGCTTAGCTTAAGCTTTAAGAGGCTTAAAGCTTCTTTTGAATTTTGTGGGGGGTCATTTTTTGTTATCGTCAACTACACACTTCATTGATTTGCCTAAATGACATTTGACTCACATTTCTCACAAGAGAGGAGATTCTTGTGCAGTCACTTCAAGATTGCAAAACTTCATTAAAATACTATTAAAAAATTTGGTCTTTCTTGCCTATTCCGTCTCCTAATTTTGTCAAGAACCTGCTCTTTATTTTGATACCTATACACCAAAATTTTCTTACCATGAGCAAAGCAACTCTTTAATTACAAGGCATCTCTATTATTTGGATCGTTTCACCAAGTTTTAAGCAATCACCATGTCTTAGGAAGGACTATCCACCAATACAAATTTAGACTCCACATCACCACTTCCTAAACCAACCATGGAGCAATACATAGATTCATTGGCCATGCAACTAGAAGAAGAGCGTCAACATTGAGCCCAACTCGAGCAAGAGCTATGATATCCTAAGTGTTCTACATCCCAAATTTATTCTATCAATGACTCTATGGTCTCCAAGATCAATGCCACCCTTGAAATGAATCCATCTGCAAAGAGACGAAGATAAGCAAATGTATCTTTAAATTTAATACTAATAATAATATTAAATATGTTGTAAGGTTATCTCTTCGCTAAGTCAATTCAACTCATATTTTGATAATAAAAGTTATAGTGAAAATGATAAAATCAAGTGTGCTTCACATAATTTTATCAACAAAGCTTCTTTATGGTGGTATGTCATATGCAAGATCATTGATCATCCTCTTATGTGGACGACATTCTGTAAGAAGGTTCTCCCTTATTTCCTTCTTGCCAATTTTAGTTCCACATGCAAAAACAATGGAATATCCTTATGCAGCCAGAGCAAGAGATCCTCATCAGTACATCAAATGATTCTAGAGAACTTTGCTATAATGGCAAATGGTCAAACCTGTAGTCAAACTATCTTTTAAAAGAAAGTATATATTCGGCCTTCTTTCGTTTTTCCAAAGTGAAGTCAACATGTTTAAACCCAACATATTGAACAAGGCCGTCTCCCTAGTGCATGACGTCGAAAAGAAACAAACTAAAAATCAGTGTGAGTGACAAGTTTTACCTTTCTTGGAAAATAATATGGGTAGCAACAACTGTCATTTTAAGTCTTTTCATGCTTCCAACATTCAATTTGGAAAGAATCATGCTACTCACTGACCTTGGATAATAAATTTCTATAATAATGTAGGTTGCCCTAGTTGAAATTATAATCCCAAGAGTTCTACTTTCACTACAACAGAAATGAGGCATAGACGCGCATGTTAGACGCCCAAAGTCGGGCGCGTCTATCACAGCGTCTATAAGTGCGTGTAAACGTGCGTGTAAATAGATTCTTGAGCATAATTCACATAATTAAAAAACCAAAGTTAATAATTATTTAACCACCTGAAATTGATTCTTGAGCATGCACATGTGCGCATGGTAAAAACCATAGAATTAAGAATACACATTGAATCATTGAATTCAAAAAACAGAGTTAATAATTACTTTTTCATTGCTCTCTAATGAATGGCAGTTCCTCCAGTTGACAAGCCTGATATAAGTAATTAGCGGCAAGCGACAGAAACCTTACAATTAGTAGCAAGCATTGCAATATGTATCTCGTAATTTCTCTACGTACTTTTATTATGGAAAATTCAATTTAGCTTTAAAATTGACTATTGATTCTTGAGTATGCACGTGTGCGCATGATAAAAACCATAGAATTAGGAATACACATTGAATCAAAAAGCAAATTAAGTATGTTACAGTGAATGATCCGCCGTCTCATCTTCAATGAGATCAGCCCTTGCTAAACTATCTACTTCTAGGTCTATGTTACCAAGAGGTAACGAAACAAATAAGTCTATCCCACTATCAGATGTGTTGCTATATTGCTCAATAACTTCATCAATATCATCGACAATCACATTATTGTCTTCTTGTGCGTTTCCTTGAACATCCTCGCAAGGTTCATCTTGTACTATATCACGCATATCATCCATTATGGTGTCATCATGCACATCATCATTAATTGTTGGATTGTCATCTGCTATCTCCATGTCGGTAATATTACCATATATTGGTTTTGAACGATTAGATATAGGGATGACATACCACCATCAATTATTGTTTACCATTGGATGATACACAACCTGTATTTGAAAAACAAAAGCAAAAAACTTAAGTACTTATTATATTGTGTATATGTATCACATGTATACATATAAAAAAATTAGTCTTTGCATATATACCTGCTCGCATTGTTGAGGTAGTACTAATGTGTCATTCTTGTTTTGGTGAAATTTTGTAGATTCAATGATTACAAAACCACTTGGATGACGTCTGATTGTGCAATGCTCACCATTTGTTACCACTTCTTTAAACCACTTCACATCCAGTACATATATAAAGAATCGTCTGAAGTCAAGCTTCAGAATATCTTGGATCAAGCCACAATAACCTTCCATGGTACCATTGGCATCCTCGAAGTGAGCAAGGACACCACAATCTTAGGTATTTCTCTTTTCATCTATATGTTGAGTTCGAAGATGTTTACCCTCACACCAAAGTGCATTGAATAATGTGCACTAGTAGTAAAAGATAAAAGATCAAACATATCAATTATTTATATAAAATAAATCTTATAGAAACAAATTAATTGATAGTATGTCTCACCTTTGATAAGCAACCTCGTGCGTATTCCCACTCTTCTTGAGATATATTAATTTCCTCCTCTTTTTCCATTCTCTCCATTTCCTCATGTAACCAATCTATATCAATATGACGTGGGAGCGCATTTAGATGATCTGGAAATGAGACATTACGTCCATATCTAGTGCAAAATTATTGTCTTTTGCTTTTTCTTCTTGCCCTTGCTTCATTATATAGTGTCACCCATTTGCTCATTACATCACTATTGAGCACACAAAAACTATTTAACTTACGAAGTTCTTCTTTTGTTAGCACTTTACTCATTCCTTTTCCTTGAGGTACTATAGAGGTCATCCTCAAGTCTTCATCATCTTTCCATAGTCGTGGTTGAGAAGGATCCACTTCAGCAAGATATTCAGAGATATAAACAAGGGATGATTGCACTAACCAACCCTCAGCCATGCTTCCCTCAGGCCGTGCTTTTTGCCTCACAAAATCTTTCAAGGTTTTCATGAAGCGCTCAAGAAAAAACATTCATCTTACATGAACTGCCCCACAAAGTGTGATCTCATCAATCAAATGTACGAGTAAATGTAATTGAGTAGTCAAAATGGATCGAGGAAAAATCTCGTCCACCAAACAAACCACCTCAACAGATAATACTCGAGCATCTTGCAATGTGTTTGGATCAATTTCCTTCGAGCTCACGTATCTATCAAGATGTATTTGAGGATTCTTTATTTTTGTGTAGAAATTCAAAGATATATAATGAAAAAATACAATGTATACACACCTCACAAGCTCTCCCATCTTGTAAATGATATCACATACATCTTTGGATACACAATGGGATATGCTAGTAGGAAGTACGAACTGAATGTAAACAATATTCATAGATCAAATGATTAGTTGAGGAAAAAGTCATCATACCCCAAAGTTTACACATAGTTACTCCATTAATTTCTATATTCATGGTTAGAGATACCCTTACTTGAATCATTTTGTGCCAATCGTGGGACTTCAAATTAGATAGTTGCTCCACACCTGTTTTCTTTTTCTTTTTGAAGGCTCCCTTGAGACATCTCATACATCCTATGGGTGTTTGAAAGCTATATATTTGTTCCTTCACTATTTTTTCCTCGTTCTTTGACAACATCCAAGGTGCATGGGGTAGCTCAATCTTTCCTCTAGGTCCAAAGCGTGGCCAGGCTCATCTCATGCGACCAATGTTATGTAAATCCTCGCTTACATTAACTAAATCATGAGCCCCTATCAAGTGATCCCATAATGTAGATACAACATTTTTGAATATGTGCATGGGGTCCAACAGGTGATTGATATCCTGACGTGATTAAACCTGAAAAAACAAGTGAATCAATAAAAGTGGATCCACTTTGATGCAAAAATCTGTAAATTCCTTTTTTTCCTAAGGAGTTTCCTCTTTTACCAAGTTTCAATGCAATTCAAGGACTAAACACACATGAACAAAATATCTTTTAATTTTCCTTCATGGTACTACCTTAGATGGTTGCTAAAACTCCTTAAAGAATCTTCACTATGAGTTCTTTATTAGTGTCTTGCTCTAGAGATCGTTAGTACATCCGAAGATTCTGGAGCACTTTGCTATAATGGAAAGTTGTCAAACTTGTAGCTGAATCACCTTTTAAAAGGAAGTATATATTCTCCTTATTTTGTTTTTCATGGAAAAAAGAAAATAAAGATCAATGAGCGACAACTTTTAGCTTTGATGGAAAATAATATGGATAACGACAACTGTCATTTTAACTCTTTTCATGCTTCCAACTTTCAATTTGGAAAGAATCATCCTACTTTTGCGGACCTTGCATAAGAGATTTCTATAATAATGTGGACCGCCCTACTTTAAATTCTAATCCCAAGAGTTGTACTTTGCTCTCTAATTTGTTTAGCTCATCTGAACCTAAAAATGCTAATCCAAGTGTCTCAAATACCAATTCCAAGAATGTAATTTGTTATAAATGCAATCGTGTATGCTATGTCAGGGACCCATATAGCCAAATAATAGGGGGAAAATGGCCTAAGAAATACAACACTTCTATATCCTTTCCTAAGGATAGTATACAAAAGTGCCATTATTCTACCTCCAAAGTGGGCCCACTTTGATGCGAAACTCTATAGATTCCTTTTTTGGCCAAGGAGTTTCCTCTTTTACCAAATGTGAATGCAATTCAAGGACTAAACACCCATGACCAAATAACTTTTAATTTTCCTTAATGGTAGTATTTTAGATGGTTGCTAAAACTCCTTAAAGGATCTTCACTATCAGTCCTTTATTAGTGTCTTGTTTAACGCTAGTAATGGCACATTCTAAAGTTCAGTGCAACCTTAGTACATACTCCTCTCTAGCTAAAAGGTCTTGGAACACCTGGTGAAGTATAAGACTTTGTTCTACTTTTTTACAACCTTAACTTGACTTTGCACTAGTCCTTAAAGATTGCATATGGTTCTGGTTTTGTATTCCTACCTTACCCAACCATAATAATAGCATAGATTTAAAGTCATAAAAGAGTGGGAGTGTTGGGGTTTTCAAAGTGAATATTTGCCCTCCCCCCAAGAGATTCATGGTAAGCTCAATTTCAAAACTTCTAACATGGATAAATAGATAACATCAATATCTGCAAACTCCACTATATTATAATTATAAGTATACCTTTAATTATAATGTATAAGTAAGAAAGCTAATAATTATAGTATATTATTCACATGAGTTATAATTTTTATAAATTATAATAAATATTATTATAATTTCATTAGTAACTTTGATAATTAATGCGTGATACAAATTAGCATAGCATTCTCATGTGAATTCTCCTTTTGAGAATGCATTTAAATGAGTATCTCTTGGAAATTTTGTATACATTTGCAAATATAACATTCTCATGTGAATTTTTGTTTTGAGAATACATTTAAGTTAGTATCTCTTTCTATAAAAAATCCAAAAATTTACTGAAACTCAAAAATTATATTCTTAATTTCTTTGCAAATTTTGATAATCTTCTAAATAGTATACGCAATTTATTTCTTATCATTAAGGTTTAATACAAAACCATACCCACAATGCAAAGCTCTCTTCTCTTGCAAATTTTATGAGAAAAATAAGTTCTTATAGTGCAAGGGTTTCATCTCCCTTACTAACCCTCTTTTCTTCATGCTCTTGAGATCAAGGCTAGGACAAGAAGATCAAAACATACATCAAGGGCCTCTGAAGAGAAAACATCACAATGCTAATATTGGAACCCATGATGGAGATTTAGCATGGTGCTAGAGATTGGTATGCTTAATGTAGCTCTATTGCTCAAGTAGTACAAACTATGGTTTTAAATGTAGCTCTATGGCTGAACTAGTATAGACTATGATATTAACTATGCAACTAAAATATGTTCTTAACGTAAAATAAATTATGGGTTAGATTCTTTTTTCAATCTTGGAGTTTTATCTGTGCAAAGCTCATAATTTCATCAACCTTGGATTGAAGATTGAAGATACTCAAGTAAGGGAGGTCTTCTTCTACAAGCACATTAATAAAATGTATATGTGACTATAAGTGTGCACATGGTATTGAAGGTTGGCAATTAGTGAATCCTAGTACTTATTTTAGACACGTTAAAAATGACATGCTTGGGATTATGCATTCTTCTCTAGAAATATCCCATGCTAGTGAACCAAGTGACTCAAACGTGCAAGGAGATCATATTGAGAACTGAAGGCATGAAGAATCATCTCTAGTGCAGGGTGGAACTAACATAGATGATTTAATAGACGATGTACGTGGTGTGATTGCGTTGCATATTGTAATGGTGGGAGGAGTATTGGTCCACAAACTTTTCTTAGGCACCAATAGTTGAATGCCAAATATGATGCACTAAGTATGCAAATTGGTCTTACTACTTCTAATGAAAGGCAACATGAACAAGGTAATGATCAAACTATTAATACTTCTGTAAGTCCCCCCTTCGGTTGTGACAACAACTCAATTAACCATGCTGAGTCTCCTCAAATAGACCCTTCTATAGACAATCGCATATCTATTATTGGGCGATCATTATATCAACAAACTATACAAATAATAATTAAACTTCAAGCTCTTTAGGATGAGAACCAAATATCAATTAGTGCAAAGAGAACATACTCCAATTATTTTTTGAAGACATGGGCAATCCAAGGCCTAGGACTCAAAGAGTTGAAGAATGCAAGCCAAGTTTAAGTAAGCTATAAGTGCAACTACCTGATACATGGGATGCAAACTTTGATGGAATGAGAATCCCAACATCTTGGGAGCAACTTGACTTTATGTATCATGATATTGGCATAGTCCAACCTGAACGCTATAGGTTTTGCATGGAAAGTAAAAACAATGATCATGAAATTGAACTTCTTACGCCTAGTAAAGAAAATATCCAACTCTTGTTCAATAGAAAATATAGCATCACTGCTCTAAACCAAATTAGAGGGTGTATTTTGCACTCTTACCTTATAGGTGGTTCTATAAGTCGAAAGAGCCTCATACGGATGCTCATCGCAATCTTATTTATAAGAAGTGACTGTTCTAGTTAAAATCCCACAAATAATTTGATTAGTTACTTCTACTAGGCTATGAACTCTAGCGTAATAAAGCATTGATTTGCGATGCTTAATCTTATATGGTTCTATTAATTTGCTAATTAGACTATTCAAGACATGGGAACCTTGATCGCCTTCTACTGATTTGAGTGGGCAACCAAATGCATTATAATGTTTTTATACATGAACTTAGTCACCTCAATGGCTTTATTTGTCTTACAAGCTTCTGTTTCCACCCACTTAGTAATATAATAAGTACAAACAAAGATATCTTGATTGGATTGATATCTTGTAGTCCGATCTATTGGACCCACAAAATCAATGCTTCATTTCTCAAAAGAGGATATATAATGCAAATATAGTTGTCAAAGGTATAGCAAAACTCTAAGAAGGTCAACCAATCCTATGACATACGTCACATTTTTGAAAATAATAATACGCATCCTTAAATAAGCTAGGCCACCAATAACTAGATAATAGAACCTTCCTTGCCATTAATTTACCAACAAAATGGCCATCACAAGGTTCATCATGCAATAACTTTGAAACCACTTGAAATTCATCTTTCTATACACATAAGTGATAAATGCCCTCTCTAGGGAAGAATTTATATAGCTAACCCCCTTATCATCCATAGGAGCATTCTTGCATCAATATCTCTAGCTTTCTTCATTTATCTACACCAGGTGGATACCGAGCGGTATGAAGAAAATTAGAAATGTTTGCATCACATAGATTATGGCTTGCATAATAAATTATATTATCCCCTTTATTGTTATTTTCTTGACATAAAATAGTTTTGACATCATACATAGATTTGTCTGATTGGAGTGAAATTCCTTCATACAATTGGAGGGTACCAATACTAGTTCTTCAATTAACTTTTACTTCAAAAATTCAAATGCTTCCTAACAAACACTATCCGAATTAAAAGAAGTGTCCTTTCATAGCAAGTTTTGTTAAGGATAATGTCACCTTTGTAACATCAAAGATAAACTATCAAAAATAATTTAAATCTCCCAAAAATCTGCATAGTTGTCTAAGATTTGTTGGACCAATGTCGTACTGCTACGCATCCGAGGTGTGGAATCCACCAAAAAGTTGTGTGTGTGGCATTTGTTACTTTGTACATACTTAGTCGTTGTGTTTGTATTTGTTCTGTGTGGGCAGTATAGTGGAGAGGGGATTGGAGCAAGAGGAACTTATCTGTAATGCTCTAGTTGGCACGTATGGCAAGTATGGAAACCTACCAGATGCGCATGTTATTTTTGATACACTACCCAATCGAGATGTTTTGACATGGAGCTCTTTGATTAGAGGATATACCCAACAAGAATAGATTTAGGAGGCTTTGCAACTGTTTCATCGCATGAGTGATCTAGGTTGTGAGCCTGCTAGCTTCACGTACAATTGTGTTATAGATTTTCTCATCAAGGCACAAAGATTTGATGATGCATTGGAAATGTACAACAGAATGCAGAAAGTAGAAATGCATCGAGATAGTCTCACTGTGGGTATGGTTACTCTTGCACTACAACAAAAAGGCTCCATAGACGCGCTTGTAGACGCAATATTTGAATTGTGAAAAAAAAAGATGGGCGCGTTTATTAACGCATCTATTTTCGCGTCTACAAAATCGTGTCTAAAAGCGCGCTTATAGGCAGAAGTAGACGCATACTTAGACGCGCCTATAGACGCAAATATAAACGTGCTATAAAAAAGTGGATATATTCATATTGTGCGTCTATACACACGTGTATCTACACATCTAAAACCGCGTTTACTTTGAAAGTTTTTGACGAGAATAGACGCGCATTTATTCTTTAATTTAGACGCGCTGATAGACGCGCAAAACAGAGGTATGAAAAAAAACCAGAGAGCATGTGGCTTTGCAGGCCACATGCTCTCTGGTTTTCCCCCCCCCCCCCCCCCCCCCCCCATCAACATCAAATTGTATACTTAGGAAAAATAGAGAAAGATTATTTCGAAGATTGCATACTGAAAACAAAACAATGTATGTAGCACACGAAATTTCATATATATAGATGAAACGTTTTTACATTATGAGTTCTAGTCTTGTGACCTCAAGCATGGTCATGGTGGCAAGCACTAGCTGAAAGTAATACATATCAAAAATGAAAATTACAAGCCAAGGGGAGGCATGCATGCATGGGGCTCCTCTATATCTCCTTAGAAGAGGTATGATCATCGCTACCACCATTGCTGCCTGTGCCGCTGCCGTTGCCGCCACCGCTACTGCTAGTCCCCCCTTCGCTATCCTCAACTGCATCAGGGTTCACCTACACAAATGATTAAAGTATATAAATACCATTACAAACAATAAATCATATTGATCTACACTTTTTATGTAAAAAATAAAACATACCTCTTCTGGTGGTGGAATCCTCATGGCGCGATTATATTGCTCCTCCGTGATGAGTCCCTCCTCATAGAAATGCTGCCAAGTGGACTCCCGGTTATGACCTCGATGGTAGCCTACCTCTCTAGGAGTAGGCATCCTACCAACGATATGGAACTACAAAACAATTTGAACATACAACGTATTAAAACACACTACATAATGAAGTGAAACAAATTACAAAATTTAATTTAAAAAAAGAAATCAAATAATACTTACAAACTCAGCCTCCCATGACTCCCTGCCACCCGATCCATAATGCGACGATCCCATGGTTGCCATCTGGATACGTCGCGCCTCTGCATGCTGGCCACTTGTCATTTTCTCAGTTGCTCTCTTCTTGGCCTCTTTCCACTCCTTCCGGTGGCAATTGGGTGGTTGGCCATATCCAGGGCGCCCCTGCTCTTGTCTCCGCAATGACTCCTTGGCGCGCATCATAAGGTGAGACCTCTTGTTATGAAGCGCGTCTCTCACCTTTGACCGTCCCCAATCATTTGAGAATCATGAATTCTCAGGATTAGGGTAGCTTTTATGTACTGCTCGCAGCACCTCTTGCCACAAACCATTTTTTTGGTGCTTGAAGAGAATCATGCAATCTTTGTATGTGGCATGCATGACACTCCGCAAGTAGGCTATCACTTCCCTCCCCTCGAAGTCATGCAAGATACCACCAACATCAGTGATAGAGTAGTACATTTGTGGAGGCTCACCTCTCTCATTTCTAGTGAGGGTGATCGAGAGCCACCACCTAGGAAACCCCCACAAAGCTCTCATCCTCCTCGTCCTCCCGCACCACTCTCCCTCCTCCCTCGACGTGCACTACCCTCTACCTCACTCCATACACGTGCCTCTGCAGATGTACGTGCTTCGAACGATCCATGTACCTTAGCTGATCCCTGTGTAGGCAAAGATGTGATAGGTGTCCCAGACATCACATTGAAAACCTCATCTGCAGTGGGAGGGTGACCAAGATAATTGGTCATCTCCGCCATGAATTGCTCCTTGTTGAATGGGGTGCTGGAGGATCCAGGATTCCACATCTACACAAGAAAAATCATATTACCCTGTGTAGATAAAACATATTACATATAGCATCTATATTACATACAGCATCTATACCTACGTCTTTGTGCGCATCTGTACCCGCGTCTGTGTGGGCGTCTGTCAGCGCGTGTATCCTCGCGTGTACACTGCAGAGCACACACGCTCAAAAACGCACCCCGGAGAAACGTTTTCCACGTCTATATCTGTGTCTACACTGAGATGTAGATGCACTATCAGACGCGCTTGGTAGGCTGATTTTAGCAGACGACTGCCATTATTGTTTTACAAAATGCAATACATAATGGAATCACAAATCCTAAATACATAAACCAAGCAGAGAGAGGAAGATAGAAAGAAAGAGAGAGAGAGAGAGAGGGAGAGACTCACCTTGGGAGTTTGGTGTGGCAGGTGGTGGCGCTTCTTCCTTCTCCTTCTTCCTCTCCTTGGTAAGTTACCCTTCCTTGATGCTTGCTTGCTTGCTTGCTGCTTCTTCTTGTTCTCCTCTCTCTTGTTCTCTCTTTCTTCCTCTCCTTTGCTTTCCTTTTTCCCTTCTTGTGTATTTGAAATGAAAGAAGAGGTGAGTCATGAGGAGGTGAGGCATGAAAAGACTAGGTGAGGCATGAAGAGACTGCATATCGGCTAAACTCAAGCTTCAGAACCGCAAAAAACGTAGGAAAGGAAAGGCATAGTTTGAAAAGAAATGATTTAGTATGATTTGAATTTTGACGTGAGCGTCTATTTTCGCGTGTATAAGCGCGTCTATTTTCGTGGATATATAGACGCAAAGTGCGCGTCTATTTACACACACGTTTACACGCATATATAGACGCTGTGATAGACGCGCCTGACTTTGCGCGTCTATGCCTTGTTTCTGTTGTAGTGTTGGACTATGCAAAGCCAATAAAGTAGATGATGCTCCTTCAGATGTATTTCCAAGTATTGTAGGCCAACCACGGCACACTGGTGTTATGGTTGGTATGGGGCAGAAGGTTGCTTATGTTGGTGATGAAGCTCAATCTAAACAAGGAATATTGACTTTAAAGTATCCCATTGAGCATGGTATTGTTACCAACTAGGATGACATGGAGAAAATTTGGCACCATACCTTCTACAATGAGCTTCGTGTTGCACCTGAAGAGCATCCAGTCCTCCTCACAGAAGCTCCACTCGATCCCAAGGCCAATAGAGAGAAGATGACACAAATAATGTTGATACATTCAATGTGCGTGCTATGTATGTTGCAATTCACACTGTGCTTTTACTATATGCCAGTGGTAGGACAACTGGTATTATGTTGGATTCTAGTGATGGTGTGACCCATATTGTGCCCATATATGAGGGTTATTCACTACCACATGCTATTCTTCATCTTGATTTGACTGGACGAGACTTGACTGATGCATTGATGAAGATTCTAACAGAACGAGGTTATTCCTTCACCACAACTGCTGCAAGGGATATTGTCAGAGATATGAAGGAAATGCTGGCATGTTACGATCTGATCGAAATCTTAGAGAAATAATATTTTCAATTGGCCTAATAAAGGTTCTGGTATGCACTGCAAAATTAGCATGGGAGGGGCCGCTTTTCTGGTCAGAGAGAGGATCTTTACCGGCCTGGGAAAGAAAAAGCACGGAACGGAAACGGGGGGGAGCCTTCGCATATAGCCTCGGGAGGTAAGACACACAAGGGGGAAGGTTTCTCCTAACAACACAAAGGCCATGAAACAAACCATCTCAGCCACGCTAAGTTCACTCCTGTCTGATCGATTTAAAGTGTCTATCAGCTTTGGATAAAAAACAGCTAGTTCAGGTTCTAACTGAACCCAAGAATGCCCTTGTGAAACAATACAAAAAGTTTCTTTTCATGAACAATGTGAAGCTGCATTACACTGAGGCAAAAGACAAGCCTTTCCAACTCCCCCAAACGTGCAAGGAGCCTTTTTGAAGGTAAAACGGACGTTTTTGGTGCTTACGCAAGAGCCAAGGGAGGAAACCCCGGGCCCTTCCTATAACCCCCTCACCTCTCAACCCAAGAAGAAACTAATCCCCCCCCTCACTTTTTTCACTCAAGTCACTCACCTTCCCACCTATATTTTCCTGGAGGAAGCCCCGAGCCACTTAACCATGCCCAAGCGTGACGAGAATCAGCCCCGCGCCGAGTCGCCACCAAGGAGAGCCAAGCCTCGAGTAAGGTACCTCCCCTATACACAAGAAGAGTGGCTCAAAAAGCACTAGCAAAGAGCACTGGAGCTCATGGTCTACGTTCTATACTGAAACTTCACATTGCATTAGGCCTTTTCCTCTGTTGACCAAGGAGGCCGATAATGATTGTGAAGCCTGTGGAGGACGTGCAAAAAGGTGGAATGAGGAAGATCTAAAGATAAATACAGAGACTTCGGGAAATAGGAAGCGACAAAGGGTATTAAAGATGGAGATGTTAGATATGATCAATGCCCCACCCTCATTAGGTGCTACCAATGATCCATGGTGCTCAAAGTTGTAAGGCCCCCATTATGAGGAGAAGCCAAGTGTGAGCCCGGACATTGGTGGAGTCCTGACTTGTATATCAGATGAGGTCTATGTGACCGGATGGCAAAAAGGTGACCCTTGTGGGTCTAATCTTTGGGTTAGACGGAGTGGTTAAGCTGGTAGCAACTCGAGGCGCATTGCATTGAGTTGCGGGGTAAGGGAGTTAAAAAGGGCCCCTATTGTAAAGGTAATATTCCCTGGAATATTCCCTGGCCGACTAGTGGAGGCTCATATGGTAGGTGGGGGTGAGAAGGCCGACCTAACGACCTTCGCGGGCTATAAAAGCTAAACCCCTTCGCAGCCATCTCTCACTCATCTTTCACCCAATCAGAGTTGTTGTTCCAGCTAGCCTTAAGCTCTTCACCTATCTTCTGTTTAGATCGCCATCTAAGCTTCACACAGTGGAAGCGCACGGGTGGACATAGCCATCTTTGTATCAGTTGTTTGAAGTTAAAGAATTTACTAATTCTCCTCTTATCTATTGTGTACTCTCTATCTCTTTCTCAAATTCTATTCGCTGCACCATGTAATATTTTACAGGAGAGGAAACCGTTGATGCTTTGCTAATCAATGTAGATACATGACGGAAAAGATGTCTGTAGAGAGATTCCTCGACGTTTCGTGCAGACTGTTGCAATTCGACGTCTTTCTTTTGTGCTTCTTTGATCTTGCCTAATCATCCACTATGCCTGCTACGGCAATGCCTCTCATGAGAAATTGCTCAGCTGGATCCATAATTCGCTCCAATCAAGGATTTTGGCGGCCTGAAGCAACTGATCTTTAAACAAACCAACAAGGGGTAGGTAGAATACTGCAGCCTGTATGCTTGTATTTTTGTTGTAATCCTCTTACAAGGGATAGAACAAAAACAGAGAATTGAAGGGAAGTTTATGGGGGAAGTCACAGGCAGTGAGAAGGTGCTGTGCCCCTTTTTTACCATGGGGAGTTTGTGCATTGCAAGTAGGTTGGAACTACAAGTGTCAGAATCCAAAGCTCGAGCACCTGCTTCCAGTTTGGCTGGAGACTAGTTTGTACTGGTCATGTTTTGTTCCTTGGTCACACAGTCTTTATCAAATCATGAGCTCTACCTAAGGAAGATTCGAAGGACACTCAGTCTGGTTCTGGGATTTAGCAACAACTACTTTGAATTACTTCTTTGGCATTCTTTCCTTCACAGAATACAAAATTTAAGTACAGTCCGCTAGCAAGATGATGCAATCATTGATAGACCCGTATATGGATTTCAAAGTGGAGATTAACTTTCCAAGTAGAGAAGAATGCAGTGTGACTACAATAGATTCGACTTCATGAGTTTGCTGCATTGCCATGGAATGGGTGGATGTGCAAATTTTATGCCAAGTCTCATGTAGACATTCTCAGAATGACCAAAAGCAGTATACATTGTTTGTATTTACTGGAAGGATGTTATTGATTGCAGTGTACATATAAGCAATCAAGTTTCATGTTTCATGGGAAGACAAGGTGTATGAATACTCCAGTATTCGAGTAGATTTTCCACAGCAGATTCACTTGAATGGGCATCTAACTTCGCTGCAAAATGCAGTGTTTTCTACCATCCGGAGTATCAACATGCCCTCCGTTTTCTGCCGCTTTTGCTGGTCACAAATCCTCTCATCTTGCTTATTCGTATGATTGATCTTCTATCCTGAAATTAGTCAAGGTCCTCTGTGGTCATGACTTTGCTTTCGAAAACCCTTCGACATCTTTGGTGAACCCGACGTGAAAGCGTTGCATTTAAATTTTAGGATGGGAGATACTTCAGCATCACTTTCAACCTCTTCTATGATTCCTGCTTTGTCCTCTACTTCAACTCCATCATCAATTCTGCATCAAGTACTTCTACGGATGATTTAAAGCAGATTTTTTAGAATACATCTGTGTATATGCAGCTTCAAAATCAATAGATACAATTGTATATGCAGCAGTAGCAGCAGTTACACCAACAACAGTTGTCTCAGCAAAGGCAACTATATTTGGAGCAAGAGAATGCAATCAGCGCAACTAAGGCGATTGAAGCAGTTGAGAATGAAAAGAATCTATTTGATGGCCATAATGTATTGGCTTATTTGAAGATGTATGAGATCAAGATGGGATTTTTTGGAGTACCAACAGGACTTATGAGTAAATATTTTCTTCGCCTTGTTACACCCGCCTTGAGGGAAAAAGTGATTGATCTTTTCCTTCAAAATTCGCATTGGCAAGATTTTAACAAGGCCCTAAAAGAGGAGTATTTTCTTGAGGACTTTGGGATGGCTACACGGCGATCATTCCAAGAGTGGGTCTACATGCCAAACAAAGGTCTCGTTGCTTCAGAATTGATACTAGAATTTGGAGAGAGGTATAGTCTGCTTGATGCTATTGAACAAAGAGCATTGGATGTTGAGAAACTTAAGCTTTTCTTGCAAGCTGCAGATCCTGCTCTTCAGGAAGAATTAGAAGAGCTTCTTGAGGATCGCACGAAGCCTATGGGTCTTAAAACAGATTGGCAAGATGTCCAGGATGCGGTCTCGAATTTGACCAAGAGGAGGATATGCCTACTGTTTCTAATCCTCCTGTTCCTCCCGTTCCAAGACTGATGCCATCTCCTTCTGCTCCAAAATCATCCGCTCCGTCGGTTCCTTCCTCTCTTGATGACATAATCAAAGGCATAACGAATTTGAGCATTGGAGTCAGTTAAAGCAGAATTGGTGGGGAATTTGAAAGAGAAGTTTGCTTCGACTGCACCTACTATTTCTTCTAGTGCTCCTACTACACCTAGGAGTGCTCCTAGTGTACCTAGGAGAGATCAAAGATGTATTTGGTGTGATAGTACAAACCATCAGCATTGCAGGGATTGCAAATATTTTCAAGATGCAAGGAGGAAAATTTTGGTATTTTGGGGACAATATGGCAAGATCTGGTTGACTGAAACAGGAGCTCTGCTTGCTACCAATTTTGGGAAAGGCGGAATGAAGAAATTAGTAGATGATATGGCTGTGTGTACTTCTTATGTGGTAGCTAGAGGAGATCCTTCTGCATATGGAGTTTAGATTGAGAAAGGTTTAGAGAGTCAGTCAGCATTATGGATAGATGCTTTGGAGACGGCAAACAAGGGGAAAATTCAGCAGACTGTTCTGACTAGTGCAAGTTCTAGCATCAGATCTGAGACAGGTTGGGATTCACTTGTTGGACAGGTACACTATTTATGTCTACTTTGCTAAGTCTCAGGGAGCAGATGTACTTGTTGAGGAGAAGCGTAAGAGAGATGAAGAGAATCCAAATGCAACTAAAAAGACTAGAGCGGGTGAGTTTGTTACTCCATCTACTGCAGGGCCGTCTCTGAGACCAGGGCCAGCACGGCAAATGGAAGATGCTCAAAAGAAAGAAAAGAGGAAAGAGCCTCGACAGAGAAGGCAGCCAGGGTTTAGATTGATGTTCGATATTGAGACATCTACGGACATGAAGAAAATGTTTAATGATAAGATACTTCACAGTGAGGTGACTTTTACTATTTCTAAGGTTTTGGGCATCTCGAAAAGAGAGTTTCAAGATTAGTTCCAAGAAGTCCTAAAGAGGAAAAGACATACATTGCCTACTACTGATACACAGGGAGTTTTGATTGGGGAGTTGGATGAGGATGAGGATGAGGTTATGGTTGAGAATGCTTCTGTTCTTTTTGTAGACAGAGAAGAGAGTTCAGCCTATGCAGTATGTTGAAATTAATGAGCCTATCTTGGTACCGCATAGTCACTTTTCGCGGAGTCATTGGGCTAGGGCAACTACAAAAACAACGGTAAAAATTGGAGAGAAACAGGTGCCTTATGTTGCTTTGGTGGATCATGGTTTAGAGATTAATCTCATAGTTCGTGGAGTTTATGAAAGTAATAGATGGCCTATGGATGGAGAGAATGGGTGGCGTATGAGAGCTGCCAACAACACTGTAGGTGATTTGTATGCTGCCTGTCCCAGTGTCAGGATTTCTATTGGAGTTGTAGAGGAGGATTTCCATTTCTTTGTGCAAGATTCATGCCCTTACCCCATAATCCTGGGACAACCATTCATTACAGAGATGCGCATGGAGACGAAAGTAATGGATGATGGATCTGCTTATGCACAGATTCGTAGTAAAGATGGTATGAGAGCAGTCCAGTTTATGGCTGTGTGTGTAAATCATGCTAGAAACAGGGATACTCTTCGAGATGCACCTTTGCCCAGTATGAGGGATTCGGGTTTTCATTAGGTACCGCTGTCCCGCGAGATGATGGTGGTACAGAGCAGAGGAGATTGGAGTTCTCACCTCCTGGTAGCAGTGTTTTCTCCTCCAATTTTGTTGGAATTTCAGCAAACAGTTTGGTGAGTTATCAGAAGATTTCTAAGTTGCCTAGAGCTGCCAAGCAGTACATATGCAGAAAGGAGAAAGATTTGAAAAATGCAGGTATTTTAGAGGATGATGAGCATGTAGATGGGATGTATGATAGTATGGTTTGTGCAGATACGATGATAGAGATGTAAAATATGCTAAAAACTGATATGCAGAGTTGTCACAGTAATGTATGAGTGCAGTTCCTGGACATGTTTCATGAAATTTCAGATTGTGTCACAAATAGAGTCAGAGGCTGAGGTGACTCAGTAAAAAGTGTTGAGTGCTGAAGAAATTCAGCAAACAGAATTTTCGATTGATTATGATTAGCCCTACAGCGACACAGAGGGCTGAAAACTTTCATCCAACAGAGTTTACTGCTGAAATATTTCAGCATCCAGAGTTTAGGGCTGTTCCTATGCAATCCATAGAGCAGAGGGTTGAGGATATTCAGCCACCAATGTGCAGAATTGCTGATTTACAGCAAGATTTGAGTAATGTAGAGGATCATAATGAAGCTAGGGTTGACACGAAATACAAGACTGTGGATAAGAAGGTGAAGCCGGTAGCTAGACCGCTTCCACCAGACAATGATCAACAAATAGAGAGGGCTACCAAGCAGCCAATTTTGAGGAATCCAGAGCATATAGGCCATAAATTTTCAACAGAGACTTTCGCTGAATTAAAAATGGAAAATTGTGATTTCTTGCTACCCTTAGAGAAGAAATGCTTTCAGGATATGCTTGAGCAACATGGAAGGGGGTTTGCTTTCTTCTCGTATGAGATTGGATGTGTGAATCCGGATATTGTTGCCCCTATGGTGATCTTTACTATTCCTCATATTCCATGGAACCTCCGACCTATTCCAGTGCCTAGGGCACACCTGCCAAAGCTAGTTGACTTGTTGAATGAGAAAATCAGGATGGGAATCCTGGAGTCGTCATCTGCACCATAGTCAAATAGGTGGTTTATGGCTCCAAAGAAGAATGGTACTCTTCGATTTATACAGGACATGCAGTCAGTAAACAGAGTTACTATCAGGAATGTTGGTATAGGTCCAGTTGTGGATGAGTTTGCAGAAGCATTTGCTAGACGTGCCATCTATTTTTTAGGTGACTTGTATTCGGGATATGATCAGTTTCAGCTGGCCATGGAAAGCACGGACATAATCACTTTGAGAACTCCTATTGGGCTTGTAAGGATGTGTACCTTGCCTCTAGGTGCCACTAATTCCGTTGCACATATGATGAATGCCATGCATAAGGTCCTTCGTGAGTACATACCTCAACTTACCATGCCTTTCTTGGATGATGTGCCCATTAAGGTGGAAGAAGAGAAGAATGAGAGTCTAAATGAGCAGGGATGTAGATACTTTGTGGCTGATCATATTCAAGCTTGTGAAAAGA
Organism: Lygodium microphyllum; assembly: GCF_053477565.2. Lineage (NCBI taxonomy): Eukaryota > Viridiplantae > Streptophyta > Polypodiopsida > Schizaeales > Lygodiaceae > Lygodium > Lygodium microphyllum. The sequence goes on along the minus strand of NC_141150.1, from coordinate 9,081,396 downwards.
TTTTGGCCAGGTTAGAAGAAGTGAACTTGACACTATCACGGCAAAAATCTATTTTTGGAGTAAATGAGGTTGTCATTGTTGGACATATGTGTGGGTATTATGGCAGAAAACCTTCACCTGAAAAGGTGGATGCTATAGGCAAGATTATGTAGTATTGTTCTACCACTTCAGAGGTACGGAGATTCATTGGAGCCTATGTGTTTTACATGATTTGGATATCCCATTTTGCACACATAGCAGATTGTTTATATCAACTGCTTTGAAAGGGGCAGAAATTTTATTGAGATGAGAGCCACACTAGATCGCGGTGAATTGGATGCAGATGAAGCTAGGGAGTTTTTCTCTCAACTAGGAATCAAGTTGGCTCTAGCCACAACATATAATCCAAAAGGAAATGGAAAGAGTGAAAGAGGGCATTCCCCGATAGTGAAAGCATTAGCCAAAGCATGCAGAGGACGGATTGGAGAATGGCCAAGACTTCTACCATTTTCTTTGTGAGCTGATCGTACAACTCACAATGTTACCACAGGATATATGCCCGCAGAGTTGATCTATGGTCAGAAACCGGTTATGCCAACTGAGACTTGTGCTTTGACTTGGTCATTTTTACCTTGGCAGGAGGATTTGACAAGAGAGGAGCCCTTAGCTCTTTGGATCTGACAGTTGGAGGGAAGACTAGAGGATATTCAGCTAGCTATTGACAGGTTGAAGGTTGCTAGACTTAGAAATAAGGATAGGTTTGACAGCAGGCATCGCTTGCGGCCTAGAGTAATAGAAGAGGGAGACTCGGTATTAGCCTTTGATAGCAGCCTTGAAAATCTATATACTACACTTCAGAAGATGGTGAAAAGATGGTTTGGGCCATACATAGTCAGATATGTCTTTGATAATGCAACATATGAGCTGACAGAATTGGATGGGACAGTGCTTAGAGTGCCTATTGCAGAAAAAAGAATCAAGATTTTCAAGAAAAGAGATGATGATGATTATGCATTGGAAGAATTTGCAAGAGAGGAGAAACGAGAAGAAACTCTAGTAGAAGAGACATATGATATGATAGATAATCTTGCTGATATACCAGAAATACACAATGAAGAGATTGATCTGTTCCAGGATCTTGACGATAATGATCATGGGTAGTTGGCCCATCCGGAGGATGCGCAGGATCAGAGGGGGTGGATGTCGTACTACTGTGCATTCGAGATGTGGAATCCACCAAAAAGTTGTGTATGTGGCATTTGTTACTTTGTACATACTTAGTCATTGTGTTTGCATTTGTTCTACGTAGGCAGTATAGTGGAGAGGGGATTGGAGCAAGAGGAACTTATCTGTAATGCTCTAGTTGGCATGTATGCCAAGTATGGAAACCTACCAGATGTGCATGTTATTTTTGGTACACTACCCAATCGAGATGTTGTGACATGGAGCTCTTTGATTGGAGGATATACCCAACAAGAACACATTCAGGAGGCTTTGCAAGTGTTTGATCCCATGAGTGATCTAGGTTGTGAGCTTGCTAGCTTCACGTACAATTGTGTTATAGATTTTCTCATCAAGGCACAAAGATTTAATGATGCATTGGAAATGTACAACAGAATGCAGAAAGTAGAAATGCATCTAGATAGTCTCACTGTGGGTATGGTTACTCTTGGACTATGCAAAGCCAATAAAGTAGATGATGCTACTCAAGCTGTATTTCCAAGTATTGTAGGCCGACCACGGCACACTGATGTTATGGTTGGTATGGGGTAGAAGGATGCTTATGTTGGTGATGAAGCGCAATCTAAACAAGAAATATTGACTTTAAAGTATCCCATTGAGCATGGTATTGTTACCAAGTGGGATGACATGGAGAAAATTTGGCACCATACCTTCTACAATGAGCTTCGTGTTGCGCCTGAAGAGCATCCAGTCCTCCTCACAGAAGCTCCACTGGATCCCAAGGCCAATAGAGAGAAGATGACACAAATAATGTTGATACATTCAATGTGCGTGCTATGTATGTTGCAATTCACACTGTGCTTTTACTATATGCCAGTGGTAGGACAACTGGTATTATGTCGGATTCTAGTGATGGTGTGACCCATATTGTGCCCATATATGAGGGTTATTCACTACCACATGCTATTCTTCATCTTGATTTGGCTGGACGAGACTTGACTGATGCATTGATGAAGATTCTAATAGAATGAGGTTATTCCTTCACCACAACTGTGCTGAAAGGGAGATTGTCAGAGATATGAAGGAAATGCTGGCATGTTACGATCTGACCAAAACCTTACAAAGAGAATATTTTCAATTCGCTTAATAAAGGTTCTGGTATGCACTGCAATATTAGCGTGGGAGAAGCCGCTTTTCTGGTCAGAGAGAGGAGCTTTATCGGCCTAGGGAAGAAAAAGTATGGAACGTAAATATGGGGAGCCTTCACATATAGCCTCGGGAGATAAGACACACAAGGGAGAAGGTTTCTCCTGACAACAGAGAGGCCATGAAACAAACCATCTCAGCCATGCTAAGTTCACTCCTGTCTAATCAATTTAAAGTGTCTGTCAGCTTTGGATGAACAATAGCTTGTTCAGGTTCTAATTGATCCCAAGAATGCCCTTGTGCAAAAAGTTATTTTTCAAGAACAATGTGAAGCTGCATTACACTGAGGCAGCATTGAGAAGAGTGGCTCAAAAAGCACTAGCAAAGAGCACTGGAGCTCATGGTCTATGATCTATACTGGAACTTCACATTGCATTAGGTGTTTTCCTCTGCTGACCAAGGATGCCGATAATGATTGTGAAGCCTGTGGAGGACGTGCAAAAAGGTGGAACGAGGAAATCTAAAGATAAATACGGAGACTTCAGCAAATAGGAAGCAGCAAAGGGTATTGAAGATGGAGAGGAAAAATGTTGATGCTTTGCTAATCGATGTAGATACATGATGGAAAAGATGTCTGCAGAGAGATTGCTCGACGTTTCGTGCACACTGTTGCAATTCGACGTCTGATGGACCTAAAAACGGGCCGAGACTGGCTCATGCACTAGCCGGGCCTCGTCACTACGCACAAGACAACCCCTCGGCCTCCAGGAGCGTCTATCAAAATCTCTACCTTCTTAAACATTGCGTTTGTAATACGTTGTAGTCCAACTGATCCTAACCCAATATTACTCCTCAGAGGGAGTCCCTTTCACATAGCCAAAAGGCTCGAATCACATACACATGGGGTTCCTCCTACGGCTGAATGCCGTCAACCCTCTGCGACTCTCCTACACCTTGGGGATTGGCCCCTCGATGCATCACTCAACATCTAAACATTTCGCACAAAAGTCGCTCAAGGTACCAAATAAGCGTGTCCAAGAATGTACCATTGTCCTTACTTCTCTTTCCCCTAGACCCCACGACTAGCCTACAACATGGGTACCTCACTGCCTCTCATCGTAGGTCATGTTCTAATAAACCAATTGCAATGCATGTCCAGGAGTTGATCACTGATACTTTTAAATTCTTTTCATGCTCTATGCATTTGGTGGATGCCTAGTGCTCAAACATTTAGTAAAACAGTATCGTGCACAAGTGCAAAACATTCTTTTAATGGTTTCAAACTACTGTTCGTGCTTTGCTGCATGGGCTTAGCACCGAGGTGATCCTCGTGCTACTAAGCTCTTAATTTTAATTATCACCCGTCCTAAATGCTATGCATAGAAATCAGCCACTTTCCCATCATCTCACATGGCATTTAGACATATTTCAACTTCTCTACCCTTCCCCGTTTAAATATTGCATCGTTGGATAGGTTTATAGGGTATTTTGACATCATTTTATGTGGAAAAAGCGGAAAAAGACACACTAGAACAAGAAGGTGGGGTTGAACTAAGGCAAATCCTCATGCTTCAGTCCCCACAAACATTCACAAACATTGCTCTTATTTATCCTTATTTTTCGAAACCCAAAATGTATTTTTCCCCTATTTTTTAGGGTTTTTTCACCCTTTTCTTGTATTTTCCCTTATTTTCATGCATTATTTAATTACTAAAAATTAAGAACAGATTAGGGGCTGTGGCCCTTAGTTCCTTCTTGCAGAAAAATGAAGGTTTAGTTTATGTTCCTATTTACTTCCCCATTTTTATGCCAAAAACCATCATTTTCCCTTGATTTTTCATGTTTTTCATGTTTTAATGTATTATTTTGAACCACAAGATGCATATTTTTCTGATTCTCTGATTATGACCAGCAAGAACTCATAGAAAACAGCAACACGAACAATTTTTAGCCCACATGAACAACATTTCATCAATCAAAAGCTATAGAATCTCAAATTTCCTTTGAAAATTTTAAATTACCGCTTATTTGCGTGTTTCGGGTTTCATATCCATGGCTGCAAATTTGGAAATCAGCAGCACTTCATGTCCAGCACAATCACCAATCACCATTTCCAGCCCGTGGAGCAATCCGATCCATGCCGAACAAGCCTCCATCATTCTTTCTTCTTCCTTCTTCTTCCCACATGAACTTGTCTTTAGAAGAGAGAGAGGGAGGAGAGAGAAAGATTGAAATCAGAGATCTTCAAAGAGGGCATCATTGCGCGAGCGAAGGGCGGCGAAATGACTAGCATACAGAGGGGAATCAATGCCCAAGATCCATTGGGTGGGTTGCTCACAAGCTGCGTGATGTCTCCTCCAAGATTGGGCGCAAAAATTGGGCACATCCTGACATCTCCCTCCCCATGTTTTTTCTTCATGCCTTGCATCAAAATTTTCATGTGACATTTAAATTTCTTGGGCTCCCAAAGGTCATGCCCACTTTGGCCAAACTTTGGTCCACCTCTTCGTATCTTGACCGGTTTCTTGGCCATTTCCCCATCCGGACTCGAAATCGAGCTCTGAAAAATCCTGGGCGTCCGGCTTAGCATCCCGCATTGGCCAGTAACTCTTGCCAACCCGCACAACTGTCTGAAAAATTATGAAAAATCAACAAGTGTCGCTCGGGCGCCTTTAAAGCACTTTGATGCTTAAAATCGTCCTAGATCGAGCCGCCGCCTTTGACGGTGAATATTTTTCCCTTAATATTCATAATTTTTAGCTATTTTTAAGCACTTCCCATCACCTAAATTCCGCTCTCATTGGCGACCACGGGATAGGGCGACTCAGCCCGTCGAATCCACGAACATATTTGCACATAAACAACCAAAGAAGCATCAAACTGATACAAAACAATTATATAATAAAACTCAGCACAATGCTCCCCCTACCCCTGGACAGAACCAAGGCATGACATCCACAAGGAGTAGGCCTAGCATCATCTAATAGAAGATCCGAAGTGAGTCACGAACCAGCTGCTCCAACACAGCCAAACTAAAAAACCTACCGAAGAGGTTGCCCTAAGTGATAGTCTGCGCTACTTACCAACTAAAGACAACATCACTAGGAGCTCCTGCAAGGCGAGGACTCCTATAGCCTGATCAAGCAGTATTTTCTTTCAGTACATGTCTTCTTTTAGGGTTTGTATTGGATGAACATACTTGGGCATGTAAAAAGGAGGGAGCTGAGCGTAGTGACCCAAGGAGAACAGGGCATCGGCCTCAGGACCTGTCTCGGCACCCAAGAACCTACCAAGCCCTCGCAAGGCGAACACTTAATCCTTTTCTAACGCTCACTTTTATTTTCGCTCCAACCTTCCTTGTTTTGGTATTATATTTGGCAAGAAGCCACCCCCCTAGGAAGACAAGGTATCGGCCCCGGGTCTAACTCGTCCCCAGGAACCTACCAGGCCTTCGCAAGGCAATGATCAACTGCTTATATATTTTCATTCCTTTTCTTTTCTTTGATAGGGGTTAGAACCCCTTTTTACACACCTTCGTATCGATATTCATCTTTTAGGATGTACAGAGTTTCTAGGCATCATCTTTATTATCTTCTAGCAGGCTTCTCTAACTGCCTCACTACTAACAAGAACTCCTAGAACGGCTGCCTAGCAGGCTAGCAGAACAGGGCCACTAGGACTTCCTTCTAAAACAGGTCTTTCGATGCCTGCGAATGTCTTTACAGGAGGCAATGACTACTCCGACCTCCCTCAAACATACTTAGCCTAAAACTTGGGACTTCATGCCTTGGTTGCCGGTCCCCAACAAAAATGTGTCCCCTCGACAAGTACAAATACACATATAACATGAAAGAAAGGTACTCGTAAAGGAGAAATATCACCTGGATTGGCCACAAGAAGCTTCCATCGCAGCAAAGGCTCCTCTAGGCTCCACCAAAGTCCACTAACCACAAAATCTGTCCAGCACAACACTTAAAACAAAAACCCGATTAAACGCACCCGCACTAGGCAGGGAAATGGCCCTCTTGGCCTAATGAAATGAAACACTTCACTACAAAACTGAATCGGCCCTCTTGGCCTAATGAAATCAAACATACTAAGCATAACATCCTCCTGGAAACAACTATGATAGACATCAAAGCATACCATTCCCAGGGGAACAGGGCTTGTAGCCCTAAACTAAGTGCATTAGATTATGACCTATCCCTCCTGCGTATATTGCAAGAGGTGTTCGCATCACATGCCGTCGAATCAGTCTGTGGGTCCAAGATAATAAAGGCAGATGAGTCTCGCTTACCCTCTGCATCACCCAAATCAACCATCGTCTGCCAAAGAGGGCATGTTTAGAAAGCATACCCCACAAACGACCGGATCTTGTCTCACCATCAATAGATATATCGGGACAAGGGCCACAATTAAAGAAGAGGTCTTCTTCATACGCAAAATTAGCCAAAGAATCGGCAAACTGATTCCAATGCCGTGGAATCAGCTGGAAAGACACTCTATTAAATTCGTCTAGCAGGGCTATGACAGTATGATGGTACATACAAAGGATGGGGTTTCGTACCATGTACGTCCCATTGAGTTGA